>NC_040084.1:16089624-16714624 GCF_003369695.1 Bos indicus x Bos taurus | reverse complement strand
TATAGTAATTCAAGGGATTTCTGTGTTTTAACTTTATATCATGCAACTTTACTATATTCATTTATTATCTCAAGTAATTTTCTGGTTGTGTTTTTAGGGTTTTCTATGTAGAGGATCATGTCATCTACAAACAGTAAGAGTTTTATTTCTTCTTTTCCAATTTGGATTCCTTTTATTTCTTTTTCTTCTCTGATTTATGTTGCTAAAAGTTCCAAAACTATGTTTAATAGTAGTGGTAAGAGTGGGCACCCTTGTCTTATTCCTGACTTTAGAGGAAATGCTTTCAATTTTTCACCATTGAGGATAATGTTTGAAGTGTGTTTATCATTCATGACTTTCATTATGTTGAGGCATGTTCCTTCTATGCCTGCTTTCTGGAGAGTTTTTATCATAAATGGGTGTTGAATTTTTTCAAAGGCTTTCACTACATCTATTGAGATAGTCATATGGTTTTATCTTTCAATTTGTTAATGTGGTATATCACATTTATTGATTTGTGAATATTGAAGAATCCTTGCATTCCTGGGATAAAGTCCACTTGATCATATTGTTTGATATTTTTAATATGTTGTTGGATTCTGTTTGCTAGAATTTTGTTGAGGACTTTTGCATCTATGTTCATCAGTGATATTGGCCTCTAGTTTTCTTTTCTTGTGGCATCTTTGTCTGGTTTTGATATTAGGGTGATGGTGGCCTCATAGAATCAGTTTGGGAGTTTACCTTCCTCTGCAATTTTCTGGAAGAGTTTGAGTAGGATAGATGTTAGCCCTCCTCTAAATTTTTGGTAGAATTCACCTGTGAAGCCATCTGGTCCCAGGCTTTGTTTGTTGGAAGATTTTTGATTACGGTTTCTATTTCCTTGCTTGTAATGTATCTGTTAAGATTGTCTGTTCCTTCCTGATTCAATTTCAGAAGGTTATAGTTTTCTGAGAATTCTTCCATTTCTTCCAAGTTGTCCATTTTATTGGCATATAGTTGCTGATAGTAGCCTCTTATGAGGCTACTTTGTATTTCTGTGTTGTCTGCTGTGATGTCTCCATTTTCATTTCTAATTTTGTTTATTTGATTCTTCTCCCTTTTATTCTTGATGAGTCTGGCTAATGGTTTATTTATCTTCTCAGTTTTTTTGATTTTCAGTTTTTTTGATTTTTGCTATTGTCTCCTTTGCTTCTTTGTCATTTATTTCTGCTCTGATTTTTATGATTTTTTCCTTCTACTAACTTTGGGTATTTCCAGACATCAAAAAGTGAAGAGACATTGATTTTTTTTTTAACACAACTGATTTATTGTAGTGTTTTAGCTTTTTGTTTTAAACCATGAAATGGTATTATTTTCCCTAATATTGGCTACTAATTGTGCTCTAGTTTTTACAAAATGTTGTTACAAAAATTTTAAAACATAGAAACAACTTAAAAAATATTTTCTGTAAACATCCTTAAACCCATTATTATTTTGTTGTTCTTGTTTCATTGCCTATGAATTTATCTAATACCTTTACCTAGCTTCAAACCCTTCACAATTATTTGTCCTTAACTCTATGTTATATTTATTTAGATTTATTGACATATAATTTGCATAAGAAAATTCCTCCACTGTAGATGGAACTTGATAAGTTTGTATAAAATTTATACAATTGTAAAACCATCACTACAATCTGCTTTTATAATACTTCTATCATCCAAGAAATTGTCCTTGTCTTGCATAAACTCAAAATAAGTTAATATCTATTGAATAAACAGCATATAAGATGACAGTCCTTATTTAAACATCATCATCTAGTTAGTTGCTTGCAGTCTGTAGTGTGCTGAGAATTTTTGAAACAAAGCATGCTATAGTTATGTCCAGCAGCAGAGATGTTCAGATTCTTGGTGACTATAGTACATGAAATTCAAGGGAGATTGATTTCCAATTAACAGTCTTAAAGAAAAAGACGTTTCTTTTGTTCCTGTTTTGTTTCTCAATTGTATTCTTTTTTTTTTTTAACTTTTTATGTTGTGTTGGGGTATAGACATTTAACAACGTATTCTTGGTAAAACACTGAAGAAGAAATTTCTTGTAAAGTAAGATGTCACAGATTTGTTTCATGAATTGGAATCATGTTATTCTCCAAGCTACCAAATAATATGTTGAACATAGAATCAATTCTAAATACATTTTGATAATGAATTGTAAATATCCTCTTTCCTAGGTATAATGCTAGTGCTTTTAAATTTGAAATAGCATAACAAATATGTTTTCATTACTTACAGATTCTCCATTGTCAGTAAGGTAAGCACGATGGCTTCAGTAAAGAATCACTTCATTTATAATGTAAATATTGACTTCAGGTTATATATAAATATTTTATGTATTACAGGATATCTTATTTGCACCTTTTTTGTTAACTTAAGCATGATATAAATCTTGTGATATATTGCATACACTGTGCTTAATTTAACACTATTAATAAAATTTGAAAAACAATTGCCATTGACTATGTCAAGGGCATGTTTGAAGATTAATTTTAACTACAAAGAAGATATCTCCAGTGCCCTGTGAGCTCCTTGGAGATCACACAGGGAATGCCCCTCAGGCTTACGGTTCTCCTCATTAACTTCGAATTATTCATTTTTGTTTGTGAGGTCATAACCCTGTGCACAGATGAACTTGAATAGGAAATGCTAGAGGCATAGTTTGCAAAAGGCTCTTACAGTTTTTTAATTATGAAATGTAGAAAGTGGGTATAAATATCAGAAAAAAATATGTATTTAGTTTGTCCCAGGTTTTAGCATTCAAATTCTTTACCATGTCCACTTACAAAGTATATTTTTCATATGTAACCAACGAATAAAATCACATTTATTTTTCTTAGATATAAATTCCTTTTGACTCTGGAGTACTTCTAGCTAAGGTTACTTTTAAGGCTAATTTTGCTAGATTTTTAAAGTAATGTTGTGTGACAAAAATCAAACTCTTTCCAGTGTAACGTGACCTAAGAATATATTCTATCCATGTCATAAATGTATGATAATAATTGATATCATTTTAAACTTCACAAATCATGATACAAATGCATTTTTCTATTATTTTCTCTCAGACTTTACTTATAGTGATACTTTTGCCTCTATATTAACTTCTAATATTCCTAGTCAGGAATAAAATGGCAGCAAATCATCTACCAAAGCACTGTCACAGTATTCTTTGTGTCATTTTTCCATTTTTATTTTAGGACAATGACTTAAAAGTAAGATAACTGGCTGTAAAGGGGGAAAATAGGTAGTGATTTCTCACTAAAATGTTGCCTTTTAACAAGGATGAAGATGCTCAACAGAAAGTGTAGGTTGTTAACTGATTCCTGACAATATACATAGTTCTTTGTAATCATTGCTTTCAGATTCCAATGATGTTGAGTTTTAGGTTATTATGAACTTGATACCACCCAGGTCTGAAACACTGGAGTAAAAATAAAGTCATGTAATCATAAGTTCTGTACACAATTTTTTTTTTCTAACCAGCAATTTCCATCTTCCAAATGGAAAAAAAAATCACCTTATGATTTCTACAGAAGAAAACTTTGGGCAGTGTCAAACCATTTTTAACAGTTATTTAACCAGGATGAACATTTCAATGAATGTTTCATGGTTAAGTTAGGTAAAGCACCTGAACAAGGGTAAAGCATTTGTAACAAGTGATGATGTGCATCCAGGACAACAAATGACTTAACTAACTGGATTAAGCATTTGAAATTTCATGTTTCCATACTCTTCAAAAGTATTTTATGAATAGGAGTCCCAGAAGTAGCAGATTTAGTTAATAACATTTTAAATATTTATTTTCAGTGCACTTTGTACTTTGACAGTGTGATAACAAACCTCACAAGTTATGTAAACAAAAATACTCAACCACTTCTTAGAAGAAAATTATTTTAAATAATCAGAAATTTGCATATTGAACAGCATGATAATCAATTTTATAGTGGTAAATTATAACTTATTTAAACTGAAAGTCATTCAATCGTGTCCAGCTCTTTGCAACCCCATGGACTGTTTAATCCATGGAATTCTCTAGAACAGAATACTAGAGTGGGTAGCCTTTCCCTTTTCCAGGGGATCTTCCCAACCTTGGGATTGAACCCAGGTCTCCTGCATTGCAGGTGGATTCTTTACCACCTGAGCCAAAAATTACTATTAAAAATGAAGTAGCAACGTTTAAATGGAGTAGGAAATGGCAACTCACTCTAGTATTCTTGTCTGGAAAATTCCATGGACAGCAGAGCCTGGTAGTCTACAGTCCATGGGGTTGCAAAGAGTCAGACACAAGTGAGAGACAAAGCATGCACACCGTAATGGTCTGTCATAATTTTTTAATGTGTGTTAGAGCTGTCATCTTTCCATTCATATACAGATGTTTATCAAGTGTATATCGTGTGTCAGGAGTCCTGAACAACAAGACCTGATCCTTTGTGTGAAATTTCCTTTGGTTTTATCTCTAATAAATTCATTTTCCATTCGACATTTTGGCTTTTGTAATTTATTTATGGTAGTTTTCTTTGCTTCTACTATTCCAAAGATTTGATCTTATTTCTATTTGCTTCTCAAAAAGACATAGATTCTTTTTTAGTTACACTATTCAGATACAAGAACTATGTTCTATATCTAGGTTTTGGAAAGTATTTTTACTATCTAGCCTTACTATCTTTATTAATAATTTTATTGTCCTACATTTCAAAAATGTTCCCTAGGTCACTGTCCTGGTGCTCCAGTGGCAAAGACTCCATGCTCCCAATACAGGGGACATGGTTTGATCCCTGCTTGGGAAACGAGATCCCACATGCTGCAACTCAGAGTCTACATGCCACAAATAAAAAGATCCTGCATGCTGCAACTAAGACCCAGCAAAGCCAAATAAATACACACATACATATTTTAAAAAATATTCCTTTGTAGTCTTTCATAAAAGATAAATTTAATTTTTCTCCCTTATGAAGTCCATGGGGTTGCAAAGAGTTGGATGTGACTTAGCAATTGAGCATAGCACACATCCATATATTCATATCATGAAATATGAACAATTAACTCAAAGATGTTTCTTCTTTCAAGAATAATTTGAAACTTTATATCTAAACAATTTTTAAGCTTTAAATAGCCAAACAGTACAAGATTACATTTTTCTTTAATGATTCAAATTATTAATCAACACATTTCCTTTAACAAAAAAGAAAATTAGTGGAACATTTGCAAACTACTTTTCCAAAGTAAAAGAACTATTTGACATTTTTCTTTTATTTATTGGTACAGGCAAAGTCTAAGAAGCACTAAGCAAAATGTTAATTAAATCAAAATTAGAAATGCTGACACATATCTCTTTCGATGAATGGAACAGCGTATTACCTAAGGATATTAAATGACACGTTGCATTTAGTGATTAATGTGAATAATTATCAGATTTCTGAAATAACCTTCAAGTTGAAACATTAACATTTTATTTCTATAACTCTTCCTTTGAAGTGTGAATAGTGTGCATCAGGGAGATTAACTGATATGTAGCATTTTGTTGTGTTTTGTTTTGTCCAAAAGCTGACTTGGATCAGAATATTCTTAATATTTTTCCTCTCTTTTCTTGTTGGGAGTGGGGCGGGCCTTGCCTGTAGCTCAGATGGTGAAAGAATCTGCCTGCATTGGAGGAGACCCAGGTTAGATTCCTGGGTTGGGGAGACCCCCCCAGTGAAGAGAATGGCAACCTACTCCAGTATTCTTGCCTGGAGAATCCCATAGACAGAGAAGACTTGTGAGCTACAGTCTTAGGGATCGCAAAGAGTCAGACACGACTTGCAAAAGACTAATACTACTCCTTTTCTAGGAGCAACACTGGTGCATGTCTGTTTAAACAAATCAAATTTATTTCTACTGTCTCATTTTACTGGAGGTGGAGGAGTGGCAAAGCTGTATGACCATTGAGTTAACCAATAGTACCTATAATATTTCCAACTACAATAGTTTCCTTGCATATTAACTTACTCCATTTATTTAAATAGAATCCACCACCTATTCCTGAATAAATTCCAACATGAATATTAGTTAGGAAAATTTGAATTCCTCATCTCTGCCACGACATGGGCACTGGTTGCTTCAGTCCCTAGAATGCTGTGATTCTCCAGCTCTCTCAGTTGCCCACTCCCTCTCAAAGGTAATAAAACTTTCCAGGTTCCTTCTAATAAACTATGAAGGAAACTAGCCACATTCACTGCAGCTCTCAGGCAATCTTTGCCATCAAGGTCATAGAACAGACCTCTGTCAGATTTCTTGGATCCGGGTTCTCCAGCAGCAGTTCATGTGATTGACAACCTGTATACCCTCACTCGGAGAAGGCAATGGCACCCCACTCCAGTACTATTGCCTGGAAAATCACATGGATGGAGGAGCCTGGTAGGCTGCAGTCCCTGGGGTCGCTAAGAGTCGGACACGACTGAGCGACTTCATTTTCACTTTTCACTTTCATGCATTGGAGAAGGAAATGGCAGCCCACTCCAGTGTTCTTGCCTGGAGAATCCCAGGGATGGTGGAGCCTGATGGGCTGCCGTCTATGGGGTCGCACAGAGTCGGACACGACTGAAGCGACTTAGCAGCAGCAGCAGCAGCATACCCTCATTACCCTCATTAAAATGCTAACCAAGATTCAGGATAGTAAATTAGAGATTCCAATCTCTTGCTATATTCTATCAATATTCCTTGTCTTTCTCTTGAGATCACATTTCTTTTACCTCATCTGGACACACGTTCTAATCTATATACTTGTCTGACAATGTCTTTTCAGGCCACTGGATTTTTTACTGTTCCTCAAACTAGCTATTTTAAGACATTAATGGAATTATAAATATCTCTTAAAGTGTAGTTTATTTGCCATAAAAGACACAAAATGATTTGAATATAATAAGACTTAAGGCATTGCAGGCCGTTCCTATAAAAGCTGCTTCTCCTATCTTCCTAGCAAAGATGTTTCTGAGCAGGGGAAGCTTGAGGGTGGAAACATCCCTGAAAGTTCCTTGTCTAGGTTTTATAATGTTGTTATGAACATTTTTCTAATAATTTTTCCATTCAGACTAAACACTAAACCTTACTGTTTTTGTGTTAGTCACTCAGCCTTGTCCAATTCTTTGTGACCCCATGAACTGTAGCCCATCAGTCTCCTCTGTCCATGAAATTCTCCTGGCAAGAATATTAGAGTGGGTAGCCATTCCTTTCCAGGGGATCTTCCTGACCCAGAAATTGAACCCAAGTCTCCTGCCTTCCAGGCAGATTCTTTCCTGTTTGAGCCACCAACTAAGTCCAAGCCTTACTATTGCTCAGTCATCAAATCATGTCCAACCCTTCCCTACCCAATATTTTGTGGGGTTGTCATGGCAAGTATACTGGGGTAGTTTGCCATTCCCTTCTCCATGGATCACGTTTTGTTAGAACACTCCACTATGACCAATCCATCTTTGGTGGCCTTGCACAGCATGGTTCATAGCTTCATAAGTAACATAAGCCCTTTGGCCACGACAAGGTAGTGGTTCATGAAGGGGATCTTACTAAGCCAAATTCTCTCAGCTTTAAGGCCTCTGTTCTTGCTGTTTCTTCTGCCTCCCTTATTTCTATTCTAAGATATTGGAAAAAGGTCATTTCTCATTTTCAAGCACTGACTTCAAGCCCCACTCCTTCCACCAAGCCTTCTCTATTCATCCTAGAGTACCGCCCATCCATTAGCAGCCTCTGTTCCACTGTTCTATTTATTTTTCTTAAAAAGCTCTTTAGGAAAACTGAATTATCTTATGCTTTCATATTCATTGCCAATGCAATCCCATAAGAATGGAAGCTTCATTAGGCCAGAGAAAGCACCTGCCTCATCAGGTTCTCTGCTAAATTCTAGATATTCAATAAATAATTCTTGAATCAAAGCAATAAAATTGCAGTGAAGCTACAAAGCTATCAAAATGCATACTTTTTTGGAAAATGAACAGCACAATTAATTTTGGGTTCATTTTCTCTGCTTCTACAACACATCATTCTTCCATCATTGCAGTACTGTTCTTGTTGAACTTAATTGCTCATAAATTTATCATTCTCCTTGGAATGACATGAGTTCAACTGTCATCACTTTGACACCCTGTGGCACCCTATCCCAGTTCCTAGATGCAAAGAGGAGCTCAGTATACTTGTTGAATTTCTAAGTGGGTATATGAAATCACCAAGTATTTATGAATAAGTGATGCAATTTAGTTATCAATTTTTCAAATAACCTTATCATAGTTGCAAAACTAATCATTAATAGATCTTGGATTTAATAAAAGACATCTCCAAGTAAATGTATGTAACATATCAGAACCTTGTTACTTAACACCTAGTACCAGATTATGTCTGTGTATCTTCTATTTCTATGGGAAAATACATGCAAAAAATGTCAATATTAATAATTGGTTAACAATCCCATACCCAAATTAGTCACTGACCTTCTGCTTGCACATGCTCAGTCATGGCGGACTTTCTGCAACCCTATGGACTGATGCCTGCCAGGCTTCTCTGTCCATGGGATTCCTCAGGCAAGAATATTGCGTGAGCTGCCATTTCCTCCTCCAGGGGATATTCCCTGACCCAAGGATAGAACCTGTTTCTCCTGTATTTCTTGTATTGCAGGTAGAGACTTTACCCACTGAGCCATCAGAGAAGCCCAATGACCTCCTATCACCTAGTTTAGGAAGTGGTACAGGGCCTTCAGGATTCTTGGCAGTTTTCAGGTTCCCTTAACCAAGTCATCATTCTTACACGCATCTTCATGCAGTGAATATGCTGCATCTTTGCCAGGTTAAAATTTACTTTTCTATTTTATTTTTTTAAGTCTTCATGATAACTTTGTAGATAGAGTGTTATTTTTTCTTAATTATAATGTTTAACAGGATATATCCCTATTTTTCACTATTACTGCCATAATTATTACTATTATTTTGTGGAGAAAACAACTGTAAACAAGCCATGCCATGTTTTTTACATGAAAGGCTTCCCTTACGTGCTTCTTCAGTTATTAGGTGGCAGCTTATTGTTCCCTTACATTAGATGAAATGCTTAAGGACACTGGAAGTAAGAACACATGTCATTTCTAAAAACTTTTTGAACACATGACTCCCTGATGAGGAAGTTTTCTCATTAAACTCACCATTAGACATCTGAGAAGGGGAAACCTGCAAGCAAATGGTATGAGGATTTCAGCTGGCACATTGTACCCCTGCCACCAGTCTGAGTTCTTCCAGGATGCTCTGTATTTCATAGGGTTGGACAGAACCTGGAATTGCAAAAGAACAGATTGGGAAGAAACAAGTAGGCTTAAATGGATAATAAGTGCTGTAGAAAGCAATCAATCTTCATGAACGAGCTAAAAGGGGTGACTATGGAAACAAATAATTAGAATGACAAAACTAATCAGCTGCTTTCAGGTCATTAAAATATTCCTCTAGTATGACTGCCAGAGAAAAAGCCACATACTGTAGATGAAAAATGAAGTTTACTGACTTTTGAAAAAAATGTAGGTGGCTTTTTCCTTTCTTTTTTTCCTTTCTACTGTTCTTCCAATCCACCTTTCTCCTTTTCTTCTCTCCCTACACTCTCTTTCTTATTTTCTTTCTTTTTGAAAGAAGTTTGAGTGACTTTTAATTTAGAAAGAATATTTTTCTTTTGTTCTTTCCTCTTTCGTGTCTTTCTTTCATTTTCTTTAAATTGGGGGCAAAAAAGGCTATGGAGATACAACAAATTCACACTAGGGAATGGAATAAAAGCTATTTTGCAGATTATGGGATAACACACCAGACTAAAAGGTAGTTAAAATATGGAATCCTGAATGACACACAACTAATGAGTAGTTGTTATTAATTATTTTTCAATTTTGCTGTGATAATGGGATTCAAGAAATATACCTTTTATGTTCCCATGGCTGCAATCTTTAATTTCTCTGTGCTCAAAGGTGTATCTTCTCTAATTGTAGTGTTTCTCAGGACTCTGACAGGAATTATTTTCTTGACAGAAAATGTGTAGGTGACATTTCATATTTGTCTGGTTTAATAATTATTTTTGTCAAATGAAATATGAACACTTTATGTCAACAGTTCAATTTTGAATAATAAGCTTTTTTTCCTCCCCAAAAGGCTACAGAAGTTGTTTGTCAATGTTTTCTGGAACTTTTTCCCTCATCCATCCATTGACCCAATGTGTGTGCATGCTAAGTTGTTTCAATTGTGTCCAACTCTTTGTGACCCTATGAACTGTGGCCCACCAGTCTCCTCTGTCCAAGGGATTCTCCAGACAAGAATACTGGAGAGGGTTGCCACGTCCTCTTTTAGGGGACCTTCCCTACCAAGACATCAAACCCACATCTCTTTAAGTTGCCTGCACTGGCAGGCAGGTTCTCTAACACTAGCACCACCTCGAATGCCCCACATTGATCCAATACTTACACATGCACCCATCCATCCATTTATTCATCCACTATCTTTTGAAATGGACAAAGACTCTTCTTAAATAAATTTTAGTCATGTTGCTCTCAGACTTTGTCTTGACTAGGCTGCTATCTTATCGTCAGCCTGCCTAGCCCAGTGTTAGGATCCTTAGTATCTGATCATCCTTGATAATTGATCAAGTGCTTCATCCCCTGTCTTTGATGTCTAAGCCCTTGGCCTCCTTTAGCAAGAATTCTTTTAGCTCAGTTTATAAAAATTTCCTTCCCCATAGTCCGTTTCCATCCACTGACTCCATGATCCTGTTGCTGCTGCTAAGTCGCTTCAGTCGTGTCCAACTCTGTGCAGCCCCATAGATGGCAGCCCACCAGGCTCCCCTGTCCTTGGGATTCTCCAGGCAAGGATACTGGAGTGGGTTGCCATTTCCTTCTCCAATCCATGCATGCATGCTAAGTTGCTTCAGCCATGTCCAACTCTGTGCGACCCTATGGACAGCAGTCCACCAGGGTCCTCTGTCCACGGGAGTCTCTAGGCAAGAATACAGGAGTGGGTTGCCATTTCCTTCTCCCTGTGATCCTGTTACTTGGTCATAAATTCCCACTTGTCCTAGTAGTCGGAGGTGAGTTAGGTTCCTCTCCATTATTTCAATAATCTTGAATAAAGTCATCTTTACCATTTTAACAAACATAATTATGTCTTAAACAATATGGTCCCAAAATTCTGACAGTATCAGATTCATTAGTGGACTTGGGCCTCTCACAGAGCACCCCGAGTGTACACCATTCAAGCCTTTGTCTTCACACGTGACTGACTGATCAGGGATCCACTGGTGAGTTCAACTTCTAATCCAATCTTTTGCTCCAGATGACAACATAATGAAGCAGGCTAAGAACAAATTCTGCTTCTTAAGACTCTAAGTGCATGCTCCGAGATCAGGTTAGTACCCCAGTCTTGTTTGGTTAAAAACTGTCTGAGCAAGAATCTTCCTTGATGGAAGACTTCCTGGCTCTTTTGGGCAGGGTTTTATATCCTGATGTTTGAGGTGAAATGCCTGGCTCTTTTGTGAGGACTCTCTGTTTGTAAAATAGACTGGGTTGGAGGTCCCAGGCTTCTTTGTCTATGAGGGATAATTAATTAAAATCACAGGAGCTCTCAGTGAACTGAACCTCCCCTTCTTAAATCCTTACCATTATAATGCAAACTCTGTCCATTTTTTTTCTTGCTGGCGTGATTTTTATACCAATCGATTAGAAATTCATTGGCTTTGAAAAGCTTAAGATCTCCTCCAACTGACTAACCTAAGACCTCTCCCTCCCCTTCACCTCCTTTTTACCTTGTTTTCACCATCTTCAGTCTTCCATTTAGTCCCCAGAATCCTTTAAAGTGTCACCTTCCAAACCCTTATCTCCTCCCTCTCCATCTATCTGTTGGAGCATCCCCATTCCACCCCAGTTCCTCAGCTCCTCACAGTCATTTGAACTTTAGGCCTCTGTCCCCATCGGGACCTCCTGATAGACTCAGGATGCCCCAAAGTAACTACACATCAGGACAAATAAAAATCTTAAAAGTCTCTTCCACAAATAATAATTTACTAAGCTTTGTCACCAATCATTATATGTATTTATTGAGTTGTAAGGTTGCAATTTGTGCACTTTTCTCTTTTTAGAAAGATGACAGAAATTGTGCTTTTTTCAGGTTAATATTCTACTGACTTTTTAGTTGTCATATTAGCATTTCTTAAAATGTGATTTAGTTCAATAAGAAACTATAGAATTCCCTCTTTAGAATGTCAGGAATAACTATCACTAACAACTGGAATTGATTCACATAATATGACTGACTGGCAGGTATCTCCCATCTCCTTTGTCCCTGCCACTTACAGCTGCTCAATGTCCTGAAAAATATGATCTTCCCAAAGATATGTATATTTTCTGGGCATATTTCTGGATATGCTAAATTAAAATCCATATGGATGGATTAGAAGCATTTATTTTTAATCCCCTAAATCATTTTATATGGCTTAAAAATTTTGATATATTTGCCTTTCTTAGGTACTGTGAAGAAGTAAGTAATGTTGAAAGCCTTAGTATTGTGTGTTTATAAATCTCCCACCACTGGCATATCTTGTTAGCAAGAGCTCTTAACTTTTCAAATAAATCAAAGCTGAACTAAATAAAAATTAGAAAAAAAGAATGAAGCAAAATGTACTCTGTTTCATTATGTTTTATTTTTTCTCATAAAAACAATACATGATAATTGTAGGAATTTTAGAAAATTTAAGAAAAAATAAAGTAAAAAGTAACTAAAAATTGTACCAGTGAATAATTACTACTCAAAGAATAATTCTCTCTGTGTGTCAGTAACAATCCACACAAGTAAATGAGATGATCACCAACTCGATGGACGTGGGTTTGGGTGAACTCTGGGAGTTGGTGATGGACAGGGAGGCCTGGCATGCTCCAGTTCATGGGGTCACAAAGAGTTGGACACAACTGAGCAACTGAACTGAACTGAACAGAACCATAATAATTAGAACATAGAAGATAATATCCACTTTCTTATATAGGATAAAAAGAAATTTTCTCATCATATAAAAATTTAAAATGATGGACCATTTTTTCAGTTGTATTAAGGAAAATTTGAAGTAAAATATTAGTTGTAAACATTTTCACATGATACCTTTAATAATGAAAGCTACCATTGTTGGTAGTTTTAGATGTAAGGGATTTTTACATGACTTTAGATGTAAGGGATTTTTTAAAAGAAGTTTTGAAAATATAAACTAAATAATGTGTTTTTAAACATTTAGTACTCTCTCTCTTTCTTGCTCTCTTTCCATCCTTATTGCTATCTAGCTCCTCTTCCATTATTCAGCTTTCAAAGGGAGTGAGAGATGATGCTTCTAAACTTGCTTCTTTGAATTATCAGAACTTGCTTGCATCTCATCTTCTCTGCATGGACTGCTGATAAAACTCTTCCTATATCACCCATCTTTTACTTTATCCATCAGTCACACACATATTTAAGGTCTTCATCTCTTCACTGGAACCTTGCAGCTTCAGGACTGCCAGGCTCCTCTGTCCATGAGATTTCCCAGGCAAGAATACTGGAGTGGGATGCCATTTCCTTATTCAGGGTATCTTTCTGACCCAGGGATCAAACACATACCTCTCACATTGGCAGAGGGATTCTTTACCACGGAGTCACCTAGGAAGCCCTCTGATTGTTCTTGAAGTAAAAGTGAAAGTGTTGGTCTCTCAGTGATATCTGACTCTTTAAACCCCATGGACTGTAGCCTGCCAGGCTCTTCTGTCCATGGAATTCTCCAGGCAAGAATACTGGAGCAGGTTGCCATCCCTTTTCCCGGAGATCTTCCTGACCCAGGAATCGAACCTGGGTCTCCTGCATTTCAGGCAGATTCTTTACTATCTGAGCCACCAGGGAGGCCCCTGATTGTTCTTACTTGGCACCATTTCAGGCTTCATTTATGGTAGCCATTCTTCTTTTGGAGATACGTAGATTATAAATCCTAGTTAGCATGTTTATCCCAGTATCTCTTCCACTTTAGCATTTGTCTTGTATTTCTCATTTTTCAACAAAAAAACATTTTATTTTTAAAAAAGCAAAATTTTATCTTAAATTCCTTTTCTTTTGGGAACTTCAATAACAATCACCCATGGAGCTCTTGTCATTTTTTTCCTTTGATTTTCATTTACTCAGTATATTTTAGATAGTATTGTATTTTTTTAAGTTTAATCCTAGACATTAAATAAGAAAAAAAAGCCTTAGGTGATATTATCTTCTTCCAGAAAGGAATAATTTTTCTTTTCAAAAGATTTTAGAGTGTCAGATATTTCCTTGATCTTCTTAAAATGCTGGATTTCAGATTTTTCAGAGATAGCATATATGAAGAATGTATGCTGCTGCTGCTGCTGCTAAGTCGCTTCAGTCGTGTCCAACTCTGTGCGACCCCATAGACAACAGCCCACCAGGCTCCCCCATCCCTGGGATTCTCCAGGCAAGAACACTGGTTCGAGTTCCTATTTCCTTCTGCAATGCATGAAAGTGAAAAGTCAAAATGAAGTCGCTCAGTCGTGTCCGACTCCCAGCGATCCCATGGACTGCAGCCTACCAGGCTCCTCCATCCATGGGATTTTCCAGGCAAGAATACTGGAGTGGGGTGCCATTGAAGACTGTATGCTAGGCTATAATTTCTCATTTCCACTGTGTGGTCTTTTTGGAACCTCAGTAAAAGCCCAGGGTTTTACCAAGGCCTCCCTGCCCCACAATAGCAGGATTTGTACTCCATTGTCTGCCTCTGGAACATTTTTTAACTGCTAAATTATCTCCTTGGTTCTTTAATTTTCCAGTCACTGTTTCTACCTGGAGTTATTGAAATCTTACTCTGTGCACTTTTAACTTAGAAGTAAGTTTTGAGAGGGAAGTTGCATGTGACTTTTAAGCTCCTTTCCCTGAAGTCTCTCTTTTCAAGATCTTACTCCTAAAGTCCTTTACCAGATTTCAAATATAAGTTTTACTACTCAACCCGATGAAACTGTACTTTTACTCTTCACTTTGTGAGATAGCTAAAAAGACATAATGGGAGCAACTTGCTGTGCTTCTCTTTATAGATGAGGATACGGGGACATAACAGGTAAGGCTGCTGAAGTTTCCAGAGTTGGTTAACGGCAGATCTGGAATTCAAACTCAGCCTGTCTGACTTCTGAGGCTCTGCTCTTACTGTCTAAGGTCAGCCGTCGCCTCTTTATTAAGATGTATTCTTCTGTTGTTGGAGGATCCACACTGAAGGGCTTGTCCACTGAGTCAGCCACTGATGCCTTCCTAAGCGTCTCACTCCCATTTCTTCCTCTTCTAAGATTCCTCCTTAGCTGGTCACCCCCACTGCTGCTGGGAGAATTATTAAGCTGGTTTAAGTAAATCAATCTTTACAGCTACTCCTCCCAGAACATGGTGCATGGAGAGCAGCTAGACTTCAAATTTAAGCCCTGAATTCAGAGATCCTGCCTGTGTTATAACCCAGCCAAGACTACTGCTTTTCTGATCTGGGAACACATAGAAGTTTCCCCAACAGCCCCAGACTCTTGGTTGTATGTCAGTTCCATCTACTCTGAGGGGAGCTTACACCTTGAGTTCAGATTGGTGAGATATATTGGAGACTTCTGACCTTCAAAACTGTGTGATTTAAAAAAATGTATTATGTTAAGCTACTAAACTTGTGATGATGGTTAGGAAACAAATATATTTGTGCTTCAGGTACCCAATACTTTTGAAGTCTGGTGTTGGAGAAGACTCTTGAGAGTCCCTTGGACTGCAAGGATATCCAACCAGTCCATTCTAAAGGAGATCAGTCCTGGGTGTTCTTTGGAAGAACTGATGCTGAGGCTGAAACTCCAATACTTTGGCCACCTCATGCGAAGAGTTGACTCATTGGAAAAGACTCTGAGGTTGGGAGGGATTGAGGGCAGGAGGAGAAAGGGAAGACAGAGGATGAGATGGCTGAATGGCATCACTGACTCGATGGACATGAGTTTGCGTGAACTCTAGGAGCTGGTGATAGACAGGGAGGCCTGGCATGCTGCAATTCATGGGGTCGCAAAGAGTAGGACACAACTGAGTAACTGAACTGAACTAAATCCAAGCATGTACTTTTTATTTCATTTTCCCCGTATGTAAATTTATTAGCTACAAATATTAAATATTTTGTTCTCCTAGAGCATTCTCTAAAGATTACAACATATGTATCTATAAGGGGTGCATTATTGAGTTCTAACCTGAATGATTAGGCAAATTCTGGACAATTTAAGAAAAGCAAGAAATCTGGTTATGCTTCCTACATTTGTGCTAGTGCTGTAATATATTTTAATCTTGTGTGTTTTAGAAACTCCCCAAAACATTATTTTCAAGTTATATGGTATTCCCATTTCTTTATCTACATTAAGCTTAAGCTCCCTATCAGATCTATGACTATTTTCCTTCTGCTTAAAGGCATTATATTTTTAGTTATCTAGTGTAGGTCTGCTATTTTTAGTTTATCTGACAGATGTCTTTAATTGTCCTTTATCTTTGAAGGATATTTTTACTGGTATGGGACTCTAGAATGGTAGCAACATGTTTTCATTATTTTGAAAATGTCATCCTACTGTCTTCTGGCTTTTATTGTTTAACTGAGAATTCAGTTGTGTCTCTTACACTGACTTCTTTGAAGGAAGTGAAAGTGAGATTCGCTCAGTCGTGTCTGACTCTTTGCGACCCCATGGACTATACAGTCCATGGAATTTTCCAGGCCAGAATACTGGAATGGGTAGCCTTTCCCTTCTCCAGGGTGTCTTCCCAATCAAGGGACCGAACTCAGGTCTCCCACATTGCTGGCAGATTCTTTACCTGCTGAGCCACAAGGGAAGGAAATCTGTCTTTTATTTTTCTTGTTCTTCTAAGATTTTAGTTTTAATATTTATTTTTATATCAGTAGATTTGCTTCTGTGTGTCTAGACTTAGTTTTCTTTATATTTATTCGTCTGGAAGCTGTAGAACTCACTTGTTGGGAAATAAGAACTGCAGCGTGCTGACTCCATTAGCAGAAGAACATTTCAGACTGTTTCTCTCTTTCCTGTCACAAATATGATGCTTGAAAATGACTGAGCCTTTGAAGAACTACTTTGAAAAATTACAAAATTATATACTAGTGTCTTTAATGTTTTGAATACTTAAAAAATTGTCTGCTTACTTGTCAAATATTTGAAAATCTTCAATCAACAATTACAATGTCCAAATGCTTCTATGTCTTCAGGCTTGTGGTAAGTTGCAATTACTGGAAAAAAAAAAACAAAAAACACACTTGTAAATAGGAACACATTTAAATGTATTCTTAAGAAACAAATAGAAATAGAAAAAAATTAAACAGCTATAGCTCAAAAGTTGTATACTACTTTATTCTGAACTATTATACAATACTTGCTTTGGATATTTTGACTTGTGAGAATATTATTTTAGAGTGCCAATATTTAGTTCAATAAATTTATATTTTGTTCTAGAACTGAAGAAGGCCTATAATTTTGCCATATCCAAATTTAACAAATAATTTGAGATAATCACAAATAAAGAAAACTCACTTGATGAGTATTGTTCTTTAGAAAGCTTTTAAGAAATGATAATTTTAAATAAGTCATATATAGAAACAAATTATTGCTGTGAAATATTTACAAATTTCACTATGAAAAAGGTTGAAATTGATGATGCTTCCCAGTTCAGTTCAGTTTAGTTCAGTCGCTCGGTCATGTCTAACTCTTTGCAACCCCATGAATCGCAGCACGCCAGGCCTCCCTGTCCATCACCAACTCCTGGAGTTCACCCAAACTCATGTGCATCAAGTTGGTGATGCCATCCAGCCATCTCATCCTCTGTTGTCCCCTTCTCCTTCTGCCCCCAATCCCTCCCAGCATCAGGGTCTTTTCCAATGAGTCAACTCTTTGCATGAGGTGGCCAAAGTACTGAAGTTTAGCCTCAGTATCAGTCCTTCCAAAGAACACCCAGGACTGGTTTCCTTTAGCAGAATTTTATTTGAGCTTACCTGGAACTTCAGTAGCTGTAGAAAATTATTTTTTTAATTAAAAGTATTTTAGTCTAAGAAAAGAATCTAAATAACAAAAAAAGTGTGTGTATAAACTTCTGAAAAAATTACAAACAAATTTATTTAAAGAATGATCTTTCATATAAAAGTGGAATTTTATTCAGAAAAACATCAGTGACATGGAACTGGAGTCATAGGTGGCTAAAAAATTAATTAAAATATGTGAAATGTGAAAAGAATATGTGTCCTACTTATGCTATTTTTTTTAAGTTCTGATAATAAAATTAAGGAGAGCTTAAAATTTTTCCTTAATGATCATTAATATAAACATTTTTTAAGAAGCAGATTATTTTTGAAAATACTCTCTGCTGCTGCTGCTGCTGCTGCTAAGTCGCTTCAGTCGTGTCCAACTCTGTGCAACCCCATAGATGGCAGCCCACCAGGCCCCCTCATCCCTGGGATTCTCCAGGCAAGGGCACTGGAGCGGGTTGCCATTTCCTTCGCCAGTGTACGAAAGTAAAAAATGAAAGTGAAGTCGCTCAGTCTTGTCCGACTCTTCACGACCTCATGGACTGCAGCCCACCAGGGTCCTCCGTCCATGGGATTTTCCAGGCAAGAGTACTGGAGTGCGTTGCGACTGCCTTCTCTGGAAAATATTTTCTAATAGTGATAATATGACAGATTGTCATTCACTGAATAAATAGAATTAATTTCAAGAATCATCTCAATTGTTTTAGTATCTCAGAATTTTTTTATTGGTAAAAAAATCATGAGACATATCCTCTTATCAAATTTATCAAATTATTAGAGTATATTATAATAATGTTAACTATAAACATATTTCTGTGTAGCATATCTATAGAATTTTTTCATCTTGTGTGCATAAAATTCTGTATCCATAGGGGAGCAATTCCTTTATTCTCTTAACCCCAGTCCCTGGCAACCACCATTCTACCTTCTCTTTCTATGAGTTTGACTACTTAATTACTACATATAAGTGGATTTATGTAGTATTTGGCCTTCTGTGACTGGCTTATTTTATATAATGTCTTCAAGGTTTATTTATGTCATAGGCTATAACAGGATTTTTTTCTTTTTTAAGGCTGAATAATATTTCATTGTATGCATGCATATACCACATTTTCTTTATTCATATATCAATGGACATTTAGGGTTTTTCTATTTCCTTGGCTATTGCGAATAAAGCTGCGGTGAAAATGGGAGTCTAATATCACTTCAGGATCCTGTTTTCAACTTTTTAAGGTAAATATCCAAAATGGGATTGCTGGATCACATGGAAGTTCTATTTTTAATGTTTTGAGAAGTTTCCATATTGTTTTTCATAGCAACTACACCATGTACAATTCCAAAAGCAGCAGACAAAAGCTTCAATTTTTTCACATCCTTACCAGTGCTTTTATTTTCTGGGTTTCATTTAGTTTTGCTTGTTTGTGATGACAAGGCCATTCCAACAGGTGTGAGGTAATACTTCACTGTGGTTTTTGATTTGTAATTCGCTAATGATTTGTGATGTTGCACACACCTGTTAGTCCTTTGTGTATCCCTTTTGGAGAAATGTCTATTCAAGACTTTTGCCCAATTTTTATAAAGATTTTGGCTTTTTGCTACTGAGTTGTATTAGTTCCTTACATAGTTTGGATATTAGGTTTTGATCAGATATATACTTTGCAAATATTTTCCACAATTCCTAAGACTGCCTTTTAAGGCTGTTGATTATTGTTTTATCATAAAGAAACTTTTTAGTTCGATGTAGCACCACTTGTCTGCACTTGCTTTTGTTGCCTGTGTGTATGGTGTCACAGTAATATCCAGAAATCACTGCGAAGAGCAATATTAAGAAGTTTGTTTCCATGTTTCTTTCTAGAAGTTTTATAGTCTCAGGTCCTACATCTAACCCTTTAAAGCATTTTTAGTTTAGTGTTTATTTAATGGTATAGGATAAGTGTGCAATTTCATTCTTTTGCATGTTGATATCCAGTTTTGAAGAGCTTATCATTTCCCATCATGTAGTTTTGACATGCTTACCAAAGATCACGTGCCTGTATTTACATGAGTTTATGTCTGGGCTCTATTCTCTTCCATTGATCATAAGTCTGCCTTTAGGGCAGTACCATATGGTTTTGATTACTATAGCCTTATAATATGTTTGAAATAAAGAAGGGTAAAACATCTATATTTCTTTTTCTCAAGAAAACTTTGGCTATTTGGGGTCTTTGGTGAGCCCACATGATTTTAGAATTTTTTTTTTCTATTTCTGTAAATAATGCTTTTGGAATTATGATTGGAATTGCAGTTGGTCAGAAATTATGACTTTTCATCTTGAACCACAGGACTTGACTTCTAAATTGAAGAAAGTAGGAAAAACCACTAGGCCATTCAGATATGACCTAAATAAAATCCCTTACACTTATACAATGAAAGTGATAAACAGATTCAAGTGATTAGATCTGATAGAGTGCCTGAAGAATTATAGGCAGAGGTTCATGACATTGTACAGGAGGCAGTGAACAAGACCATCTCCAATAAAAAGAAATGCAAAAAGGAAAAATGGTTGTCCAGAGAAGCCTTACAAATAGCTGAGAAAAGAAGAGAAGCTAAAGGCAAAAGGAGAAAAGGAAAGATATACCCATTTGAATCCAGAGTTCCAAAGAATGGCAAGGAGAGATAATAAAACTTTCCTAAGTGATCATGCAAAGAAAGAGAGGCCTTAGTAAGCATCACTACAAACAAAGCTAGTGGAGGTGATCGAATTTCAGCTGAGCTATTTCAAATCCTAAAAGATGATGCTGTTAAATGCTGCACTGAATATGCCAGCAAATTTGGAAAACTCAGCAGTGGCTATAGGACTAGAAAAGGTCAGTTTTCATTCCAATCCCAAAGAAAGGCACTGCCAAGGAATGTTTAAACTACTGAACAATTGCACTCATTACACATGCTAATAAAGTAGTGTTCACAATTCTTGAAGCTAGGCTTCAACAGTATGTGAACTGAGAACTTGCAGATGTTCAAAATGGATTTAGAAAGGCAGAGGGATCAGAGATCAAATTGCCATCATCCACTGGATCATCAAAAAAGCAAGACAATTCCAGAAAAACATCTACTTCTGCTTCATTGATTATGCTAAAACCTTTGTGTGGATCACAACAAACTCTGGAAAATTCTTCAAGAGATGGGAATACCTGAACATCTCACCTGCCTCCTGACAAATTTGTATGCAGGTCAAAAGACAACAGTGAGAGCTGAACATGGAACAGCGGACTGGTTCCAAATTGGGAAAGGAGTGCGTCAAGGCTGTATATTGTTACCTTGCCTATTTAACTTACATGCAGAGTACATCATGAGAAATGCCAGTCTGGATGAAGCCTAAGCTAGAATCAAGACTTCCAGGAGAAATATCAACAACCTCAGATATGCAGATGACACCAAACTTATGGCAGAAAGTGAACAGAGACTAAAGAGCTTCTTGATGAAAGTGAGAGGAGAATGAGAAGCTGGCTTAAAACTTAGCATTCAAAAAATGAAAATCATGGAATCTGGTCCCATCAATTCATGGCAAATAAATGGGGAAACAATGGAAATAGTGACAGACGATTTTATTGGGCTCCAAAAATCACTGCAGTTGGTGACTGCAGCCAAGAAATTAAAAGACACTTGCTCCTTGAAAGAAAAACTATGACTAACCTGCTGCTGCTGCTAAGTCGCTTCAGTTGTGTCCGACTCTGTGCGACCCCATAGATGGCAGCCCAACAGGCTCCGCTGTCCCTGGGATTCTCCAGGCAAGAACACTGGAGTGGGTTGCCATTTCCGTCTCCAATGCATGAAAGTGAAGTCGCTCAGTTGTGTCCGACTTTGTGCAACCCCATGGACTGCAGCCCAGGCTCCTCCATCCATGGGATTTTCCAGGCAAGAGTACTCGAATGGGGTGCCACTGCCCTCTCCAATGACTAACCTAGGTAGCATATTAAAAAGCAGAGACATTGCTTTGCCTAACAGAGGTCTATATAGTCAAAGCTATTGTTTTCCCAGTAGTCGTGCATGGATGTGCAACTTGGACCATAAAGAAGGCTGAGCATGGAAGAATTGATGCTTTTGAACTGAGATGTGGGAGAAGACTCTTGAGAGTCACTTGGACTGACAGGAGATCAAACCAGTCAATTCTAAAGGAAATTTACCCTGAATATTCATTGGAAGGACTGATGCTGAAGCTGAAGCTCCAATATTTGGCCACCTGATTGCCAAGAGCTGACTCATTAGAAACGACCGTGATGTTGGAAAGATCAGGAGGAGAAGGAGACAAAAGAGGATGAGATGGTTGGATGACATCACTGACATGAGTTTGAGAAAGCTCTGGAAGATGGCGAAGCACAGAGAAGCCTGGCATGCTGCAGTCCATGGGGTCTCAAAGAGTCAGACCCAACTTAGCAACTGAACAACAGCATAAACTTTACATAGCAAAGAAATGTATACATTTTGCTGATAATAAATATACAAATAAATGAATGAATATATTTATTAGTCAAAATGAACAAGATCATTCACAGACAGATGGAAAAATAATTATTAATGTTGCATTTTTACTCAACAACAAGCTCACTTAGCTCTAAACCCAGATATTTCCTGGTATCTTCCTTGCCTCTTAGGACTCTCAGGACAAGTGCTTTTTTCGTCTCAATCAGTGAACCTTAAGACCAAGGCCATAGAATGGATTTGATAGAAATTTGTTGACCGACTAATTGAATAATTAACTCTTCTGAAATGCAAAATTATGAGCTTGACTCTCAATCTGTGCACTTTTCCATGTTGATACCTCTGTTAACATCCATAAGACTCTCTACCAGAACTTTATCATTTCAGTCAGCTTTGTGTGGTACTCTGCTCATATTCATTAGACATCTGGCATTAATGATAGTGATGGATTACAGAATGTGTTGAATTTTTGTGTCATTTTATAATTTCTTATTAGTTTGGAATACCACTAATAAATTATGATTATATCATAGCAAATATCAGAATACAAAATTTTGCTCTTCAAAACTATTTCCTCTCTTAAAATATAAGACATTTTATTGAAAAGTTGTCTAAGAGAACTCAAATTTATCTTTCTACTAAGGTCAGGTTCTCCTTTTAGATACTGTTACATCTTATTATAGCAAATGCTATTTTTCATTTTACAATTAATAGTAATCTATTCTTGTTTCACTTCCAGTTTCTCATTCACTGGAGAAACAAATTAAATGATTTTACACAAATACTCATTTAAAATATTTTAAAATCAACTGAATTAATGTATAAATATGTATACATATTTACATATGTATACATATATATACATATTATGTATACATATACATATGTATATATATTATGTATAATATAGTATATAATACAGTTAAATGTACAGTGAGATGGGTTTGACAAGTAAACTCTCTTATGTGGCTACCATCTAATACAGATGGTAGCCACACAAACTTTCATTAAACTAGAAAGTTCCCTCATGCCACTTTCCAGTTAATGATATTCACTCCTTCCTATGTAAATTGATCTATATTAGTTTTAACTGTTCTATAATTTTAAATAGAACCAGGCTCACACAGTATGCAATAATTTTGGGATGGAGTTATTCATTTTTTGTGCATTTTGGCAGCTTATTCATTTTTATTCTGATTGCCATTTCACTATATGACTATATCACAATTTGTTTTCTAGTATATATGTTGGTGGACATGTGGATTGTTTCCAGCTTTTATCTGTTATAAATACAGCTGCTTTGAACAGTGCTTGTAACTTCTTGAAGACATATTTTCATTTTTCTAGGAATAAAATTGCAATGTTGTAGACTAGGCAGCTATTTAATTCAATAAGGCAGTCACTGCCCAAGTGGCTAAGCCATTTAACAATGGCAATAATAATATATAAGAGTTAAGAATCACTCCACAACCTTGCAAGCACTTAGTATTTTTTAGTTTTAGCCATGTGGGTGAGTGTGAAATTGAATCTTGTAGTTTTAATTTACATCTACTTAATGGATAAAGATATTGAGAATGTTTTCATACATTTATTGCCCATCTATGTACCTTCTTTTATGTCAGTATAAGGTTTTTGCCTGCTTAAAACTTCAATGACTCATTGATGTTTTTATGTGGTCTGGATACAATTCCTTTTTCAGATATATGTACTGCACATATTTTCTTCTAGTTTGTAGTTTAACTTTTCATTTTCTTAGTGGTGTTTTTTTCAAGACCTTAATTTATTAATTTGATGAAGTTCAATTTATCATGAACTAAGATGTGATGGTTGGATGGCATCACTGACTCGATCGACATGAGTTTGAGCAAGCTCCGGGAGATGGTGATGGACAGGGAGGCCTGGCGTGCTGCAGTCCATGGGGTCTCAAAGAGTCGGACACCACTGAGTGACTGAACTGACTGAAGGAATCTTCACCTAACTCAAAGTGGTGGTGGTTTTCTCCAACTTTTTCTTAGAATTTTAATAGTTTAAGATTTATTTTAAGTCTATAATCCATTTTAAATTAATTATTATTTATAGTGTGAGTTTAGGATCAAGGTTCACATTTATATCTAGTTAATTCGGGAAATTAACTTGTTGAAAGCATAGTTCTTTTTCTTTTGAATCACCTTAGCTATTGGTCAAAATGATTTTATTTATATGTGTGTCTTTCTATTTCTTGATATTCTAATATGTTCCATTAGTATTATATCATTGTCACACCTTCTTGATTATTCATTTCAGTCTCTCAGTCATATCCAACTCTTTGTGACTACATGGACTACAGCATGCCAGGCTTCCCTTGAAGCCTAGCTTCAAGAATTTTGAGCATTATTTTGCTAGCATGTGAGATGAATGCAATTAATTGTGCGGTAGTTTGAACATTCTTTGGCATTGCCTTTCTTTGGGATTGGAAAGAAAACTGACCTTTTCCAGTCCTGTGGCCACTGCTGAGTTTTCCAAATTTGCTGGCATATTGAGTGCAGCACTTTTACAGCATCATCTTTAAGGATCTGAAATAGCTCAGCTGGAGTTCCATCACCTCCTCAGACAACCATTTTGACCTTTTGCATTTCTCTTTCTTGGTGATAGTTTTGACCACTGCCTCCTGTACAACATTATCAACCTCTGTCCATAGTTCTTCAGGCACTCTGTCTATCAGATCCAATCCCTTGAATCTATTTGTCACTTCCTCTGTATAATCGTAAGGGATTTGATTTAGGTCATATCTGAATGGTCTAGTGGTTTTCCCTACTTTCTTTAAGTCTGAATTTTGCAATAAGGAATTCATGATCTGAGCTTCAGTCAGCTCCCAGTCTTGTTTTTGCTGACTGTATAGAGCTTCTCTATCTTTGGCTGCAAAGAATATAATCTGATTTCACTACTGACCATCTACTAATGTCCAAGTGTAGAATTATCTTGTGTGTTGTTGGAAGAGGTTGTTTGCTATGACCAGTGTGTTCTCTTTGAAAAACTCTGTTAGCCTTTGCCGTGCTTCATTTTGCACTCCAAGGCCAAACTTGTTTGTTACTCCAGACTTCCTACTTTTGCATTCCTATGATAAAAAGGACATCTCCTTTTTTTTTTTTTTTTTTTATGTTAGTTCTAGAAGGTCTTGTATCTCTTCATAGAAACATTCAACCTCAGCCTTACTTGTTGGGGCATAGAGTTGGATTACTGTGATATTAAATGGGTTGCCTTGGAAACAAATAGAGATCATTCTGTTGTTTTGTAGATTGCACCCAATTACTGATTGGGTACTTGGTATAATAATCTTGATTACTGTAGAATTATAAATAATTTTTGAAATCAGTACTGTAA
This sequence comes from Bos indicus x Bos taurus, assembly GCF_003369695.1. Classification (NCBI taxonomy): domain Eukaryota; kingdom Metazoa; phylum Chordata; class Mammalia; order Artiodactyla; family Bovidae; genus Bos; species Bos indicus x Bos taurus. The sequence continues at coordinate 16,688,729 of NC_040084.1, read as the reverse complement.
GTCCTCAAACTTTGTTCTTTTTTATTTTTCCAAAGTTTATTTGGCTTTTGTGGGTCTTTCAAAATTCCCCCAAATTTTAAAATCAGCTCATCAACTTCTGTACAATAAAAACATGGTGTTGTTATATTTGAGAGTATGTTGACTCTATTTACCAAAATTGAGAGAATTAATATCTCTTAGTCAATGACTATGGCATATTTTAAAATTTTTTTGAATTTCTTTAATTTTCTCAGTGATGTTTTATAGTTTTCAGTCTAAAGGTCTTATATATTTTGTTAAGTTTATTTCTAAGAATTTCTATGCTTTTTATATACTATTTAATAGTACTATTACCAGTAGTAATGTATTAGCCAGTGGTTTTCATGAGCATATGCAAATTAAAATTATTTTTTATTTTGAGCTCATATTCTTCTAGTTGGTTATTTTTAAGATTTTTATAGATTTCTTGAACGTTTTACCTAAATACTATGTAATATAGAAATAAAGACAGCTTCGCCTTATCCTTTAAACATTTTAAACATTGTCAAATGATTTCCTGTATCTATTGAGTTAATCATATAATTTTTATCCCTAATTGGATTAATATGATTCACTAACAATTGATTTTCAAATACTGAACTGTTGTTGCATTTTAGGGATGAATTTTAATGATGAATTTGATCATTACTGTATGTATGCTTTCTGTGAAGAAAGTCCAAATAAAACAGATCCATCTTACAGACAATCTCAACTTCAGGGAAAAGTAAACTTGATATCATTAGCTCTAAGGTCTCTGTTAACTGTTGAGATCTGAGCTTCCAGATGCCAGCATTTCTCCCAGGTGCTAGATTGACTCTGTCTGTGTTCGTGCTGTTGCTTTCTTTCATCACTTTAGCTGTGGGTGCTTTCTCTATTCAATGCAGTCTCTGTAGTTCATGTTTTCACTGCCCCTGGCCTGCCCAACCTGTCATCTGACACCTCAGATGTCACTGATCCGAATTTGACCTTCCCAAAATAAATAATGCAATCCTTTTACCTTCCCTAAAGTGTCCCGGAATGTAGGTTTTAATGTGTATTTAGAACACAACTAAAGAGCCTCTTGATAAGTGTGAAAGAGGAGAGTGGAAGAAAAAAAAGACTGGCTTGAAACTCAACATTAAAAAACATTAAGATCATGGCATCTGGGCCCATCCCTTCTCAGTCAATAGAAGGGGAAAAAGTAGAAGCAGTGGCAGGTTTTATTTTCTTGGTATCCGATGGGGACTGCAGTCATTAAATTAAAAGACATTTCTTCCTTGGAAGGAAAGTTATGATAAATCTGCCTGCTAAGTCTTTTCAGTCATGTACGACTCTTTGCAACCCTATGGCTGGTAGCAGACCAGCTCCTTGGTCCATGGGATTCTTCCAGCAAGAATACTGGAGTGGGTTGCTATTTCCATCTCCATGATAAACCTAGACAGTGTATTAAAAAGAAACAGAGACATCACTTTGCCAGCATATGTCCATATAGTCAAAGCTATGGTTTTTCCAGTAGTCATGTGTGGATGTGAGAACTGGACAGTAAAAAAAAAGCCTATCACCAAAGAATTGATGCCTTTGAACTGTGATGTTGGAGAAGACTCTTGTGAGTCCCTTGGACTGCAAGGAGATCCAACCAGTCAATCTTGAAGGAAATCAACTCTGAATATTCATTGGAAGGATTGATGCTTAAGCTCCAGTAATTTGACCACCTGATGCAAAGAGCCAACTCATTGGAAAAAATCCTGCTGCTGGGAAGGATTAAAGGCAAAAGCAGGGAGAAGTGGGGAGTGGAGCACAAGATGAGGTGGTTAGATAACATCACCAACTCAGTGGACATGAATCTGAGCAAACTCCAGGACATAACAAAGGACAGAAAAGCCTAGTGTGCTGCAGTTCATGGGGTTGCAGAGTCAGACATGACCTAGTGACTGAACAACAAAAAAGAAGCAACTACCTAAATTTAGTTTATTCCTTTAACTACGATAGCATACCTATGGTTATTCCTTGCTAATCAAGTTGTTTCAGACTGAAATGTCTCTTAATTCAGAGTGATTTCCCTATTCCTACTGGTGCAATATTCTTAGAAAATTTATTTATAATTTTATTTTGTTTTCAAATGTTAATCTTGGAAATTTCTGACCTGCATTTCTGTCAGTCCTTTTTTCCTTAAAAACCCTCTTCCTTCAATATCCTGGAGTCATCAGGCAAATATAACAACACCTAACAACTTGCTTTAATTTCCCAGTGGTGCTATGCAGAGTATGTCTGTAAGGCCCCCATGTTACCCATGCCACAATCAGAAGAAAAATAGTAACAATAATAATTAAGATATCATATTTTTAATACTTTCTGTACACCAGGCATTTGCTAAGCACTCAACATACAGAAGCTCATTTAAAACTCATGTAAACTCTGGGAAGTAAGCTCTGTAAACCCTAACATACAAAGGAAATAATTTGCCCCAGGCAATTTTGAACCATGGATGAACTATACTTCAAATTCAGATTGATCTCATTCAAAGCACTTTCTCCTAACCTCATGCTAATTTCTATAGGAAAATCACAGTATCCTTAACGTTCCACCCAACCATCCACAAACCAAAGAAACACAAAACCATCCTAATGATTTCTCCACACATAAAACAATGATGCTATACATGCCTTAAGTCTGACTTGATTAACTGTCTTAGGGAAGTACCATGAAATTGCTTTTGTTGAGCAGGGGTTCATTATGTGTTTCGGTTCTTAAGTTGCACCAATTGTGATATTAACTTTCAAATATCTTATCTTAGGATTTGAGCTTTTATTCCTGCATCTTGACATTAAGTTTTGTTTGACTCACATACACTTTTTCCTAGACCATGAACCTGTCCTTTAATGTTTGTAGACATTTTATACTATCCACAGTGGGCCCCAAATCTCTACATTATCTTGTACTTTAAAAATAGGTTAACCCTGTATGCAAGACAGCAAAAGAGACACAGATGTATAGAACAGTCTTTTGGACTCTGGGAGAGGGAAAGGGTGGGATGTTTTGGGAAAATGGCATTGAAACAGATATAATATCATATATGAAATGAATCACCAGTCCAGGTTCGATGCAGGATACAGGATGCTTGGGGCTGGTGCACTGGATGACCCAGAGGGATGGTACGGGGAGGGAGGTGGGAGGGGGGTTCAGGATGGGGAGCATGTGTACACCCGTGGTGGATTCATTTTGATGCATGGCAAAACCAATACAATATTGTAAAGTAATTAGCCTCCAATTAAAATAAATAAATTTAAATTAAAAAAAAAAAAAAACTGTGGGGAAGCCCAGGTTTGCATTTGGAGGTCTGTATTTGTACTTTACCCACCTCCTGTGTAAAGATAAACTAGAAATAAAGACCTAAAAAGGACAAAAAAAAAAAAAATAGGTTTTGGACTTTCATTCACTTTATAATCCCTTGTTGTTTAATCTTTAATTTAATCATTTTCTATAAAGTTTATTTTGGCAAAGTACTTGCATTTAACCTAAACTTCCAAAGCACAGTGCTTGTTTCTATAAGTATGTTTTCTCTAATTATTACATTAGTACAAATGGTTGCATTAATTATTATAAAGAATAAACTGAATTTGGAGGCCAATCTTATTGGAGCAAGTATGAGACAAAACTAGTAATAAACAACCACTGTTTACTTTAATCCATTTGACCAACTGATTTTTCATAATTCAGTAAGACCAAGCTACCTGAGCACTGTGAATGTGCGGTGATTCATGCCATACAGGTATAATGAAATGTGATCTGCTGCCTTAGAAAGAAATTTCAGAAATCAACAGATAAACTGGCCTGTGACAATCTAACCAAGAAAAAATATGTCTGTAATTTACCTGTGGGACAAATGGCTGTCTCAATCTTATTCAAAACAGAATTCAGTTTCTATACATCCTTATCAAATCTTCTATTCTCCCCAGTCTCAATTATCTCAAAAAATGGTATCACTATCAATCTGTTTGCTCAAGCCAAAATGTACACTTATGCTTCTTTCACTTTTTTTTCATCCTCACACCAATAAATTCTATGTATGCATCTCCTCCTGTTCTTCCATTACCCTCATCTTAGTTCAAGCAACATCATGTTTCCAGGTTTACTTCAATAGACTCAAACTGTTTTAATTTCATTCTTGTAACCCATTTCAAAAATGTCTTCTAACATTAATTTATGCTACTCTTATAATACGCAAATTCTAACAATTTAACATCACACTTAAAATATTATTCAAAACCTAACCAAGACCTATAAGCAACTACTTTATATATCCTCTGATGTTTTTTCTCGAGCTCACCTTGTACTAATCTACTGTGCTTCATGCTCCAGACACACTGACTTTTCTTCCCAGGATACATGATATACTAAACTCAATAGTATCTTAAGATTTTTACTTTTGGATAACTTTGCTTGTGTGTATCATTCCCTTCATTCAGGTATCAGCTCAAATCAATTCTTTAGAGAGGCTTTCTCTGATACTCAAATTAAAATGGTGTTTCCAAAGTTCTATCACACCAATACATGGATTTTGATATTTTGTTATTTATTTTTTATTTTTATTGGGTTTATTCATGCATAAGGGCTGGGACCAAATATATTTTCTTAGCACTATGCCAATAAACACTTTTGGGATAATTGAATGAATAATGAATGAACAATTTGTATATAAATACTAAGAAAAGAAAGAAAGAAAGTGAAGTCGCTCAGTCCTGTCCAACTCTTTGCAACCCCTTGGACTGTAGCCTACCAGGCTCCTCTGTTCATCGGATTCTCCAGGCAAGAATACTGGAGTGGGTTGCCATTTCCTTCTCCAGGGGATCTTTGCAATCCAAGGATCGAACCTGGGTCTCCCACATTGCAGGCAGACGCTTTACCCTCTGAGCCACCAGGGAAGTCCTATATAAATACTAAGGCACATGTAAAAATTGTGACATTGACAGGGAATATTAGTCATGGGAAATATTTGTTATGATCATGGGTCTAGTGGCTTACAAGGACTTCCTGGAAGTGGTAGTATAGAATGAAGCCTTGAGCTTCCTAAAGTGAAAGTTGTTCGGCCATTTCTGACTCTTTGCAACCCCATGGATTATACAGTCTATGGAATTCTCCAGGCCCAAATACTGGAGTGGGTAGCCTTTTCCTTCTCCAGGCGATATTCCCAATTCAGAGATCGAACCCAGGTCTCTCACGTTGCAGGTAGACTCTTAACCAGCTGAGCCACAAGGGAAGCCCAAGAATACTGAAGTGGGTAGCCTATCCTTTCTCCAGAGGATCTTTCTGACCCAGAAATCGAACCGGGTTCTCCTGCATTTCAGGCAGATTCTTTACCAACTGAGCTATCAGGGAAGAAATCCAAACTTCCTAAGGCCTGGTGAAAAAGAAAGAACCAGAGTTGAAAGAAAAAGCAGTGGGAAGAACTGATCATCTGATTATTTCAGGAGATTTCCTGGAGGGGTAGAGTGTTTCTACTTCCTGCTGGTTCTGGCTTTAAGCCATAGACTCTTGACATCTGAATTCTCTCTAACTTCCTTCTTCCAGTGAGTTGATAGCATGATGATGAGTCTTCTGGAGTTTAATTTCAATTGTACCATAGGATAGTAACCCAGCATCCTCCTCCACAGTTCCCACAGTGACACTGTAAATATTCTATGTCTTTATTGGCCCTGGCACTGGTTCTCAGGAAGTCTCACCCCTGTCTTAGCTCTCACCTTGCTTAAACAAAAGAGATATATGAAGGAAGCAAGTGAGATGAAAGAGAGAGAGGAATTCTGTTGCTACTTGGTAAAGAAACTTAGAGTTGAATGTTGAAATTTGATTCTGATATATCATTGATTTCTTAAACGGACAATGCCCTGAGTGTAACATGCCTTTGAATGTTCAGGATTGTCAATTGTCAATATCAACAATATTTGTATATTGGTCCAACAATATATAAAAAGGATTATACTCCATGATCAAGTGGATTTATCCCAAGGGTGCAAGAATGGTTCCATATTTCAATTCAATCATGTAATGTGATGTACTACATTTAGAACAGAAAAGATAAAAATCATATGATTACTGCAATAGACACAGAAAAAGCATAGACAAAATTCAGCATGCATTCATGAGAAAAACTTTCATCAAAATTGTTACAGAAGGAACATATCTCAACGTGATAAAGATAAGTTATGACAATACCACAGCTAAACCATACTCAACAGTGAAAAGCTGAAAACAGTTCTCCCAAAATTAGGAACAAGATCTCCTCTTGTGTGCTCAGTTGCTCAGGCATGTCTAGCTCTTTGCAATCCCATAGATGGGGCCTATTCTTGCCACTTTTATAGTACTGTAAATCCTGGACTCAGCAATTAAACATGTAAAAGAAATAAAAGGCATAACAAATTGAAAGGGAAGAAATAAAGCTATCATACATGTTAGAACATCTCCTCATATGACATATAAAAGTAAGCTCAAAATGGATTAAAGGCCTAAATATAAGACCTAAAACTATAAAACTGCTATAAGAAAGCATAAGCAAAACATTCTTTGACAACTTAGCAAAAGTTTTTGGATCTGTCTCCTAAAGCCAAGTAAATAAAGTAGATAAAAGTACAAAGCCTAATTTAACTTAAAAGCTTTTGCACAGCAAAAGTAACTATACAAAAAATGAAAAGACAACCTACTGGTAGGAGAAAATATTTGCAAATAGTATAATCATTATGGTATAATCAATAGTATAATCATTATAATATCCAAAATATATAAATAGCTCTTAAACAACAACAAAAGCAAACAAGATTAAAAAAATGGACAGAAGACCTGAATAGACATTCTTCCAAAGAAGCCATACAGATGGGTGAAAGATACATGAAAAGATACCCAACATCACTACTTACTAAAGAAATACAAATCAAAACCACAATGAGATATCAACTCACTCCTGTCAGAATGGTTATCACCAAAATGTCTACAAGTAAGAAGTGTTGGCAAGGATGCAGAGAAAAGGGAATTCTCATACACCATTGGTAGGAATATAAACTGGTGTAGCCACTATGGAAAACACTAAGAATGCTCCTCAAAAATTGAAAATATCATATGACTCAGCAATTCTATTCCTGGGTGTATATTCAAAAACATAAAAACACTAACTTGAAAAGATACATGCATCCCAACTTTCATAGCAATATCATTTACAATAGCCCTGAAATGGAAGCAATTCAACTGTTCATCAACAGATGCATGGATTAAGAAGGTATAGTTTTATATACACAATGGAAGGCCACTCTGCCAAAAACTATTTGAAATTCTGTCATTTGTAACAGTATGGATGGACCCTCCAACCAGGGAAGCCTCAGATGGTAAAGAATCCACCTGCAATTGCAGGAGACACAGGTTGATCCCTGGGTGGAAAGATCCCCTGGAGAAGGGAATGGCTACCCCTTCCAATATTCTTGCCTGGAGAATTCCATGGACAGAGGAGTCTGATGGGCTATATAGTCCATAGGTTTGCAAAAAGTCAGACATGGACACAATTTAGCAGCTAACATTTTGGCTTTCAAATGAGCAAGAGGTGGATGCATAGGTATCTGTAAGAATAATTAATATTAAAAAACCATACTTCATGAAAAGTCAGATTAGTATGCAATATCTGTTATTAGCTAGTCTTAAAATATTCCTATTTTTCCTCTCACCAAGATCTCAAATATATTAGTATTTTTGAGTTACTATTAAGTTCCAGTGAAAAATCTGAAGTTCTTAGAGTTTAATGGTGACAGAGAACTGATTCTCAAACATAATCCTCAAATTTGAAATGTATAAATATTTTTAGGGCACTTTTGAGTTTGCCATTTCTTTCCATTCTTGAAAAGTATTGTAATATATCTAATTATTATTGCATCATTTTATCTGTGAATGTGAAAAATTTGCATGCCAGATAATGTGAAGATCAAAAGTATATTTATGCAATAGAGGTTCATCTTAAATATACTAAGCAAACCCATTTGTTATATCCCAAATAAGAGCCATGCTTACACTATGACCACGCTCTGTCAAAATAATAAAAAAGGAGAGGGTGGGACGAATTGAGAGTAGCATTGAAACATACATTTCTACATTACATATGTAAAATAGTCAGCCAGTGGGAACTTGCTGTGTGACACAGGGAGTTCAAACCCAGTGCTCCGTGACAACCTAGAAGGGTGGAATGGGGTAGGCAGTGGAAGGGAGGTTCAACAAGGAGGGGACATATATATATAACTATGGCTGATTTGAATTGATGTATGTCAGAAACCAGCACAATATTGTAAAGCAATTATTCCCCCAGTTAAAAATAAATAAATTATAAAATCAAAACAAAACAAAATCAACTTAGTCAGGCTACAACCAAAAGGAAGAGAGATTGAACCTGTTACTGAATCATAACTGACTTGAGAGCACATTGGCCTCCCTGGTGGCTCAGATGGTAAAGAATCCACCTGCAATGCGGGAGACCCAGTTTTGATCCTTGGGTTGGGAAGATTCCCTGGAGAAGGGCATGGCAACCCACCCCAGTATTCTTGCCTGGAGAATCCCCATGGACAGAGGAGCCTGATGGGCTACAGTCCATGGGGTCACAAAGAGTTGAACACAAAAAGCGACTAAACACACAGAACTGACCTATCAATTCTTTCAAAAAAGCTTATGTAGTAATTCTACAAGTAAAATTTACCTTCCTTCTTAATATTTCCTTCTCCTTTTTAATAAACAGTTAATTGAAAATCTCAATAAAATTTATAAGCTATATGTTTAGTTTTAAAGGGACAAAAATAAATCTAAATAATATCTTTGTGAGCCAAACAATTATTTTTTTTTCTATTTCCCAAAGGGTTATACTCAATTGCATATTTATTATTCTAGCTACTCAAATTTGCATTTAGTTCTTAAGTTTTATCGGTATGCTTGCTTGTTTCAGACAGGGGAAAAAAAAACTGTTAAATTTGTCTTATAGTTTGATAACACAAAATCTAGCACTGAGTCAATACATCTCAGTTTAAATGATAAATAATGGAAACTATCATTATAACTATAAAGTAAAATCATAGGAAAGTGTCATTTACGACTCTCTCTATCAAGTAAGTTATGCCACTGAAAACATGACTAACCATCAGACAAAGCTCTGCTGATGATGCCCACTAACAGCAAATGAAATGTTAAGAAGAAAATATTTTAAGAACAAAAACAACATACTTGGAGGATGAAAAGTAATGTAGTAAAATTTAAATTCAGTAAACTGAATTTTAAAGTGTTAAAGCAATACATTACATGAATGCTAGAAAAGATATAGAAGAATATAAAGAAATGGTGACATCTGACAAAACACTGGATGTTCAAAATGACCTTGGAGGGGCAAGAGAAATAATTCATAATCTAACAGTGTTAGAGGATCAAATGGGGAACTCATTAATGAAACTTATTCTAGATAAAGATGTCAAAACAACTGAATAATATGCTATAGTCATCCAAAGAACTTTGAAGAGCTCTCCACTTTTGTACATTTGACTGGTTTCTTTACATTTTACAACATGAGATAAAATTATTAAACATTCTCTGCTAGAGGAATTGGGTTATGGCATACGATCTTGTTCAGATTCCATCAGGTTAGGAAAATCTCTTAATTCTGGCCAGGATATAGCAACAAGGGACCAAGGCAGGAATAGGCCATTAGTGTCTGAAAGATGACATGTGTGGGTTGTTTCTACTCTTAGGGAACTCATTCAAGGACAAGTCTTTAACAAGAAATAAACTCAGAAAACCTAAACAGTGCCTTTAGTTCACAGATTTTTAGTATTCCACTTGGGGAGATATTTTTATTTTTTTTATTTTTTTAAAATTAATTTTATTTTATTTTTAAACTTTACATAATTGTATTAGTTTTGCCAAATATCAAAATGAATCCACCACAGGTATACATGTGTTCCCCATCCTGAACCCTCCTCCCTCCTCCCTCCCCATACCATCCCTCTGGGTCGTCCCAGTGCACCAGCCCCAAGCATCCAGTATCGTGCAAAACCTAAACAGTGCCTTTAGTTCACAGATTTTTAGTATTCCACTTGGGGAGATATTTTTATAAATTTAGATTTTTTGCCCTACACAAAACCTCTTGAATAAGAATTTATTGGGTAATAGGCCATGAATCAGCATGTTTAAATAAACACCAGGCAATTCTGACACATTGCATTGAAAACTCAACATTGGAGGATCTGACAAACCATATGGGTTACTTGAATAAGATTTCATGTTGGGAGACCAAAGAGAATCTACTTATTAGATGTAGAGACCTTAATAAAGTAGAAGAGGGATGGGATGTGAGCCTAGGAGTCTTGCCGACCTTGCTATCAGAATTAGGGTGAGGTATAATGTCAAGAAATCATATAAAGTCTAAATCCAGGGTTTAAATGATTCGTTTCACCCTTGGAAACAAGTTTTCCAAGAATAAATCTAGGAATAGGGAGAACATATAGGTCAGACTAACACAGAGATTGATCTTGATGTAAATATAAAATAACTGAAAAATACATCCCCAAAAATCTTCTCCTGAAAGATGCTGTGTTGATACACCAAAATCACAGTTAATATAATTACTGAGTAATAGAGAAAAGACAAAAAATAATGAATAAAAGTGAATTAGACATGATAGGCTGTTTTATATAATTAGAAACACCCAAATCTCAGTGACGTACTATAAAATTTATTATATATTGCAATTTAATTGCCTCAATACCTACCATCTTGGGCTTAGGATCCTGTTCCAGTACCAACAGAGGTTTGCTATCACTGAGTTGAAAAGAAGAAAAATACTTCTGTCTAAGATAAGCCACAGCAGAGTTTACTGCCATGAAGAGAAGAGGCAAGAGTGCTAAGGAATAAACAACAACAATAACTCAGCACCAAAAGGCAGGTTCACTAGGCCAATTAAGATTGAGGTTGTACCTGCCCCATTACAACCATAGCACCAACATCAGTCCACTTCCGGGGAATAGAAATACCATGGACAGCAACTCCCTAGCCTGTGTAGGATAAACAACACTTTAGAGAGCCAATATAGGATTCAGCCATACCAGAACGACAACAATAAATATAACAATAAAACATATAGTAGGGTAGCTATATTTTTTGCATGAAAATGACAGTCACTAGAAACTAATTATTTTTCTGTTTTATTTTTACATTTTGTTACATCAGTGCTACTGATTAATCAAAATAATGATGGCAGCAATAAATAATATTAAGGCTACTTAAGTAATATGTTTGACAAAATAGAGTAATAAATATGAAAAATTTTTTACGTAAATTGTGCTGTCTGAATACCAGATCACATGACCTGCTTCTTGAGAACCTGTATGCAGAGAAGGAAGCACCAGTTAGAACTGGATATGGAACGACAGACTGCTTCTAAATAGGAAAAGCAGGACATCAAGGCTGAATATTGTCACTTTGATTATTTAACTTATATGCAGAATTCATCATGAGACACGCTGGGCTGGATGAAGCATAAGCTAGAATCAAGATTGCAGGAGAAATATCAATAACCTCAGATATGCATGTGACACCACCCTTATGGAAGAAAATGAAGAAGAACTAAAGGGCCTCTTGATGAAAGTGAAAGAGGAGACTGAAAAAAGTTGGCTCAAAGCTCAACATTCAGAAAACTAAGATCATGGTGTCCAGTCCCATCACTTCATGGCAAATAGATGGGGAAACAGTGGAAACAGTGGTAGACTTTATTTTGGGGGGCTCCAAAATCACTGCAGATGGTGACTGTAGCCATGAAATTAAAATACACTTACTTCTTGGAAGAAAAGTTATGACCAACTTAACAGCATATTAAAAAACAGAGACATTGTTTGCCAACAAAGGTCCATATAGTCAAGGCTATGGTTTTTCCAGTAGTCATGTATGGATGTGAGAGTTGGAATATAAAGAAAGCTGAGCACCAAAGAATTGATGCTTTTGAACTGTGGTGTTGGAGAAGACTCTTGACAGTCCCTTGGACTGAAGGAGATCCAACCAGTCCATCCTAAAGGAAATCAGTCCTGAATATTCACTGAAGGACTGATGCTGAAACTGAAACTCCAATACTTTGGCCACCTGATGCGAAGACCTGACTCATTTTGAAAAGATCTCAATGCTGGGAAAGATTAAAGGCAGGATAGGAAGAGGATGACAGAGAATGAAATGGTTGGGTGGCATCACTGACTCAATGGACATAAGTTTGGGTAAACTCTAGAAGTTGGTGATGGACAGGGTGGCCTAGCAGGTTGCAGTCCATGGGGTCGCCAAGAGTCAGACATGACTGAGTGACTGACTGGCCTAACTGTGCTCTCCGATAGAGAAATTTATTTTACTTAAAAAGAAAAAAAAAACCTATTGGATATTCACATGCTGTAAGCTAGATAGCATATTAAAATATGTAAACAAGAATATTGTGGTGTGGCAGAGGAACATGGTGAAGTAGAAGATGTGCTCTCATCTTCTCCTGTGAGAACTCAAAAATTACAACTCACTGATGAACAACCATTGACAGGAGAATGTTGGATGCCACCAAAAAAGATACAAGTTCAAGGGCAAAGGAGAGGCCCCAAAAAGTTGATCAGAAGGGCAAAATCACATTTAGAATCAAACCCCATACCCACCAGAGACACTCGGAGGGCTGAAACAAACCTTGTGTGCACCAGGACCCAGAGACCCCACAGAGACTGAGCCAGAACTGTGTTTGAGTGTCTCCAGTGGAGATACAAGTCAGCAGTGGCCTGCTGCAGGGGTAGGGGCTCTGGGTGCAGCAGACCAGGGTATGGCATAAGCCCTCTTGAAGGAGATCACCATTAACCCCACCATAGAGCTGCCAGAACTTCTACAGGACTGGAGAAACACAATCTTGGAGGGCAAAAACAAAACCTTGTATATACAATGATCCAGGAGAAAGGAGCTGTGACCCCAAAAGAGAATGACCCAGACTTGCCCACGAGTGTCCAGGAGTCTCTGGTGGAAGCAAGGGTCAGAGGTGGCCTGCTGCAGGGTCGAGGGCACTCAGTGCATCAGTGCATGCATGGGACCTTTTGAAGGTCCCCATTGTCTTCATTACCTCCACCATAGTTGGGCTCAGGTCAAACAACAGAGAGGAAAGACAGCCCCACCCATCGACAGAAAATTGAATTAAAGATTTACTGAGCATGGACCCACCCATCAGAACAAGACCCAATTTTCCCATCAGTCTCTCCCATCAGGAAGCTTCTGTAAGCTTCCTGTCTTTATCTGTCAGAGGGCCAACAGAATGAAAACCAAAATTCCACACTAAACTAATCAAACTGATCACATGGATCACAGCCTTGTCTAACTCAATGAAACTATGAGCCATACCAAGTAGGGCCACCCAAGATGAACGGGTCATGATGGAGAGTTCTGACAAAATGTGGTCCACTGGAGAAGGGAATGGCAAACTACTTCAGTATTCTTGCCTTGAGAGCCCCATGAATAGTATGAAAAGGCAAAAAGATGGGACACTGAAAGGTGAACTACCCAGGTCAGTAGGTGTCCAATATGCTACTGGAGATCAGTGGAGAAATAACACCAGAAAGAATGAAGAGGCAGAGCCAAAGTAAAGATAACACCCAGTTGTGGATGTGACTGGTGATAGAAGCAAGGTCCAATGCTATAAAGAGCAATATTACATAGGAACCTGGAATGTTAGGTCCATGAATCAAGGCAAATTGGAAGTCATCAAACAGGAGATGACAAGAGTGAATGTCGACATTTTAGGAATCACTGAACAAAAATGGACTGGAATGGGTGAATTTAACTCTGATGACCATCATATCTTCTACTGTGGGCAAGAACCCTTTAGAAGAAAAGGAGTAGCCATCAGAGTCAACAAAACAGTCCAAAATGCAGTACTTGGATGCAATCTCAAAATCAACAGAATGATCTCTGTTTGTTTCCAAAGCAAATCATTCAATATCACAGTAATGCAAGTCTATACCCCAACCAGTAATGCTGAAGAAGCTGAAGTTGAACAGTTCTATGGAGACCCACAAGACCTTCTAGAACTAACACCCAAAAAGATATCCTTTTCATTCTGGGGACTGGAATGCAAAAGTTGGAAGTCAAGAGATAGCTGGAGTAACAGGCAAATATGGCCTTGGAGGACAAAAGAAAGCAGGTCAAAGGCTAACAGAGTTTTTCCAAGAAAACACACTTGTCATAGCAAACACCCTCTTCCAACAACACAGGAGAAGACTGTACACATGGACATCACCAGATGGTCAACACTGCAATCAGATTGATTATATTCTTTGCAGCAAAAGATGGAAAAGCTCTATACAGTCAGCAAAAACAAGACCAGAAGCTGACTGTGGCTCAGGTCATGAAATCCTTACTGCCAAATTCAGACTGAAACTGAAGAAAGTGGAGAATACCACTAGACCATTCAAGTATGACCTAAATCTAATCCCTTATGACTATACACTGGAAGTGAGAAATAGATTTAAGGGACTAAATTTGACAGACAGAGTGCCTGACGAACTATGGACAGAGGTTCACGACATTGTACAGGAGGCAAGAATCAAGATCATCCCCAAGAAAAAGAAATGCAAAAAAGCAAAATAGCTGTCTGAGGAGGCCTTACAATAGCCGTTCAAAGAAGGGAAATGAAAGGCAAAGTAGAAAAGGAAAGATATATGCATTTGAATGCAGAGTTCCAAAGAACAGCAAGGAGAGATAAGAAAGCCTTCCTCAGGGATCCATGCAAAGAAATAGAGGAAAACAACAGAATGGGAAAGACTACAGATCTCTTCAAGAAAATTAGAGATACCAAGGGAACATTTCATGAAAAGATGGGCTCGATAAAGGACAGAAATGGTATGGACCTAACAGAAGCAGAAGATATGAAGAAGAGGTGGCAAGAATACACAGAAGAACTGTACAAAAAAGATCTTCATGACCGCGATAATTAAGATGATGTGATCACTGACCTAGAGCCAGACATCCTGGAATGTGAAGTCAAGTGGACCTTAGGAAGCATCACTAAGAACAAGCTTAGTGGAGATGATGGAATTCCAGTTGAGCAATTCCAAATCCTAGAAGATGATGCTGTGAAACTGTTGCACTCAATATGCCAGCAAATTTGGAAAACTCAGCGGTGGCCACAGGACTGGAAAAGGTCAGTTTTCATTCCAATCCCAAAGAAAGGCAATGCCAAAGAATGCTCAAACTACTGCACAATTGCACTCATCTCACACACTGGTAAAGTAATGCTCAAAATTCTCCAAGCCAGGCTTCAGCAATCCGTGAGCTGTGAACTTCCAGATGTTCAAGCTGGTTTTAGAAAAGGCAGAGGAACCAGAGATCAAATTGCCAACATCCGCTGGATCATGGAAAAAGCAAGAGAGTTCCAGAAAAACATCTATTTCTGCTTTATTGACTATGCCAAACCTTTGACTCTATGGATCACAACAGACTGTGGAAAATTCTGATAGAGATGGGAATACCAGACAGACTGGCCTGCCTCTTGAGTAATCTGTATGCAGGTCAGGAAGCAACAGTTAGAACTGGACATGAAACAACAGACTGGTTTCAAATCAGATAAGGAGTACATCATGGCTGTGTATTGTCACCCTGCTTATTTAACTTATATTCAGAGTATATCATGAAAAACGCTGGGCTGGATGAAGCACAAGCTGGAATCTAGATTGCGGGGGGAAATATCGGTAGCCTCAGATATGCAGGTGACACCACCCTTATGGCAGAAATTGAAGAAGGACTAAAGAGCCTCTTGATGAAAGTGAAAGAAGAGTGAAAAATTAGGCTTAAAACTCAACATTCAGAAAACTAAGACAATGGCATCTGGTCTCACCACTTCATGGCAAATAGATTGGGAAGTAATGGAGTGAGTGACTTTATTTTTTGCTGCTCCAAAATCACTGCAGATGGTGGCTGTAGCCATGAAATTAAAAGATGCTTGCTACTTAGGAGAAAAGCTATGACCAATGTAGACAACATATTAAAATGCAGAAAATTACTTTGCCAACAAAAGTCCATCTAGTCAAAGCTATGGTTTTTCCAGTAGTAATGTATCGATGTGAGAGTTGGACTATAAAGAAAACTGGGCACTGAAGAATTGATGCTTTTGATCAATTGGAGAAGTGTTGGTGTTGGAGAAGACTCTTGTGAGTCCAATGGACTGCAAAAAGATCCAACCAGTCCATCTTAAAGGAAATAAGTCCTGAATATTCATTAGAAGGACTGATGCTTTAGCTGAAACTCCAATACTTTGGCTATCTGATGCGAAGAACTGACTCATTGGAAAAGACCCTGATGCTGGAAAATTTTATTGAGGTCAGAAGGAGAGAGTGAGATGGTTTTTGAGTTGACTCTGAGAGATAGTGAAGAACAGGGAAGCCTGGCATGCTGCAGTCCATGGGGTCGCAAAGAATCAGACACAATTAGCAACTGAACAATGAGTTTTCTATTTATAGAAGAATTTTATAAGTTAATTAAACAAATAATATATATTTCATAAAATATATTTTATCATATGGTGTAATGTATTATTTTTATTCTGTTTTCGACCTTTTTTAGTAACACTTTCCTAAACTGCCTGCAGTACTTTAAAAGAAATCTTTCTCTTCTTTCATGAGATTTTAAAATTGAAAATAGTCAATCACAAATTTTGTTCAACTTACAGGTCTGTTTTTATCAAATTTACATAATACCACTTTCTGATATGAATGTAGTGTTATGCCAACAAACTAAATATCTTCTTTAAAAAACATTGCTGTATGGGACATAATATTTTACTTACTAACAACAACATAGTTTTAAACACATGGAATTAGTTTCCAGCTCTCCAAAAATGACCTCCCACTTTGCATCTATAGCCTTGTTTTTGTAGATCAGGTATTTGTCTTTGGGATCTATATGTTCATAATATAAGCTATCCATGTCAAAATGTCCAACATTTTTTAATACTCTGAAATGCATTGACTATTACTGCAAGTTAAGTTCTTTCTCAGGAATAATGGTTTTAAAACACAGAAGTAATTTGAACATGTGAAAGTTGGATTCCAAGAAAAGTCCCAGCTTTAGTAAAGAAATGAGAAAATTGTGCTTAATTTAGCTGCCTTTATCTGGTGAAATATTTTTGAGTTCTGAGGCAGTGTTCTTTCAAAAGACGTTGTCTTTTTTCTTTGTGACTTGTCACAACCTACACATAACATCAAATAACTTAAGTGCAGTAAGTTAATCCTTTTGTGGGCATGTCATGGCTTCTTTTAAGGTTATCAAGAAATTTTGAGTAAATATAATATAAATTTGTGTTTTATTGTAACTGTTTTTTTGACTCATATTCTTACTATATTTCCAAATTAGAAAGCACTTATTTTTGTCCCACAGTTTGAAAATGTAATTTTTACAGCAGACCTCTATTTTAACACCTTTTCTATGGTGGAAGAGAGTTATTTTATAAATTCATGCTGAAAGAGGCCATTTTGCATTTCAACAAAGTAATGTCAATTTCAATAAATACTTCATTTTGAGAAAACCAAACACTAAACAAAATCTTTATTAAAAACCTCAGCATCACAGGTAAACAAACTACACCCTGTTTTTGCAGTTAATTATATAAGAAAAGAGCAATATTTATAGCTATATTTTTATTTTCTTTGATTAGAAATTTGCAGACTTAATTAAATTTGCCAAATTTTTATTTTTACTGTCTTCCAAATAAGCAGATTAGAGAATCAAAGTATATTTTGAATTTGACAAAATGCAACAATCTTTAGTTTTATGTTTTCTGACATTTCATTTAGAAATTTCATTCATAGAAATCAAGAAGGTTATTGCAAACTCTGTTTTTCAAACCAAAGTTCCTCATCTAAGATCTAGAGAGGGACATTTTTGTTGTTCCTGCCATCATTCAAAGAGTCACTTGATATACTCTAGAAGCATGATCATTGTTAAGATTTGACATAATTAGCCCTACTTTGTAAAGTGTCAGTACATCTGCTATCAAAATTTCTTCCTTTGTTCTTCCAAAAGACAATTTGACTGCAAGTTCTGAATGAGGATATGTATCCTTATTGAGCTTTATAGAACTATCAAAGGAACAAAGCAATAATACATGTTTATTTGTGTGGTATGCCCAAATTCAGTGACTTCTGTCTTCAGCTGAACATTCTTATCTTTGTGGGAAATGGAAAGACTTTGGTTTGGTTTCGGAGTGCTTGCCTATCTCACATCGGACTTGTAAGAGCCAGTGTTCATGTACGCTTTCACATCCCTTTCTCCCCACATCCAAGCCCACATTCTCCTTGGAGTATGCTGTATTTTGGCTACCTCCCTAATCCAGTTCCTTCGAGTAACAGTTATTTATCATTTTTCAGTGCTTCATGCTAGTTTTGACATTGCAGTTGTTTCATAATTTAACTCTTAGAAAACATGGTCACAGTAAACTCTGTGTCTGAGACTAAAGTTGCTATTTCTTTATACAAAGCACAACAGTTAATCCATACATAAAGACAGATTGTTTAAGTTCATTGCTATTAAAGTGCACATAAATCACATCGGTCAGAAGAAATGAAATAATCAGTGGAATGGGCAAAATACAATTACAGTAACAACAGAAGGTGAATGTTTTTTATCCATTTGACATTAAAAGTAGGGTTCTTACAACCTCTATCTTTAGGGCTACAGTATGAGTTTTGTAAATTAAGTCAATTTTCTTTCCTCATCATTGATAAACCAGTACTTCCTGCATACTGGGGATGGGTTTCTCAGAAGTATGTAATAGAAGTACCTAAATTGGGATAGTCCTGGGCAAATTAGCACAGTTGATGACCCCATCAGAAGTTCAGGTCCTGTTGATAACTAAGCATGGAGTGGAACAATGAGGAAATCTCTATTGCTAAATTAGTTTGGCATTCCTGACATGAACTTCAGTTGTACTTGGTATAGACTTTAAAAAAAATTTTTTAATTGGAGGATAATTGCTTTACAATTGTGTTGGTTTCTGCCAAACATCAACATGAATCAGCTACAGGTATACTTGAACCTCCCTCCCACCCGACAGACCATCCCATCCCTCTAGGTTGTCACAGGGTACTGTGCTGAGTTCCCTCTGTCACAAAGCAAATTCCGACTGGCTATCTATATTACATACGCGTTTTATATATTATTGGGTTGCTTTTACAAAATTTTGTTAAGAAGTTTTAAAGATCTTTGTATTGATGTGAATGAAGGATGCAGGCCTATAGTTCTATTTTCTGGTAAAATTTCTGATTGCTTTTTTATCCAGTTAATATTGGCCTTATAATATGAATTGGGAAGTGAAGGGATACTGAAATCCATCTACTCACCTAGATATCCATTTCATCCAGAGCCCTCATCCTATTCCAGGTTCATTTCACCAAGATGTTCTTTTTCAACTGTTCAAATTCACTGCTTACTTTCTAGTCTTCTCTCCCCACCCAGTCCCAAATGCATTCTACTGTCAAGATACAGTTTTATTTTTTTAATTTTATAAATTCCAGATCTCCAATATAAAAGAGTACAAAATGTAGAGTCATTCTCCAGCATCTGTACTTTTCCTTCAGATCTTCAAATTCTCTATCCCAGAAGCTCTCAAGCCCAGACGTATACTAAAATCTCTTGGGAAGCATTTTTCGAATACTGATCATGTCATACAGGAAGTTATGTTGTTGCAATGGTAGTCTCCAAGTACAATACCAACTGAGCTATTTCAGAGGTCACATAATGGTGAGATTCACAGAGTTAAATTACTCAAGTGACCTTATTACTAAATCATTTTTTAAAGCATGCAGTCAGAAGCAGGGGAAAGATATGGGTACTTTAACACATTTATGATAGAATACAAGCATACAAGCAAGAAGTACCCAGATCTTGTTTTGGAGGGAAGAAAAGAAAGGGAGGATTTAAATTTTAATGGGCTATTAAGTGTCACACGTACTGTATCTCTCCCTGCCACATCAGTTTTCCCTGCTAATGGTGTGGTTATGAAGAACAGAATTAGACTTTTTAGCATTTGGGTCCATAGACAGAAAGGGCCCTTGGTCTTCTTTTTTGACTAGACATGAAGATAATTATTCCTGGCAACAGCTGTCCTTTGCCAATTAGCCAGCAAAATACTTTTATTTATGTTTTGGGAGCATGGAACATTTGAGGCAGAATGAAACACATGGTCAGATCGTCACTATCATATGCCTCTTGTGTATATTTTTGTTATTTACAGGTTTCATAAATAGTAACTCTTGGTACTTACTATCTAGTCACATGCATGCTAATTCACTTCAGTTGTGTCCAACTCTGTGTGACACTGTGGACTATAGCTCACTAGACTCCTGTGTCCATGGAATTCTGCAGGCACGGATACCGGAGTGGGTTGCCATTCTGTCCTTCAGGGGATGTTTCCAACCCAGGGATCGAACCCACCTCACGTCTCTTATGTCTCTAGTATTGGCAGGTGGGTTCTTTACCACTAACGCCACTTGGGAAGCCCACCAACTACTTAGCTTATACTTAATGCATCTCTTCTATTTCTCTATTTTACACTTAACACATACTGTGAATTCTGGCTTTGTCTAACAAGTATTCTGCTCACTAGTTACTTACAGATACTGAAAACATCTTTAGAAGTTTGGCCTATGCTTTACAAAGTACCTACTTATTTACCTAGTGGGTTTGGATAATCTCCAAAACAAATGCAATCTATAGATTGAGTGCCTGAAATTCACTTAGGACCCAATGAGTTAGAATCTCTTTGAGAAGGATCTATATCTTGCATGTGACAAGCTCTCCAGATGATTCCACTGTGCAACCATGTGGGACATTTCTCTTCCCCATCCCACCATGAAACCCACCTAAGAAACCATATGGATGTACTGAGAGTTTCTGCCTCTGCTCTGCTGTGCATACTATTTCATCTCATCCACCTGAGTTATCTCTTTCTAGCTAAAACTTATATAAGCCCCATTTCACTCTAAAGCTCTATCTAGTCATTGAACTAAGTTACCAGTTTAACTTCTCAAAGGTTAAAGCAATCAGCTGAGAACAGCCTCTTCACTTAAAATGTTTTCTGGATATCTATTACCATTTTCTACTTAATCCTGTGAATGCTGGCCTACTAAGTTTATAGTATTTTAATTATGTATATATTTATTTTATGAATATTGAACTCCTACTTTGTGTATATTTGCACTGAGCAATTAAAAGAGTTTAGGTGGCAACTGAGAAAGGAGTTAAAATAAAATAACCCATGCAAACTCCAAGTAGGTTCTCTTATGGAAATACTTAAGAGACAAGCAAGCACACTTGACTATTTGCCTATCTGCCAGGAGAGAGAGGAAATGGAAGAGGAGGGGAATAAAAGACAGGGAGAGAGGGAGGATATAAATTTTAAAAAATGAAAACACATCTAAGTAATTATAGAGAATTTTCCTTGACCACTTCAGTAGAACCAGAGAAGTTACCCATCTTTAGTGAACTGTCATTTTGTTTGGTGTGTAGAAATTGTCATATAATGAAAAGGGCATTCTTAGAATTTCATTTTAAATTACCCTATGTATTTACTTCAGAGAGCATAGCTTTTGCTAAATAATTCTGAAGACCTATTTGTATTAAATTGTTTATGGCATATGTTGTCTTCATGCAAACTCTCAGCAGTATAAATTCATGAAAGTGTCACACACTAGAGCAGAAAAATGAAAATCCTATTGAATAAAGCACTATTTTAGACACTAGACACCAGATTAGCAATCAGAAAATGTTTGGTCCTGACTTTGTTTTTTATTTTGATTATAAATATTCTATGAGACTTCTTATTTAGAAAACTGTTCTTGGTACTCAGAGAAGGCAATGGCTTCACTTTCACTTTTCACTTTCATGCATTGGAGAAGGAAATGGCAACCCACTCCAGTGTTCTTCCCTGGAGAATCCCAGGGACGGGGGAGCCTGGTGGGCTGCCGTCTATGGGGTTGCACAGAGTTGGACACGACTGAAGTGACTTAGCCGCAGCAGCAGCAGTTCTTGGTACTAAAGTAAAATTTTCTTCTTTACACAAGCTTCAGAATTGTCTATTGACTTAATAAGGTAGCTGTTTTATTTGATTAGTAAAATATTATCTTAATATTTAATATTTAATTTGATTGACCTTTGATTGAACTGGCCCTGTTTATCCAAACCAAATGAAATAAAACTTCAATGTAATGTGAGGCCCATTATTGTATAAAGGAAAAGATATTCCTGATAGAATTCTTGAGAAATAGAAGTTCCTGTTAGGTTTTCAAAAGTATGGATCACAAGTACTGCTCTTACATTCCACATCACAGGAAGTATGAAGGATCAGTTGCTTACAAAGTGCTACAACAGCCTCCTTATCCATCAGTGAGCACTGGGGAGATACCTGAAGGTGCTTGGTCTTGGTTAGACTTTCAGTTCAGTTGTAGTTCAGTCTCTCAGTTGCGTCCAACTCCTCTCCACCCATGGATTGCAGCATGCCAGGCCTCCCTGTCCATCACCAACTTCCAGAGTCTATTCAAACACATGTCCAGTGAGTCGGTGATGCCATCCAACCATCTCATTCTCTGCTGTCCCCTTCTCCTCCTGCCTTCAGTCCTTCCAAGCATCAGGATCTTCTCCAATGAATCAGTTCTTCACATCAGGTAGCCAAAGTATTGGAGTTTCAGCTTCAACATCAGTCCTTCCAACGAATATTCAGGACTGATTTCCTTTAGGATGGACTGGTTGGATCTCCTTGCAGTCCAAGGGACTCTCAAGAGTCTTCTCCAACACCACAGTTCAAAAGCATCAATTCTTCAGCACTCAGCTTTGTTTATAGTCCAACTCTCACATCCATATATGACCACTGGAAAAACCATAGCTTTAACTAGACAGATCTTTGTTGGCAAAGTAATGTCTTTGCTTTTTAATATGCTGTCTAGGTTGGTCATAACTTTCCTTCCAAGGAGGAAGTGTCTTTTAATTTCATGGCTGCAATCACCATCTGCAGTGGTAAAATCCTTCACTGTTTCCATTGTTTCCCCATCTATTTGCTATGAAGTGATGGGACCAGATGTCATGATCTCAGTTTTCTGAATGTTGAGCTTTAAGCCAACTTTTGCACTCCCCTCTTTCACTTTCATCAAGAGGCTCTTCAGTTCTTCATTTTCTGCCATAAGGTGGTATCATCTGCATATCTGAGATTATTGATATTTCTCCCAGCAATCTTGATTCCAGCTTGTGCTTCATCCAGTCCAGCATTTCTGATGATGTACTCTGCATATAAGGTAAATAAGCAGGGTGACAATATATAGCCTTGATGTACTCCTTTCCCAATTTGAAACCCATCTGTAGTTTCATGTCCAGTTCTAATTGTTGCTTCTTGGCCTGCATTCAGATTTCTCAGGAGGCAGGTCAGGTGGTTAGACTTTAGGTAAGCTATTAATTCAGCTTGTCAAACAGTTACTATATATTGCATATGGATAGAATGAAAAGTTCCTCTTTCATTACTAATTCTCTTTACTGTAAGCAATTACCCTCATTAGATTTTTTTAATGCCCTAGATTCCTGCAGCAAGTGGAACACTTTAAATTTTACTTTCGTCCTTGAATCAGTTTTATCATTAGATTATACAAGGGTAATAGATAGATCTGAAATATCATCAGTATTATGGCATACATTTCATCTCATTTTGTTTGAGCAAGACTGAATTACTAGTAACAGTGAAAGTTTTTAAATTATAATGCCAAAATAAAGTCCAATTATGTGGGCATTTGGATAAGTTAGACAATCATGTGAAAGACAGTGGTTGGCTTCTCATTGGTGGAAATTTGAGCTCCCGACAAAGATGCAACATTCCAAAATTTGGGAATGTTCAAATTAATCTAAAATAATGAAAATTACTTTCGTTCTTTGTTGTTTATGATGAAACCATATATATTACAAACTTAAATTTTATGGCACATCTAAATTCTTTATTTGAGTCTTTTCTGTCCTGATATGAGAAACTCCTTTAAATGGACAGATTTTCTCAGCACATGCCATTTTTAATAAAAAGAAGATTGAGGAAAATCACGAATCCATCTTCCTTTTCTATCCCAGTCTAGCATGGTTTAATCTATAATATTTTCTAAAATTTTGTTTTATAAAATAATGTTTTACATTGCTTGGTTATAGAATCACATACAAATATATCACCCATTGGGATAAATATACTTAACACTAATTCTCATTTTGTGGTTTTTCAGAAGATAGAAAAGTAAAAAGTGCACAAATAATAAGTGCTGGGAAAAGTGAGGAGAAAGGGGAACCCTCCTACACTGTTGGTGGGAATGTACATTGGTGCAGCTTCTTTGGAGAACAATATGGAGGTTTATTTTAAAAAGAAAAGAAGAATTGCCATAAAAGCCAACAATCCTACATCTGTATATGCATGTGTGTGTGTTTAGTCTCTTCAGTCATGTCTGACTCTCTGAGACCCTATGGACCAAGGCCTGCTAGGCTCCTCTGTCCATGGGATTCTCCAGGCAAGAAAAATGGAGTTGGTTGCCATTTCCTTCTCCAACTTCTGTATGTATCTATATCTATCTATCTATCTATATATATATATAAAAGATGAAACCTCTCACTCAAAAAAAAAATACATGCACCCTTATATTCATAATAGCACTATTTACAATTGCCAGTACATGATAGCAACCTAAATGTTCACTGGTAGATGAATGAATAAGGAAGATATGATTTATATTCACAATCAAATTCTACTCAGCCATATAAAGAATGAAATCGTGTCATTTGCAGCAGCGTGGTTGGAACTAAGAGATTATTGTACTAAGTGAAGTAAGTCAGACAGAGGGAAAAAAATGTCATATGGCATCACTTATATGTGGAATTTTCAGAAAAAATGATACAAGCAAACTTATTTACAAAACAGAAATAGACTCACAAATACACAGAACAGAATTGTGGTTGCTGAAGGGCAAAGGGGAGAGGGAGGATAAATTAGGACTTTGGGACCAACAGATACATTCTATTGTATACAAAATAGATAAATAAGGACAGGAAATTATATCTAGTATCTTGTAACAACATATATATGACTATATATGCAAATATATGAATCCATGTAAATATAAATAAACATATATATATATATATATATATATATACACACACACATATATACATATATTGCAGTCCCATGGACTGCAGGGCCCCAGGCTTCTCTGTCCTTCACTATTGCTTGAAGTTTGCTCAAATTCATGTCTTGAGTCTACAATGTTATCTAACCATCTAATCCTCTGCCTCCCCCTTTATCCCTTTTCCTTCAATCTTTCACAGCATCAAGGTATTTTCCATATGACTGTGCAAATTTCCTCATGGGTATATATCCAAGAGAATTGAAAAAAATGTGTCCATGAAAAAACTTGAACATAAGTGTTCATAAAATCACTCTTTAGAATAGCTCAAAAAAGAAAACAATCAATATATTCATCAACTGATGATTGGATAAACAATATATGGCATTTTCATACAATGGCATATTACTCAATCATATAAAGAATGAAATACTGATGCATGCTACAACATGGATTATCCTTAAAAGCCTCATTCTAACAAAAGAAGTCAGACACAAAGATCATATGTAGTGTGATCTGTTTGTATGAAATTTTCAAAATAGGTAAATCCATAGAGTAAGTCTGGATTAGGAATGATGAATGACCTCAAATTGGTGTGGAATTTCTTTTTTGGAGATGAAATATTCTGAAATTAAAGAGAAGTAAAGGTTGCACAACTCTTTTAATGTCATAAAATCCCTGAGTTGTGCACTTTAAAAAATGAATGGTATAGTATGTGAATTATATCTCAATAAAGCTACTATGGCGGGCTGCCTGGTGTGCTACAGGCCATGGGGTCTCAAGAGTCAGATATGACTTAATCACTAAACCACCAAATATAACAAATATGGTATATATATGGACTTCCCTGGTAGCTCAACTGGTAAATAACCCACCTGCAATGCTGGAGATCCCAGTTCAATTCCTGAGTAGGTAGGATTCCCTGGAGAAGGGATAGGCTACCCACTTTAGTATTCTTGGGTTTTCCCTGATGGCTCAGATTGTAAAGAATCTGCCTACAATACAGTAGACTTGGCTTCAATCCCTGGGTTGGGAAGTTCCCCTGGAAGAGGGCATAGCAACTCACTCCAGTATTCTTGCCTGGAAAATACCCAGGGACAGAGGAGTCTGGAAAGCTACAGTTTATGGAGTCACAATGAGTTGGACATGAATGAGTGGCTAAGCACAGCAGATACACACACACACACACACACACACACACATATACATGTGTGTATATGTAACCAGAGTCCCTTGGACTGCAAGGAGATCAAACCAGATCAAATCCTGAAGGAAATCAACACTGAATACTCACTGGAAGGACTGATACTGAGTAATAAGCTCCAATACTTTGGCCACCTGATGCAAAGAGCCAATTCATTGAAAAAGACCCTGTTGCTGGGATAGATTGAGCACAAGAGGAGAAGGGAGCAACAGATGATAAGAAGAGTAGATAGCATCACTGATTCAATGGACATGAATTTGACCAAACTCTGGGAGATGGTGGAGGACAGAGGAGCCTGAGTGTCTTACAAACAGTCAGACACTACTGAACAACAACAATATATGTGTAACTTAGGGGCTTAAAACAAATATTTAATCATGTTCCCTGAATCTGGGATCAGGACTTTGGGCCAGGTTTTGTGGGAATGATTTTCCTTGGCTTTCTGATGTCTGAGACTTCCACCAGGATTCAATCAGCTAGACGACTATGGCTGGGGAATAGCCTCATCTGGAAGTATCTTCACTTACATGTTGGTCAGTGGATGTCGTGTGTTCTGAGACTTAGACTGAGCCTGTCAATCACACTTATTTAGCACTCTTCCATGTACCCTGGCTTGCTTACCATGCATGGCAGCTGTAATGTACTCAGACTTATAAAAGCAACTCAGGGCTCCACAAGAAAGTGTTCCAGTGAATTAGGTATATAATATATTGCCTTCTCTGATACCATAATTATTGCATCATTCTGACACATTTTATTGATTTCAAATGAGTCAAAAACTCACCTAGATTCAAAGGGAGGAGGCAGAAAGCCTGTCTCTCAATGTGAGTCAGTGAATTCATGGCTGTGTGTGTATGTGTGTGTTTTATGATGGAACACACATAAAACAAATGTAACATCTTAACAATTTTAAGTTCACAACTCAGTAATGTTAAGTACATTCACAATGTTGTGCAGCCAATCTCCTAAACTCTTTTCATTTTACAAAGCAAAAAGATCTCTATACCTATTAAACAACTTCCCTTTCTAGTTCCTGGTAAACACCTTTCTATTTTCTGACTCCATGAAATTTATTACTCTAGGTGCCTCATATAATTGAGGGGGATCAACAATATTTTCTTTTTGCAACTAGCTTATTTCACTTAATATAATGTCCTCAAGGTTCTCCCATGTTATAGTGTCTATCAAAATTCCTTTTCCTGTTTCAGTTCACTTCAGTTCTGTCGCTCAGTCATGTCCGACTCTTTGTGACCCCATGAACTGCAGCAGGCCAGGCCTCCCTGTCCATCACCAACTGCTGGAGTCCACCAAAACCCATGTCCATTGAGTTGGTGATGCCATCCAACTATCTCATTTTCTTGTTTAAGGCTGACTAATATTTCATTGTGACTTCCTTGGTTGTTCAGTGGTAAAGAATATGCCTGTCAATGTAGGAGACAAGGGTTTGATCCCTAGATTGGGAAGATCTCCTGGAGAAGTGGCAACCCACTCCAGTATTCTTTCCTGGGATACTGCATGGAGAGAGGAGCCTGGTGGGCTTTAGTTAATAAGGTTACAAAAAGACACTGCCGAAGCAACTCAGTATGCATGCACACAGCCATACTACATATTATTCATCTGTTGATGGTTTGCTTCTCATCAACACTTGGGTTGCTTCCACATTTTGGCTATTATGAATAATTTTTTAGGATCAAAGGTAAACAAATATCTCTTTGAGTCCTTACTTTTTGGGGTATATACTCAAAAGTAAAATTACTGGATCAAATGGTTGCTGCTGCTGCTGCTGCTAAGTCGCTTCAGTCATGTCCGACTCTGTGCGACCCCATAGACGGCAGCCCACCAGGCTCCTCTGTCCCTGGGATTCTCCAGACAAGAACACTGGAGTGGGTTGCCATTTCCTTCTCCAGTGCATGAAAGTGAAAAGTGAAAGTGAAGTCGCTCAGTCGTGTCTGACTCTTCACAACCCCATGGACTGAAGCCTACCAGGCTCCTCTGTCCATGGGATTTTCCAGGCAAGAGTACTAGAGTGGGGTGCCATTGCCTTCTCCGGATCAAATGGTAATTCTGTTTAAATATTTAAGCAACTACTATAATATTTTCCATAATGGCTGAACCATTTTACATTACTACCAATAGTGAACAAGGGGTCCAATTTCCTCACATCCTTGACAGTTCTTGCTATTTTCTGTTTTGTTTGTCTGTTTTTAATTTACAGTAACTGTCATAATGGATGTGAAATGGTGTGGCTATATTTTTAAATACTAATTGGGCAAGGGAAAAATGTTACCAATTAAACTGCTGACTCACCTAATCAGAATAGCTTATTGTGTTGAATTTGAACTGGCCTTGTGACTTACCTTGGCTCAGTAACAGAATGCAAGGAGAGGAACATTATAGGGCTTCAGATAAATCTCAGTAGACATTGAAATTGCTTCTATCACCCTCTTGGAAATCTACCCTGGAACTTCCAAGTAAAGATCTTCCTTAGTCTATAACAGGATGAGAGTGTGTGGGAGCCTACAGTGAGAACTGTCATGTGAGTGAGCCCCTCTTGGTCCATCCTTTCTCTATCAAGATGCCAATTAACTGCAACCAATAATTGTAGTGTCTCAGGAGTGGTCCAAGAAGAAAACATCAGGGGAATACCTAGTTGTTGGGGGAGTTTGTAATTTCCTCGGTTCTGTCTCGCTGCAGCTAAAATTTGAAGTGACGGATGGACCAGTGTTACAGTTGAGTTTTATGTGGCAAGCAAAGGAAAACAATGCTCAAGGTGTGAGGGCAGGCAGACCCAAAAGACATGAAGAGAAGAGAGGCCCACTGCTCAATTTTGGCTCCCCTTTTTATATGCTCTTTCTCCTCCCCCCTGAGCCTGCCCTATGTAAATTGGGCTAGCCAAAAGAGCTGTTTGTTTTACCTGAGGTTCTCACTCTGGTCCTCATACTTTTCTTTGTTCTATTTTTGCAGATTATTTCCTTTCTTAGTCTTTTAGTCACCACCATTATGGACTCCTTTTTCCTATTCTAACCACCTAGCATTCCTCCCTCAAGAAATGGGGGGCCCAGTTCTTTGGGAATAGGGGCTTTGAGGTCTCTCTGGCTACTTCCTGCTGAACTGGGATGGCAAGGGGCATTGGGCCTCCCCCTCTTGCTAGTCTCAAGCCTCAGAGTCCTTATAATGGTGTCCATCTAAGGGTGAGTGATATTTTCCATGGTTGGCTGTAGTTGTATATCTCCTTGTTGAACTGGCACTGCATGTTGTAGCTTGTTGACCTGGGCAGAGACAAAACAGATTAGACAATTGATAATACATGGAGCAATCATAAGTGCATCAACATAATGATTATAGGGATTAGTAGGGGGATTAGCCAACTCCAAATTCCCCATCACCAGGAGAAGGATCCCTCAAAGAGAGATTGTAGCCACTTCAAGAAATTTCCAGCTCATTCTTTGAGGTCCTATTGGATCTGGAATGTTTTTCTTGAGGACCGTGAGACTTTCTTTAACTTAGCTGGAGGCATTTACCCAGAAACAACACATCTCATTCAAGACGGCTCAAGTTTCTCCTTGTTCAGAGATCAAGAGATCTATCTCCTGCCTATTTTGGAGAACAACCCCTACCAGGCTGTGTTGGCTCTTTAGAGCTGTATTGAGAAATCTTATTCTCAGAAACTGAATTTTGGGGGTGTTCATTAGAATGCCACTCATTTGTAGCTCTGAATAGGCATCTGAGATCTCCCAGGGGCTCACAGGTATATTGAGTGTCCTCTTCTGTTTACTTCCATGGCTTGATTCATGAGTAGTGAATCCAGAAGTTATGCCCTGGTACCTTGACTGCTGTGAGAGTAGAAAGTATTACAGGGTAGGGGCCCTTCCATGTGATCTGGTGTTGAGCCTTTGGAAACTCATGTTTCCAGACTTTAATTAGGACCTGAGTCCCTGGATCATAGAATGGTGGCTCTTGAGAATCTTTTGGGTCCTGGTTGACACCCCACAAGCATATATCCTGTTGGAATTGCCCAATGGCAATGTTGCCTACAAAGGGGCAGGATCTGGTTGTAGGAGTTAGTAAGTGGCTTAAGAACAAATTGATAAGAGGCAAAAAACAAGATGTTCCATAAATGTAGAGTGAAGATTTGATCCAGAGGTATGTTTGTAACTTTAGAAGGGTAGTAAGAGTTTGGGCCCAAACGGCCTTCAGGGCTAACTCCCAAAGTGGCAAACATTATCCCTGGAAGCCCAATTGCCCTTAAATGAATACCACCAACAGATTGACTTCTAGCAGGCATTATGTGACTGTCACCCGCCCTAGCATGTTCACTGAGAAATGCTATTGTTGTACATGTTGCAGAAAATATGGAAGATTAAGGCCTGAATATCTAGTTCAGTTCAGTGGCTCAGTCGTGTCTGACTCTTTGCGACCCCATGAACTGCAGCACACCAGGCTCCCTGTCCAACATCAACTCCCAGAGTTCACCCCAACCCATGTCCATTTAGTCGGTGATGCCATCCAACCATTTCATCCTCTGTCGTCCCCTTCTCCTCCTGCCCTCAATCTTTCCCAGCATCAGGGTCTTTTCCAATGAGTCAGCTCTTCACATGAGGTGGCCGAAGTATTGGAGTTTCAGCTTCAACATCAGTCCTTCCAATGAAAACCCAGGACTAATCTTTAGGATGGACTGGTTGGATCTCCTTGTAGTCCAAGGGATTCTCAAGAGTCTTCTCCAACAACACAGTTCAAAAGCATCCATTCTTTGGTGCTCAGCTTACTTCACAGTCCAACTCTCATATCCATACATGACCACTGGAAAAACCATAGTCTTGACTAGATGGACATTTGTGGACAAAGTAATGTCTCTGCTTTTTATTTTTTTGGAAATGTGAATATTTTTTTATGAATAATGCTGCTATGAATGTTCATGTACAAGTTTTTGTGTGGGCACATATTTTCATTTTTCTTTGATATATATCTAAGAGTAAAATGGCTGGCTTATATGGCAACTCTATTTTAACCTTTTAAGGAACTGCCATCCTGTTTTCCAAAGCATCTATATCACTTTGCATTCCCACCTGCAGTGTAGGAGGGTCCCAATACTCTACATCTTCACCAACATTTGTTATCATTTGTCTTTTCCTTACAGTCATCCTAGTGGGCGTGAAGTGGTATCTCACTGTGGTTTTGATTTGCATTTTCCTGATATCTGATGATGCTGAGCTTTTCATGTGCTTATGGCCATTTGAATATCTTCTCTGGAGACATGTCTGTTCATATTCCTTGCCTCTTTTTAACTGGGTTGTCTTTTCATTACTGAGTTGTATTTTATTATTATTTTTTTAATTTTATTTTATTTTTAAACTTTACAATATTGTATTAGTTTTGCCAAATATCAAAATGAATCCACCACAGGTATACCTGTGTTCCCCATCCTGAACCCTCCTCCCTCCCCATACCCTCCCTCTGGGTTGTCCCAGTGCACCAGCCCCAAGCATCCAGTATCGTGCATTGAACCTGGACTGGCAACTCGTTTCATACATTATATTATACATGTTTCAATGCCATTCTCCCAAATCTCCCCACCCTCTCCCTCTCCCACAGAGTCCATAAGACTGATCTATACATCAGTGTCTCTTTTGCTGTCTCGTACACAGGGTTATTGTTATCATCTTTCTAAATTCCATATATATGCATTAGTTTACTGTATTGGTGTTTTTCTTTCTGGCTTACTTCACTCTGTATAATAGGTTCCAGTTTCATCCATCTCATTAGAACTGATTCAAATGTATTCTTTTTAATGGCTGAGTAATTGTGTATATGTACCACAGCTTGCTTATCCATTCATCTGCTGATGGACATCTAGGTTGCTTCCATGTCCTGGCTATTAGAAACAGTGCTGCGATGAACATTGGGGTACACGTGTCTCTTTCCCTTCTGGTTTCCTCAGTGTGTATGCCCAGCAGTGGGATTGCTGGATCATAAGGCAGTTCTATTTCCAGTTTTTTTAGGTTGGTCATAACTTTCCTTCCAAGCAGTAAGCATCCTTTAATTTCATGGCTGCAATCACCATCTGCAGTGATTTTGGAGCCCAGAAAAATAAAGTCAGCCACTGTTTCCATTGTTTCCCCATCTATCTGCCATGAAGTGATGGGACCAGATGCCATGATCTTAGTTTTCTGAATGTTGAGCTTTAAGCCAATGTTTTCACTCTCCTCTTTCACTTTCATCAAGAGGCTCTTTAGTTCTTCTTCACTTTCTGCCATAAGGGTGGTGTCATCTGCATATCTGAGGTTATTGATATTTCTCCTGGCAATCTTGATTCCAGCTTATGCTTCATCCAGCCCAGCATTTCTCATGAGGTACTCTGAAAATAAGTTAAATAATCAGGGTGACAATATACAGCCATGATGTACTCCTTTTCTTATTTGGAACCAGTCCATTGTTCCATGTCCAGTTCTAACTGTTGCTTCCTGACCTGCATACAGGTTTCTCAAGAAGCAGGTCAGGTGGTCTGGTATTCCCATCTCTTTCAGAATTTTCCACAGTTTATTGTGATACACACAGCCCAGTCAAATGCTTTGGATTAGTCAATAAAACAGAAATAGATTCTTTTTGGAACTCTCTTGCTTTTTCAATGATCCAACAGATATTGGCAATTTGATCTCTGGTTCCTCTGCCTTTTCTAAAACCAGCTTAAACATCTGAAAGTTCGTGGCTCACGTATTGCTGAAGCCTGGCTGGAGAATTTTGAGCATTACTTTACTAGCGTGTAAGATGAGTGCAATTGTGCAGTAGTTTGAGCATTCTTTGGCATTGCCTTTCTTTGGGATTGGAATGAAAACTGACCTTTTCCAGTCCTGTGGTAACTGCTGAGTTTTCCAAATTGTCTGGCATATTGAGTGCAATAGTTTCACAGCATCATCTTTCAGGATTTGAAATAGCTCAACTGGAATTCCATCACCTCCACTAGCTTTGTTCGTAGTGATGCTTTCTAAGGCCCACTTGACTTCACATTCCAGAATGTCTGGCTCTAGGTCAGTGATCACATCATCGTGATTATCTGGGTCATGAAAATCTTTTTTTGTACAGTTCTTCTGTGTATTCTTGCCATCTCTTCTTAATATCTTCTGCTTCTGTTAAGTCCATACCATATCTGTCCTTTATCGAGCCCATCTTTTCATGAAATGTTCCCTTAGTATCTCTAATTTTGTTGAAGAGATCTCTAGTCTTTCCCATTCTGTTGTTTTCCTCTATTTCTTTGCACTGATCACTGAGGAAGGCTTTCTTATCTCTCCTTGCTGTTCTTTGGAACTCTGCATTCAAATGGGTATATCTTTCCTTTTCTCCTTTGCTTGTCACTTCTCTCCTTTTCACAGCTATTTGTAAGGCCTTCTCAGACAACCATTTTGCTTTTTTGCATTTCTTTTTCTTGGGGATGATCTTGATTCCTGTCTCCTGTACAATGTCACAAACCTCCGTCCATAGTTCACCAGGCATTCTATCAGATCTAGTCCCTTAAATCTATTTCTCACTTCCAGTGTATAGTCATAAGGGTTTTGGTTTAGGTCATACCTGAATGGTCTAATGGTTTTCTCCACTTACTTCAATTTCAGTCTGAATTTGGCAATAAGGAGTTCATGTTCTGAGCCACAGTAGTTCCTGGTGTTTTTGCTGACTGTATAGAGCTTTTCCACCTTTTGCTGCAAAGAATATGATCAATCTGATTTCAGTGTTGACCATCTGGTGATGTCCTTGTGTAGAGTCTTCTCCTGTGTTGTTGGAAGAGGGTGTTTGCTATGATCAGCGTGTTCTCTTGGCAGAACTCTATTAGCCTTTGCCCTACTTCACTGTTTACTCCAAGACCAAATTTGCCTGTTACTCCAGATGTTTCTTGACTTCCTACTTTTGCGTTCCAGTCCCCTATAATGAAAAAGATATGCTTTTTTGGTGTTAGTTCTAGAAGGTCTTGTGTCTAGAAGGTCTTCATAGAACTGTTCGACTTCAGCTTCTTTAGCATTTCTGGTTGGGGCACAGACTTTGATTACTGTTATTTTGAATGGTTTGCCTTGGAAACAAACAGAGATCATTCTGTCATTTTTGAGATTGTATCCAACTACTGCGTTTTGCACTCTTTTGTTGACTATGATGGCTACTCCATTTCTTCTGAGGGATTCCTTCCCACAGTAGTAGATATAATGGTCATCTGAGTTAAATTCACCCATTCCAGTCCATCTTAGTTCACTGATTCCTAGAATGTCAATGTTCACTCTTGCCATCTCCTTTTGACCACTACGCTTACTCCTTGGAAGAAAAGTTATGACCAACCTAGATAGCATATTGAAAAGCAGAGACATTACTTTGCTAACAAAGGTCTGTCTAGTCAAGGCTATGGTTTTTCCAGTGGTCATGTATGGATGTGAGAGCTGGACTGTGAAGAAAGCTGAGCACCAAAGAATGGATGCTTTTGAACTGTGGTGTTGGAGAAGACTCTTGGGAGTCCCTTGGACTGCAAAGAGATCCAACCAGTCCATTCTAAAGGCGATCAGCCCTGGGTGTTCTTTGGAAGAAATGATGCTAAAGCTGAAACTCTAGTACTTTGGCCACCTTATGTGAAGAGTTGACTCATTGGAAAAAACTCTGATGCTGGCAGGGATTGGGGGCAGGAGGAGAAGGGGACGACAGAGGATGAGATGGCTGGATGGCATCACCGATTCAATGGACGTGAGTCTGAGTGAACTCCGGGAGTTGGTGATGGACAGGGAGGCCTGGCATGCTGCGATTCATGGGGTCGCAAAGAGTCGGACACGACTGAGCGACTGAACTGAACTGAACTTGTTTACATGTGGAAATCAACAACCTGGAGCTTTTTTCAAGAGAGCACTAGTTAAGCAGTTTTAACACATAACCAGATCCAGTCATGTAGATGCAGAGAAGATAACAACTATTTGGTAACAAGGGAACAGAGTTGAAAAACCCTGTCTGGGCTGTGGACAGAAGCAATACTTGGGAACAACTGGGGCTGCTTATTCTGGTGGCTGAGGGTTTGGGAGCTGTTACTGCTGTTGGAAGTTGTATTGCCAGTGGATATCAATTTGAATAGCTGGCATTTAGCTCATTGTGTTCTACTGGGAGCCACTGCCCTATTACAATATCCAACAGGCCTGAAAAAGGCCTTGGGACCACCTACCTGCACACAGGGCAGATACATTGCATAAGATGTTGTATTGGATATAGGCTAAGCTTCTCTAACAAAATGATTCCAATGTGATGTCTCAAATGGTGTAAAGTTTATTTCTCTCTCTCATTACAGTCCATGAGGAAATGGACAGTACTATGTGGGCAGGTGGGTTTGTTTCCTCAGGTCTTCTCAGTACCCAGCTTATTCCTAATGTGTTACTCTTCCATCCCTCAGGGTATGATCCTTGTCTCATTGGCAATGAGTCAAAGCTGCCTCATTGGCATGACATCTGATATCTAGTCTGTAGAAAAGGTAATAAGGATAAATGGAAGATGCATAATTTATTTTTATGATAAAGAGACAGCACTCACATACATCACCCATGCTCACATACCATTGATAAAAAAATTTATTCATATAATCCACCCAGGGATATGGATAAATCTGTGTCTGAGCAGCCACATGCCCAGCTCATGGGACTGTTGTCTGTTACTAAAGGTGGAAGAGAAGAATAAGGTTAGGGAATGATTACCAGTCTCTGCTACATCAAAAATGACCATTTATAGAGTCATCCATTTATCCAATGGACTTCCCTGGTGGCTCAGACAGTAAAGCGTCTGCCTACAATGTGGGAGATCCAGGTTCAATCCCTGGGTTGGGAAGACTTCCTGGAGGAGGAAATGGCAACCTACTCCATATTCTTACCTGGAAAACCCCATGGATGGAGAAGCCTGGTAGGCTACAGTCCATGGAGTCGCAAAGAGTCGGACACGACTGACCTACTTCACTTTCACTTTTATTCATCTAACAAACATGAATCGAATCCTATCATGTTGTTATTCAGTCACCAAGTCATGTCTGACTCTTTGAGACCCATGCACTGCAGTATGCCAGAATTCCCTGTCCTTCACTCTCCCTGAGTTTGCTCAAACTCATGTCTATTGGGTTAGTGATGCTATCCAGCCACCTCATCCTCTGTCACCCCCTTCTTCTCCTGCCCTCAATCTTTCCCAGCATGATGTAGCATATTTTAGGTGTGCAGATCATAGAGAAGAAAAACTCAGTTCTTAAAGTTCTCACAGCATAAGAGACATCTAAATAGATGGAATGTAATACATGAAGTTTAAAAGTACTGTGAACAAAATATCACAGGATCCCAGAAGAAAAATCAAATAACTGCCTGAGGGGGTTATGAAAGGTTTTATTGAGTTGGAATGTAAATAGAGTGTTGAAGAATAACTAGACATTTACAAGACAGAAAAAGAAAGGCATTATAAGCAGAATAAGTCCCTTGACATTTACGGCATGTCTGAGATCGGTCAAACTTAAGTTGTAGCCTCCAAAATTGCAGACTTAGAAACCAGACCTCAGAATGTAGCTTGAAGGGGAAAAAAAGTATTAGCATAAAATGTTTCAATCATGTATTTATTTTTAATTGGAAGATAATTGCTTTACTACATTGTGCTAATTTCTGCTGCACAAAAATGTGGATCAGCCATAATTAAAACTGGATATATATACCACCTCCCTCTTAAGCCTCCCTCCCACCCCTCATCTCACCCTTCTAGGTTATCACCGAGCACCAAACTGAACTCCCTGTGCTATACAGCAGCTTCCCACTAGCTATCTATTTTGCATGGTAATATGTATATGTCAATACTACTCTACCAGTTCTTCCCACTCTCCTTCCCCTACTATGTCCACAAGTCCATTCTCTGTACCTGCAATGAAGTCAATGTTAAACAATAAAATTTTTGCCATCAAAAATTCTGAATATGGGTGTCCCCTGAAGCCTTTCTTGATGTTACTACCTTTGCACACATACTGTTGCTATCACTCCATTAACATTCTTTCACAAAACATTTTCTGAAGTAATACTCCATAGCTCTAAAGCAAGCCTTCACTTAAGGCATAGTCCCTTTCAAAATTTTAAAGACATTATGCTTTTTAATTCAATAACAAATTTATAAATTGCAGTTTTTAGAATGGAATCACTAAGATGTTTTGTTTTTATAGTCATTTCCAGGATTCAGTTACTAAATCCTTTTCTTTTTAATCAGATGACAAAGAAAATAGCAGTTCATAGACTTAATCAAGAGGAAAGAATTCTCTGTGGTCAGACAGAGAAAATAGATATTAATCTTGAAATAGATTTATATATTTTATTGAAATATAAAAGCTCTGAAGGAGAAGCAAACTCACATTAATCCAGTTTGACAAGCTGATTATTTCTATTTCTAATCAGCTTTCTAACTGAATTCACTACCCTGCTCACCCACTTTTGCTGAAATAGTTTTTGTAGATATAATTAAGGGGGTAACACACTTTTGAATTCTTGACATTTTTTTTGAAAAAAGAATCAAATGTCAATTACACTGTGAATGATATTTGATGAAGTAACTTTCCCTGCCATTTTACCGAAGACAATGGAATAACAAAACCATTAAGAAATTCAGGTTTTTGAAAGCCCTAATTAATTTTGTGCTATAATACCCTGGGAGCTAGGACTCTTGGGTAATGCAATTTGTCCACTTGGTTCTGACACAGTAATTTCTGTACTTCTGGTAGGAAAGGAGAAGGGGGGAAACTGACAGGGTTTTACTGAATGTGTGCATATTTGGAAATGGATCATAGAATTGAATTGCTTCTCCAATTACACAGTAGAATAAATGCTCAATATACCTAATGAGGTGAAAGATAACCAGTAAAAAATTGCCTAATGTTCTAAAATTATTTTCAATAATGATTATTAGTGCATTGTGGTATTGCATTTTGCTGGATTTGGAAGAAAGTCAAATTCTCTATTGTTGCAAATTTCTGCATTCCTTAAAAATGTTGACAAAAAAATTGTTCTTTAATCATTAGAAATAACCCTGAAAAAAAATAAAATGGAACTAGTGCAAATATTTGAAAGAAAAAATATATATATTTATATCCTAATCAATGGTTATTACATTACAAATAGTGGTTTGTGGGGTTCTTTTTATATAATTTTGAAGGGGCATTCAAGGATTTCACAGATCTTAAAAATAATTCATAAACGTATCAGTCAGAACATATCTGGTTATGCTGTAAAAACGAACAACTAGAAAACTCTCAGTGGTTTGAAAGAGCAAAATTTATTTGTTACCTAAGCTTGTGGGTTGGCAAGGTTTATGAAGGCATCACCTTGACAGAAGTTTCCATGACCACAGAATTATCTATGAGAGTATGGCATGCCATGTTCTAGTACTCAACACCTCTGCCTGGAAGTGACACATAGAGCTTGCATTCATGTTTTATGGGCCAAGCAAGCCACAAGGCAAAATCTGACTTGAAATAGCAAGCAAGTCAATCCTACCATATGTCTGGAATGAGAGCACTCAACATCTGTGAATGGCCATAATGACAAACAGAGCCTACCCTTTGAGTTATAAATATTCAAGTCCCTGGAGATGGCAATGGCACCCCACTCCAGTACTCTTGCCTGGAAAATCCCACGGACGGAGGAGCCTGGTAGGCTGCAGTCCATGAGGTCGCTAAGAGTCGGACACGACTGATCGACTTCCCTTTCACTTTTCACTTCATGCATTGGAGAAGGAAATGGCAACCCACTCCAGTGTTCTTGCCTGGAGAATCCCAGGGACGGCGGAGCCTGGTGGGCTGCCGTCTATGGGGTCGCACAGAGTCGGACACGACTGAAGCGACTCAGCAGCAGCAGCAGCATTCAAGTCCCTATCCTTTCCCCATGCATATACAGTACACTGACTTCCTGTAGGAGGAAGAAAACCCAAAAGTCCCAAATGATATTTAGTCCAGTGTTTTGAAATAATTTGTATCAAGACCAACATGATTTTTCTTGGTTTAATAATCAGAAAAAGAAAGAAAGAAAACATCTGCTCCTAATAAATAATATCTATGCAATGAGTTAGGGAAAAGATAATGGTGATAAAACATGTCCATTCTAACTCTTGAGATCTTACTGAGCAGGTACTGCGAGGAACCCCTATCCTGAGCAGAGGATAGAAGGGAAGTGGTCCTTCATTAAGTTTCTGGTCTAATTCCTGTGGGTAAATCCATCAGGTCACTGGACACTCTTGTTGCCTGACTCCATGGCTAATCCTGAGGGCTGGGCAGCTGTCTCAGTTTCCTTGCTGCTTCTAAAGGATAAAGGTTCCAAGGTCTAATATTAGTACTTAATAGTCATACTGTTCTAATTCAAACTGTTAATACCATAGTTTCAGTACACTGTCTAGCTCTTTTAAAAATCTGTTTGTGTTCGTATCTAATTATGGTCAACTCCACGTGCTGTAACCAAATTCATAGTTCTTTTAGACACAGGCTTTTCTGTCTAGACTTAATTATAGGTGTCTTGAACCTCTCAAATATCCTTGGCAAGACTCAGCCCTTAATCTTTTCTCTCTGAGCCATTACTGAACATCAATATACCAAACTTGGAGAATTTAACAAAGTGAACTCCATACTCATTATTAAGTCTGTTTTGTAGAGCTTGATTTTTAATCAGCAATGTAGAGAAATTTCTGAACTCTCTGTATCCTGCTAGAAAATTTGTTATGTTTCTGAACATATTTATTTTCAAATGTTGTTAATAGCATTTATTCCATGCTACCATTTCAAATAAAGTTAGGCTCATTGGACAACTCTTTCTTTTAAGTTATCTGATGTGGGCATCTTATCAAATATTTTGCAACCATAAAGTCTATTACTATCCTTTTAATATAATAAGGATATATATTTATTGATACACTGATAAAAATAAAATATATCCACTTTATTTATTTACACTTTTATTCAATAATTTATACACAAGTATGAGTTAGGTGCTTATCCAATATTATATGTACCTCTGAAATACAAACATATATAACAGAGATCGTTAAGAAATAAAATTCTTCATTATTGCATGTATCATTAAAAATGGTGTACAAAAATA
Source organism: Bos indicus x Bos taurus (assembly GCF_003369695.1). NCBI lineage: Eukaryota > Metazoa > Chordata > Mammalia > Artiodactyla > Bovidae > Bos > Bos indicus x Bos taurus. The sequence continues at coordinate 16,648,233 of NC_040084.1, read as the reverse complement.
TTGTCACTAGAAATTTGAATAGTTTAAACTATTATGTATTGATTATTCTGTATCAGACATGATTTAAGAGTTTACATGCATAACTCATTTAGTCAACATTGAAGGCATATCTGAATGCTGAATGAAATAAATAAATCTGAGTGATTGCTTCATAAAATGCTCCCATGAAATGTACAGTGGCCTGTTTTGAAGTATAAAGTCAGAATTCCACATAGATTGTAGCTTCTTGTCCATCTTTCCCTACTTGATTATACTTAATATTTTTCACTGATTTTTAATATCTACTTTACCTAATTAATAACACTAGGGAGGTGGTTCTCTATCAGGGAGAATTTTGTTCCCTGGGAGACATTTGGCAATACATACTGATATTTTTGGTTGTTCCTACCTGATATATGGGGGATGGAGTTTATTGTTATTTGATAGGTAGAGTCCATGTATACTGGTAAATATCCTCTGATGGCTCTCAAACAAAGAATTATTCGACCCCAAATGTCAGTATGTCCAAAACTGAGAAACTGTAGTTAGGATTCTAGTACAGTTTTGACCTTGACTTTTAATGTAGTTCTCCAATCCTTGGAAGGGAAAGATGTTTTAGGAAGTTTCAAAGGCTGAAATGAAGGTGCAAGACATATACATTAAATACAGTGAGCATTGGGAAAGATCTGCCAAAAGTGATGCTCAGGGATTTATAACTTATTTTAATGTTTCTAGTCCTATGTATGAACTCTCCTTAAAAAAAAAAAAAAAAGATAAAATTTTATATTTGAAAGAAATTAACTAATGTGACTAATACTGATCTCTCACCCATGCAATGATATCCTTTGCACCGTCCTTAGATTCCAGAGTAAGTGTAAACAAGTTTATTTTCTATGTTCAGTTCAGTTCAGTCCCTCAGACATGTCCGACTCTTTGTGACCCCATGAATTGCAGCACGCCAGGCCTCCCTGTCCATCACCAACTCCCGGAGTTCACTCAGACTCACGTCCATCGAGTCAGTGATGCCATCTAACCATCTCATCCTCTATCGTCCCCTTCTCCTCCTGAGCCCAATCCCTCCCAGCATTAGAGTCTTTTCCAATAAGTCAACTCTTCGCATGAGGTGGTCAAAGTACTGGAGTTTCAGCTTTAGCATCATTCCTTCCAAAGAAATCCCAGAGCTGATCTCCTTCAGAATGGACTGGTTGGATCTCCTTGCAGCCCAAGGGACTCTCAAGAGTCTTCTCCAACACCACAGTTCAAAAGCATCAGTTCTTCGGCACTCAGCTTTCTTCACAGTCCAACTCTAACATCCATTCATGACCACTGGAAAAACCATAGCTTTGACTAGACGGACCTTTGTTGGCAAAGTAATGTCTCTGCTTTTGAATATTATGTCTAGGTTGGCCCTAACTTTCCTTCCAAGGAGTTTTAATATCTACTTTACCTAATTAATAACACACAGGAGTAAACATCTTTTAATTTCATGGCTGCAATCACCATCTGCAGTGATTTTGGAGCCCCCAAAAATAATAAAGGCTGACACTGTTTCCACTGTTTCCCCATCTATTTCCCATGAAGTGATGGAACCAGATGCCATGATCTTCGTTTTCTAAATGTTGAGCTTTAACCCAACTTTTTCACTCTCCTCTTTCACTTTCATCAAGAGGCTCTTCAGTTCTTCTTCATTTTCTTCCATAAGGGTGGTGTCATCTGCATATCTGAGGTTATTGACATTTCTCCCAGCAATCTTGATTCCAGCTTGTGCTTCTTCTAGCCCAGCATTTCTCATGATATACTCTGCATATAAGTTAAGTAAGTAGGGTGACATTTTCTATGTTAGAGGCACTCTAACATAACTTTATAATAATTTCCATAATAATGGAAATTAACTTTCATTCCAACATTACTTATCAACACCAGTATTATTATTTTTTCATTTCCCATGTTCATATACCTTCAGAATACACTACCATTCCTATGTATAGTACCACCATATCCCTCAGAACCTATCACAGTATAGGTGTATAAAATGGGTCTTTAAACAATTGTCTTAGTCAAAATCCAGTTAATTGTAGTTACTGTTTAAGTGTCAACATCCATGAACATTGGCCTTAAATGACACCTTAGATTGAAAGACAATAGATATACACAGAATGTGTGCTTAGTCACTCAATTGTGTCTGACTGTTTGTGACCTAATGGACTATAGCACACCAGGTTCCTCTGTCCATGGGATTATCCCAGCAAGAATACTGGAGTGGATTGTCATTTCCTACTCCAGGGGATCTTTCTGACCCAGGAATTGAACCCACACCTCTTGTGTCTCCTGCATTAGCAGATAGATTCTTTACCATAAGTGCCACCTGGGAAGCTCCATACACAGAGTATTTCTTCCAAACTCTGCAGAATACACAGTCTTTTCATGTGTACATAGAGCATTCTGTGGGATAGATCACATTCTAGGCAACAAAACACCAATAAGTCTTACTAAATTTAAGATTGAAATCACATCAAGCATCTTTTCTGACTACAACACTGTGAAACTAGAAACATATCACAGCAACAAACTTGAGAGAAAAAATCCACAAATACATGGAGACTAAATAATACACTACTAAAAACCAATAGATTAATGAAGAAATCGAAGAAGACATTAAGAGAAAAAAATGAGAAAAATGAAAATGGAAACATAATATTCAAAATCTATGAGACAGAGCAAAATTTCATAAGGAGGCCTGCATGACAAATAATAAACAAAATGAAATTGCAGTGTGCTAAACAGGAGAAGAAAATTGCAAATAATATGCCTGGTCTGGGTTAGTATACAAAATACGTAATGAAAACATTCAGCTCCATATAAAACAGTTCAGTTCAATATAAAACAAATAAATGATACAATTGAAAAATAGATAGAGGACCTAAACACACATTTTTCTAAAAGAAGTATAGGAGGCACATGAAAAGGTGCTCAATATCACTAACCATCATGGGAATGAAAATTAAAATAATAACGAAAAAAATAATAATAATGAGACACCATCTCACACCTTTCAGAATAGACGTTATCAAAAAGGTAAGAACTAATAAATGTTGTTAAGGATGTGAAGAAATTGGAGCCCTTGTAACTGTATACCACTGGTAGGATTGTACATCTGTGTAGCCACTATGGTAAACAATAGAAGTTTCTCTGAAAAGTTAAACATAGAACTACAATATATAATACAGAAATTTCACTTCTGGATATATATCCAAGTAAAGGAAAAATACTAATTTGAAAAGATATGTGCACAGCAATATGTACTGTAGCATTATTTACCATAGTCAAGGTATAGAAGCAACTGAAGTCTCCCTCAGCAGATGAACGGATAACGAAGATGAAGGTTTCATACATATACATGTGGGTGGGTGTGTGTATATATGAAAGTGAACATGTTATTTGTTAGTTGTATCTGACTCTGCAACCCCATGGACTGTAATCCACCAGGTTCCTCTGTCCATGGGATTAGCCGAGCAAGAATACTGGAGTGGGTAGACATTACCTTCTCTGAGAGATCTGCCCAATACAGGGATTGAACTCAGGTCTCCTGCATTGCAGTTGGACATGACACACACATATATATGTAATGGAATATTACTCAATCATAAAGAGACTGAACTCTTGCCACTTTTGAGAACATGGATGGGCCTGGAGGGCATTAGGTGAAGTGCAATAAATCATAGAAAGAATACTGTTGATTTCACTTACATGTGGCATATATAAAAACAAAATAAAGTAACAAGAAAAACAAAACAAAACAGACTCAGAAATACAGAGAGAAAACTAGTGCTTGCCAGAAGGGAGGCTGGTGAGGATGGGCTAAATAGATGACTTAGATTAAGAGGTACAGACTTCTAGTTATTAAAAAAAGTCACCAGAAAGAAATATACTACAGGGAACAGAGCTATTAGCAAAATAATAATTTTGTACACGAACAAATGATAACTAAACTCATGGTGGTGATCTCTTTGTAACATACAAAAATATCAGATCAATATGTTATACACTGATGCTAATATAATACTGTAAGCCAAGTATACTTCAATTAAAAATTATTTCCAATGAAATCATGATGAATATAATCCTAAATATTAATAAAATCAATTCTTTTTAGATTCCAATAATAAAATTCCTACTTCCTCTCTACACAGAGAATCAAATTGAACTTTAAAAGAGAAAGTATGCTGAATCCATGGCATAATATTCAAACTTTCTATGGTTAATATCTAATCTTCTCTATTCTGACAATCACCATAATCCCTATCAGCCATGAAATTTCCAATGTCTTAAGAACCTGAAATGCATGTGTCTTCTGAAAGTGGTGTCTGGGAAGTCTTACAGCTGATTACTTACAAGGACTCTCACTGTTGAAATTGTTTATCTATCACATAATATGGATCTTGGTGTTCTTCTAATCTTTTATTCATCAGAAGTCTTTATATATATATTTGTTGATGGGTTTGTCCACACTAACACTTTTGTATCTAATTCAGTAGGCTAACAGATTCCAACGAAAGAAACTGATTATATGAACTATATAAAAATATTAGGACACTGATGGCACTTCATCATTTATATAACTTAAATGCATGAAACCCTTCTTTATTCTGAAAATCAGAACATACCTGCCAGACTCTATCAAACTTCAGAAATGAGTGATGCTAGCACCAAGGCAGAAAATAGATTCTTCCTGTCTGCCTTGGCAATCATGGTCATAAACTGAGACGCAGGATTTAATATTTCTTTCACCAGGCTCTACCTCCTGTCTCTGCAGCTTGAAGGCTAGCCCACATCCCCTCTTCTATATTACATCATCATATTTTCTTGTGCCTGACAGCTGCTGATATATTTGGACACTGCTTATACTTCTGTCATCCTGTTTCTTAGATTTGTGACAAATTTGATGACAGGCCTAGAAAGATGAATAACATATGAGAATTTGAGGGCTTTTCACTAGGGGATATTAGGCATAGATGGAATGTGGACACAGGTTCTACCCACATGCCACACACACCCCCTTTTTAGTAGCTGTGGACATCACTGAGTCCTGAAATAATTTGTAGTAATTCAAACTCTTACTGGCTGGAAGTGTTTTAAGAAATTTTATTGAATCTATGAATATCGAAAATATTCTTTTCACATTTATAAGCAAGAATGTTAGAATGTTGTCACTTCTCCAAAACTCCTTTCCTTTTCTATCACTGTGGCAATAAGAACAAGAAAAGGGGCTATGGGATGGTTCTCTGATGTCTCCTAGATGTTGAGGGATCTTGGCTTACTCTAAGGATTTTGCCACCAGTAAGTCATCCTTATGCTTTCAAGACGGAGAAGGCAGTGGCACCCCACTCCAGTACTCTTGCCTGGAAAATCCCATGGACGGAGGAGCCTGGTGGGCTGCAGTCCATAGGGTCGCTAAGAGTCGGACACGACTGAGCGACTTCCCTTTCACTTTTCACTTTCATGCATTGGAGAAGGATATGGCAACCCACTCCAGTGTTCTTGCCTGGAGAATCCCAGGGACGGGGGAGCCTGGTGGGCTGCCATCTCTGAGGTCGCACAGAGTCGGACATGACTGAAGCAACTTAGCAGCAGCATACTTTCAAGAAGCAAATTTTCTTAAATTTATTTTTCTTTTACATTGGTTCCCTAGAGAGACTTCAGGAAAGAATTATGGAAATAGTAGTGGTATTCTAAAGCATTAAATTAATGAATTGGATTAAAATTAAAGTCATGAGGTAAATTTCTATGTAAACTGATTTAGAGTTATTCCAAAGTGAATAACTTTGGTAGATATGAGGAAGATTATAGATTTGAAAGTTCAAATGCTATACCATTTAGTAGATTATTTATCATAAGTATCTGTCCTCTATATGCTTCTTAGGATTAGTCTTCGATAAACATGAGCCAGTTCCTAATTAGGAGAATTAGGACAAAATTGGGTCTAGGGGCTAGACTTCTGGAACCTGAAAAAGAGCTGAAGATTAGGAATAAAATTTAGGCAGGGGCATAAAAAAGGATGTAGAAATCTAGGCAGGATGAAGAAGAAGAAAGATTGTGGAAGCATGAGAAATACAAAATGTTTGGCCACATGAGTTGAATCATGAGTTAAATAACAGAAAAAATTTGGTTTAGATAGAGGCTCAGAAATTAGATCAGGTTATCTGAAGGTGTAAATACATAAGTAGTAGATAGATAGGTAAAGATTAAGTTAAATTATATAACATTAAATTTTAAAGTATCCACCAGGCCCAGACATAATTATTCTGGACTCCTGTAGCTTCTGTAAGTTTAGGTGATTTTATTTGAGGTAATGTTGCTATCCTATCTTTATCCCCTCACTGTTATACATGTCCATGTATATTATATATTCATGCTATAAACATACACACAAACCTGACATTGAGATGCCAAGAAGTTCTTGACGTCAATCTCAACCCTTTCTATCCTTCCTTCTAGAATACAAGCTAAAAAGCTTTGGGATTTTTTCTGTTTTGCTCACTGTGAAATCCTCAGTACCTAGTGGAATATCTTGCATGAAGCTGAATGAATGAATGAACTAACGCAAAAGCATTTCATGTTTTTGACAGACTTCTTCCAGCTGTAAACACCATTAGATGAGAAAACCTCAAGAAGCTACCTTTTCATAAGCTGACACAACCTTAGTGTAGCTAAAGGGCAGCAGTTAAAAGGTGACTTAAAATTCATTCTCTACCACATCTGATACCACTGTTGACCTCAGTCATCATCAGACATTCAACCTGGTAACTTATCATCATTCAGATTTTGTTTTAAATATTACTTCATTGCCTTCTAATTCTCAACTTCTGCCATGCTCTATGAAACTCAGACTGTATATTTACCAAAAGGGAAAAGTTCTTCCTTTATTTTCTCTTTAGGACACAACTTTCCTTGTAGCCTTCTCAAGGAAGCTGTTTTATTCTATCACAGGAGATGTCTCTCAAGGCCAGGAAGTGGGGAGGGGATATTCTTACTAATTGTTGCTGCTTCACTGTGATTCCTACCTTCAGCCAAATTTTTTCCTGGATGCATGTTCCTCTCATGAAAGACTGGGACAGGCACTTTGGTTCTTGGGACTCACTTGAAGCTTTAGTAAAACTGTTCCCACTGAGAACATCTCTCCTCATTTGGGGTCAATCTTCAGACTTATGCTCTATTGGGGCATTCTTTAAATGCTTACTCACAAGCTTTATTCCACCTTGACATCAGTCCTCTCTCAACTCTATGATTTTGCTTGCACTGCTATACAGTTTCTTTGACATTCTGACCTTTACCCCAGTAATAGCCTCAATTCTGACAATTAATGACAGAGGCTGGTAGCTTTAGTTAATTGCTTCCATTGCTTTTTCCATAGTAACAGCCCAATCATTTTTGTCATGGTCAGAGTGTATAATGATTGCTTCGTTTAGAGACAGTTTCTTAGTTTGGATAAAAGAGTTGACAATTATATTTACTGAAATGCATTGCTCATGTGCTATCCAAGCCAATTAAACCACCCAAGGTCTTGTTGATTTTATTTGTTTTAGCAGTGAGTGTCTATTGATTTGTTAATCACTCAGTTGTGTCTGACTCTTTGCAACCCTGTAGACTGTAGCCTGCCAGGCTCCTCTGTCCATGGAATTCTCCAGGCAAGAATACTGGAGTGGGTTGCCATGCCCTTCTCCAGGGGATCTTCCTAACCCAGGAATTGAACCCAGGTCTCCTGCATTGCAGGCAGGTTGTTTACTGTTTGAGCTACCCAGGAAGCCCTCCATTGATCTGAAGAAGTTCAAATGGGTTTTATTGACTCAAAGAACAATGATTCAATCTAAATTTTCCAAAATAATTTAGATAAAAAACCAATATATTCATTCAGTTCAGTTTAGCCACTCAGTCGTATCTGACTCTTTGCAACCCCATGGACTGCAGCACACCATGCTTCCCTGTCTATCACCAACTCCCAGAGCTTGCTCAAACTCATGTCCATCAAGTCAGTAATGCCATCCAGCCATCTCATCCTCTGTCATCCCCTTCTCCCCTCGCCTTCAATCTTTCCCAGCATCAGGGACTTTTCCAGTGAGTCTGTTCTCCCCATTAGGTGGCCAAAGTACTGAAGCTTCAGCTTCACCATCAGTCCTTCCAGTGAATATTCAGGACTGATTTCCTTTAGGATGGACTAGTTGGATCTCCTTGCAGTCCAAAAGACTGTCAAGAGTCTTCTCTAATACCACAGTTCAAAAACATCAATTCTTTGGTGTTCAGTTTTCTTTATGGTCCAGCTCTCACTTGCACACATGACTACTGGAAAAACCATAGCTTTGACTAGACAGTCCTTTGTCAGCAAAGTAATGCCTCTGCTTTTTAATATGCTGTCTAGGTTGTTCATAACTTTCCTTCCAAGGAGTAAGCATCTTTTAATTTCATGGCTGCAGTCACCATCTGCAGTGATTTTGGTGCCCAAGAAAATCAAGTCTGTCACTATTTCCATTGTTTTCCCATCTATTTGCTATGAAGTCATGGGACTGGATGCTATGATATTAGTTTTTTCAATGTCGAGCTTTAAGCCAGTTTTTTTTCACACTCTTCTTCGCATTAATCAAATGGCTCTTTAATTCCTCTTTGCTTTCTGCCATAAAGGTGGTGTCATCTGCATATCTGAAGTTATTGATATTCCTCCCTGCAATCTTGATTCCAGCTTGTGTTCCATTTAGCCCCGCATTTCTCATGATGTACTCTTCATGTAAGTTAAATAAGCAGGGTTAAAATAGACAGCCTTGATGTACTCCTCTCCCAGTTTGCAACCAGTCCAATGGTTGTCCAGTTCTGTTACTTCTTGACCTGCATACACATTTCTCAAGAGGCAGGTAAGGTGGTCTAGTATTCACATCTCTTTCAGAATTTTCCAGTTTGTTGTCATCCACACAGTCAAAGGCTTTGGCATAGTTGATACAGCAGAAGTAGATGTTCTTTTGAATTCTCTTGCTTTTTCTATGATCCAACAGATGTTGGCAATTTGATCTCTGGTTCGTCTGCCCTTTCTGAATCCAACTTGAACATCTGTAAGTTCTTGGTTCACATATTATTGAAGCCTGGCTTGGAGAATTTTGAGCATTACTTTGCTAGTGCATGAATTGAGTGCAATTGCGCAGTAGTTTGAACATTCTTTGGCATTGCCTTTCTTTGGGATTGGAATGAAAACTGACCTTTTCCAGTCCTGTGGCCACTGCTGAGTTTTCCAAATGTGCTAGCATAGTGTATGCAGCACTTTCACAGCATCATCTTTTAGGATATAAAGTAGCTCAACTGGAATTCCATCACCTCCACTAGCTTTGTTTGTAGAGATGCTTCCTAAGGCTCACTTGACTTCACATTCCAGAATATCTGACTCTAGGTGAATGATCACACCATCATGGTTATCTGAGTCATTAAGGTCTTTTTTTGTATAGTTCATCTGTGTATTTTTCCACCTCTTCTTAATATCTTCTTTAATCAATGTATCATATCTTATTTATCCACTATTTTTTGATCAGATTCTAATGGATTTTCCAGTCATAGCAATGAATACCAATTACTGTTGCAAAATATTTAGTCTTCTAAATGCAGAATGCATTGAAATTGGGCAAAATAAATATTGACCTTTTAAGCTGCACAAGAAAATTGTTGTTATTTTTAAAAAACAACACACCATAAAATACAGTAGTCATAAGGTAGGATTCAAAACATTGAATAAAGTATATAATAATTATTGTATTAATGTTTTGAATGTTACAGAGTTACCATCACTTTACCAAAAATAAATGACAGAGACACCTTTTCTCTATTTCTTTCCTGCAACCAAATTCCACCTGTTCTATGTTGCAAAGTGTTTCTTCTGCTACTTCTTTTCTCATTAACACACAAGCTTGTTTTTAAATTAAAATTCGATTTTGAGATAGATAATTGTCAGTTTTTATACTATTATAGAAATAGTACAAAATATCCCATGTACATTTAACCCATGTTCCACAATGGTAAAAACTTAGAAAACAATGGTACAAGATCACAACCAGGAAACTGACTCTGAAACAATCAATATGTAAACACCAAATGGTTTTTCATTTTACCTTTTTTTTCCCTTTAGCCACACAGATGTCTCCCCCCTCTTCTTCTTACCTTATTTACTAAACCCTAGAAACCAAAAAGGAGATAGATGCCCAAATGTATTATTTTCTACATGGATAGCCATTTGATATCCAATGATAATTTTTTGAAAGAACTCTTCTTTTTCCAATTGTGTTGTCTTTGCACCTTTGTCAAAAAATCACTTGACTGTAAATATAAGGGTTTATTTCTGAATTCTCATTCCTATTCCATAGATTTTTCAGTTCAGTTCAGTCACTCAGTTATGTCTGACTCTTTGCAACCCCATGAATCCCTGCACACCAGGCGTCCCTGTCTATCACCAACTCCTGGAGTTCACCCAAACTCATGTCCATCGAATCTGTGATGCCATCCAGCCATCTCATCTCTGTCGTCCCTCTTTTCCTCCTGCCCCAAATCCCTCCCAGTATCAAGGTCTTTTCCAATGAGTCAACTCTTTGCATGAGGTGGCCAAAGTATTGGAGTTTCAGCTTCAGCATCAGTCCTTCCAATGAGCACCCAAGACTGATCTCCTTTAAGATGGACTGGTTGCAGTCCAAGGGACCATAGATTTTTGTGTAAGTACAAATTCTCTTGATTACTGTAGATTTTTAGTAAATTCTGAAGTCAAAAAATGTCAATCTCTAACTTTTATTTCTCATTTTTTGGGCTATTTTCAGTTCCTTTTATTTCCATATCAATTTTGGGAGCAGCTTCTCAATTTCTGAAAAGAGATATAAAAGCTGGAATTTTTATAGGGTTTGCATGAAACTGTAGATCAACTTGGAGAGTGTTTTAATCTGGAACAATATTAAATCTTCTAATTCATGGGCAGGAATGTCTTTCCATTTATTGAGATATTCTTTAATTGCTTTTAGTGATTATTTGTGTTTTTTAATGTGTAGGTCTGGTACTGCTTTTATCAAATGTATCCCTTAGTATATTATTTTTGATGGTTTGTAAATGGAATCATTTTCTTAATTTAATTTTCCAAGTATCCATTGCTAGTATGTAGAAATAAAATTGACTTTATCTTTGAACTGTTATCTTGCTAAATTATTTATTAGTTCTAATAGTTCTCTTATGGATTCCTTGTAGTATTTTCCACACATCATCTGTAGATAGGAAAATATGTTACTTCTTATTTTCCAACCTGAATGTCTATTTCTTTTTCTTTATTAGCTAGAACTCCCCATGCAATCTTGAATAGAAATAGTGAGAGTATACATATTTGTCTTATTTTTCATCTAAGGGGAAAAGAATTCAGTCCTTACCATTAAAGATGATGTTACATGTGAGTTTTTCATTGATACACCTAACAGGATGAGGATATTTCCTCCTACTTTCAATTTGTTGAATATTTTATCAGAGTAATGTATTTCATCAAGTGATATTTTTCTAAATCTAAAAGATGATTGCCTGCTTTTATCCTTTATTTCATTAATAAGCTATATCGCATTGATTTCCCTGCATATATTAAGTCAAATTTGCATTCCTGTGATAAGTCCAATCAGATCACAGTATATAATCTGAGTCTGTTTAAGCTGTTTCACTCTTTGTCTTTCTAATTCTCATACTTGTATAATCTTAATTGACACATTGCCTCGTGCACTGCTTTTCATTTTTTAGTTCAAATCTGTTGTTGATAAAAAAAAAAAAATCTGTTGTTGAGCTCCTCTAGTGATTTTTTCATTTCACTTATAATCTTCAATTCCTGAATTACCATTTGGTTATTTAAAAAGTGATGGTAGTGACATTGATATTTGGTGACACATTGTTCTCATACAGTATTTAAAATATAGAATGGTTTCCTTTACAATTCTCAATATTTGTAGTGATCGATTTGAAGTTCATTCTAAATAAGTCAAACATTTGGGCGTAATTCTCTTGACTCGTGTTTCTTCTGTATATAAGCCATACTATTTTCTATTTCTTTGCTTGCCTCATAATCTTGTGCTGAAAACTAGATTTTCAAATAATGTGGCAACCCTGAAACTCCTCCCCCAAACCAGAATTCACTGTTGTTGCCATTTGTTTGCATAGTAACTTCCTCAATTAATTTCATAAAGTGTGCATTTTTTCACATGTATGGACCTTGAAGTCTTACTTAGTTACTTTGCTGCTGCTGCTGCTACTTCGCTTCAGTCTTGTCCGACTCTGTGCGACCCCATAGATGGCAGCCCACCAGGCTCCCCCGTCCCCGGGATTCTCCAGGCAAGAACACTGGAGTGGGTTGCCCTTTCCTTCTCCAATGCATAAAAGTGAAAAGTGAAAGTGAAGTCGCTCAGTCGTGTCCGACTCCTAGCGACCCCATGGATTGCAGCCTACCAGGCTCCTCCGTCCATGGGGTTTTCCAGGCAAGAGTACTGGGGTGGGGTGCCATCGCCTTCTCTGGCTTAGTTACTTTAGCAGTCAGCTAATAATTGAACAGACTTCTTTAAATACCTTGAACCTTCTTTAAATACCAATAAATCTCCCCACCTTTGTAGAGAGGCAGGCGGTTTCCAACTCTTTTCCCTTCACTACTCACGCACCGAGCCTCAAGGTCAGCAAGACAGGAGAAGTTAGGCCCTACTCAGGTCTTTCCTGGGCATGCCCATGGTCCTAATCATATGCATAATCGTCTATGTTCCCCAGAATATTTCAGGACTTTGCAAGTTTCTTTGTGCATATATATTTATCAAATTTGTATTTTTAAGGTTTTTATCTGCTTCTTTTTAGTCCCAACTAGAATCTTCCTGAACACAGCCATAAAATTAAGTGATTCTCACTGATTATTTTTGACACATGCTATAAGGTTTTATTATTTGTACAAAGCAATCTCTGAATCAGCTCAAATAAAGACAGTGGAGCTTTTTATAGGCCTTCCGAACAAATCAAACAGTGACAGTTTTCTGGGCATGCGGCTTTCCAGGATTCCCCAAACACATGCTGCCCCTTACACTGGCCGCTAAGCTGCTGATTTTTACAATTTACTAAGTGAAATTTCAGATTTTAAATTCTAAGTATCATTGCTAAACTCTTCTAGAAGATGCAAAGGTTATATTTGCAAGGTTACTGGTATCAAGGCTATCATGGAGTTTGGAAGAAGGGATGGGACTAGCACAGGTTAAAATACAAGAAAATGTACTGCTCTTACCAAGATACGACCATTTGTTTCTGGAATAAATGTTCCTCAGATTGTTCCAAGTCTTGGGCTAGCTTCTAGAATTCTTAATTTTGGAATTGAATTTTAAAACATTGACTGAGACAATTTTTACCATTGATCTCACTGATTTTATGGAGGAATGCATTTTAAGAGTTTCTTATTTCAAATGTGCTCCTACATCTGGATTATTTTCAATTACAGTCTCACACACATTGTCAAATTTTCTTAATGAAATACACTTGGATTCGTTCACTGAACTATTGTTCTTAGATAACAAAATAATAATAAGCTCTAGTTCAGTGTTCTGAACTCTTAGTATTCTGAGCTGGCCAATCATTAAAACTTATTTCTAAATATCCCTTTCATGTCTCACCCTTAGGCAAGCCACTGATAACTGACTTATTCACTTCAAACTTTTTAAAATCAACTTTTTTTGCAAAAGATCTGGGATATCCTTCATATCTTCTATCTTTGTATGGCCAAGCAAAAATGCCATGTACTTTATGATGATTTTGTTTAGTAACTTAGCTAGAAATGCCTTTTATAAACTCCTAAAATAATTATTTTTTCCATTAGAATAAAATGTCTTATAATAATAAGATATTAGTAGCCCTGAAAATGTATCAGTTCAGTTCAGTCGCTCAGTCATGTCAAACTCTTCATGACCCCATGGACCACAGCACACCAGGCCTCCCTGTCCATCATCAACTCCCGGAGGTTACTCAAACTCATGCCCATTGAGTCAGTGATGTCATCCAACTATCTCATCCCCTTCTCCTCCTCCTTTCAACCTTTCCCAGCATCAGGATCTTTTCAAATGAGTCAGTTCTTTGCATCAGGTAGCCAAAGTATTGGAGTTTCAGCTTCACCATCAGTCCTTCCAATAAACACTCAGGACTGATTTCCTTTAGGATGGACTAGTTGGACCTCCTTGCAGTCCAAGGGACTCTCAAGAGTCTTCTCCAAAACCACAATTCAAAAGCATCAATTCTTCTGTGCTCAGCTTTCTTTATAGCCCAACTCTCACATCCATACATGACTATTGGAAAAACCATAGCCTTGACTAGACGGACCTTTGTTGGCAAAGTAATGTCTCTGCTTTTTAATATGCTGTCTAGGTTGATCGTAACTTTCCTTCCAAGAAGTAAGTGTTTTTTAATTTCATGGCTGCAATCACCAATTGCAGTGATTTTGGAGCCCCCCAAAATAGAGTAAACCACTGTTTCCAGTGTTTCCCCATCAATTTGCCATGAAGTGATGGGACCAGATGCCATGATTTTAGGTTTCTGAATGTTGAGCTTTAAGACATGTTTTTCACTCATCTCTTTCACTTTCAAGAGGCTCTTTAGTTCTTCACTTTCTGCCATAAGGGTGGTGTCATCTGCATATCTGAGGTTATTGATATAGTCAACAAAAACAAGACCAGGAGCTGTGGCTCAGATCATGAACTCCTTATTGTCAAATTCAGACTGAAATTGAAGAAAGTAGGGAAAACCACTTGACCATTCATGTATGACCTAAATCAAATCCCTTATGATTATACAGTGGAAGTGAGAAATAGATTTAAGGTACTAGATCTGATAGATAGAGTGCCTGATGAACTATGGACTAAGGTTCGTGACATTGTACAGGATACAGGGATCAAGATCATCCCCATGGAAAAGAAATGCAAAAAAGCAAAATGGCTGTCTGGGGAAGCCTTATAAATAGCTGTGAAAAGAAGAGAAGTGAAAAGCAAAGGAGAAAAGGAAAGATATAAGCATCTGAATGCAGAGTTCCAAAGAATAACAAGAAGAGATAAGAAAGCCTTCCTCAGTTATCAATACAAAGAAATAGAGGAAAACAACAGAATGGGAAAGACTAGAGATCTCTTCAAGAAAATTAGAGATACCAAGGGAACATTTCATGCAAAGATGGGCTCGAGAAAGGACAGAAATGGTATGGACCTAACAGAAGCAGAAGATATTAAGAAGCGGTGGCAAGAATACACAGAAGAACTGTACAAAAAATATCTTCACCACCAGATAATCACGATGGTGTGATCACTGATCTAGAGCCTGATGTTCTGGAATGTGAAGTCAAGTGGGCCTTAGAAAGCATCACTACGAACAAAGCTAGTGGAGGTGATGGAATTCCAGTTGAGCTATTTCAAATCCTGAAAGATGATGCTGTGAAAGTGCTGCACTCAATATGCTAGCAAATTTGGAAAACTCAGCAGTGGCCGCAGGACTGGAAAAGGTCAGTTTTCATTCCAATCCCAAAGAAAGGCAATGCCAAAGAATGCTCAAACTACCACACAGTTGCACTCATCTCACATGATAGTAAAGTAACGCTCAAAATTCTCCAAGCCAGGCTTCAGTAGTACCTGAACTGTGAACTTCCTGATGTTCAAGCTGGTTTTAGAAAAGGCAGAGGAACCAGAGATCAAATTGTCAACATCCGCTGGATCATGGAAAAAGCAAGAGAGTTCCAGAAAAACATCTATTTTTGCTTTACTGACTATGCCAAAGCCTTTGACTGTGTGGATCATAATAAACTGTGGAAAATCCTGAAAGAGATGGGAATACCAGACCACCTGACCTGCATCTTGAGAAATTTGTTTGCAGGTCCAGAAACAACAGTTAGAACTGGACATGGAACAACAGACTGGTTCCAAATAGGAAAAGGAGTACAATCAAGGCTGTATATTGTCACCCTGCTTATTTAACTTATATGCAGAGTACAACATGAGAAACGCTGGGCTGGAAGAAGCACAAGCTGGAATCAAGATTGCCGGGAGAAATATCAATAACCTCAGATATGCAGATGACACCACCCTTATGGCAGAAAGTGAAGAGGAACTCAAAAGCCTCTTGATTAAGGTGAAAGAGGAGAGTGAAAAAGTTGGCTTAAAGCTCAACATTCAGAAAACGAAGATCATGGCATCTGGTCCCATCACTTCATGGGAAATAGATGGGCAAACCGTGGAAACAGTGTCAGACTTTATTTTTGGGGGGCTCCAAAATCACTGCAGATGGTGACTGTAGCTATGAAATTAAAAGACGCTTACTCCTTGGAAGGAAAATTATGTTCAACCTAGATAGCATATTCAAAAGCAGAGACATTACTTTGCCAACAAAGGTCCATCTAGTCAAGGTTATGGTTTTTCCAGTGGTAATGTATGGATGTGAGAGTTGAACTGTGAAGAAGGCTGAGCGCCGAAGAATTGATGTTTTGAACTGTGGTGTTGGAGAAGACTCTTGAGAGTCCCTTGGACTGCAAGGAGATCCAACCAGTCCATTCTGAAGGAGATCAGCCCTGGGATTTCTTTGGAAGGAATAATGCTAAAGCTGAAACTCCAGTACTTTGGCCACCTCATGTGAAGAGTTGACTCATTGGAAAAGAGTCTGATGCTGGGAGGGTTTGGGGGCAGGAGGAGCAGGGATGACAGAGGATGAGATGGCTGGATGGCATCACTGACTCGATGGACGTGAGTCTGGGTGAACTCCGGGAGTTGGTGATGGACAGAGAGGCCTGGCGTGCTGTGGTTCATGGGGTTGCAAGGAGTCGGACACTACTGAACGACTGAACTGAACTGATACTTCTCCTGGCAATCTTGATTCCAGCTTGTGATTCTTCCAGCCCAGCATTTCTCATGATATATTCTGCATGTAAGTTAAATAAGCAGGGTGACAATATACAGCCTTGATGTACTCCTTTTCCTATTTGGAACCAGTCTGTTGTTCCATGTCCAGTTCTAACTGTTGCTTCCTGACCTGCATATAGGTTTCTCAAGAGGCAGGTCAGGTGGTCTGGTATTCCCATCTCTTTCAGAATTTTCCACAATTTATTGTGATCCACACTGTCAAAGGCTTTGGCATAGTCAATAAAGCAGAAATAGATGTTTTTCTGGAACTCTCTTGCTTTTTCCATGATCCAGCGGATGTTGACAATTTGATCTCTGGTTCCTCTGCCTTTTCTAAAACTAGTTTGAACATCTGGAAGTTCATGGTTCAGGTATTGCTGAAGCCTGGCTTGGAGAATTTTGAACATAGTTTTGCTAGTGTGTGAGATGAGTGCAATTGTGTGGTAGTTTGAGCACTCTTTGGCATTGCCTTTCTTTGGGATTGGAATGAAAACTGACCTTTTCCAGTCCTGCGGCCACTGCTGAGTTTTCCAAATTTGCTAGCATATTGAGTGCAGCACTTTCACAGCATCATCTTTCAGGATTTGAAATAGCTCAACTGGAATTCCACCACCTCCACTAGCTTTGTTCATAGTGATGCTTTCTATGGCCCACTTGACTTCACATCCAGGATGTCTGGCTCTAAGTGAGTGATCACACCATCATGATTATCTGGGTGGTGAAGATCTTTTTTGTACAGTTTTTCTGTGTATTCTTCTGTGTATTCAATTATTCTGTGTATAATACACCTCTTCTTAATATCTTCTGCTTCTGTTAGGTCCATACCATTTCTGTCCTTTATTGAGTCCATCTTTTCATGAAATTTTCCCTTGGTATCTCTGATTTTCTTGAAGAGATCAATAGTCTTTCCTGTTCTATTTTTTTCCCTCTATTTCTTTGCACTGATCATTGAGGAAGGCTTTCTTTTCTCTCCTTTCTATTCTTTGGAACTCTGCATTCACATAGGTATATCTTTCTTTTTCTCCTTTTTTTTTTTCTTTTCTTCTTTTCACAGCTATTTGTAAGGCCTCGAATGCATCAGACATTCAATAAATGCTCCATGATTGATGCAAATACTCATGAATAAATAGAATATATACAAGTGAATGCTATTATCTCTTGTAGATAAAGGATTTTTACAAAGTATTAGTTTTCTCTTATATTTACTAAAGATGCCCTTTATATTGCAACCTACTCCAGTACTCTTGCCTGAAAAATCCCATGGATGGAGGAGCCTGGTAGGCTGCAATCCATGGGGTCATGAAGAGTTGGACACGAGTGGATGACTTCACTTTCACTTTTCACTTTCATGCATTGGAGAAGAAAATGGCAACCCACTCCAGTGTTCTTGCCTGGACAATCCCAGGACGGGAGAACCTGGTGGGCTACTGTCTATGGGGTCACACAGAGTCGGACACGACTGAAGTGACTTAACAGCAACAGCCGTTTATATTATGTAATGAGAATATATTAAATTACTAATTTAAGCAAGACAGTTTATAAAGTTTAAGTTAAAAATAACACTTATTTGTAATTTCAGCAGTTTTAACATTTTTTATATTTTCAGAATATATTGAACAGAGACATTGACATTGAAGTAATTTTTACTATATTATTTTCTAATATCAAATATTTATGTTTGTGATAACTCTTGTATGTGTATACCTAAGTCACACTGGCTATAAGCAGTCTATGAATTCTTGTACAAGAACATTCATATTCTATAACCTGATACAGAATAGCCACTTTATTTTTTTATAGAAAATATGCATGAAGGAGGAAAAGGTGATCATGTTAACAGAACTTTGGATATATGAAACATCAGGAAAAAAATGTGAATGAAGATACATCAGCTGTAGCTCTTTAAACCATCTTTCCATGTCACCATAATGGTGGCATGAAAGTCCTGGGTGATTCTCTTAAGAGTATCAAAAGTACCAAAAAGAGAGACAAACTCCAGATGCTTATTAGGCAGTGTTGCAATTCACTGTCAGATTTTTAACTGTGATGATGAAGCACTGGTGAATTTGAAATTATCAATGATCATAGGGCTGGGAAAACGTGTGGAGTGAACAACCCCAGATTTGATGTGCAACTCAAAGATCCAGAAAAAAATGACCAAATAACCTTCTCCTATAAAGTCAATTTGGTTTCATTGTACTGACAAACTCAGCTGGCATCATGGGCCATGAAGAAGCAAGAGGAAAACACAAGAAGGAAAATTCTTAGATTTTTTCTCTAGGGATATAACACATACAAATAAAATGCCTTAGAGGGAGAAAAAAGAAACATCAGCTGTACGTGTATGGCCAGATGTCATCAAAAACAACATTGATTCTGCTAAAAAGATACTATAGTACCTCTACTATTAGAGCAAAATCACTTTGGGGAAAGTTTCCCTTTATTTCTCAAATACTGTTAAATGATTTACTTCTAGATAATAGAAAAAGTAGAGTCTAAAGTCTCATTCAGTGTATAAACAAATAATATCTTGAATGTATTAGTGATAAACAGAAATGAAATGAGATAAATCATGCTTGAAGATTACTTTTAACATAAACTTGGAATTTGTTGAAATACATTTATAACTAGAGTTTAAATTTTGGCAATATAGCTTCTTTTTTGTCAGCTAACCTTTCTTCTTTTATTTTCTCTTTTGCTAACAAACTGTTAGACAGTTACAACATAATTTTTCCACATTTATCCAAATGATTAGCATTTCCTGGAAAGGAGTTTATGAAAAGTGGCCCCATACCAGATATTTATTTTGATACCCAGCCTTGACA
Source organism: Bos indicus x Bos taurus (assembly GCF_003369695.1). Taxonomy (NCBI): domain Eukaryota; kingdom Metazoa; phylum Chordata; class Mammalia; order Artiodactyla; family Bovidae; genus Bos; species Bos indicus x Bos taurus. Next base: position 16,628,501 of record NC_040084.1, on the reverse strand, counting down.
ACAAGACCCAAATGAATTAAGTTTTCAATTCTCCCCCATTTGAAGATGTTTATGAATAAATATATACTCCCTAGAAGTTATATTTAGGTTTTGCTTTTGTAGTTATGATATCTTAATTTCTTGCTTCCAATTTCTTCATAAAATAGTTATTGTTTAAGAGAGATGAGGAACTGAAAATGTTACTCAAGAAAGAGAAGATGCAATTCCAAGAGACATCCAGAAAAAAGTACAGAAGTTTCTTAGTCAAAACTAAAGAATCAGTACAAAGACAATAAAATATCTTCCGTGGTTGTGTGCTAAGTTGTTTCCATTGCGTCTGACTCTGACTCTTCGCACCCTGATGGGCTGTAGCCCACCAGACTCTTCTGTCCATGGGATTCTCCAAGCAAGGATACTGGAGTGCGTTGTCATGCCCTCCTCCAGGGATCCTCCCAACTCAGGGATGGGACCCACATCTCTTACATTTGCTTCATTGGAAGGCAGATTCTTTACCACTAGTGCCTCCTGGGAATTCCCAAAATATCCTCTACCTGTAGAATAACACTATGGGTGTGTTTCATAAGAAAATAAAGTGAAAGTGAAAGTCACTCAGTTCTGTTCGACTCTTTGCAACCCTATGGACTATACCATCCATGGAATTCTCCAGACAAGAATCCTGGAGTGGGTAGCCTTTCCCTTCTCCAGGGGATCTTCCCAACCCAGGGATCAAACCCAGGTCTCCTACATTGCAGGCAGATTATTTACCAGCTGAGCCACCAGGGAAGGAAGTTAATTGAACTCAAATTCCCACCAATAAATGTTTGTTGAAAATATATTTATTAAAGAATATATACAACAGTAATAAAAATGAGAATCTTGTCTGAGTATCTGGGTCTCACAAGGACCTAGGAATGTCACACTGAGGCTTCTAAAAAGAGAAATGGTGTCTGGAAAGTGACATGGCTAGTTATTCATTCCCTCTTTCCCTTCATGGTAACTGTAAGTTGTTTTTTTTTTTTCCCCTACATCTGTGACACTATTTCTGTTTTCACTTCTACTGAGTGAGAGGCTGGACTTGATAGTGTTTGAGTAAGGAGCTTACACAGTGGTGGAGGTTTGGATTAGCTTTAGAAGAGAATGGGTGAGAAACTGAACAGGTACAGGAGAAAACATTGACAGATGGAGTCTAGAGTTTGAGAACAGGTGGAGGACAACCTGCCAGTCCATTTTTATTATGTGATTTCTTCCTGATCATGAGATTTCAGGCCTGCCAAAAATCTTCACCCAACTCCCTGACTAGGAATGATGAGGACAGATGAAAAGATTGCTCAGAAGATCAATCACATGTATTTAGAGAGAAAAAAAATAGTTAAGAGGCTGGGAAGATGGAGAAGTCAGGGACTGGAAGGCTTGAAGAGACAGATACCAGTGTAAGCAAGATGGGGATTTGGATAAGAAAGTAGGACCTCTGAACAAGGTGAGCCAAATTCCCAGATGATGCTATGGTGTGTTGCATGTGGTAGGTTCAATCTGGCCACAACTTCTTGGCAGCTCCTCATTACTCTGAGTCTGACCAGGCCTTCAGACTTGCTCTGATCAACAGAACATAGACGAAGTGAAGGTGTGTCCATCCTGAACTCTAGGTCTGTAGAGGCCTCGTGGTTTCTGCCTTCCTGGTCTGAGAACAATGCCCTGGGACTGTGATAGAAAAAAAAAAAGTTCATGATGAAAGACCATGGGAAGAGTGGGCCTAGCCTCTTCTCAACTGAGCCCATCTTCTACCCAGTTTTGGCTAAATGGAGCCATGGGGGTGAGCTCCAGGACACCAGCAGAAGGATGGCCCAGTCAGCAGACAGACGGAGGCAAAATATTAAATAGTTGTAAATTCTGATGTATTTTTTAAGACTAAATAAGCCAGGCATGTTTGAGGTCCAGCTGATAATCCAGAGCAAGCAGAAGATGAGATCAGAAAGAACAGTGGTGGTGAGCAAAGTGTTGAACATGCAGAAGATGAGATCAGAAAGAACAGTGGTGGTGAGCAAAGTGTTGAACATGCAGAAGATGAGATCAGAAAGAACAGTGGTGGTGAGCAAAGAGTTGAACATGCTTAGAGATTATTGGACTTGGACTTGAACTCTGAGATACAAAGCCATTCAAGATTCATGCAGAGGAATGACACGATCTGCCTTGAGTTTTAAAATGATCATTTTAATGAATAGCTACAATATGACATTATATGCAGATATGGTGTGACATTGCTCTGTTCATCAGTTCACTGAAGATCAGTTGGCCTATGGATAGAAAAAGTTGGGATTTAGCAGTCCAGTTGACAGCTAAATTGGATAACTTGACTCCCAATATAGAAATGTTGGCTTCAGTTTTTGTGCACATTTCTATTAAAATTTTGCTTCTCCAAGCCTCTAAGTTACTTTTCACAGTTCCTGCCTGAGTTCATGATTTCCCACATCATCCAAATTAGAGCCTGGGTCAAGTAAAAAGTTGTAAAAACACATATTTCTATGCAAAAGTAATTTTTTTCTAGATTTCAGAGTTGTATTCTATAACTATAACCAAATTAAATATTTTTTACAAATCAGAATTTTTTTTCAGTAACTCTCATAAAATCTTTATTGCTAAAATCTGTCAAAATACAATTAACCAGTGACGTTGCTCAGTCATGTCCGACTCTTTGCAACCGCATGGACTGTAACTTACCAGGCTCCTCCATCCATGGAATTTTCCGGGCAAGAGTACCAGAGGGGGTTGCCATTTCCTTCTCCAAGGAATTTCCTGACCCAGGGATCGAACCCAGGTTTCTCACATTACAGGCAGATGCTTTACCATCTGAGCCACCAGGGAAGCCCAAAATACAATTAAAAACCTCATAAATAAAATCTTTGGGATAATAAAGCTGCATTATTTAAATTTACATTTACAACTTTCCACAATGACATCTCCTTAAATATGACACCATATTCTAACAAACAGGTAAGTTTTACTAATAGCAGTACAACAGCCTACCTCCAACCTTTGAAGTAGCAAGACTAATGTCATATTTTATTTTTATATTCAATTATCTATGCCTAAAATATAATAAATACTGAGTTTAAATGTGTCAAATATGAACTCAACAATAATGCATTTTGCGTGATTCCATCTTAAGGCATTACTTCAAATTTTTTGCTTGGAACCAAAGAGTTGTCAGGAACAGGCCTAAATAATTACAGAAACGAGAGGAAAAGAGGCTTTTAATAAGAAATTATAAATCAAGATAACATCTAAAAGTATAAAACTTGGGTCTGGAAGGAAATATATGCTGAGAAAAAATGACAGCATGATCTTAACACATTTTTTCAAGATTCAGACAAATATTACTATCTGTAGCAGGGTAATATATTAAAATAATAAATTTGTATCTTATATATTTCCCCCTGTCCATATTCTAAGATCTTTAATAATTTCTTAGAGAATTTTGCAGTTAGCAAAGCATAAATTACTGTTTCAGAGATTATTGGGTATAAACATTGCATTGTTTTATTTAAAAAAGACATCTTTATTACTTTTTATGCTCTGGGAGAAATTAAATATTAGAATCTGATCTTTAAACATTCAATAGAAGTGCCCCCTCAGTAACCCTGGAACCATGCACTTTGGAAAGGAGAGGTTTAGCTCATTTGCAACTTTTCCTGTCCTACTATGGAAACATACACTGTCTAATCTGTTTTAATAAAGTATAGAGTGCTTTAATAAATTACATTTTCATTGGAAAATTTCCATTTCATTCAAGATATCTTTTCAAAGAATTGTGCAAAGTAGTTTTTTTTGAGTTTTCAAACTTTAGTCAATTTCTGTGATCTTTTCCATTTTTTACTTATTACATTATATATCTGTAATTGTCTTAGTTTTCCTTTGATTGCATAACCTAGTACCTAGTGGTTCAACTATTTTGCCGACTTTCAAAAAAGTAGATTTTTAAAATTTGTTTTACTGTTTTTCTAACTTATTAAATTTATCTCATTAATTCATTCTTTCAGTTGATTTTGGCTTTATTTTAATATTTTACAAGTATATGCTTAATTTATATCTGCATGAATATATTTAATCCAATTTAATCCAATTTAATATTATGAATGCTCCCATAAGTACTGTTTTACATGTATCCCAGAGATTATGATACATACTGCTTTCTTTGCCATTCTTTTCTACAAATCTTATAAAATTTATTTGACCTTCCCTCTGCATCAGCAGTTTCTTATAAAGTTTTAAGATCTCTAACTAGGAGGATTTTTCCTTTTATAAATGCAATTTTTATTTTTATTTAATAGAATATTAGATTTATTATTTATTTTTGTTCGCTTGGAATTTACTAAAGGTAAATTATCTGTGAGGCTTTTATATTTGGTCCTTTTTGTTATAATCTTATTTATTTATTTTGGGCTGTGCTGAGTCTTCATTGCTGTGCGGGCTTTTCTCTAGTTGTGGTGCGAGGGTTTCTCATTGCAGTGGCTTCTCTTCTTGTGGAGTACAGGCCCTAGAGCTCACAGGCTTCAGTAGTAGCAGCACGTGGGCTCCATAGTTGCAGTTTCGCATGTTCTAGAACATAGGCTCAATAGTTGCCATCCACCGGCTTTGTTCCTCGGAGGCATGTGAGATCTCCGATCAGGAATCAAACCTGTCTCTCCTGGACTGGCAGGTGGATTCTTTACCACTGAGCCACCAGGGAAGCCCTGATCATTCCTTGTATATTTTCTAAGAGCAGATAAAAAGAAGATATACACTCTAATTACACTTACTGAAATCATATTTCTTTGACCTTATCTGTGTCACAATATGCTGCATTTACTAACTTTAATTGATGTTTGATTCTCAATTATTAAAGATACGGAGATTAACTATATCACTTGACCTAACAAAATCTCTTTCCCTTTGTTTCTCATTTTATGATGGTTGTGTCATTTCCTCTTTCTTATATGGCATGTATATTTCATTCTGTCACTCGTCTACATTTACTTTTCCTTAGATTTCAGCCTAGTTAAGATTCTGTCCCTGACTTTTTGCTCTAGTTTCCTGAAAATATACATTTGGCTAAATGTTCCCCACTTTCTCATAAGGCCTATAAGAACAATATTTCCTGAATTATTCCCCGCCACCCCCATTTGGTTTTCTTACTTGAAAGACATTAAATATGATATACATTAGGTGGTTGCAGTGGAGTGAGGGAGAAGGAAGTGCAATTAATGATGGTAAGAATGTGAATAAGGGAATGTATAACAATATGACAGAAACTTCAGTTAAAACAGTGTTCAATGCTGCATGGAATGCACACATATATTTTGTACCTGAAATTTATATGACTCAATGTCATTATTCCAGGCAATAAAACTTTAAGTGTCTGTGGATGAAGTAAAATTGTGCATATTAATTTATTTTAAATAATAGTTATATGAATAGTTATTACAGGCTGTTAATTTACTCACAATTTATTGAGCAGCAACATACCCTTTGTGCTAACTTGTATCAGAAAAGGAGACAGACAACAATCCTTGCCCTCTAGGAAGTTACATTTACACTAGCTAAATATATATGTAGAGCTTTTCTCTACATAATCTTTGAACATTCTGTTCTTCTGAGTCTGAGATTATACACAGCTTTTTAACACAATTTGCTTATGTTTCTGAAACATATTTTAGTTGTAGAGAACTATGTACTATATATTTGAGAATAATAATAATGTCAGTTGCATATATAATGAAATATATCGAAAGTAAAATGCTGTGGGACTTCCCTGGAAGTCTGGTCCAGTGGTTAAGACTCTACATTCCCAATGCAGGGGGCATGGGTTCAATCCCTGGTCAGGGAACTAAAATCCTGGATGTTTCAATTTTGTTGTTGTTCAGTCCCCCAGTCATGTCTGACTCTTTGCAACCCCATGGATGGCAGCATACCAGGCGTCCCTGTCCCTTACCATCTCCCAGAGTTTGCCCAAGTTCATGTCCATTCCATCATTGATGCCATCCAGCCATCTCATCCTCTTATGCCGTCTTCTCCTTCTGCTGTCAATCTTTCCCAGCATCAAGGACTTTTCCAGTGAGTCAGTTGTTCACATTAGATGACCAAAATACTAGAGTTTCAGCTTTAGCATCAGTCATTCCAGTGAATATTTAGGGTTGATCTCACTTAAGATTGACTGGTTTGATCTCCTTGTTGTCCAAGGGACTTTCAGGAGTCTTTTCCAGCCCCAGAGTTTGAAGGCATCAATTCTGTGGCATTCTTTCTTCTTTACGGCCCTGTGCACACAACCATGTGTGACCACTGGAAAGACCATAGCCTTGACTATATGGACCTTTGTCGGCAGAGTAATGTCTCTGCTTTTCAAAACATTGTCTAGATTTGTCATCACTTTCCTGCCAAGAAGTGATCATCTTGGCTGTAGGCACCATCTGCAGTGATTTTGGAGCCCAAGAAGAGGAAGTCTGTCACTACTTCCACCTTTTCCCCTTGTATTTGCCATGCAGTATTTGGGCCAGATATCATGATCTTAGTTTTATTTATTTATTTATTTTTAATATTTAGTCTTAAGCCCACTCTTTCACTCTCCTCCTTGACCCTCATCAAGAGGCTCTTTAGCTTCTCTTTACTTTCTGCCTTTAGAGTGTTATCATCCACATATCTGAGGTTGTTGATGTTTCTCTCACCTATCTTGATTCCAGCTTGTAACTCATCCAGACCAACATTTCTCATGATGTGCTCAGCATATAGGTTAAGCAAATAGGATGACAGCAGATAGCCCTGTCATACTCCTTTATTGATCTTGAATCAATCAGTTGTTCCATACAGGATTTTAACTGTTTCTTCTTGACCTGCATGCAGGTTTCTCAGGAGACAGGTAAGATGATCTGGTATTCCCATCTTTCTAAGAGCTTTTTACAGTTTGTCATGATCCACACAGTCAAAGGCTTTAGCATAGCTGATGAAACGGAGATAGATTTTTTTTGTTTGTTTTTTCCTGAAATTCCCTTGTTTCTCTATAATCCAATAAATATTGGCAATTTGATCTCTAGTTCCTTTTCCTTTTCTAAATCCAGCTTGGGCATCTGTAAGTTTTGGTTCATATAGTGCTGAAGCCTAGCATGCAAGATTTTAAGCATGACCTTACTAGCATGGGAGATGAGTGTAACTGTCCGATGGTTAATGCATTCTTTGATACTACCCTTCTTGGGAATTGGGATGAAGATTGACCTTTTCCAATACTGTGACCATTGCTAGGTCTTCCAAATTTTGTGAAATAATGAATGTAAAACCTTGATGGCATCCTCCTTTAGGGATTTGAATAGTTTTGCTAGAATTTTATCGCACCAACTAGCTTTATTAAAAGCAGGGCTTAAGTCCCACTTGACTTTGCACTTTAGAATGTATGGCTCTGGGTGACTAACCACACCATTGTAGTAATCTGGTTCATTAAGATTTTTTTTTAATACAGTTCTTCCATGAAGAACATATATTCTTCATGTTCCTTTCATGTGTTCTTTCCATCTCTTATTGATCTCTTCAGCATCTACTAGATCTACCATTTTTATCCTTTATTGTGCCCATCTTTGGGTGAATGATCTCTTGATGTTTCAATTTTCCTGAAGAGATCTCTAGTCTTTCCCCTTTTGTTGTTTTCTTCTATTATTAAACACTGTTCATTAAGAAGTCCTTCTTGTCTCTTATAGCCTTTCTTTGAAACTCTGAATTTAATTGGATGTACATTTCCCTCTCTCCCTTACTTTTCAATTCTCACTGTTCTTCTGCTATTCATAAAGACTCATCAGATTATCACTTAACCTTCTTGCTTTTATTTTTCTTTGGGATGGTTTTATTCATCACCTCCTGTATGATATTATGGACCTCTGTCCATAGTTATTCAGGCACATTGCTAGCTAGATCTAGTCCCCTGAATCTATTTGTTAACCTCTACTGCTAATTCATACAGGATTTAAGTCTTGCCTGACTTGCCTACTCTTCTTCCTGGTTTTCTTTAGTTTAATCCTGAATTTTGCTATGAGAAGCTGATGATTTGAGTCACAGTCAGCTCAAGATCTTGTTTTTGCTGACTGTATACAGTTTCTCCATCTTTGGCTACAAACAGTGCAATCTATTTGATATCAATATCAACCATTTGGTGATGATCATGTGTAAAGTCATCTCTTGTATTGTTGAAAAGGGGTATTTCCAATGGCTCTTGGCAGAGTTCAGTTAGTCTTTGTCTTCATATTGTTCTCTAAGGGCAAACGTGCTTGTTTCTCCAGGTATATCTTGACTTCCTACTTTTGCAATTCCAATCCCCAATAATGAATAGAACATCTTTTCTAGGTGTTAGTTCTAGGAGGTCTTCTAGGTCTTCACAGAACTGATCAGCGTCTTCAGCAAGGGTGGTAAGGGCATAGACTTGGACTACTGTGATGTAAATGTCTTGCCTTGGAAATGAACTGAAATCATTGTCATTTTTGAAGTTGTATCCAAGTATTGCACTTCAGGCTCTTTTGTTGATTATGAGGGTTACTACGCTTCTTCTATGGGATTCTTGCCCACAGCAGTAGATATAATGGTCATCTGAACTAAATTCCCCATTCCCATCCATTTTATTTGGCTAATTCCTAAGATGCTGATGTTTATTCTTATCATATCCTGTTGGACCACATCCAGTTTTCTTTGATTCATGGACCTAACATTCCAGATTCCTATGCAATACTGTTCTTTTCAGCATCTGATTTTACTTTGAACACCAGACACATCCACAACTGAGAACTGTATCCACTTTGGCCTAGCCACTTCATTCATTCAGGGGCTATTGTTAATTCTCTTCCTCTCTTTCCCAGGAACATACTGGACACCTTCAGACCTGGGGGACTCATCTTTTGGTGTCATATCTTTTTGGCATTTTATACAATTCATGAGGTTCTTACAGCAAGTATACGGGGTGTTTTGCCATCCCTTCCTCCAGTGGATCACATTTTGTCAGAAGTCTTTGCTATGACCAGGGTCTTGGGTGGCCCTGTACAGCATGGCTCATAACCTCATTGAGTTACACAGGCCCCGCCACCACCACAAGGCAGAGATCCGTGAAGGGGGGAAGTTTCATGGCCCAAAACAAAGCAAAGCAGAAAACACCGTGAAAATGCAAATAGTGCAGAAAATGCAAGTGGATACTTCAAGAAACTTTTTTTTTTTTTTTTAAGAAAAACATTGTATTTCACAAATAATGATTTATGTTTATTAGAAGCACTTTTGTTGATACTAGCTTACTAGTATTAGAGCAATTATATTGCTTGTAATTCTCAAGTATTTTATTCGGTAACTTTTTTCATTTTGCTTTCAAAAAGCAGAGGGAAATAAATATTGACTACATATAATTGGAGAATGGTGAGATTTTCTTCACTAGAGAAAGTTCAGATTTCAGTTATATACTTTTCAGGAGCACTTTATAAACATGAATATCTTAGTTCTTGCCATCTAGTGGTAAAATTATCAATTTCTAGGCCCAACTCCCCAACTAGAATATGAGCTCATGCACACAGGCAGATGTAATGTCTATTTATCTTTGCATCCACTGTGATTAAACAAGATTTGATGCATAATAAACCTTCAGTATATTTTCTGCCTAGAACTACATCTTTCCCTATATCTTAAGTGCCAGGATAAGACTAGATTTGAAACACTAGATACTGCCTCTGTGTTTTTCTCTAAGCAGAACAGTGTTTTGCTTGCATTTCCAAATGTAGGTGGTCAGACCTGCTTGTAGAGAGGGAACTGGGTCACGGGGACAAATTGGGTTATCTACATGGAGACCTACAGCTCGGCTCCATGAAAGGCTGCCTTTGGTGCAATGTGCTGCAGTGCCTTGCTCAGCATGTTAGGCACAGGGAGTGGGACTTGGCAGTTGTTTGGTCAGATCAGTGGCCACTCTCTCTTGATTCTCAGTCCCTTAGTATTTCCGCCATGCCAGCCTCATATGGAATGCTTTCCTTAAATTCTCTCCCCTGAGCTTCCTACAATTTAATCATGTCCTAAATAGCTAAGAAGTGGAAAATGGATGCACAGGGGTTGGCATTTGCTGCCAAGTGGCTGCAAATAGCGTGACATCAAGATGTGAAACCCAACTAAGTGTCAATGTCAATAATGTAAAGCAGCAGGAACAGGTCAATGAAAGCACAAGCCCTCCCGTGCCAGCTGCCCAAGGCCAGAAGCTTGCATACTACAGAGTCCCAGGGCCTGAGAGAGAGCTAGGACTTCATAAGTCAATCTGAACCTTCTTATTTCCATACAGACACTCCTTCTGCATGGACAGAACAGAAGGTTACCCAAGGTCATCCTGAAATATTTCCACTGAAGGAAATGTGCAGTGTTTCTGCTCCTGGGAATAAAACTTCCCAGAACTACATGTGATAATTGAGGCCAAGTGATAAAATACATCTAGTTTAATCATTTTTGAAAGGTGGAGAAATCCATTTGTAATATGCTGAGTTAAAACTGAATTATTGAGGCAATGACCTAACTGAGTTAAAAATTACACTTTGCCTGAAATACATGAACTCTTTCATACATTGTATTATGTGAATCAAACAATTCAACCCTAAAGGAAGTCAACCTTGAATATTCATTGGAAGTATTGATGCTGAAGCTGATACTCCAATACTTTGGCCACTTGATGTGAAGAACCAATTCATTAGAAAAGACCCTGATGCTGGGAAACATTGAGGGCAACAAGAGAAGGGGGTGACAGAAGATGAGATGGTTGGATGGCATCACTGACTTAATGGACATGAGTCTGAGCAAATTCTGGGAGATAGGGAAGGACAGGGAAGTCTGGAATGCTGTAGTTCTTGGGGTTGCAGAGTCAGATATGACTTAGTAATTGAACAACAACAAGCATTATTATGTGAATCAATCACACTTTGTTTTCTAAGTAGCATTATAAATAGAAATGATTCCTCTTGACCTCTAAATCCCCATCTTGTTTTTCAAAATTATTTTTCATTGACACACAATAAATATATTTTTAATCACACCTTGGTAAAGACACACACACACAACTGTAGCATGAACAAAAGCATCATAGAATAATACTCACCCTTTGCATTATGCAGCCTCATGTTTTCTGTTATTTACTATTTTATTTCACTTATTTATTTTATAAAGTCATCAGCACTTTAATTTTTGCTCACACTAAGCATACATTCTCATTCTAAGTCAGCTGTGGTTCTGCTTCATGTTGTCTTCACCCAGAACCTAAGATGATGAAGTAGATTCTATCTAGAACATTGCCATTTCTTGTGGCACGTGGAGAACTATATGCTGGTTTGTAAGGCATTTGCCCCCACATGAAACACATTTCACTCACATAAGCAAGTCAAGACATGTGGCTAAGTCTGATATCAGATTCAGAAGACATAATCTTCCTTCAGAGATAATTAGCAGTTATTTATGAATAGTGATTATAATGTAGTCTACTGCAGAGATTTATGTACATTTATAGTTTCTTATAAATCTTAAAGCCATGTTTATATTAAGTATTATTCACTGTATTAAAGAGATTACAAAATGAGGCTCCTAGATCAAAGAACTCATGGACCCAGCCTGAATTTAGAACTTCTCTAGGAGCTTTCCTGGTGGCTCAGATGGTAAGAGTGTCTGCTTGCAATGCGGCAGACCCAGGTTCGATCCCTAGGTTGAGATGATCCCCTAGAGAAGGAATTGTCAATCCACTCCAGTACTCTTGACTGGAAAATTCCATGGATGGAGGAACCTTGTAGGCTACAGTCCGTAGGCTCACAAAGAGTTGGTCACGCTCACATGACTGAGCGACTTCACTTTCACCTCATGATATATAAACCCATTCTCATAACCTATACATCTTTTAAATCACATCCCAATAGACTGAGATTTCACTTACAACATCTCCCCAAACCTAACAATTACAGTAATGAAGACATAAGCTTATTAATGATATTCTACCATTAAAAAATAACTATTGTCCCACTGAGAAAGATTGAGCTCTGCAGCTTGAATAACTTTGTTCCATGGATGGCCAAAGAGGTTGGGAATGTGGAAAAATATTTTTATTTTCCATAATGACCTATTCTAAAAAAATAGTATTACATTAAGAAACGAATTGAATTACAGAGCCATGAGATAACTGGAACGGGTGAACTAACATCACATCCAATTTTACACACACAAGGTGTTAGATAAACCTTATTTCTGGAAAAAAAAAAAAGGGTTTAAATTATTAATTTTATGAGTGTAATATGTCTTTAATATTCACCATAAGAATGTAAAGCAATCCTTACTTAAATCCAAATAGCTAGCAACTGTGTTTCTTTTTTATATAATTTTCTTGACAAATTACTTTCTAGTTCTTTTAGAGCATTTTAATGGGTGAACTTCTAAGTGCTTTGCATATTTTACCTCAATTCATCCACACAATAACTTATAAATCAAGGAATATTATTTCCTTTATTTGACAAATAAGCAAATAAGAGGGCAGAAGTGAAGTAATGTGCTTATAGTCACCCAGTCGGTGAGTGAGAGAGTCAAGGTCACACCCAGGCTCTCTGGCTCTAGAAAATATGTTCTAATTTTCTAATTATGATAAAAAATAATATAAAAATTACCATTTTAACAATCCAATAGATTTAAGAGCATTTTCACTGTTGGGCAGCCATGATCACCATCCACTTCCAGAGCTGCTTTCATTTTGTAAATCTGAAACTCTACCCATTAAACTATAACTCCACACATTCCCATGACTGCCTTCATTTTCCTTTCAGTTTCTATAATTTGATTACTCTAGGTACTTAATATAAGTGTCATAACACAGTACTTGTCCTTTTGCTACCGGTTTAGTATTTTTTTTACAAGGTTCATCCAGTTAGTAGCATGTATACCATTTGGGCTTCCCTGGTGGCTCAGATGGTAAAGAATCTTCCTGTAATTCAGGGGACCTGGGTTCCATCCCTGGGTTGGGAAGATCCCCTGGAGAAGGGAACAGCTACCCACTCCAGTATTCTGGCCTGGAGAATTTCATGGACAGAGGGGCCTGGCATGCTACAGTCCATGGGGTTGCAAAGAGTTGGACACGACTGAGAACCTTTCATTCACTATCTGATCTTTTTCTTCTTTAAGGCTGTGCTTGTAAATTTCCATTGTATGTATATGCTACAATTTGTGCATCTGTTCATTTCCTGATGAGTTCCTTGTTGACCCCATCTTTTGGTTTTATTGACAGACCTGTTATGAACATGAGAGTACAGATATCTTTTCAAGTTCCTGCTTTCAATTCTTTTGAGTATACACTCAGAAGTGAAATTGCTGGAGCATATAATAATTCATTATTTTAAATTTTTGGAGGAATTTCCATAGTATTCTCCACAGCAGTTGCACCATTTTATATTACTACTAGTAGCGTACAGGAATGCCAAATTCTCCTCTTCGCCAGCACTTGTTACTATCCGACAGTTTTTCATCTTTTTAATGATCTTTTTTATTTTTATTTATTATTATTATTTTACTTTACGATATTGTATTGGTTTTGCCATACATCGACATGAATCCACCATGGGTGAACACATGCTCCCCATCCTGAACCCCCCCTCCCACCTCCCTCCCCTGCCTTTTGTTTATTTTTTATACTAATCACCCTATTGAGTGTGAAGCTATTGTCTCTTATGTCTGCTCTCTGGTATTTTTCAGAGAAAGTTTCTGTTGATTTATTTTTCTTTGAATATGCCACAGTTAGTGTTTCTTTATTTGTGCTCTGCTTTTGTTGTGGTGGTAGTTGTGGTTGTTATTTAAAAATGTACATTTGAATGATTTGTTAACTGGAGATTAGAGATTTTCCCTTTCCCAGGATGCTGGGGGGTTCTTGTTTCTTTTCTGCTTGTTTGTTTGGTTTACATGTTTTCTTATTGTAGGGTTTCTCTTGGGGCATGTGCAATGACTTTTTAAATTCCCCTTTATATGCAACTGCTTTGAATGTCCTAATCCTTAATTGCCTGGATCCCAAAAGACGACAAAGAGAAAAATGAAAGAGAGAGAAAAACAAACAAACAAACAAACAAACAAAAACCAGACAATGGATCTTGAAATCCCTAGAAGTCACTTCAGCAAGAGGAAAGGTTTGTAACAGTTTCTGCCTTTTCTGTGTCTGACCTCCACAATCGCAATCAGAAAACGAATCCCCAATATTTGGAGGACAGAATCCTTAGTGCCCACCCTGATTCCCGCAAGTTGCTGACAAACTGCTCCAGGAATATATGAATTCTGCCTGCCATGTGGCTGTGGGCTATAGGAGAGATACCTGCTACTGCTCTACTGCCCCAAGATCTGAAATTGACCAAAATGAAGGGTGTTTAACTATCCAGGACATCCTGTAGATATTGCAAGCTATTAACAGTCTATACTCCGAAGTAGTTACATCAGACAGATGTTATTTATGTGGAAAATCAGATTCCTAGTGCTTGCTACTCATCCATTTTAACTCTTGAGATAATATATTCCTAAATACCACACTCAAGTAGAGTTCTTTATTCCTCTTCTGACCAAAATTTGCCATTTGGCTTCCTTATACATAGGCTGTATGAGATAAAAGCATAATTGTCTGGACATTTCCAAGTGAATTAAACTATGGACTGCACCCCAGGGTCAAGCTTCTTTTAGTCTCGGAGGCCTTGGAGTTTTCCAGAACGTGCTCCTGGAGCACCACTGATTTGCCAGTCATTCCTTCCTCGTAGAGTTAATAGGTCTCACTATGCAAATAATTAAAGACATTAACTTTATTTTCTAACTTTCCCTAAAAAATTTCAGTTCCAATACTCATTTCCTTTTCAACACCACAAGTGAGTCTGGGTGATAAGTGAAAAGGGAAGGTTTTTCCCAAATGGAGAAAGAGCTTAATAAGTAGGTTTGAATAATAATGGAACCTTAAGTAAAGCTCTATTAATTCTGCTTCTTTCATGTCCCTCTTCCCCCTTCTCAGGCTTTCCTGGTGGCTCAGCTGTAAAGAATCTGCCTGCAATGCAGGAGACCTGGGTTGGAGCCCTGGGTCAGAGCCCTGGGTCAAGAAGATCCCTTGGAGAAGGAAATGGAAACCCACTCCAGCATTCTTGCCTGGGAAAGCCCATGGACAGAGGAGCTTGCTGGGCTACAGTCCACAGGGTTACAAAGAGTTGAACACAACTTAGAAACTGAGCAAGTTCTCCTTCTCACATGACAATGACTAGTGCTGTCCAAAGCCCACCTTGCCTCTGTTATTTGCCTCTGAACTGTTTTCCTGGCTCTACTCTGTCCCCTCGACTAGATATTAGATACCAGTACAAATGTGATCTTTCAAAAACACGTATCTGATCATATTACTCCTCCACTCAAAACCCTATATTTTGAAGATATGAATGCAGCTATTCACCTGGCGTTGTCTTTGATCACCACGAACTAGATCCAACTTGTATCCCCCTCACTTGAGGCATGGATAGGCGGTATGCTGAGAAATACAGCCCAGTGTGAAGAATTTCCTGAAGCCAAAGGCAGGGAAACTAGGTATATGAAGCAGTCATGGTAGATTTTCAAATCTTTGTTGAAGGAGAAGAATAAGAAACTAACCCCTCAAAGTGTCATATACGTATACAGAGAATTCCATGGACAGGGGAGCCTAGAGGGATACAATGCATGGGGTTGCAAAGAGTCAAAGACTCAACGACTAAGACTACTACTACTACTACTGTGTATACAGAAGACATATACTCAAAGATATTATCTGCATAGCATTCTTGAAAAATGTTTGAATTGAACCTAACCACGAAAAAACAATCATAAAAATTAAATAGTTGGGCTTTCTAGAAGAAAACTGGCCTATTCTCATCAAAGATTTGATGTTATAAAAAATAAACAAAAAGGCAGAGGACAGTTTTAGATTACAGGCAATTAGAGAAAAAAGGCATGAACTTTCAGCTGCAGTGTATGGGCCTTGAAGATATTCTGGACCAGAAACACGCACAGCCACACAACTATAAAAGGCATTGGTGATGTTAAATGCAGCTGTCCACTAGTTAATAATACTGCATTAATGTTTATGTCTTTAGGTGGCATGATGCTTTGGGAAGGAGTTAGAATTGACACAGTAGGGTAAGGGGAAAACTTAAAAAGTTGCCTTGAACCAACAAGCGTGATTATTCTAACACTTGGCACCTCAAATTCAGCTAGAAAACATATCAACAGATAGTAAGAACCTTTTAAGATTTCAAGCATGAAACTTAAGTCCATGAATCTTTAGCACTTTCCATGAATCTTTCAAGGCTTAGCATTGGTTTTTTGTTCCTGACAGTCCTGCATTCTATACAAGGGGCCAGGCCAAAACACAAGGGTTCTTATAGGCAGCTGTGCCCATTCATGTTTCTGCTGCTTTGTTCATGCTACTTTATCTGATGAAATGCTCTTTTCCTTTTCTTATATAGCATAATCATACTCATTTTTCCAGACTCAAGGACATATTAAAACTTTCCTACCTCTCTCTCTTTCTTCTGCTATTTCTTTGAACTCTAACCTACACACACACACATGCACACACACACACACTTCCCCTTAATGATATCCAAGACTCTATAACTATTACTTCCTCTTATCAGTTTATGTGCCTCTCTAGATTGATCTTCCATTATGGTGGAGACTATGTTTTATTCATGCTTGCTTTCCAAATACTGAACAAAGTGGACATAGGCAGATGTTCAATAAATATTTGTGACAAATGAATTGAGGAAGGAAAAACATCACGGTCTCCTTACATTCTCAAGCTGCTGACCAAAAGGAGAATTGTTTGGCAAGGTTATCAAGTTAACAAGAGTCAGCACTGGTTAAATCCTAGAACAGAGTTCTCTGATACAGTGCATTATGAAATCATATGGTTTTCATTCATTTTTAAACATTTATTGACTACCCACAGTGTCCTCAAAACTGTTCATGAATCTGGGAATACAAAGAGATGAGTAACACACATTTCCTGTGCTTGAATGTCTTAAAATATACTGGGAATCAATAAAATGTATCTCATATTTATAATAGTGCAGGTAATATTTGAAAGAAAAAAAAGAGGCTTAGAAGGGAGGATAATCTGAATTTAGGGTAGGGAAGATAAAAGTTTGAGGGTAAATATTTCCATAGAATCTTAAAAGATGCATGGAATTTGGACAGGTAGGGCAAGAAGGCAAGGAAAGAAGGAATAGTGAAGGGGATTCCATAGAGGAAACAGAGGGTGTGAACACCTCCTAAATTTTCCCTCCTACTCTGTTCCCACAGCCACCATCACCTTAGTTCAAATTCTTACTACGTCTTGTGTGGCTTAGTGGTGCTGGGCCTTACTGCCTTCGTTCTCCATACCCAACCCACTTCAAGCCATTTTAAACTCCACCACATTAATTATATCCCAAATGCAAAAACCATAGTAACTAATGCTTTGCTTAATATCTTTCAAAGACTTGATTTTTGCTTTCAGGTTGAAAGCTGCACATCTTCTCTTATTACAGAAACTTCCTGGTGCTTCCATAGGAGTTCCCTGGTGTTTCTTGTCTGAGCATTAATTCTTTCATGTTTCCAGTTTGGTCATTATGTGTCCATCATACCAAGCTCTTGAACTTGCCTGAACATCCTAAAGTCACCATCCTATTTCCTAGCACATATTTCTCCCATATACTGGCCTGCTCTCTAATCCTCCCCCACACAGTCCTTTTTTTTTTTTTTTCGGTCCCAAATTTCATTATTTTTTAAAGCAAGTGTTTACCAAACACTACCAACATTCTGGGCTTCCTGGGTGGTTCAGTGGTAAGGAATCTGTCTGCCAATACAGGCGATGTGGTTTTGATCCCTGGGTCAGGAAGATCCCCTGGAGGAGGAAATGGCAACTCACTCTACTATTTTTGCCTGGAAAATCTCATGGAGAGAAGAGCCTGGTGGGCTACAGTCCATGGGGTCACAAGGGGTTGGACACAACTGAGTACTGAGCACATACCCACAAGTGAAGATTCATGACATCTTCTTTGTGATCCCAATGCAATAGCATCATGTTTAAAAATACTTTCCTGTTGGCTGCATTTTATATACATACATATATATATATATATATATATATATATATAGCATTATAATTATCTGTTTATTTTTCCAGTACTGAGAGTTATCTGTGATATCCTTTAAGACAATAATTGTGTCTTTTTTAATCTCTGGTCTCCAAGTATTTTTGCTGTCATTCAGTCGCTCAGTCATGTCCAACTCTTTGTGACCCTATGGATTGCAGCATGCTTCCCTGTCCTTCACCATCTCCTGGAGCTTGCTCAAATTCATGTCCACTGAGTCAGTAATGCCATCTAAGCATCTCATCTCCTGTCTTCCCCTTCTCCTCCTGCCTTCAATCTTTCCAAGTATCTTAAACATTTAAAATAAATACAAGTTTTGTGTCTTTAAAAATTTTGTTGAAATATAGTTAATTTGCAATATTTTGTTAGTTTAAGGCATACAGCAAAGTGATTCAGTTATACATATATATTCATTTTTAAATTTTTTCCAATACAGATTATTACAAGATACTGAATATAGCTCCCTATGCTATACAGTAGGTCCTTATTAATTATCTATTTTATATATAATAGTTTGGGAGTACACTTTAATCCCAAACTCCTAATTTTTTACAGATTAAGTGTTTTGGAATAAAAGTTTTGATGTGAATGAATGAACAAATTATCTTTGCTAAAATTAAGTAAAGCCAGATGCCTGATTAATTTCTAATAACCCTTTCTCTGAGACTAAAGAGCTTCTTGATGAAAGTGAAAGAGGAGAGTGAAAAAGTTGACTTAAAGCTCAACATTCAGAAAACTAAGATCATGGCACCTAGTCCAGTCATTTCATGGCAAATAGATGGGGAAACAGTGGAAACAGTGGCTGACTTTATTATGGGGGCCTCCAAAATCACTAAAGATGGTGATTGCAGCCATGAAATTAAAAGACACCCCTTGGAAGGAAAGTTTTGACCAACCTAGACAGCATATTAAAAAGCAGAGACATTACTTTGCCAACAAAGGTCACTCTAGTCAAGGCTATGGTTTTTCCAGTAGTCATGTATGTGAGAGTTGGACTATAAAGAAAGCTGAGTGCCAAAGAATTGATGCTTTTGAACCATGTGTTGGAGAAGATTCTTGAGAGTCCCTTGGACAGCAAGAAGATCCAACAAGTCCATCCTAAAAGAGATCAATCCTGGGTGTTCATTGGAAGGACTGATGTTGAAGCTGAAACTCCAATACTTTGGCCACCTGATGCAAAGAGCTGACTCATTTGAAAAGACCCTGATGATAGGAAAGATTGAAGACGGGAGGAGAAGGGGACAATAGAAGATGAGATGTTTGGATGGCATCACTGACTTAATGGACATGAGTTTGAGTAAACTCTGGGAGTTGGTGATGGACAGAGAGGCCTGGTGTGCTGCAGTCCATAGGGTCACAAAGAGTCAGACATGACTGAGCGACTGAATTGAACTGAACCCTTTCTCTTCATTGAGAGAACTCTATATTTTGAGAGTGGCTATTTTAACGAATAAACAATTTGTCATTTCCCTTGAAAACTAGGGTAGCCAATGTTATGAAAAGGAAAGTTGTTGTACAGTGAGGTCTTCAAGAAAGCTCTTTGAGGGGGCTGACTCTGTTAATCCATATTGCCTTTACCTCCTCTTTCCTTCTTCTTTCTTTCTGGAAGCCAAATATGATGGCTGAAGCTGCAGCCACCGCCTTGCAACTAGAAAGTGAAAAACATGCTCTAAAGGTATTGGGCAAGGAAGATGGATGAATGTTGAGGCATTGACAATATCATAGAGGCACTGCACTCCCTCTGGACTGTCTGTCTCTAGATTTAAGTGAAAGGAAATACCTCCCAATCTGCAGAGAAACCAGATAAGAGAATGAAATAAAACTTTGCAAGATAACTCCATTGCTTTAGAGTGGTCTGGTGGATGGCAGAGAAGAAAACAGGTACAATGTATAGCCCAGATCTTAATGGAGGGAGCAGCCAAGGGAGAAATCAAATCAAGATGAAGAGGGGGGCTGAAAGGCTTGAAAGTAGGTTGCAAATATTGTCAGAATGTTGAGTGTAATTTTCTTTAGTAAGATAGAATCATGGTCATTTTGGGATAAACTGGTATTGGGAAGCCCATGAGGTATCCAGGAGGAATGTCAATGAGAATAAAAGGCATTTGAGGAGGGAGTTCCCAGAGAAGTCTGGATTCAAGCTTAACGTTTCACACTAGATGCTACCAGCAGGAGAGTCAAGAAACAGAAAGCAGATACATCATTAGTCTTTGAGGAGCAACACCATGAAGAATCAGAAGGAAGAGGAGAAGCCAGAGTCATTACTTTCAACAGGAGAAACATAACTCAGTATTATGTAATAACACACAACAGCAGCAACAAAGAAAGTGGTGTTAAGGTGTGCCTGTGTACAATTCAATAAACTTGATTGTATTTGGATTGTTGATTCTTTGAAAGTATAAGCTAAAGATTCTAAAGAATATTTTTAATCACCACATTTCCTAGCAAAATCTAGTATATGTGCTCCTTCGCTCCATTGTGTCTGACTCTTTGCAGTCCTATGGACTGTAGCCCACTAAGCTCCTCTGTCCATGCAGTTTTCCAGGCAAGAAAGCTAGAATGGGTTATCATTTCCTTCTCTAGGAGATCTTTCCTATCCAGGGATCAAATGCTCATCTCTTGCATCTCCTTCATTGACTGGCGGATTCTTTACAACTAGTACTAACATAGTTGGCTCTGAAAAGTTTACTATTTTAATTTTTGTTGATTCATCCAGAACAGGCTCCATGCTTTGTAGACAACAAGGCCGTTTTGGGTGCTTTCAGACTGCTGCTGATGAACTTTGCATGTAACTTGCTCCCTTCTTTAGTATACTTTAGAAGTAAAGTATAAACATTTTAAAAGGAAAGAGTTATACCGTGTTTTCCTTGGTTAATATAACTGAGGAAGGAGAAGCAGAAATTTTAAGTATATTCTGTGTGTTCTGCCTTTAAATCAAATGAAATAACTTCGACTCCAATCACAAGTAGGTTGCTCTAGTAATCAGTTTTTCCTAAGGTGATAGCTAAAGTGATATAGGTTCTACATTATTATTTTAGCATGTGACTAGATTCTGAGAAAAATAGCTCCTCTCAACATATCTGTAAAAAATCAATAAATGTTAAAATAAGCAGGCTGCTATAAAAATGATACCGATTTTTAGTCACAGCAACTACCTTCAATTTGTAGACTGGAGAGAGTTTTCTAAAATGGTTTGAATTGGAACTGAGCATTTTCCAGCCTTGTACACTAGAAAATAATAACCACAGCGCCCAAGGTGTGTGTGTATATATATATATAATTAGTCTTAGAGAACTTGAAAACCTGCAACAACTGTACTTAACAGAGGTTCACATAATTCCTGCATCATAATCTATTCTACTTCGCAACCAACATCTGCTTTTGTACAGAACTACCATCCTGAGCGTCTTGGTGCTTCCTATATTATCAACCATCAAGTTACTTCTATTATTTTACATATGTCTGTCTCCTCCAGCGTCCCTGAACATTACCTATAGGATAGAAAAAACAATACATGAAAGTGTGAAGATTTCATCTATACTATCAAGAGATGACTTTTTTTTTTTTTTTTTTTGACTTAACCCCTTGGGTAGCAGTACCATAATTACTGAAACATTTTTATTAATTTTTAAATTTCATGAAAATATTTGGTAGAGTTATTTAGCATTTATTCATTTCTGTAGAGTGAAAAATAAGAGCCCAGAGCTGGGTTCAAATCTGTGTTCTTCCAATTACTGGCTGTGAGACCTTAGGCAAGTTTCCTTACCACTTTGCACCTTGGTTTTTTTTTTTCCACATGGTGGAGATAAAGCAATACTTAGACTAGGAGTTTTACAAAATCAAAACATGTAAAATCCTTTACAGAGGCAGTTGCTGAATCAGAGTAAGCCCTTACAAAATTTTACCAACCACTCTTTAAACATGTATTATGTTTATTACTAATAAAACATATATAGATAGATAGATAGATAGTGACATATACGTAGATATACACAGCATTCCACTCCAGTATTGTTGCCTGGAGAATCCCATGGACAGAGGAGCCTGGTGGGCTATAGTCCACAGATCACACAGAATCACACACAGTTGAAGCAACTGAGACTACACACACACATATATATATGTATGTATATATATACATATGCACATATATACATATATAACATGGGAAAGAAAAAGAAAAGACCAAACAATCTGTTGCACAGTCCCCAGTCATGATAACTGTGTTATCATAGTGACACCTCTTCTGAAATACTTCATTTTCAAAATTTTCAACCATATGCTACAGATAAGTCACACTCCAAAACAAATGTCCACACAGAAAACAAGCTGTCATGTCAATTTCCAAGTAGAAGACATCTCAAACTTGAATATTTATTTCATTTTCATTTAAGTTAAAAGTTGTTTGGCTTGTTTTGCCTTGTTTTTAAATAGTCCCAAGAGAATATTCTATTGCCAGTAAATGAGGCAATACCATTGATAACATGGTAGGTATCATTTTTATAGTAGTTAAGAAAGCAAAACTTTATGTTTTTATAAAAATATATAAGTGTGAATTATCAATTCGTTATAGTTTTTTTCTCAGCTTATTCACTGTCATAGTCTTTCAGAGGGGTCCTCCAAGCAAAAGATCTCTTGATGGCCCAAAGCACTGATTTGAAAGGAAATGGTTTCAACTGGAATTTTAATGTCAACTGGGACAAGCTGAATATAAGAAAGATGTATTAGAAAATGGTGTGGAGAATAAAGTCTCAACACACTTAGTTAGTGTATTTTAAATTATATATATGTACTTTAAGCCTGTGATTTCCTGTACTCTATAGGAAGATTTCAAAGAGGATATATAAATGCCTGGTCTTTTCAATCTGAAAATTAGTATGCCATAAAGTAGATGAAAATTCATTTCCTTTCTTCTCATGTGGCATATTCATCCTGCTTTTGGTTACAATAAAAATTAAGATGAATACTTACCTTCTATGTTTTAGTTCAAATCATTTTCAGTATATAATAATAAGTTTCATTTCCATGAACTGTGGCCAATAGAGAAGATTGTATAGTTTGTCTTTAATTTTCAAATGTATATACATATGTTTCAAAGTCAGTTAAGTCCTTTAACTTAAAAAAAAAAAAAAACACTAATTAGATATATCTCTGAGAAATACACAATTGGCAATCTCAGGGGCTTTTCCCCACAAATGCACAAAATCAAGACTGCACTTAGTTTTCTACTAGTTCAACAGTTTCTCTTTAGCAAAATAAGTTTACTTTGGCATTAAAAAAAAAAGAATATCAGGACTGTGAAAGCAGAGGTAAATGGCTCTGTGAATGTGAATGTGTGCTCAGTCACGTCTGACTCTTTGCAACCTGTGGACTGTAGCCCACCAGACTCCTGTGTCCATGGAATTTTCCAGGCAAGAATACTGGAGTTGGTTGCTATTTCCTATCCCAAGGGATCTTCTTGACCCAGGGACTGAGCCCATATCTCCTATGTCTTCTGCATTGGCAGGCAGATTCTTTACCACTGAGCCAGCTCCATGCACACATAAACTTGTAAATAAAACAAAGTGAATTTTGGAGAAAAAAAATGATTTAAAGATTAATGGAAAAATGACACATCTATTCATTCTCTTAGCAAAGTTTTAGGTGCCAGTAGGTTTTAGGTGCCAAAAATAAAGTGAAGAATAAGAGAGAGAACCTATTCTCCTGGAAATTGGCATTGTAATGACAGTGATGTCTAAAAAAAATTGAGGTACACACACTTAGATGAATAGTTAAGATGCCTAAGGGTGCTTCCATGCTGGAGGGCAGAATTACATTAAAATCCTTTCTGTTCTTATTTTGGTGGTTTGAATAAGCTGTGGGTTTTTCACTGTGGGTTTTTCTATATAAAGATAAATATCAACTAATAAACTAAAACACTATATTTTCTGTCTTTAGATTTATAAAGCTTACATATAGGAAGCACACATGACAAATGTTACAATCAGAACGTTTTCAGATAGTTTTTATGTTCATATGTGTAGCCATGATTTTAATCTGATAAAAAGTGTAAGGTCTAGCATAATGACAATAACCTGTTGATAGCTGAAAGTAAAGATGTGAAATGGGTACTAGAAATATAGAAGGTAATTATAAAAGGGCTAGTGATTTAAACGCAGATGTGATGCCTGGATGGCAGCAGCCATTTGTGACCACGTGGCAACAGTACTGATTTTAAAAAAAGGAAACGTGATGAGAACAGTGGAAATAAATGCAATTAACCCTTGAACACTGTTTGGGCTTGGGTGCCAGTCCTTCAGTGCAGTTGAAAATCCAGGTAACTCATAGTTTACCCTTATTGCTGTTGCTGTTGCTAAGTCGCTTCAGTCGTGTCCGACTCTGTGCGATCCCATAGGCGGCAGCCCATCAGGCTCCCCCGTCCCTGGGACTGGCCTTCTCCGAAGTTTACCCTAAATAGATGTAATTCCTCTATATCTGATGTTCTGAAACTGTGGATTCAATCAACCTGGATCCTGTAGTACTGTAGTATTCACTATTGAAAAAAAATCATATAAGGGAACCTGAGCAGTTAGAGTGTCAACTGTAGTCTCGTTTGTTCAGGGAACAGCCAGTGTTTTCTTATTTGTAGATGAAGGCATTGGCTCTTCAGTATTACAGTTACCACGGGTGAAAAGCAAGGTTTGGATTAAGAGTTTTTCATACATTAACTTGGAGGGTGTTTAACATGATGATCCCCTGGAGGAGGAAATGGCAACCCACTCCACTATTCTTGCCTGGCAAATCCCATGGACAGAGGAGCCTGGTGTGCTGCAGTCCATGGGGTCACAAATAGTCAGGCATGGCTTAGTGACTAAACAACAACACACCTACACTGGAGTCATGGTTTGACTGAATGAGAGGAACCTCCTACCAGTCCTATGGGAGAGAATCAGACTAGGATGCAGAGATAAGCAGCAGGCACAGAAAATAATGAGTGAGTTTTGCATGCAGAGTGAAAATGGCAATTCACTGTGGTAAAGGAAGTTCAGAGAAAGTCTCGCCTCTGATGAAAGTTTAAACATATGGGAAAAGGACAAATCCTTTGGCAGTGGTAATTCTTAAATTCCTGTTTCATTTCTATGCTCTGTACATCCAGTTAGGTGGCTAATCAAGTTTTCCTTTCCCTTATGTGTATTCATTTCTTCCTGGTATTAATTCATATGCAGCATTGATTGCATCAAGCAACAAACCTTCAAGCAGTAAGCATTATTTTCTAACAGGGAAAGAGTAAAATTAATTAGCACCTTTGGCATTTGAAGACCATAAAACTTGCCTGAGGTCACCAAAAATGAGCACTAATGGGTCTTTATTAGCAACTTTATGCCTAGTCCACTGGGCATCTGTAGGTCTATTTTTGTCAGAACTTTTAAAGAAATAAATTATTTATATCCTAATTATAAAAAGTAAACATTTCAAATGGTTATTAACAATGGCCCCAGGAAACATATCAACCTAAGAAGTAAACCTGAATTTACTGAACATAGAAAGATATAAGGTTTTTTTTTTTTTTCTTTTTTTGAGGAAAAAGTGAGATGATGGAATTTGTGAAGTTAAAGATATATATTAAAAGATACACTTTCAAAAAAAAAAAAGGAAAACTAAGAAAGATCCTTAAGATGGCATGCTGAATTCTAGAGAGAATATTATAAAAAGAATTAACAATATAAGAAAGAAGCCATACAAATATCTCTTCAGTTTATTCTTAACAAAGCAATCACTGAATGCTTAAAGATTTTATAAATTGCTTCCAATAGCTTGACTGAGTTTGACTGAGTTATAAGAATTAAGAATGTTGCAAATATAATGCAATCCCTAATAGGATCTTTCTTATAATGCAAGCTCCTTCTTTCAGGGATAGTGTCAATAATTCTGCTTTTCCCTAGAAATGTAGCAAGGTAAAATCAGTTCCAAGTCTTCAACTTATTATTGATTTTTCTTTGTTCAACATATAAACTTGCCTGTTAAGAGCTTTCCAGAATGTCAGGTATTGAGTGAAGGGAACGACAATATAATATATCTATTCATAAAAGCTTTCAGTTAGAATTCTAGACAAAAATACCATTTGAGAACAATATATTTAACTTAAAGAAGTAAAAGGGATACTATTAGTAGATAAAAGGTAGAGTAGGAATTTAAACTGGAGAAGGCAATGGCACCCCACTCCAGTACTCTTGCCTGGAAAATCCCATGGACGGAGGAGCCTGGTGGGCTGCAGTCCATGGGGTTGCTAAGAGTCGGACACAACTGAACGACTTCACTTTGACTCTTCACTTTCATGCATTGGAGGAGGAAATGGCAACCCACTCCAGTGTTCTTGCCTGGAGAATCCCATGGACCGAGGAGCCTGGTGGACTGCAGTCCATGGGGTCGCACAGAGTCAGACACGACTGAAGCAACTTAGCAGCAGCAGTAGCAGCAGGAATTTAAACAGCCTATAATTGATTGACAAGCAGTTGAAAAGTAAACAGTGCTCCCTTTTACAGCATCAGCCAAAATGAAATAGTCTGTAGGCTAGTTCTAGATGCATTCATCTGTACGACTTAGTCATTAGGAAAAAATTCATTTTATACAGGTGAAGGGAAAGTGTTAGTAATTCAGTCATGTCCGACTCTTTGCGACCCCATGGACAGTAGCCCTCCAGGCTTCTCTGTATGCAGAATTCTCCAGGCAAGAATACTGGAGTGGGTTGCCATTCCCTTCTCCAGGGGATCTTTCTGACTCAGGGATCAAACCTGAGTCTCCTGCATTGCAGGCAGATTCTTTATTGTCTGAGCCACCAGGGAAGCCCCTTTATATAAGAAGTGCTAAGTTATAAAACTATTTTTTATGATTTGGAGAAAATTAATTCAATCCATTGCATTTTTTAAAGTATATACCTAAAGATTTTCCTTTAAAAATGTTAATCCTATTGTTATTGCAACTGGCAAAACAATTCAAAAAAAAGTCAAAATACAAAACATAGCAACTAGCTAAATAAAATTTAATCATCTCATCCTGTGAGATACAATGCATTATTTAAAATGTTAGAGTTGATTTATTGATCAAGAAAGATGTGCACTGTATCTTACGTTAAAAAAAGATTATGTCAATAAACTCCTATTAAAGAGAGAGAGTACAGTTTATGAAGAAAAAGAAAATATTGCCTGCCATTCAAGTTTTATAAGGATCAAGCCATTCGCCACCACAGTCACCCACTGACGCTGCATGAACCTGAGGCAAACAGGATGGAGAAAAATTTTTCCTTGCATCTCCCGTTTTCTATGGACCTTCCCTAGATTGGAAAGATGCCCTGGAGAAGGGAAAGGCTACCCACTCCAGTATTCTGGCCTGGAGAATTCCATGGACTGTACAGTTCATGGGATCGCAAAGAGTTGGACATGACTGAGTGACTTTTACTTTCTCATATAGAAAAGCACTACAACCATTAACTTGAAATTCTTTGTGATTAGCAGTAGTCTTTAGGTGTCTTTTTTTTTTTCCCCCAACAACAACAACAACAATCATGTATATCCTGGCTCCCTCCTTACCTCTTTGGAGCAGTTCCTCTGAGGCTGTCTCCCAGGCTACAGTCCTTAATAAGATCCCCAAATAAAACCTTTACATTGTGCATTTTTCTTTCTGTCAATAGTTCATGTGTATGGTATTTCTGCATCCTTGAAATACATAAGAAAATACATAGAATAGTATACAATTTTAATAGTGATATCTTTGAGATTTTTGAGCAGATTTTTATGGATTTCTTTTTTTGTTTTTGACTTTGATAAAGAGAAATACAAATGCCATTAAAAAAATTAATAGTGTAGAATTCAAATTCAGAGAGAAATGAAAAGTTGATCTAGACCCTTCTTAGATGATATTAGAATAACCTCTGCATTATTCTTTCGGTGTGATAACTCAGCTTCTAGCTGCATGCCTCTGAACAAGTGTAGCTCACTCACTTCAATTTAGGCAGGTTGAATGGAAAGTTTCAAGCATGAAAAATATCTTTTTCTTTCCAATTCCACTCTTCCTACTTGTAACTCCTGTTTGGCTCTTCCTGTGCATAAGTGGTGCGAACAAGTTTCTTTCTTATTATAAAAAGCAGGCCTCACAGTACATCAAGAATGCTTAGTACTCTGAGTCCTTTCTTTCCCAGGTCTCTTCAATCTCTTGGCCTAAAGTGAGGGGAGCGGGTGGGGAAGCAGGGAGACTCAGCATTTGATGATACGGCTTGAGCAGACCACCTCTCCTAAGCAAGGCTCCAGACGGCCCCTCTTGCAAACAAACCACTTTCCACAAGCACTTTCAGGGGTTCCTTCACGTAGCTGGGGGATGAAGGATTAAAGCACCTTAAATGAGGGAGTGTAAATACAAGTGCATCCATCCTAGTCTAAGAACATGGAATGCTGACTCATCTTCTGCCTAAAGGAACATTTTTGTACCCAGACTTGTCCAAATGATTTTTAATGGACTTGCTAGGAAAGTAAGAAGAATTAGACATAGCACAATTGAAGACAGTACCTGAAGAAAAAAGAGAAAAAAATGATTCTTTTTAAAATCCACGACTGATTCCATGTATTTTAAATACTTCCACGGTTAGTCAGCTACTTGAGTCATTTACAGTACCTGACTCAGATTTTGCATGTGGTAATACTCAATGATATTTCCTATGCTTAACACATGTCTTACAATTAGAATCATACGCACACAGGTTGTTTTTTTTTTTTTTTTTTTTCGGAACCATAGCAGAAGTTTGACAAATATCCACATTGAAAGACAAGCAATCCATAGTTATCCTGATCAGTTGAAATATACACAGTACATAAATGAATTCATGCACAATTTATTCTATTCTATTTATTCTATTTGCTGTGGATGCGGACTTTAATATATTATAACATTATTAGTAAATCAGCTTAGAAATTAACTGAAGAAAATTCCCGATCTTATCTTCAAGAGATCTGATGGGTACCTGCCAGTTAAAGTTAGGCTTTTTAAATTACTGGTTGCTCTTAGTTTGGACTCTGATGTAAACAGCGGTTTCAAATCTTTTTGGCCAAGAACAAAATGTAGCAATGCAAGAGCAGACTCCAATGCAGCAGAAAATATGGAGTTAAAAATATAAGATCCTTTGAGGAGTATTAACTCATGTACATTATATAAGTAGGTAATAATTCAAAATGCTATTTTCTAGCATCCTCAAACCTCCCACAGAGGCCCCATTTATTTGGACTTTTAAAATAGCTCAGCATAGGTTGAAGCATGAAATGCATTTGGGCCACTGAAAACACAGGAGAACCACAGTGAGTCAGCAGTCAGTCACAGTCTTCTGTCCCACAGGTCAGAGATCAGTCTGTTCAAAACCCTATGAGTGAAAATTCCTGTTAGGTCATATAGCGTGAAAATTCTTCTCTCACTTAAACAGGAGGAGGGTGGTTCTCCACACGACTGTTTTAGTTCTGCTACTCACTGGTCACCTAGGGACATCACCAATTCAGATTCTGGATGGTAACTAGAGGAAACTTGTATCACTCACCCATGCATCCCATTACAGAGCAGAAATGGAGCAGAACCAAGCCTGATTCAGCAACTCAGCCTCATGCCTGAGAGCAAAGGCAGCTGCCTGAAGCCAAGGTAAAGCTGAATCCAGAGAAGAATAGAATCACACAGAGATAGATAAAAGGGTGAGAGAAAGACATGTAAAGATGGAAAAATAAATATACTCCCACATAGAATGCTATAGTAACACTAGATGTCTGCTCTTTCCTCCTTTAGCTGTTTCTATTTAGCCGTTTAATCTTTTTTTTTTTTTTTTTTTTTTTGCAGGACCTCTCAGAGCCTTTAATGATTGTCATGTATTTGTGATTTTTCTTTCCTTTTTTTATATTGCCGTATTATTGCTTTACAATGTTGTGTTAGTTTCTGCTGTATAACAGTGTGAATCAGCCATATGGGGAGAGTGGGAGGGATGTCCATGGGGTTTTTAATTGCAATTACTATGCATACCACTTCTAGAAGTGCTTTGTCTGATTGATTTGGTTATTTATTTATTTATTTTGGTAGTCACTTATTCTCTGGTCATACTTTCATTCTTTTTTTTTCTCTAAAACATATTAAATGTAACTGTCTTATACTTTGATAATTCTTTTTGTGGGTCTATTTCAACTTTGTATTGTTCTACTTATTCTCATTTATAGAGTTTTGTTTTGTGATTTCTGACTCTAAGCAAAGCATGCCTTTAAACTTGATTTTTGGGAATTTGTGAAGATGTGAATTGAAATTGAGCTTCTCAGAGACTGTACTTTCATCAGCCAGTCTAGGGGACACTTCTAATGTAGTGAAGTGAAGTGAAGTGAAGTGAAGTCGCTCAGTCGTGTCTGACTCTTTGCGACCCCATGGACTGTAGCCTACCAGGCTCCTCCATCCATGGGATTTTCCAGACAAGAAGAGTCCCTCGCAATTTAATTATTAGCTTGAAGTTGTTAGTCTACTCTGGTTGTATGAATGTAGACCAAAACTGATGAAAGACACTCAGTGATACGGATTCTGAGTAGAGATCTCTTCAACACAGCTGAAAACTACAGCATGTTGTATCTCTCCACTTGGCAGGATTCAGTTCATCTTATACCAAGGGTAACAGCTTCTACTGCCTGTGTAGGAGTCTGGTTTCAGATTCCCCCATTGTGCCAGCATCCTAATTGTTATATTCCATTTTTACTACCCCATGCAGCTATCAAAAGAGTCTAATTTATCTCCTAGGAGTCTGTAGCTACATCATTTCTTATTCCAAATTTGAATTTTCCTTATTTTATTGTGCCTGCTCAGCTCAGCATTTTGTTTCAAACAAGAGGATAATTCAGGATACCCATCCCACTAAACTGCTGAAATAAAAATAAAATAAACTCAATTGAAAAGGTTCATGTTCTGATATGTTTCCCCCAGTGGACTATGTTAATAATCTATCTCTTTCCAGGACCTTGCACAAAGCTGACCCTAAGTGGGGCTAAATAAAACTTGGAGAGAAGAACAAATGCATTTCATGGCTTCTTTTGGTTGTTCAGATTAGTTATGCTCACTCCCATACCAAGAAACTTGCAAAACCTATTCCTTCTTCACCTCCCAACTTCAATCAATACAAACCAGAGATCTCTTACTTAATAACCCTTTCTAATGTTCAGAAAAGTTCATTTGCCTAATTTATATTTATGTAACTCTCTGTGTTTCTTTTTTTATGGTGTTATCACTAATCCAGGGGTGAGTTGTTTGATGTCAGTCTCGCTGTATCTTGTTCCTGGAAAAATCTCCAATGCCTGCCATGGTGCCTGATATAAAATAGTGCTTTGCTCATTTCCTGTTGAATGATTCTTAAAAGAATAATTTAAAAACATTTTACATACATACTGAAAAGGGGGATTGCATGGCAACTACTTTTTTACTTTTCACTTTAAATGTGTAACAAATGTGGGAATTAATAGTCATGTAGATGAACAGTGGTGTGTAACCAATTCTTCCTTCTAATAAGGCAGGCAGATGGAACACTGCCAGGAAGGCAGCTAGGAATTCCTTCCCCTTGTTCAAGCTCCAGGAAGCTATATTATTTACAATTTCAAGGGTTTAAAGGGGAAGGAGATGACAGAGGATGAGATGGTTGGATGGCATCACTGACTCAATGGGTATGAGTATGAGGAAACTCCGGAGGTTGGTGATGGACAAGGGAAGCCTAGTGTGCTGCAGTCCATGGGGTTGGAAGGAGTCAGACACGACTGAGCAACTGAACTGAACTGAAAGTGAAGAACAACACTTATGTGAAACCATTTATATGAGTTAAACTTTTAAAACCTGAAATTTATTTAAATCAAGACATTGCATGCTTAATGTATCTAATTATTTATATTTTGGCTTTGTAGTAGTCCCTGTAGGGTATTATAACAAAATTATAAATATAAAAGATAACTGCTGTGTGTATAAACAGGGGGACACACCAAAACTCTAGCTTCAGTAATCAAATGCATATTTTGCCCTTCACTGAATTGTATCATTGTAGGTATCAAATAAACCTTTATGATAATTTCACTTGATTTCTATTTTAAGCTTGAAACAAAACTTTAAGGAAAGAAAACTCCATAAAATAAAATAATGCTATCAAGAAATATCATATTTATTCTGGATTTCTTTAATGACATTTCTTTTGTGGTTTGATGAGAATAAGAAGCTCATCTTAAAGATACTGGGAATGAATTTATGCTAAAAGTCTAAAGCAATAGCTAAATATTCCATAACAAAATTAATATGTGCTGTGTGCTGTGCTTAGTTACTCAGTTGTGTCTGATTTTTTTGAGACCTCATGGACTGTAGCCTGCCAGGCTCCTTTGTCCATGGAATTCTCCAGGCAAGAATAGTGGAGTGGGTTACCATTTCCTTCTCCAGGGTATCTTCCAGACCCAGAGTTGAACGCATGTCTCTTGCATCTCCTGAACTGGCAGGTAGATTCTTTACCACTGTGCAACCTGGGAAGTCCAAAGTTAGAATAATCACCAAAATAAAAATTCTATAAATATGAAAGTGAAAGTTGCTCAGTTGTGTCCGACTCTTTGCAACCCCACGGACTATACAGTGCATGGAATTCTCCACTCCAGAATACTCGTGTGGGTAGCCTTTCCCTTCTCCAGGGGATCAAACTCAGGTCTCCAGCATTGCAGGTGCATTTTTTGCCAGCTGAGCCACAAGGAAAACCCAAGAATACTGGAGTGGGTAGTCTATCTCTTCTCCAGCATATCTTCCCTACCCAGTAAACCAACCAGGGTCTCCTGCATTGCAGGAGGATTCTTTACCAACTATTTAACCTGAAATATCACATGCCAAAAGGATTCTTTGTTTTCTATTTTATTGTGAAAAACAAAATTAAAAGCAAACTCCTTAAGCCAAACAGATATAGATTTATATTGGAGTATTAATTTTTTAAAATATGGAAATGAATCAGTAATCTTCTTTTGATACATTTTCATACTTAGAAATTGTTAAAATTTTCTTTGTCAACAAAAGTAAAAATAAACAAATGGTACCACTTTTTGTTTAAAGAGAAGTAGATCACTTTTTTGTCAGAGGATATGACTATACCCAAAATTATATATTACGATAGATGCAGTAATTTCAAATAGCCACAGCCAAAAATTCACTTCACAGGGTCAGCAAATTCAACAGATTTTATTTGGCTGAAAGAAAGAAACCTAGAGTGATAACCGAACCTAATAGAGGCAATTCAGTGGGGAAAATAACAAGTAATGTCTGTGACCATTTCATGGCTTACAAACTACATACATAACTTACAAAATTCACATGTGATGACTCAGAGAAGGCATCGGTCCACCTTTTCTAAAAGGAAGGCATCTTACACAGAAAACCCCCTTAATTTTTTTTTTAAATTATAGTATAATTACTTTACAAACTTGTGTTGGTTTCTGTCACACATCAACATGAATAGACTATAGGTATACATATGTCTCTTACCTCTTGAACCCCCTCGTCTCCCTCCCCATCCCACCCTTCTAGGTTGCACCAGCTTTGGGTTCCCTCTGTTATACACCAAACTCTCACTTCTCATCTATTTTACATATGGTAATATATACGTTTCAATGTTATTCTCTCAAATCATCCCATCCTTTCCTTCCCTCACTGCGTCCAAAAATCTGTTCTTTATGTCTGTGTCTCCTAGATTGCAAACTCTTTTTTCTCAAGTTCAAAGAATAGAATCAAAACTGGAGAGCTAGAACAAATAATTTCACAATTTGTATGGAAATACAAAAAACCTTGAATAGCCAAAGCTATCTTGAGAAAGAAGAATGGAACTGGAGGAATCAACCTACCTGACTTCAGGCTCTACTACAAAGCCACAGTTATCAAGACAGTATGGTACTGGCACAAAGACAGAAATATAGATCAATGGAATAAAATAGAAAGCCCAGAGATAAATCCATGCACATATGGACACCTTATCTTTTACAAAGGAGGCAAGAATATACAATGGATTAAAGACAATCTCTTTAACAAGTGGTGCTGGGAAATCTGGTCAACCACTTGTAAAAGAATGAAACTAGAACATTTTCTAATACCATAAACAAAAATAAACTCAAAATGGATTAAGACCAGAAACTATAAAACTCCTAGAGGAGAACATAGGCAAAACACTCTCTGACATACATCACAGCAGGATCCTCTATGACCCACCTCCCAGAATATTGGAAATAAAAGCAAAAATAAACAAATGGGACCTAATTAAACTTAAAAGCTTCTGCACATCAAAGGAAAGTATTAGCAAGGTGAAAAGACAGCCTTCAGAATGGGAGAAAATAATAGCAAATGAAGCAACTGACAAACAACTAATCTCAAAAATATACAAGCAACTCCTACAGTTCAATTCCAGAAAAATAAATGACCCAATCAAAAAATGGGCCAAAGAACTAAATAGACATTTCTCCAAAGAAGACATACAGCTGGCTAACAAACACATGAAAAGATGCTCAACATCACTCATTATCAGAGAAATGCAAATCAAAACCACTATGAGGTACCATTTCACACCAGTCAGAATGGCTGCGATCCAAAAGTCTACAAATAATAAATGCTGGAGAGGGTGTGGAGAAAAGGGAACCCTCTTACACTGCTGGTGGGAATGCAAACTAGTACAGCCACTATGGAGAACAGTGTGGAGATTCCTTAAAAAACTGGAAATAGAACTGCCTTATGATCCAGCAATCCCACTGCTGGGCATACACACTGAGGAAACCAGAAGGGAAAGAGACACATGTACCCCAGTGTTCATCACAGCACTGTTTATAATAGCCAGGACATGGAAGCAACCTAGATGTCCATCAGCAGATGAATGGATAAGCAAGCTGTGGTACATATACACAATGGAGTATTACTCAGCCATTAAAAAGAATACATTTGAATCAGTTCTAATGAAGTGGATGAAACTGGAGCCTATTATACAGAGTGAAGTAAGCCAGAAAGAAAAACACCAGTACAGTATACTAACGCATATATATGGAATTTAGAAAGATGGTAACAATAACCCGGTGTACGAGACAGCAAAAGAGACACTGATGTATAGAACAGTCTTATGGACTCTGTGGGAGAGGGAGAGGGTGGGAAGATTTGGGAGAATAGCATTGAAACATGTAAAATATCATGTATGAAATGAGATGCCAGTCCAGGTTCGATGCACGATACTGGATGCTTGGGGCTAGTGCACTGGGACGACCCAGAGGGATGGTATGGGGAGGGAGGAGGGAGGAGGGTTCAGGATGGGGAACACATGTATACCTGTGGCAGATTCATTTTGATATTTGGCAAAACTAATACAATTATGTAAAGTTTAAAAAAAAAACAAAACAAAACTGGAGGCAAGTTCTTTGTACAACAAAGAGGTGATTTCCCACAATACCTGGTGATTGAATTATGCCTGAGAAAAAGAACTATTCTAGCACAGCATGGAAAGATATGCTTCTGCAACCAAAATATAAAAGGTTAGATAGTATATAAAGGTATAATGTCAGTTTAATAGTGAAATAGATGAATAGAAATATAGGGTAGTGCGAAGGAACTAGCTTTAGTCTGTATTGTTAGACTGCAGTAGAAATATTATGCCAGGTTATGAGACCTATACTTTAGAAAAATTATAGATCAAGGGCCACTATTGATATCAGGCCTAGTCAAATCTGTCCCAGAAATGTTATTTTCTTAGCCAAAAACAAATAATGAAAATATTTGACAATGATCAAGACATGGAAGCAACCTAAATGTCCACAGATGGATTAATAAGATTGGTACACACACACACACACACACACACACACCCCACACACTGGAATATTATTCAAACAGAAAAAAGAATAAAGAAATACCATTTACAGCAACATGGATGAACCTCAGTTCAGTTCAGTTCAGTCACTCAGTCATGTCTTACTCTTTGTGACCCCATGGTCTGTAGCACATCAGGCTTCCCAGTCCATCACCAACTCCCAGAGCTTGCTCAAACTCATGTCCATTGAGTCAATGATGGCATCCAATCACCTCATTCTCTGTCATCCCCTTATCCTGCCTTCAATCTTTCCCAGCATCAGGGTCTTTTCCAATGAGTCAGTTATTCACTTCAGGTGGCCAAAGTACGGGGGTTTCAGCTTCAGCATCAGTCCCTCCAATGAATATTCAGGACTGATCTCCTTTAGGATGGACTGGTTTGATCTCCTTGTGGTCCAAGGGACTCTCAAGAATCTTCTCCAACACCACAGTTCAAAAGCTTATATTCTTCACTGCTCAACTTTCTTTATAGTCCAACTCTCATCCATACATGGCTACTGGAAAAACCATAGCTTTGACTAGATGGACCTTTGTCAGCAAAGTAATGTCTCTGGTTTTTAATATGATGTGTAGGTTGGTCATAGCTTTTTTTCCAAGGAGAAAGTGTCTTAATTTCATGGCTGCAGTCACCATCTGCAGTGATTTTGGAGCCCAAGAAAATTAAGTCTGTCACTGTTTCCATTGTTTTCCCATCTATTTTCCATGAAGTGATGGGACCAGATGCCATGATCTTAATTTTTTGAATGCAGAGTTTTAAGCCAGCTTTTTCACTCTCCTCTTTGACTTTCATCAAAAAGCTCTTTATTATACTAAAAGGAGTAAGTGAGAGAAAGATAAATATCATATGTCACATATGTGGAATCTAAAAAATGATACAAATGAATTTATTTACAAAAAGACTCATGGACATAGATAACAAACTTTTAGTTACCAAAAGGGAAAAGGGGGATAAATTTGGAATTTGGAATTAAGATACACATTACTATTTATACAATAGAAAACTAATAAGGTCTTACTCTATAGCACAGGGAACTATACTCAATATCTTGTAATAACCTATAATGGAAAAGAAGCTAAAAAAGAATATATATATATGTAAACTGATGTATATAACTGAATCAATTTGCTGTACACCTGAAACACTATAAATCAACTATACTTCAATTAAAAAAAATTTTTTTTAATCTTGAAATATGCCTGCCTGTGAGGATTACAGACCTTGAGTGTCCAGGTTTCCTTGAGCATTATCACTCTCTAGTGTCTCATTTCCAGCAACTGTACACTTTCTCTTTCCCTGCCCCTGGTAGGGATTTGAGTTTCTAGACTACTGATATGAATAAACTAAGCAATTTTTCAAAATTGTGGCCAGGTGGTGAAGGGATAAGCTGTGTCATCTGAGGATAATTAAAGAACAGGGCAAGTCTAACTTGAGACAGAAAAGTCTTGATTATGTGAACAAGTAATATGAAATTTGATGGTAGATTTTTATCATGTCCTTACTGTGCTTTAAACCATGTAAATTTGTTTATGCCTCAAGGACAAAGGCCAAATGTTTGACAAGTCAAAATAATCCCTTTTCCCTGCAATCTGACCACACCTTAAATTCATTTTCTCTCAATGTAGGAAACTGCAGCAAAACGCTCTGAACCCAGTGGTCTCATGACTCCATATTCTTGCACAAAGCCCTCTGACTTTAACACAGTTGCTAGTCTTGTTTGCCTAAGCAAGTCACTTTTCTGCATTTCAGCTCAAACTTCTGTTCTTCTCAGAAGCCCTCCTAACCTTCTTGCAGAGCTAAGCTGTGTTCTTCAAGCTCAGTTATACTCTACAGTGTTTTCACTGTGGCTCACTTTTTCTCTTCCTACATTACTCCAGGAGACCTGTCAGGAAAGAGATTGTGTCGCCTTTATTTTTGAGCCCTTGTTTTTTAGTGCAGTGCTTGGCACATAAAAGGTACTCAAATAATGTTTATCAAATGATACTAATACCTTCTTTTCAATGTTTGAACACCTGGTGGGTGCAACAAGAAAGCATGATTACCCTACATTGATGGGGGCTAGAACTAGGGCCAGTGAGTGCAAGACATAGGAATGTGGATTTCTATTGAATGGGAAAAGATCTTTCCAACAAATCTGAACTCTTCCAAAGATACAAAGACCTCCCTGCGTGGAAAAATATGGAAGACAACCAAGTGTGTGAAGCATGAGCTAAGGACAGAATCTAGCCCTGATAAGTGGATTGATTCAGTAGCCCTTTAAGTTTCTTTCAATTTTGAGCCCAGTAATTCTCTGAATGTTTTGTATTACTGGCCATGTGGAAAGCTGGCATGCACAGAAATACTACCCTTAAAGTTTTAGGAACAAGTCTCCTCCCTGGGGCTGTGAGTAGGAGGGATTTCTATTCAATCAATTGGATCTTAAGGAAAAAGAAAATAAGAAGGGTCGATCTGGTAATTAGTATGGTTCTGATGACTCTTGCTGAGGTTTTCAGCGTGTTCCCAAATCACCAGAGGGTTTCCCACAGAAACACTGCCTTCAATAAAACTTCCTTAAGTTCACCACCAGAAATAGAACCTACATGCTTTTTATGTTGAGGAAAAACATAATGATCTTTAAGGTTCTGGGAATCTGGCCACCTTGAATTAAAATTTATAAATAAACACCAAAAATACATATATTCTACAACCTAGAAATCATAGTCACTTGTATTTTTAATTTTTTCTTGGCTACTGTTAATTCTCTCTCAATTGTCTTTCTTTTACCTAAGTTCTATTAAACTTAGGTCCTCTTCCCTCCCCAGTCTCTGCATCCATCTACCTATTTTTCTATAATCTATGTCAGTGTAGGTTATTGCTCTGTTCTCCAACAGTGTCATTCTTTCCTGCACATAGGCGTAGAAAGTGTCTCTACATTCCTTTCAGATTTCACTGAATTACAGAAACAAGACCCTGCCTAAAACTGTTCATTCTTCTAACACAGTCACAACAATTCTACCCAGAGAACACCCAGGTAGATAAATGGACAGATTTTAAATCCTGCTTCACACAACATCCTAAGTTTCTAAAGATCAAGAAGAATGTTTCAGATTTCTGCAATTTCTGGAAGTCACAGTTTTAAAAACTAGAGAAGGACAGAGGTAAGACTAAGAGCTGGCCTACGCAATTACAGTGAAGACCCATAAACGTTGACATGTGGCACTTAATGGGGCGACTTTTTTCAGAGGAAATTCCATGACCCTTTCTCTGAAGCAGGTGCTAGTGGAGGATTTAGCATAGCGATGCTGGAACCAGGTTGCTTGTATTCATGTAAAGGATTGACCACAATAGAAGCTGTGTGCTTATGGCTTTTATATTTTCCACCTCTGTTTCCACATTTGCAATGATAATATTCCTGACATTATGTGGGGATTTTTTTGATAAGGATTAATGAAATGTATCCTGGTGAAATGCTTAGACACCTTGAGAGTTTAAAATACCCCTTTGAAAAAGTTGTTTCAGTAATAGAGTGCAACTGAGGCTAAATGACTTCAAGGTGTTGAATTCACTACAATCTGATTAATAGAATAAATCTCAGACCCTGCTGTACATTCAAGTATAAGCAATCAATTACATGAATTGTATGGCATTGTAAATGAATCAGTATAAAAATATCCCTACTAATATGCAGAAAAACTGCAAATAATCACATTAGGTATACATTCATTCATTCATTTATTCATCTGTAACTCACACATATTTTTGATTGCCACTTAGGATTTATATGAAGACCAGTTCTTTCCCAGAAAAGCTGAGGGAATGCAAACTTAATGTTTTCTTTTGCAACTGTGGGGCAAAATGAGCAAACAAGACCCAACTTATATCTTTATTTTAAATATACATTTCCAGTATGGTGGACCTAATGAGCCGTCCCCAGGTATCCTTTGGTATTTTTGTTTTCTTTGGTAAAAATAAGTTGATTAATATTATACAATAAAGTACCTATGAACAGTCAGGTATGAAGTGATGTAAGCAAATGAGACACAAGCAGAGGCCTAAAGAAACATTTTCACTATTCACACGTGGCTCAATTTTTATCATAGTCCAATGTGATTGCAGGGCCCAGTAGACATGAATGTCTAAATGATGTGTCCATGGAGGATGGGCAGGGAAGGTCCCACAAAGTTTTCAGAGTCCAAGTCCACACAAGTCATACAATAAGATGTCACAAACAAGATCCAATGTTTTCCCCACGTCTCTCTCATCACACACATACACAAATAAAAAAACTATTAGCCATGAGAGGAAAGCAATTGCTGGTTAGTTCTTCAGTTTCCTCTCTTTCTCTCATACACAGACACAGATACACACATACACACACATAAATAAAAAGTGTTTGCCATGAGAGGGGAGCAATTGCTGGTTAGCTCTTAGATTCCTGAAGAATTCCTGGATTTAGATTAGAAATATTTTAATGAAAAATTGTATTCTCTCCAGTGAACATTTCCATTTCAAGAAATTTTCTGTAGATTGTTAATATTTTAAAAAATTCATTCTATAACTATAATGAATGATTCCTGTTATCCCAGTAATGCCAGTGATTCTGTTTTACTTTCATTTTCTTTTGACTTAAGCAAAGCTTTCAAATCTAATACCAAAATTAAAATCTAGTAGTTTCCCACCTTACAAATAAATTTTCATTAGAGCTGCCCTATCTTCTTAACTCTACTCCAGTTCTTATAGATTTTCACTTCCCTTTGACTTGAATGGTTGATAAATTATCCTAATAATGCTGTGTTAAAGTTAATGATCTGTCTAAAGGAATTAGAGACTTATTTTACAAAGTGAGAAATGTGACTACCAAAAGAAAAGGCAAGATAAACTCTGAAATGACAGCTTTTGTGCTGAACTTTGATTTTTTTTCCCCCTTAGATTGGCTAAAATGCCATCTGACTAGCAGTTATAGTAGATATGAAAAGTGAGCTTCAGTATATTGAATAAAATATTCGGTTAAAACAGTACACCAAAGACAGAGCTGTAAACAATGAGAAATGAAAGAGATAAGTGTCTCATGCAATTTTACACAAAAGATCAAATTAGATTTGCTTTAATACATAAGATATTGAAATCTAAAAAAAAGTGTGTCTTTGTGGTTTAGATATACTGAAAAATGTTTTGTTTTTAACAAAAATAAAAACTATTTCATCCGATTGATGCACAAAGCACTGTTTTTCATTCAGAGTGATTCTAGATGATTCTTTGTATAACATATTTCAAAACTTGGCCATATCATTCTGTTCCCTTGATGAATACAACTTCAATGTTTTCAGCTGAAGACTCAACTCAAAATACCAACATCAAAAATAAATTCCCAGCATCAACATATATACACTACCATGTGTAAGACAGATAGCTAGTGAGAATTTGCTTTATAACACAGGGAGCCCAGCTTGGTACTCTATGATGACCTAGAGGGGTGGAATGGGTACAAGGGAGGGAAGCTCAAGAGGGAAGTGATTTATGTATAGTCATGGCTGATTGTGTTGTTGTACTGTGCAAACCATGGAAGAAGAAATAGCAATCCACTCCAGTATCCTTGCCTGGAAAATTCCATGGACAGAGGAGCCTGGTAGGTACAGTCCATTGGGTTGCAAAGAGTCAGACATGACTGAGCAACTGAGCACATAGCACAACACTAACACCATATTGTAAAGCAAATTTCCTCCAATTAAAAAATAAATTGAAGAAAAATTAAAAATAAATAAATTCCCTCTTCTTCAATCCCATATTTTTTGTTTGAAAAAAGAAGTCGCTCAGTCATGTCTGATTCTTTTTGACCCCATGGACTGTGGCCTACCAGGCTCCTCCATTCTTGGGATTTTCCAGGCAAGAGCACTGGAGTGGGTTGCCATTTCCTTCTCCAGAGGATCTTCTCGAACCAGGGATAGGACCCAGGTCTCCTGCATTGTAGGCAGATGCTTTATCATCTGAGCCACCAGGGAAGCCCTATTTTTGTTTAGGACAAATTAATTTTGGTGTCCACAGATAAAATTGTGAAAATTAAACTATCTTAACATTTGGGTAATTTGACTATTATAGTATGAGGAAATTTCAACCTCTAAAGGAAAATAACTGAAATAATGCAAAAAAGCAAAACTCTTAAAAATCTACTTTCTAATGAACTCAATTGAGAAAAACCTATGCTGAATATTTATAGTTGATGTTCAAAGGAAGAGTGTGAAAGATCAGATATTTTAATTTAATGTATAACAGGAAGTTGATAAACCTAAGTGTTGGTAAATAAATGCAGATCAAAACTTTTAAATGCAGCCTATACTCTGTCAGTCAAATCCATAAAGCTTGCTTTTTGGGGAGTGTGAGAACATGTTATTTTTGATCTGAAATCTCAACAAGTGTCCAGGTTTGACAGTTAGAAGAGTATGATCTCTCAGACCCCAAAATATCCTTTTTTTTTAAAAAAAATTAAATTTATTTATTTTAATTGGAGGCTAATTACTTTAAAATATTGTATTGGTTTTGCCATACATCAACATGAATCTGCCATG
Organism: Bos indicus x Bos taurus; assembly: GCF_003369695.1. Taxonomy (NCBI): domain Eukaryota; kingdom Metazoa; phylum Chordata; class Mammalia; order Artiodactyla; family Bovidae; genus Bos; species Bos indicus x Bos taurus. The sequence goes on along the minus strand of NC_040084.1, from coordinate 16,585,947 downwards.
GGTATACATATGTTCCCCATCCTGAACCCCCCTCCTACCTCCCTCCCCATACCATCCTTCTGGGTCATCCCAGTGCACCAGCCCCAAGCATCCTGTATCCTGCATTGAACCTGGACTGATGATTCATTTCTTTTATGACATTATACCTGTTTCAATGCCATTCTCCCAAATCATCCCACCCTCTCCCTCTCCCACAGAGTCCATATACATCTGTGTCTCTTTTGCTGTCTCGCATACAGGGTTATCATTACCATCTTTCTAAATTCCATATATATGCATTAGTATACTGTATTGGTGTTTTTCTTTCTGGCTTACTTCACTTTGTACAATAGGCTCCAGTTTCATCCACCTCATTAGAACTGATTCAAATGTATTCATTTTAATAGCTTAGTAATACTGCATTGTGTATATGTACCACAGCTTTCTTATCCATTCGTCTGCTGATGGACATCTAGGTTGCTTCCATGTCCTGGCTATTATAAACAGTACTGCGATGAACATTGTGTCTCTTTCAATTCTGGTTTCCTTGGTGTGTACGCCCAACAGTGGGATTGCTGGGTCATATGGCAGTTCTATTTCCAGTTTTTTAAGGAATCTCCACACTGTTTTCCATAGTGGCTGTACTAGTTTGCATTACCACCAACAGTGTAAGAGGGTTCCCTTTTCTCCACACCCTCTCCAGCATTTATTGCTTGTAGACTTTTGGATTGCAGCCATTCTGATGGCTGAAATGGTACCTCATTGCGGTTTTGATTTGCATTTTCTGATTATGAGTGATGTTGAGCATCTTTTCATGTGTTTGTTAGTCATCTGTATGTCTTCTTTGGAAAAATGTCTATTTAGTTCTTTGGCCCATTTTTTGATTGGGTCGTTTATTTTTCTGGAATTGGACTGCAGGAGTTGCTTGTACATTTGTGAGATTAGTTGTTTGTCAGTTGCTTCATTTGCTATTATTTTCTCCCATTCTGAAGGCTGTCTTTTCACCTTGGTTACAGTTTCCTTTGTTGTGCAGAAGCTTTTAATTATAATTAGATCCCATTTGTTTATTTTTGCTTTTATTTCCAATATTCTGGGAGGTGGGTCATAGAGGATCCTGCTGTGATATATGTCGGAGAGTGTTTTTCCTATGTTCTCCTCTAAGAGTTTTATAGTTTCTGGTCTTATGTTTAGATCTTTAACCCATTTTCAGTTTATTTTTGTGTATGGTGTTAGAAAGCGTTCTAGTTTCATTCTTTTACAAGTGGTTGACCAGATTTCCTAGCACCACTTGTTAAAGAGATTGTCTTTTCTCATTGTATATCCTTGCCTCCTTTGTCAAAGATAAGGTGTCCATAGGTGTGTGGGTTTATCTCTGGGCTTTCTATTTTGTTCCATGATTTGTATTTCTGTCTTTGGGCCAGTACCATACTGTCTTAATGACTGTGGCCTTGTAGTAGAGCCTGAAGTCAGGCAGGTTGGTTCCTCCAGTTCCAGTCTTCTTTCTCAAGATTGCTTTGGCTATTCAAAGTTTTTTGTATTTCCACACAAATTGTGAAATTATTTGTTTTAGCTCTGTGAAAAATACTGTTGATAGCTTGATAGGGATTGCATTGAATCTATAGATTGCTTTGGGTAGTATACTCACTTTCACTATATTAATTCTTCTGATCCATGAACATGGTATATTTCTCCATCTATTAGTGTCCTCTTTGATTTCTTTCACCAGTGTTTTATAGTTTTCTATATATATATGTCTTTCATTTCTTTAGGTAGATATATTCCTAAGTATTTTATTCTTTCCGTTGCAATGGTGAATGGAATTGTTTCCTTAATTTCTCTTTCTATTTTCTCATTATTGGTGTATAGGAATACAAGGGATTTCGGTGTGTTGATTTTATATCCTGCAACTTTACTCTATTCATTTATTAGTTCTAGTAATTTTCTGGTGGAGTCTTTAGGGTTTTCTATGTAGAGGATCATGCCATCTGCAAACAGTGAGAGTTTTACTTCTTCTTATCCAATTTGGATTCCTTTTATTTCTTTTCCTGCTCTGATTGCTGTGGCCAAAACTTCCAAAACTATGTTGAATAGTAGTGGTGAGAGTGGGCACCCTTGTCTTGTTCCTGACTTTAGAGGAAATGCTTTCGATTTTTCACCATTGAGGATAATGTTTGCTGTGGGTTTGTCATATATAGCTTTTATTATGTTGAGGTATATTCCTTCTATTCCTGCTTTCTGGAGAGTTTTTTATCATAAATGGATGTTGAATTTTGTCAAAGGCTTTCTCTGCATCTATTGAGAGAATCATATGGCTTTTATTTTTCAATTTGTTAATGTGGTGTATTACATTGATTGATTTGTGGATATTTGAAGAATCCTTGCATCCCTGGGATAAAACCCAGTTGGTAATGGTGTATGGTCTTTTTAATGTGTTGTTGGATTCTGATTGCTAGAATTTTGTTAAGGATTTTTGCATCTATGTTCATCAGTGATATTGGCCTGTAGTTTTCTTTTTCTGTGGCATTTTTGTCAGGTTTTGGTATTAGGGTGATGGTGGCATCACAGAATGAATTTGGAAGTTTACCTTCCTCTGCAATTTTCTGGAAGAGTTTGAGTAGGATAGGTGTTAGCTCTTCTCTAAATTTTTGGTAGAATTCAGCTGTGAAGCCGTCTGGACCTGGGCTTTTGTTTGCTGGACGATTTCTGATTACAGTTTCAATTTCCGTGCTTGTGATGGGTCTGTTAAGGTTTTCTATTTCTTCCCGGTTCAGTTTTGGAAAGTTGTACTTTTCTAAGACTGTCCATTTCTTCCAAGTTGTCCATTTTATTGGCATATAATTGCTGATAGTCGTCTCTTATGATCCTTTGTATTTCTGTGTTGTCTGTTGTGATCTTTCCATTTTCATTTCTAACTTTATTGATTTGATTTTTCTCCCTTTGTTTCTTGATGAGTCTGGCTAATGGTTTGTCAATTTTATTTATCCTTTCAAAGAACCAGCTTTTGGCTTTGTTGATTTTTGCTATGGTCTCTTTTGTTTATTTTTCATTTATTTCTGCCCTAATTTTTAAGATTTCTTTCCTTCTACTAACCTTGGGGTTCTTCATTTCTTCCTTTTCTAGTTGCTTTAGGTGTAAAGTTAGGTTATTTATTTGACTTTTTTATTGTTTCTTGAGGTATGCCTGTATTGCTATGAACTTTCCCCTTAGCACAGCTTTTAGAGTGTCCCACAGGTTTTGGGTTGTGTTTTCATTTGCATTCATTTCTATGCAATTTTTTATTTCTTTTTTGATTTATTCTGTGATTTGTTGGTTATTCAGCAGCGTGTTGTTCAGCCTCCATATGTTGGAATTTTTAATAGTTTTTCTCCTGTAATTGATATCTAATCTTACTGCATTGTGGTCAGAAAAGATGCTTGGAATCATTTCAATTTTTTTTGAATTTGCCAAGGCTAGATTTATGGCCCAGGATGTGATCTATCCTGGAGAAGGTCCTGTGTGCACTTGAGAAAAAGGTGAAATTCATTGTTTGGGTGTGAAATGTCCATAGATATCAATTAGGTGTAACTTGTCTATTGTATCATTTGAAGTTTGTGTTTCCTTGTTGATCTTCTGTTTAATTGATCTATCCATAGGTGTGAGTGGGGTATTAAAGTCTCCTACTATTATTGTGTTATTGTTAATTTCCCCTTTCATATTTGTTAGCATTTGTCTTACATATTGTGGTGCTTCTATGTTGGGTGCATATATATTTATAATTGCTATATATTCTTCTTGGATTGATCCTTTGATCATTATGTAGTGTCCTTCTTTGTCTCTTTACACAGCCTTGTTTTAAAGTCTGTTTTATCTGATATGAGTATTGCTACTCCTGCTTTCTTTTGGTCTCTCTTTGCATGGAATATCTTTTTCCAGCCCTTCACTTTTAGTCTGTATGTGTCCCCTGTTTTGAGGTGGCTCTCTTGTAGACAGCATATATAGGGGTCTTGTTTTTGTATCCATTCAGCCAGTCTTTGTCTTTTGGTTGGGGCATTCAACCCATTTACATTTAAGGTAATTATTGATAAGTATGATCCCATTGCCATTTACTTAATTATTTTGGGTTTGAGTTTATACACCGTTTTTGTGTTTCCTGTCTAGAGAATATCCTTTAGCATTTGTTGGAGAGCTGATCTGGTGGTACTGAATTCTCTCAGCTTTTGCTTGTCTGTAAAGCTTTTGATTTCTCCTTCATATTTGAATGAGATCCTTGCTGGGTACAGTAATCTGGGCTGTAGGTTATTTTCTTTCATCACTTTAAGTATGTCTTGCCATTCCCTCCTGGTCTGAAGAGTTTCTATTGAAAGATCAGCTGTTATCTTTATGGGAATCCCCTTGTGTGTTATTTGTTATTTTTCCCTTGTTGCTTTTAATGTTTGTTCTTTGTGTTTGATCTTTGTTAATTTGATTAATATGTGTCTTGGGGTGTTTTGCCTTGGGTTTATCCTGTTTGGGACTCTCTGGGCTTTTTGGACTTGGGTGACTATTTCCTTCCCCATTTTAGGGAAGTTTTCAACTATTATCTCCTCAAGTATTTTCTCATGGCCTTTCTTTTTGTCTTCTTCCTCTGGGACTCCCATGTTTCAAACGTTGGGGCATTTAATATTGTCCCGGAGGTCTCTGAGATTGTCCTCATTTCTTTTAATTCATTTTTCTTTTTTCCTCTCTGATTCATTTATTTCTACCATTCTATCTTCTAATTCACTAATCCTATCTTCTGCCTCCGTTATTCTACTATTTGTTGCCTCCAGAGTGTTTTTTATCTCATTTATTGCATTATTCATTATATATTGACTCTTTTTTATTTCTTCTAGGTCCTTGTTAAACCTTTCTTGCATCTTCTCAATCCTTGTCTCCAGGCTATTTATCTGTGATTCCATTTTGATTTCAAGATTTGGGGTCATTTTCACTATCATTATTTGGAATTCTTTATCAGGTAGATTCCCTATCTCTTCCTCTTTTGTTTGGTTTGATGGGCATTTATCCTGTTCCTTTACCTGCTGAGTATTCCTCTGTCTCTTCATCTTGTTTATATTGCTGAGTTTGGGGTGGCCTTTCTGTATTCTTGCAGTTGTGGAGTTCTTTATTGTGGGGTTTCCTCGCTGTGGGTGGGGTTGTACGGGTGGCTTGTCAAGGTTTCCTGGTTAGGGAAGCTTGTGTCGGTGTTCTGGTGGGTGGAGCTGGATTTCTTCTCTCTGGAGTGCAATGAAGTGTCCAGTAATGAGTTATGAGACGTCAGTGGGTTTGGAGTAACTTTGGGCAGCCTGTATATGGAAGCTCAGGGCTGTGTTCCTGTGTTGCTGGAGAATTTGCATGGTATGTCTTGCTCTGGAACTTGTTGGCCCTTGTGTGGTGCTTGGTTTCAGTGTAGGTATGGAGGTGTTTGATGAGCTCTTGGTGATTAATGTTCCCTGGAGTCAGGAGTTCTCTGGTGTTCTCAGGATTTGGACTTAAGCCTCCCACTTCTGGTTTTCAGTCTTATTTTTACAGTAGTCTCAAGACTTCTCCATCTATACAGCACCTTTGATAAAACATCTAGGTTAAAGAAGAAAAGTTTCTCCACAGTGAGGGACACCCACAGAGGTTCACAGAGTTACATGGAGAAGAGAAGAGGGAGGAGGGAGTTAGAGGTGACCCGAATGAGATGAAGTGGAATGAAAAGAGGAGAGAGCAAGCTAGCCAGTAATCACTTTCTTATGTGTGCTCCATAGTCTGGACCACTCAGAGATGTTCACGGAGTTATACAGAGAAGAGAAGAAGGAGGAAGGAGACAGATGTGGCCAGGAGGATAAAGGGGGGAATTAAAAGGAGAAAGAAAAACCCAGCCAGTAAGCAGTTCCCTAAGTGTTCTCCACCGTCTGGAACATGCAAAGAGATTCACAGAGTTGGGTAGAGAAGAGAAGGCAGAGGGAAGAGATAAAGGCGACCTGGTTGAGAAAAAGGAGAGTCCAAAGAGGGAGAGAGCAGTCAAGCCATTAATCTTGCTCCCAAGTAAAAATGGGTACTGAAGACTGGGTTCTTAAAGGTACAAAATTGATAACAAATACCAAAAATCAAAGATTAAAAATCTAGAGTAGAGGTTGGATTTTCAAAAATACAATATTAAAAAAAAAAAAGTCACAAAAATTATAAATATATATATATATGAAGTTTGCTTTAAAGAATAGGGTCTTTTTTTTTGTAATAGTAATAGTAGGTTATAAAGTAATAGTAGGTTATAAAAATGAAAATTAAAGGAAAAATAGAGGACTTAAAAAATTTTTTTTAAATAAAAAAATAAATAATGATCATAAAAATATATCTAGGACTTTCTCTGGTGTTGTTGTGGGCAGTGTGGGGTCAGTTCATTTTTGGATAGTTCCTTGGTCCGGCTTATATTTCTCAAGATCTATAGGCCCCTTCCTATGTAGTCAATACTAACTACAGGGTTTTAATCTATTGCACCTGTCACTTTCAAGGCAGTTCCCTCTGTTTTAGCTTTTTTTGTTTGCTGGTCTCTCAGTGTCTGATTTCTGCCCTGACACAAGGGGGCCGGTAGTGGACAATTTTTCAGGCTCACTTGTTCAGTCGCGCTGTGGAGAGGGAGGGGTGCTGCAAACAAATAACACTGGCGTGTGCTCGCAGTGTCTCAGCCACACTGGGCCTGCCCCCACTCACGGCGCATGTGCCCTCCCTGCCCACACTGCTCAGGCTCTAGGTTGCTCTGCCGAGAACTGTCCGAGGCCAGCCCTGGGCTGCATGCACCTCCCACTTCTAAGCTACTCAGGTTCAGTCACTCAAGCAGTCCTCAGAGGCACAGACTCGGTTGGGCCTGCGTTTTGTGCCCTTCCCAGTTCCGAGCATCTCAGGTGATGAGGTGTTTGGCAAGTGCAATCGCTGCGACTTATCACCTCCCCTGTCCCTGCCACTCGGTTTTCTGGGTGTACAACCTACACACCTTCTCAGGTGGATGTTGACTGTCCAGAACCCCAAGAAGTCTTAGTTAGCAAAGAAGCCTGCTTTCAGTGTGGTTGATAATGTCTCTCTAGGGCTGTGATTGTCCCCTTCTGGCTCTGGCTGCCTGTCACCGGAGGGTCTGCAGCCAACTAGCTCTGTACAGTCCTTTGTTCTGTAGCAGGCCTGGTGGTGTCTTAAGTTAGGGCTTTTCACGTGGTATCTCTCCCACAGTCTGGTTTGCTAGCTCAAGTTAGTTCCCTCAGATTGCCCTTGGGACGTTCAGGCCCGGTCCTTACTCTAAGCAATGCAGCCCGTGCCTCCCTGCCCAGCCCCTGCTTGCTAGTGGCGGGTGCAGGCGTCTGTGCTACTTCTCTGCTGGGGGAGTTACCGTTGGGCATGTAATCTGTGGGGTTTAATTATTTATTTCTTTTTCCTCCCAGTTATGTTGCCCTCTGTGGTTCCAAGGCTCACCACAGACTCGGCAGTGAGAGTGTTTCCTGGTGTTTGGAAACCTCTCTTTTTAATACTCCGTTCCTGGGATGGAGCTCCATCCCTACCTCTTTTGTCTCTTTTTTTGTCTTTTATATTTTTTCCTACCTCCTTTCAAAGACAATGGGCTGCTTTTCTGGGTGCCTGATGTCCTCTGCCAGCATTCAGAAGTTGTTTTGTGGAATTTACTCAGCGTTTAAATGTTCTTTTGATGAATTTGTGGAGGAGAGAGTGGTCTCCCCATCCTATTCCTCCACCATATTAGGACTGCCCCCAAAAAAATACCCTTCAGTATATGCCCCGTGATAATGGTACTCCTTTAAGCATCTCTCCTTTCCAGTGAGCACAAAGTTAAACTTTCTAAGTAAGAGGTGCTGGCAGGATTTGAAAGAACAGACTCCCCTGATGACTCTGTCTGGTACTTGGTGAGTCTGTCATGTGTGTATGAGAACATCTAGTGGAACTTTGTCCTTGAGAGTAGTCCCCTAATGGTGGTCCTTTGGTGAACTTGCAATTTGTGCTGATTGAACTCAGTCACTCAGTCGTGTCCAACACTTTACAACCTTTTGGACGGTAGCCCACCAGGCTCTCTGTCCATGGGATTTCCCAGGCAAGAATACTGGATAGGGTTGCCCTTTCCTTCTCCAAGGGATCTTCTTGACCCAGGGATCAAAGCAGAGTCTCCTGTGTTTCCTGCACTTCAAGCATTTTTTTTTTTTTTTTTTTTACCTGCTGAGCCATTGGGGAAGCCCCAACTTGCAGTTTGGTCTGACAATAACCAGTCAGTAGATCTCATCCCAGAAACCATCATCCCAAAGGGTTCTTATCCTGAATGTTGTCCAAACCGGCTCCATATTACACATTAACACTCAAAGTCATATCAAGAGTTCTAGCACCACATTCCCAATGCAAGCTTTCTCACAGTCTGCCTCGCTTAACTTCCCTACGTTCCCATTGAACCTCTGTATCCTCTGTAAGCCCTGTGCACCTTGTCTGTGGCTTGAAAAGTTTCTGACCACCCTGTTCCATGCCTGTGCTCCAGATCACTACCTGCTTAGCCAGTAACTATATATCAACCCCACACTAGCCAAGCCAGCAAACTTCTTTGCTCTCCAGTGAGTAGAAGCACACCTTCTCCCACAAGCTCTGAAAATCTACCAAGGATATTCTTCCTCATTCCCAAGATACTATATTGAGTTTTCTTATCTCTTAAGTTTACTTTTACCATGCTTAAATGGTTATTTATACTAAGCTTATCCTGTTTAATCTACTCTAGGGTTTCTGTTTTCTGAGTGAATCTAGACTTATCCATCAGAATATACAGCACCTATTTGTATATCCATGTTAGAAATAAAAATAAAATCATATGTCAAATTCAGAACTTTCCAAATAGGCTTCACTGGGTCTCTTCTGACTTTTCAAGATTCTAATACTGAAAGGTGTGTCTATTTCTCTTCCCATGAAAAAAATCATCTGATATAAAATTTACATGACAGAGAAATTTGCCAGTGTCTTACTTACTACGAAAAATAATGACCTATGAAATTTTGCATATGGTCACAGTATTAGATTTGTTTTTCTACCATAAACAACTAGAAAATTGGATAAATTATATGAAAAGCCTTTTTCAAGCTTTGGACAGCATGCAACACCAGAGTTTCATGTGTAAGAAAAGGACAACAAATGATATAGGTCCTATAACTCTGATTTTACACTTTGAAGCAATTTCAGACCTCAGTATAGGGAGAGGTAACTCAGGCAGAAGGTGTCTCCTCACTGACTTAAGGACACAGAAATCAAGCACAGGAAGACCAAGATGCCAAAATGTATGAGTCATTATATATGGGATGTATACTGTGAGAAAGCTCCAGAAATCTGCCTATGGATCACAGTGAGTCTACTGTACATTCCAGTTGCACATATATTGAATAAAACTCCACAAGGACAGGCAAAGAGTAATGGATGCCTATGAATTTAGCAGGTCCTAAAACTTATGCAGAGCTAGTATGCATCGAATTTACAGTGAGTCAGAGTGAAGATATTTAGTAAAATACTTACATCATTCAATTAAGATAGGTGAATCACAACGTAGTAGAATGGATAACTTACTCAAAGCAAGATTTCATAGACTTCCTCTATCAAATCTTAAATATAAGCTTTGATGGAATCAAGATGATCTGCAAAAAGCTAACAACCTGCCAAAATAAACTCTGATATTGCTTAGAAGAACATAAAAAAATCAATGCATCCATAAAACTAATAATACCAATGTTCCATATCTAATAAAATTATTAAACATGAACAAAAGGGAGGTGAATATTATCATTAGTTTTAAAAGAATCAGTTCTATTAAGAAACAGACCTAAAAGTAAAGAGAAAACATCAGATAAAAACTATAAAACATCAATTATGCCCCCAAAAGATAAAGGAAAACATATATATAATGAGGAAATAAATACAAGAAAAAAACCATCAATTAAGATAACCAGTAATGAAAAATTATCTGAAATGAAAAGCCATTAGATAGGCACCAAAATGAGAAAAGATCAGTAGATACATGATAAAAATGCTGTGAAATGAACAACATTGAGAATTTACAAAGTTCAATTTTAAAATTAAATTTCTTAAGATAATACACAGTTATTATGCTTTTGTGAACAAAGATTATTTATATTTTGTTAGGGAAAAAGTTAGATTCAAAATATGAAATCAAGGATTACTGTTTCTAGTCTATTTGGATACATAAATTTTTGCTTTAATACAATCATTTTGTTTCAGGCATTTAGCAATATAATATTTGAAATGTATACTTGTAATGACATAATAGGTCTTTAAGATAAAATTCATAATATTAAGGACTTCCCTGGTGGCTTAGTGGTAATGAATCCACGTGTCAATACAGGAGATGTGGATTTAATACCTGGGTGGGGGAGATCCCCTGTAGAAGGAAATGGCAACTCAGTCCAGTATTCTTGCCTGGGAAATCCCACCAACAGAGGAGCCTGGCAGGCTACAGCCCATAGAGTTGCAAAGCGCTGGGCATGACTTAGCAACTAAACAACAACAATAATATTAATAAGATTTACCAAGACTGTGTAAAAAGATATTACACAAGTAACAATTCAATAAATGAAGGGAGCAGGGTAAAGCAGAGTACAAACTTTTAGATTATAAATTTTAAAATAAGTACCTCTATGTAAAAACACACAGAAAACATGAAAACTCACTATAATCTCACCATTTTCCATGACTCATATTTTGCTCGAAATTTCCATGGGAATTTGGAAGAAGGAAAATTAAGCAATTGTGCTCGCAAAATTATCTCAATCATAAAAATCTGAACATATCTATTTTTAGAAGTGATGATATTTCAAAATAAGAACACAATAAAACAAACCATAGCAAAAAAGAATGAACTGCCATTCTTCAGGCACTAGGACCTTTATACAGAGTGAGAAATTGAGATTAAAAAGAGAACGAATTATAGCAAAAAAGGTCTTCCCTCTGAGCTGACTAACATAGTTCCACGCATCTCTACAGTAGTTATTGTTTTCAGGAAGGAGAAAAAATCAGATTATCCTCTGTCATTTCTTACAGCATGACTTCCAATTCAGGTTGCAGTCTTATAAGAAACCTTATAAGTCTTATAAGAAAAAGAAAAAGAAAAAAAAAGCACTGTATATCTCTCGTCCAGCTAACTAGTTAAGAAGAGAAGGAAGTCCATGCCTTCTCTATCCATAGTGAGCAAGGGACAGAAGACAGAGTTAAGGTTTGGGCAGAGTACATTCTAAAAAGGTTAAAGTGTTAGTTGCTCAGTCACGTTGAACTCTGTGATCCCATGGACTATAGCCTGCCAGGCTCCTCTGTCCATGGAATTCTCCAGACAAGAATACTGGAGTGGGTACCCATTCCCTTCTCTGGGGGATCTTCCCCACCCAGGGATGGAACTAGAGTCTTCCTCATTGCAGCCAGATTCTTTACCATCTAAGCCACCAAAAAGTCCCTACATTCTAATATAAAGTTAATAAAAATGACACTGAAAGAGAACTTGAGGTCAGGAAAGACATCAGTAACCTTTGAACAAAATATAATCAATTATTGGCAGAAGGATTGCAAGTCATATGTAAAGACTGTGAATCTTATACGCCAAGTCCTATATTGTAGGCGCTGCTATTAAAAACAAAACAAAACAAACTAATCAATTCTGTGTAAATATACTTGATCTATCTAGATGTTCAGGCAACCAGAGCCTGAATAAAAAAGAAAAGAAAACCAGGCTGCTCTGTCCGTGGAATTCTCTAGGCAAGAATACTGAAGTGGGTTGCTATTCCTTTCCCCAGGGGATCTTCCTGACCCAGATTGAACCCATATCTCCTGCATTACAGGCAGATTCTTTACCATCTGAGCCAGCTTTAGAGAGGTGAAAGGAAGATAAGAAGACCACACAGCAAGGAAGGGCTTCTGGGTGGGCTGAGCCAAGCAACTGTGAGAGAGAACTGTTCAAGTGGAACACACTAACTAGCCTAAAAAATATCTGTGGGGACTTCCCTGAAGGTCCACTGGTTAAGACGTCGATTTCCAATGCATGGGGTGCTGGGTCAGTCCCTGGTTGGGGAGCTAAGATCCCACATGTCTCGCAGCCTAAAAACCAAAACATAGAACAGAAGCAATACTGTAACAAATCCAATACAGACTTTAAAAACGTCTCACGTTTAAAAAAAAAGAAAAGAAAAGAAAAGAAAAAGAAAACATCTGTGTGTACATCTCGATTATGTGGTCAGTGAAGTTATATAATCATTTATAGATGAAAGATTAGAGTGGCTATCCAATATTAATCTCTTTTCCTTACAGGGTGCAATTTTAGTTTTACTCCTGGAAGCTTTAAATAAACAGATGCTGAAAAGTTCTTTGAAACAAATGAATGTGAATATTCACAAGAAGAATTGAGGTGGTAACTGGTAAATGGGGATTTGTATTTTCTCTGATTTTTTGAAGTCACTTTCAAGGATGGAGATATTGTTAATGGAGAAATAGAGTAATGAAAATGTTGTAGGAAAGGGGACCCCCTTCCAGGGCCCGAAACTGGGCTCTTGTCTAACACTCAGAAGTGAATTGTCCAAGGAGACACATGTATTGACAAAGCAAGAGATTTTACTGGGAAAGGGTGCCCGGGCAGAGAGCAGGAGGGTAAGGGAACCCAGGAGAACTGCTCTGCCACGTGGCTCACAGTCTTGGGTTTTATGGTGATGGGATTAGTTTCTGGGTGGTCTTTGGCCACTCATTCTAATTCAGAGTCTTTCCTGGTGACGCACGCATTGCTCAGCCAAGATGGATGCTAGAGAGAGGGATTCTGGGAAGTGGACGGACATGCAGCGTCTCCTTTCAACCTTTCCGTAACTCTTCTGGTTGGTGGTAGCTTATTAGTTCCGTATTCCTTATCAGGATCTCCTACCATGGTGCCTGGCCAGGGTGGGCAGTTTCAATCAGTGTACTTCCCCTAACAAAAAGACCACAGATAAAGATAATCAAAGGATTCCCTCTCCAAATCCTTGATACTCCCATGTATCCACACCCCGAGAGAGTTACAAGGATCACACCAAAACCATATCCATGACCCTAGGTACATTTCCAAATGACAAGACAGAAATTATAAAACTTGTATAGATTTCACTTGACTAAATTACTTATATAAAGGAAATGAGGACAAAGTATAACATTTAAAACTTTCAAAATTCTAGGGCAGCAAATAACAATAAACTTAATACTTACATGCATTTGTTAGTAAGTCAGATAAAAGGCAATAATCTATAAGGACAATAGGCTCACCCACTTGGATTTTACAGTGCTACCAAAAGGAGACCTAAATACGTGGATGATTCTCTCACCACAGTTGTGTGCTGTAGAAATGGAAGGAACCAACGAGTACTGACATCAGCTTGGCCATTGTGTGTTTCTGAAGTGGGGACCATTCTGACAATGACTTTTCGTCTTGTTCAGTGGGAGGGACTGCCATGACCCTGCAGAAGGATGAATGCACAAGAAAAAAAGTGATTCGACATCCAGCTCTAAGGAAGGAGTTAAGTAAAAATACCCTATATTTTAGCTAATCTCTTGAATTCATAAGTACATTTCAACGATTCTCAAATTGCAACAAAGTGAGACACTTTACAGAGGAGTTTTATAAACAAAATATAATGTAATATATTTGTTTATATAAATACAAATATATTTGTATATATTTGTGTTTATATAAAATATAAACAAAACAAAATGATGTAAAATGCTGTTTTTCACAGACCATAAAATTTTGCTCTGTTGAATCTGGTCAAATCACATTTGTTTCTATTTCTAAATGATTTCTCTTATTATAGGGGAATCTTTTTTGTGGATACAAAATGAAACTTTAAATTATTTTGCAGTCATCACCTTTAATTGTGTCCTCCTGGCCTTACATAGCAATTAAATAGTTTTTTTTTAATGGTATCTCAGACGGATTTTATAATTCTTTCATCTCTTTCAGTGTTCACACAAACTCACTTAACTTGCTGAGAGTTGGTCTTCCTCATTTAAATAGCAGTCTCATATCTGATTGAAATTCTTTCTACTCCTTTCCTGAAATCCCTCCCTGATCATAGCATCTTGGAATGGAGTGAAAAAGACAGGAGCTTCTGGCATGCATTTCCTCCTGCTCCTTCTCTAATTTAACCTCTGAAGTTGAGACTGCTCAAAGTCAATTCCATGGAAATTAGTTGGCTTAAAATCAGTTTACCAAAAACCAATTCTCCCAAAAATCAGTTTGCCAAAGAATTAATCGAGTGAATAACCTATTTCTTTCTATAAACTGTATATATGATTTTTATAATTCATATTAAATGCTAAATTTTCATAGATTTGAGGTTTTTATGAAGATTATTTGAATGACTTTCATGTTTTTCTTTTTATATTTTTCATTTTTATATCATTTTAAGCTTACCTATGATGTATTGTTTTGCAGATTTTTGACTACAGGGCACTCAGAAAGAGAGAGGGTAGTGCTGAAATTTGGTATATTCTCTTTCTGGCCATGAGTGGGTGGGCCTGATTTCAACTGGAAGGAATGATTTTTAAAAAATGATTTAGAAAGTAGTGTGCTCTATGGAGCAGTAGTAGGTGCTGCGTCATTGAGAAGAAGGTGGGAGAAGGAAGATCCTATGTTTGTAGCAAGATAAAGCATCATTTAGGTCTCCTAAAACAGGGGATAGGCTGGTGGACAAGAGAAGCTTAATTGAGGAACCAAAGACAGTAGGAGATGAAATTAAGAAGATGTTAAGAATGAGGGCCTAATAGGGAGACAGAGAATTAGGAAGCAGATGTTTCTTATCAAGTGGCATTCCTCTTCTTGTCTGGTCTGATGTGGACAGGTGGTGGCCAACTTGTCCTGCTGAGAAAGAGGTTCATTCCTGTGACCTGCTTTAAGCACTGTGGGTTCCCTTGGCTTCAAACTGGTTGCATCACATGACCTTTCTCTGGTGTACAAACTTCTTTGGCAACACAAGGTTGCAGTTCTGGCAATATGGTAACTTCCAGTCTCATCCAATCTGCACAGTCAAATTGTCAACCATTGGGAAGGAGAAGGATTCACCTCCTATTCCTCTCAACAGTCTTACTTCAGGAGGATCAGTCTCAGTCCGCATTCTGTAGGCAGTCTGCCTGCCATTTGATCTTGCACAAGTAGCACAAGAGAAGATCACAGTATTTCCTGGTCAATGAGCAAATCAATGCCAGCCTTTTATTTTTCAAAGCAATCTCCATTCAGTCTTTATAAGTGATTAGTTTTGATGGGAAGAAATTGCGGTGCACGGGGCTAATATTTGCTCTACTAATATTCTCCTGACATTGTTGGAGGGAAAAAATGACAATATCATTAACTTTAATAGCTATACTGATTTTTTATAACTAGCATCCATTTGAGATAGCCAGTGCTGTGCCAGACTGGCTAACAAATAAATATCATTCCTGGTGAAATTTATTCTCTAAGCTTGCACGTTTCAACAAATCCTGTGAGAAGATTTCTGGCCCTAATCACAAATGGGCCTCAGAATTTACAGATTGGGATATACGTTTCCTTTGGTCTCTACTTTTGGGTTTTGATAACAATTCTAGGACCCAAGAAAAATCCCACTGAGCCCTTCTAAACCATTCTTTAATAATGCTGCTATGATGAAAGGTATTTTATTGCCTTTTTAAATGAGCATATGGTTACATTATCCAATGCTTTCTTTGATTGGTAGTAAAGAGCATGTGGTGATGCTTATCCATTTTATTCATATGCTTATAAAATATATATACTCTTAATTTGTATGATGCTCCAGACACTAAGATAAACAAAAATGAGAATAAATAAATATAATTAGAACCATGAAGTCAGGAAACTAAGTTTTTAGGGGAGAATAAAAAAAGGACCTTAACATGTACAGATAAAATACAGCAGCAGTTAAACGTGGGAGATTACCCATACATGATGGAGCAGATAAATTTGATCTGGGTCTTGAAGTAAAAATAGAAATGGGAACCAAAAAAATAGAAAGAAGATGTATGAACGTATTATCAAAACATTACCCTCTCTTCTAAAATATAGTTGATAATAACTTCCAACTCTGAATTTTTTTATTGAATTCTTATAAAATCTTAAATCTGTATATAGACTGACTTGGGCATTCTCAGTAATATCATAGAATTTTAAGAAACCAATTTCACTCCTCTACATTTTAGCCTAATTGTTGAGTACCTGATAATCTGTGCCTATCAGGAATAAAAGATACTCTTTACCTTCAAGAATTCAGTCTAGTAATAAACAAGTATAATAAGTGATTCATACCATTCCATTCAACTTTTCAATTTGAATGAGAAAGCAGGCAACCTGTAATTAAGATGATCCTTCGTATGTCAGAAAGTATCTGCATTTTACCCTCCTTGAATTAGTTTGTTCACAACTCTGGGTGATGACGAATACTTTCTTTTCATCAGGAAGAAATAGAAACAATAATTGTTCACATAAAATTTTTATCAATAGCATATAAGTAAGTAACACAAACTATTAAGAGAAATTAAGCTTACTGCTGATTTTTTAAAGATTCTTTTTATTTTCTAAAATTTCTAAAATGTATACATATTACTTTTATCATCCCAAAATAATATTTGTTATGAAAAGCTGTAAGCAATCAATTTCCACATGCCCAATTTTCTAAATGAACAATTTTGAAGATTTTGGAAGAATTTCATATATATTTTATTTCTCTTATTTTGTTGTTATGATTTTTTAAAACAAATTCCAGCCATCATTTAATGTTATCTCTATAAACTTCAACATATACCTTCAAAAAGTATGAACAATTTCCTGTGTAAAGTGAATGGCTTTTTCATACATAACAAGATTAGCAAATTCCTTTATGTCAATTAAAATTGAGCATGTAATAAATTCCTCAGATTTTTTTAAAAACTCTTTTTCATATATACTTTGCCTAAATCAAGATTCTGAAAATTCATATGTTAGTCACATTTGCTTATGAGGATCTCTTTTGATACAGAGCAGTCCTCACTAACTGTTTCTAAGCCATTGATTTGTTTCAGAAATAAGTTCTTTTTAACTTCTAGGACATTCCTATTTTTAACTTCCTCTCTGTGGCTTGTGCTAGTCATAATTATAGTCATGTTTATGCCACCTAGACTATTAGTCTATCTATAAAGATTTCCTTCATTTCCTTGTTTTCATTTTAGAAGAAATTCCTTCAATCAAGGATTTATTTCTGTTTTATTTTCTCTGACATATTTAGAGGAGTCTGATTCCCAATATCATTTAGAAAGAAAGAAAAATGTTTTCTTTATAAAAAAGTGGTGCTTGTTTTTTAATTCAGGAGATGCAACCAGAGAATACTGAATTTGAAATATTTGTTCTAATAGTCTTGTTCTTTAAGATACACAGCTGGTGGAGAAAATCGGCACTCCAAATGGCTAAAAATTTTGTTTTAAAAATTTCTGTCTTGTTACTTTTGACTGATTAAAATCTTATTTTTTTCTTTCCCAGGACTGATTTTCTCTGTAATAATTTTAGAATATATATCTTGTGAACTTGATTACCTTTTGCCTATTTTTCCTTTGTGTCTTTTCCTTCAAATTTATTGTCTATGATTGATACTAGGAAGCATATGCCTATGATTAATATGAGCTTAGGTAACATATGCAAATGAGTATTAACCTGATTTTGTTTTTGAAGGATGAACCTCTTGCTAAATATTTTAAAGTATTAAATATGCCAGTATTTCAATTTCATATTTCAAAAATAACTTTAATAAAGACAGAACAATTTATAATCTGAGCTTTTATGGATTTTAAATATTTTTTTATTGTTGTTGCTTGAAAAAAGTCAGGTACAGATTTTTGCTTTTCCTCTGAACCTATGTGAGTAAAAATCAACTCTGATTTCAGCAGGATTTCCAACCTAGCTTCATCTTCTTTCCTTTAAAATCAGATTTGGCTCCTATGAAGAAAACAGGGCAGAGTAAGGCAGATCCAACAGCTTTTTTTTTTTTTTTTTTAAATTTTATTTTATTTTTAAACTTTACATAATTGTATTAGTTTTGCCAAATATCAAAATGAATCCACCACAGGTATACATGTGTTCCCCATCCTGCTTTTTATGACCACCCTGTCTCCTTAGAGATTGCACACCCTTTTGTGTATGTGTTTAGTTTTGATTGAACATATATTTGTTCTGTGTAACTATGTGGGATTGTATTGTTTGAGAAACATACATAGTACAATTAAAAAAAAAATACAAAGTACTTCTTTCTGGTTTTTTATCCCAAGAACAATTTTCCACTGAGATACTCTTTTACTCCAGGATCATCATAATTTTTCCTGATCCCAGGCACAAAGGCCAATGGTTGTTGATCCATCTGCTGGAATAATTCATCTCTTTATACCTTATATTAATGAAGGTTTTTTCTTTTTATATATGAGGTGCTCATTCATTCAGTCATGTTGGACTATTTGCGGCCCTATGGACTGTAGCCTGCCCATGGGATTTTTTAGGCAATAATACTGGAGTAGGGAGCTATTTCCTTTTCCAGGGAATCTTCCTGATTCAGGGATCAAACCCAGGTCTCCTGCACTGGCAAGTGAATTCTCTACCACTAGTACCACCTGGGAAGCTCTTCAAATATATAAGACTCAGGAATAAACCAAGAGAGGATCAATTGGAATTAAATTTTTTCTTCTATTTGGATCCAAAGACCAAATTTACATTCCTAATCTTGCTTTAACACTAAGACACATTGAGCAAATTCCTTTTCTTCCGTGGACTTTGCAACCTCTTTGCCAACGATTCTTTTTCCATATAGCCAAAAGTGCAATTTATTTAGCAGTCTCAGTTACCCCCTGGTGCCTTCATATGTGAACCTAAGGGACAATCTTGGAAGAATGAAGAATTATTTAAAAGACAAGAATATTAGAAATGTTCAGATGCAAACTGTTTAAAGTTATTTGTTATTAGCATTTTTTAAAATTCACCCACCTATTCAAGTTTTCTTTTTATTGCTCATCTCTTTATCTAAATTGCCTTAGTAGCATCTGTCAGCATCTTCAACTTTGGATTGCAAATTCCCAAGAGATAGATTATGTCTGTCTAACTTTGTGTGCACAGCAACTAATAAAGCATGTTATGAAGATAAATTTGCAATGTGTTTTGATGGTGATAAATTTTACTGACTCCATTTTAATATCTCATTCCAGATACTTTTAAAAGGGAAACATCATTATCAGTATACCACACAATTAACCCTAATGCATTTGAAAAGAAAGCCAAGATATGAAATGTTTTTCAATTTTTTTTATATCTGACTTAGGTGAACTGTATTAATTTTGCAGCAAAACTTTTTTTATATGATATAATCCAAATGCCATTGAGAAGAGAGTAATTTAAAAATATCTATGAAGATTAGTTTTCTATTATTATCTAGTTAATGATCCAATTATTTCATAAGGAAATAGCTTAATTTAGTCTTTATTCATTTAAAATTTTGGCTCAAAGCTATTGTACGTTTTTATTGGCTGATACCAATAATTATGTGACTCTCGAGTGATCAGCATGCTGCTGATAGTCTCAGTTTATTTTAAGGTTACAGTTGTAAACAGAAATGTAGCAAAAGACCTCACTTATAAAACAAATAAAGACACATCACAAAATTATTATCTGAAATCAGTGTTTCAAATTATACTCTGATGAATTTAGGAACCCATTTTCTGCCAAATTTGCAAAGGGATTTTTATTTTAGAGAATTTTTTTTTAAACCAACAGCTTAGTGTAATCACAAAAAATAATTTTTGGACTTAATTTTAGCACCAAGTCATCATACCCTATGCTTAACTTATTTGAGCTTCAGAAAAATGTCTACCACAAATTTTTCAGAAAAATGACACATCTATTAGTTTTGCAATACACATTTCCAGGAGGTATTGTTCACCTTTTGGTTGGAGATGAGCTAAGAAAAAGCTCCAGAGTTCTTCCATAATCTAAGTCCTTCAGCGTCACAAATAAAACACACTTTTTTTCTAATTTCAATATAAAAGCACAGTCCAAAGGGAATTAAATCATTTTGAATAATCTAGAGTTGCTCCTCTTTATTAGTTCAGTTAATTTAGGAGTGAAAACAATGTATAGGATATTCCAAAATCAGGATCTCTTATCATTTTGTAAATCAAAGGTGAAGCTTCTGAAACTTCTGAAACTCTGAAGGTTAAGCTCTTGGGGTGCCTTTTTGATCTCTCCAAGCGCTGATCCCCTCATCACACCCGGAGTATTCTTCACCATACCCTCCTGAATTAAAGTAGTTAGACACTTGGGTACCCTGAGAAGGCTACATTTTCCCCTGAGTTAGTGTTGCTCAGTTGTCTCTGGCTCTTTGTAAGACCATGGGGACTGTAGCCTGCCAGACTCTTCTGTCCATGGAACTCTACAGGCAAGAATCCTGGAGTGGGTTGCCATTGTCTTCTCCAAAGGATCATCCCAACCCACTTCTCCTGCACTAGGAGGTGGATTCTTTACCATCTGAGTCACCTGGGGAGCCCACCATAGCTTTTTCTGGTCCTTTTCTTGGAATGTTTTATTTTCTGTTCTCAGGACTGATTTCTTTACAACTTGTACAAGTTTTCCTTTCAAATCTTACCTTTAACTTGAGAGTTTCCTTGATCAGTCTTGTTCACAATTCCCTCAAATTATTCCATAACTCATTTATTTGACAATTGCAAAGAAAATGTCCTGTGACAATCTCATTTTTGTTCCTTACCATTTATATTAGTGATAAGCTTTGCATGTTGCAAAACTTTTCTGTAGAAGGTAGTCAGTGAATTAGATGTCTATGTATTCCTTTCATTGCCAAGGAAAGTACAAAAAGAGTATGTATGATGAAAAGAACAAAGGAAGAAAGTGAACAAAGGGAATGACCTTCAGCGCTCTCTCAAACTGAGTTAACATTGTGTAGCTGTACGAAGTTGTTTGATTTGGGTAACACCAGATGTGAACTTCAATAACAAGAGTAAAAGGACTTGTGGACTGATGCTGGGTAAGCAGAACTCTTGTGCATGTAACAATAGTTGATTAAATTCTGTGAAGAATGTGGTTTGCTACTAGACACAACTATGTCTTTGATGGATTAAAACTAGTCATATGTCCAGAAATCTTGGCAAAAACACACTTTTATAAATTGGACAAATAATTTAAAATAACATTTCTTTTATAAGGAGAGGTTGAGTGAAAATGAAAAGAATAGAGTAGTCACAATTGAATATTTGAGAAATCTGATTCAGCGTATACTTTAACTGGCCAGCACTATCTATATTCTTTTTTCCCTATTAGAAATGAACATTCCTATAACTGAATTTGATGGTCAAGGAAGTTACAGAGAAATCATTTTCTTTTTTTATTGAGAGGTAGAGCTTTGCCAGTTTAGGGTTTCTTGCTTGTTTACATTGTTTGCTTATTTTAACTAAAATATTATAAGCATATATGTATACACACCCAAAATAGACAAAACTGAAATGGCTACAAGAAAAAAAAAATGCAAAAGTTAGTTTTTGAAACATTTTTGTTCTGTAGTTTTATATATATATATATATTTCATATATATATATGAAATAATACAACATAGGAGAAATACAATAAAGAATATATATATTAACATATTTGTATATATATATATATATACACAAATATATGTAGCATTAAGAAGAGAGATAAATTGTAAATTGACCTTATTTTTGAAGTCCTCTTTCTTGTTTTAAGGGTTCTTTGAATACTATAAAATCTTTTTATAAGTTTTTTTTTAAGTCTTATTGAATTCATCACAACAATGCTTTTGCCCTGTGGTTTTTATTTGGGGTGGGGGGTGTTTTGACCATGAATTATATGGAATCTCAGCTCCCTGACCAGGGATTGAACCTCACGCCCTGTACTGGAGGGCAAAGTCCCACCCACTGGACCACCAGGGAAGTCCCCAGAGGCCTTCTTTTACAACCTTATCTCCACTTAGATTTTGAATCCAGAGCTGCTATGTCCCTCAGAGCCCTGCGTAGCTAAAGAAGGCTCCTTTCTTACTGCTTCTGTGTTTTCTTATAGACCTTGTAGAGATATATTAGGTTTCTCCTTAGTTAAAGAAAGAAAGAAAATGTAGTAACATTTCAAGGGAAAACTGATTATTTTCTTCAATAATTTTCATATTTTGCAAAGAAGGACTAACTGAATTTTGTCTCAGGGCTGGTAACTTTGCGAAAGTCCTTGTATTTTTCAAACTGGGGTTAGCAAACACATTTTCCGGCTCTTCAAGCTATATGAAAGTGAAAGTAAAAGTGTTAGTTGCTCTGTCCAGTCTGACTCTTTGTGACCCATGGACTATAGCCCACCAGGCTCTTCTGTCCATGAAATTTTCCAGGCTATAATACTGGAATGGGTTGCTATTTCCTTCTCCAGGGGATCTTCCCAACCCAGGGGTCGAACCTGGGTCTCTTGCATTACAGGAAGATTCTTTACCATCTGAGCCACTAGGAAATATCCTACGCACAGACTTTTTAAATACTGAATATTATTTTATTTTCAGTAATAGTATATAAAAGAAAAAAGAAACTGAAAATAAGCTGAAGTGTTCCATAACCCACTTTTCATTGTAGGAAATATCCTACGCACAGACTTTTTAAATACTGAATATTATTTTATTTTCAGTAATAGTATATAAAAGAAAAAAGAAACTGAAAATAAGCTGAAGTGTTCCATAACCCACTTTTCATTGGCTGTTACAATTACCATGACAGAGCAGCAAAAGGAATCAAAAGTAAATTTCACTTTTTATTGGCATGTTTAGAGGACACCAATATCAATCCAACTTATAATTCAAAATAATACTCCATGGAAAAGCTTGCTCCCAATCCTCTAGCTTCCAGTATTGCTTACACCTCTCAGCCTCTCTCAAAATTGAAGTTCTCTTATTAATCCTCACCTAAGCCCCTGCACATATCATGGACCTTTTCATTTTCTCCCTTTTCTTTCCCACTTTTCTTTCTTTCTCATTCTTTATTTTTTTTCTCAGGCAACTGAGCATTCTCTTCCTCTTTTTAGTATTTCTTGCCCACATCTTGACTATAAGCAAAGATAACTTTAATATAATTAAGTAAAAATTAAATAAAATCTGTACAATAGCCAATAGGAGCAGAAGGTGAAATGCTTAGGTGGTAAGAAAGAAAAGAGGCATGAAAAATAATTTTTGTGACCCTTAAGCACATTCCAACCTCATTAGGCTCTGAGTTACAGTATCATTTGTATGTGATCACATAAATTAAGAATAATTGCATTTAAATTACATGTTTAAATATTTCAGACTAAGGACTGAAGTTCTCAAGAAGTCCACAGTGATTTTTCAATAGCCCTCAAATATTTACATTTGCAAATAAGCTTTCTGAGTTGAAAGTAGGATGAACTCTCTAAAATGGGGTAGATTGTTGGATAGATTTGCACAGTCCATGTGAGATAGAAGCTTATGAGAATAAAAGTGAATAAAAAAGTGAAAAGTCCAGGTGTCACTGGGCCTACAATGCCAAATATAGATATTTGGCCAATTAAATAGAAATAAGAGAGGTGCCAAGTGTGTCCTCTTAGAACAATGAACAATTTCTATAGCCTTTCAAGCTGACTGCTTTGGACAAACTCACTGTGGAAATTCATTGAATTAAGGGAGCCAATTTAATAAACATTTAAAAAATATGTAAAATATGTATCTATACCTCAATAGACAATTATATTAAAGTTTTAAAAATGTTTTATTAGAATAAAATATGCACAGAAAATAACACACAACTTAATTGGCAGCTTAATAAATTGTCACAAAATGAACACAACCATGTAACCATAAACAGAGAAGGGAACCACAATGAGATACTATACAGCACACACTAAGATGGCTATGATTGAAAAAAGAGACAAAAGAAATGAAAAATAACAAATGTTGCCAAGAATGTAGAGAAAATGGTACCCTGATATATTGTTGGTAAGAGTGTAAAATGGTACAGTCATTGTAGATGATGGCTTGGCATTTCCTCAAAAAGTTAAACACAGAATTACCATGTGATCCAGAATTTCTATTCTTACACATATACCACCCAGTTGAAAACAGATACTCAGATATTTCAAATAATCATAGCAGCAGTATTCACAATAGCCAAAAACTTCAATTGTCCACCATGGACCAATGTGTAAACAAATTGTGCTTTTTACATATATTTAAAATGGAATATTAGTCATGAAAATGAATGAAGTACCAAATGCATGTTACAAAATGTATGAACTTCAAAAACATACTAAGTGTAAGAAGTCAGACACAAAAGGTTTTATATGATTCTATTCATAAGAAGTATTCAGAATAGGTAGATCCATAAAAACAGAAAGCAAATTAGTGGTTGCCAGGGCCTTCAGGAGGTGAGGGAATAAGGAAGGACTGCTTAATGGGGATGAGATTTTTTTTACTGAACCAAACTTAGATTACTTACCCAAAGCCTAGCAAAGCCAATCTATTGACATCAGGCTGAAGTGAAGGAAAATGCAGAGTTTATTGCAAGGCAACCAACATAGGGCTAAGTAAGAAGAATGAGCAAGTTATGCTTCCAAGTCTCCAACACCCTCAAGAGTTTGGGGAAAGGGTTTTTAGAGGCAAGGTATGGAATAGGATCTCAGAGTGCCTGCTCAGCTTATGGACATTTCTTCTGACTGGTTTGTGATGAGGCATCAGTGTGGTGTATCAGGAGTTAACAACATCAGCCTTCTGGTTCCAACTCGTTTGAGGTCTATGTGCTTGCAGTCATCATGCAGATAACTTTTTCCACTGGGTAAGGGTTTAGTGTTTACAAAACAACTCAAAAATACAGCCTAAAATATTATCTATGGCCCTTAAGGATGAAATAAAGGTCCTCGAATTTGTTTTGTTTATTTTATCTTACTTGACTATTTTCCTTTGCTTCTGCATTTTCTCACATCTCCAATTAAATTTGCTCTTTGGAACTCAGAGAAAGCCTAGGAAACTATAGCTTCCCTACAACCAAAAGACAGGCAGGGGATAAGGGAGTCTAGCCCTGGGACAGCCCCACAGGTCCTTCTTGGTTTCATCTTCTTTAGTTGATAAAAATGTTTGGAATTTGATAGAGGTTGTCATTTCACAACTTTGTAAGTGTACTAAATTTCACTGGATTATATACTTTAAAGTGTTTAATTTTATATTATATAAATTTCACTTATTTTAATATAATATATTAAAAATATTCAAAGATATTTTTAATGTATCAGATTAGAAAAATGCAAAAAAAGTTTGATAAGGCACAAACGACTAAAATGTGAAAAAAGTCATCTATTCACATTGCAACTGGACATGCAAATGAGCACAAATATTAAGGAGGGCAATATTTTTAAATATAGAGTTTGCAATTACCTATAATCACAACATTATGCATAATAAGAAGATAAAGTATAATTCAAATGATTAAATAAAGCATGATGTAGTCATACATTGGAATGCTGTATGAGGAGCAACCCCACCTCCAAGGACTGGTGGCTGTGCGGGCACAGGAGGGCCTAGAGGAGCTGTTTCACATTCAAGGTCAGAAGGGGCGGCAGTGAGGAGATACCCCTCGTCCAAGGTTAGAGAAACCCAAGTAAGACAGTAGGTGTTGCAAGAGGGCATCAGAGGGCAGACACACTGAAACCATACTCACAGAAAACTAGTCAATGTAGTCACACTAGCACCACAACCTTGTCTAACTCAATGAAATTAAGCCATGCCTGTGGGGCCACCCAAGACGGGAGGGTCATGGTGGAGAGGTCTGACAGAATGTGGTCCACTGGAGAAGGGAACGGCAAACCACTTCAGTATTCTTGCCTTGAGAACCCCATGAACAGTACGAAAAGGCAAAATGATAGGATACTGAAAGAGGAACTCCCCAGGTCAGTAGCTGCCCAGTATGCTACTGGAGATCAGTGGAGAAATAACTTCAGAAAGAATGAAGGGTTGGAGCCAAAGCAAAAACAATACCCAGTTGTGGATGTGAATGGTGATAGAAGCAAGGTCCGATGCTGTAAAGAGCAGTATTGCATGGGAACCTGGAATGTTAGGTCCATGAATCAAGGCAAATTGGAAGTGGTCAAACAGGAGATGGCAAGAGTGAATGTCGACATTCTAGGAATCAGCGAACTAAAATGGACTGGAATGGGTGAATTTAACTCAGATGACCATTATATCTACTACTGCAGACAGGAATCCCTCAGAAGAGATGGAGTAGCCATCATGGTCAACAAAAGAGTTTGAAATGCAGTACTTGGATGCAATCTCAATAACGACAGAATGATCGCTGTTCGTTTCCAAGGCAAACCATTCAATATCACAGTAATCCAAGTCTATGCCCCAACCAGTAACGCTGAAGAAGCTGAAGTTGAATGGTTCTATGGAGACCTACAAGACCTCGTAGAATTAACACCCCCAAAAGATGTCCTTTTCATTATAGGGGACTGGAATGCAAAAGTAGGAAGTCAAGAAACACCTGGAGTAACAGGCAAATTTGGCCTTGGAATATGGAATGAAGCAGAGCAAAGACTAATATAGTTTTGCCAAGAAAATGCACTGGTCATAGCAAACACCCTCTTCCAACAACACAAGAGAAGACTCTACACATGGACATCACCAGATGGTCAACATCGAAACCAGATTGATTATATTCTTTGCAGCCAAAGATGGAGAAGCTCTATACAGTCAACAAAAACAAGACCAAGACCTGACTGTGGCTCAGATCATGAACTCCTTATTGCAAAATTCAGACTAAAATTGAAGAAAGTAGGGAAAACCACTAAACCATTCAGGTATGACCTAAATCAAATCCCTTATGATTATACAGTGGAAGTGAGAAATAGATTTAAGGGACTAGATCTGACAGATAGAGTGGCTGATGAACTATAGACTGAGTTTTGTGACATTGTACAGGAGACAGGGATCAAGACCATCCCCATGGAAAAGAAATGCAAAAAAGCAAACTGGCTGTCTGGGGAGGCCTTTCAAATAGCTGTGAAAAGAAGAGAAGCAAAAAGCAAAGGAGAAAAGGAAAGATATAAGCATCTGAATGCAGAGTTCCAAAGAATTGCAAGAAGAGATAAGAAAGCCTTCCTCAGCGATCAATGCAAAGAAATAGAGGAAAACAACAGAGTGGGAAAGACTAGAGATCTCTTCAAGAAAATTAGAGATACCAAGGAAACATTTCATGCAAAGATGGGCTTGATAAAGGACAGAAATGGTATGGACCTAACAGAAGCAGAAGATATTAAGAAGAGGTGGCAAGAATGCACAGAAGAACTGTACAAAAAATATCTTCATGACCCAGATAATCACGATGGTGTGATCACTCACCTAGAGCCAGACATCCTAGAATGTGAAGTCAAGTGGGCCTTGGAAAGCATCACTACGAACAAAGCTAGTGGAGGTGATGGAATTCCAGTTGAGCTATTTCAAATCCTGAAAGATGATGCTGTGAAAGTGCTGCACTCAATATGCCAGCACATTTGGAAAACTCAGCAGTGGCCACAGGACTGGAAAAGGTCAGTTTTCATTCCAATCTCAAAGAAAGGCAATGCCAAAGAATGCTCAGACTACCACACAATTGCACTCATCTCACAAGCTAGTAAAGTAATGCTCAAAATTCTCCAAGCCAGGCTTCAGCAATACATGAACTGTGAACTTCCTGATGTTCAAGCTGGTTTTAGAAAAGGCAGAGGAACCAGAGACCAAATTGCCAACATCCACTGGATCATGGAAAAAGCAAGAGAGTTCCAGAAAAACATCTATTTCTGCTTTATTGACTATGCCAAAGCCTTTGACTGTGTGGATCACAAGAAACTGTGGAAAATCCTGAAAGAGATGGGAATACCAGACCACCTGACCGGCCTCTTGAGAAATCTGTATAGGTCAGGAAGCAACAGGTAGAACTGGACATGGAACAACAGACTGGTTCCAAATAGGAAAAGGAGTTCCTCAAGGCTGTATATTGTCACCCTGTTTATTTAACTTATATACAGAGTACATCATGAGAAACGCTGGACTGGAACAAACACAAGCTGGAATCAAGATTGCCGGGAGAAATATCAATAACCACAGATTTGCAGATGATACCACCCTTATGGCAGAAAGTGAAGAGGAACTAAAAAGCCTCTTGATGAAAGTGAAAGAGGAGAGTGAAAAAGTTGGTTAAAACTCAACATTCAGAAAACGATGATCATGGCATCTGGTCCTATCATGTCATGGGAAATAGATGGGGAAACAGTGGAAAGAGTGGCAGACTTTACTTCTTTGGGCTCTAAAATCACTGTAGATAGTGATTGCAGCCATGAAATTAAAAGGTGATTACTCCTTGGAAGGAAAATTATGACCAAACTAGACAGCATATTCAAATCAGAGACATTACTTTGCCAACAAAGGTCCATCTAGTCAAGGCTACGGTTTTTCCAGTGGTCATGTATGGATGTGAGAGTTGGACTGTGAAGAAAGCTGAGCACTAAAGAATTGATGCTTTTGAACTGTGGTGTTGGAGAAGACTCTTGAGAGTCCCTTGGACTGCAAGGAGATCCAACCAGTCCATTCTAAAGGAGATCAGTCCTGGGTGTTCTTTGGAAGGAATGATGCTAAAGCTGAAAGCTCCAGTACTTTGGCCACCTTATGCGAAGAGTTGACTCATTGGAAAAGACTCCGATGCTGGGAGGGATTGGGAGCAGGAGGAGAAGGGGATGACAGAGGATGAGATGGCTTGATGGCATCACTGACTCGATGAATGTGAATCTGAGTGAACTCTGGGAGTTGGTGATGGACAGGGAGGCCTGGCGTGCTGCGATTCATGGGCTCTCAAAAAGTCGGACATGACTGAGTGACTGAACTGAACTGATGATGTTGCTATTAATACAAAAAAAAACAAAGAACTCTATGATATGTGATACAAGATATATTATTACGTATAAAATAATCATGATTCAGGTACATTTGGTGTGAGAAGAAGGAAAATTGGATTCTATATCTGTGTTGTTTTTGTATACATATAACAACAAAATCTTAAGGATAAAATTATGGAAGCTAGCGGTAAGAAAAATGTTTACATATAGGTCTTCACTTCCTTCCTTCCCTAATCTCCCAAGCCCATTCCAACCTGGATTCTGTTATTTCCTAACACTTAACTGAATCTTCTTGTCAAAGATACTCTATTTCAACAAAATCCTCATATACTTCTCTGCCTGCATCCTATAAGAGCTCTGTGTCAGCAACTCTTGACAAGACAGGAGGATCTTCTCTCTTGAAAGCCTCCCAGCATCAAGGACACCATACTATTGTGATTTGCTTATTGGCTTGTTTCTCCTCTTTGCCTCAACCTCAAATGATTGGATTCCTCAAAGTTTAGTCTTAAGGCCTCTACTCTTTTCACATAGAATCCTAGACCTTAAGAAATCTTATCTACCCATAATAATGAGTTTAAATATCATTAGTTCAGCATGGGTTCCTTGTATTTTCTGTTTCATAAGTTCTAGGTTCCTATGCCCAACATCTACTTTTTAAAATTAAACGTGTCTCTCTCTAAGAACATTTAAGTTTTACTCTCTTATACTTTCTTAGTAAATTCATCTCAGCTCAGTTCAGTCACTCAGTCGTGTCTGACTATTTGCGACCCCAGAAACCACAGCATGCCAGGCCTCTCTGTCCATCATCAACTCCTGGAGTCCACCCAAACCCATGCCCATTGAGTTGGTGATGCCATTCAACCATCTCATCCTCTGTCGTCCCCTTCTCCTCCTGCCGCCAATCCCACAAGCATCAGAGTCTTTTCCAATGAGTCAGCTCTTTGCATGTGGTGGCCAAAGTATTGGAGTTTCAGCTTAAACATCAGTCCTTCCAATGAACACTCAGGACTGATCTCCTTTAGGATGGACTGGTTGGATCTCCTCACAGTCCAAGGGAGTCTCAAGAGTCTTCTCCAGCACCACAGTTCAAAAGCATCAATTCTTCAGTGCTCAGCTTTCTTCACAGTCCAACTCTCACATCCATACATGACTACTGGAAAAATCATAGCCTTGACTTGATGGACCTTTGTTAACAAAGTAATGTCTCTGCTTTTGAATATCCTATCTAGCTGGTCATAATTTTCCTTCCAATGAGTAAGCATATTTTAATCTCATGGCTGCAGTCACCATCTGCAGTGATTTTGAAGCCCAGAAAAATAAAGTCAGTCACTGTTTCTACTGTTTCCCCATCTATTTCCTGTTAAGTGATGGGACTGGATGCCATGATCTTCGTTTTCTGAATGTTGAGCTTTAATCCAACTTTTTCACTCTCCTCTTTCACCTTAATCAAGAGGCTTTTTAGTTCCTCTTCACTTTCTGCCATAAGGGTGGTGTCATCTGCATATCTGAGGTTATTGATATTTCTCCCGGCAATCTTGATTCCAGCTTGTGCTTCTTCCAGCCCAGCATTTCTCATGATGTATCTGCATATAAGTTAAATAAGCTGGGTCACAATATACAGCCTTAATACACTCCTTTTCCTATTTGGAACCAGTCTGTTGTGCATGTCCAGTTCTAACTGTTGCTTCCTGACCTGCATACATGTTTCTCAAGAGGCAAGTCAGGTGGTCTTAGTAAATTACACAATTTCAATTATACAATACAGTGCTGTCAATGATACACCACATTATACCTTATATCTTCAGACCTTATTCACCTCATAAGTGAAATTTCATACCATTTTTACCAACTTCCTCCTATTTCTTTTGGCAGCCTCTTTTCCCTTCCCTTTTCCTATGAACATCTACTCTTAGCTATGATAGAAATATCTCAAATTTAGCATGTCAAAATGGAACCTCTGGTTTTCCCCATGCCTTTCTCCCTCCATCTTTTCCACTTTAGCAAAAGCACTGCATCTGCTTTGGTGTACTAAGAAAAGAAAACATAGAAGTCATCTTAGTCCTCTCTCACTCCTCCTCAGGTCTTTTCTAATATACCTCCAAAATAGATCTGGGTTCTCGTTTTTTCCCCATTTTTAATCCCCCCACCCATCTCTCCCCTCAGCAAGCACAAAAGTACTCTCTTTTCAGTACTTCCTCTTTGCTTCTTCCGAGCCATTCTCCACAAAGCAGCCAGCATAATATTTTAAATGTGTAAATTGTATCATGTCACTGGCTCACTTAAGAGATTTAGTTAATTGGATCCTAATTGCATTTAGAATAAAACACACATTTCTCATCATCCTGTTAAGCATGGCGTGACCTGACCATAACCAGGCTAACCCCTGGTTTTCTGTACCTTGATAAACTGACTTTTAGTCACACTGGCTTCTTTCATTTTTTGGATCTATTTATTTTACTTTGATTTATTTCTATTTCTTTGGAATAGGAATGTGTGTGTTTCTGTCTCTTTGTATGGCTGTCTCCTTCTGTTGTTTCACTTCTGGGCTTAAAGATCTCCTTCCCAGAGAGACTTCCTCTGAACATGCCTGCATGGAAGTAATGCATTCTTCCTCCTCCATTATTCCGTATACAACTGACCCTGCCAATTTCATTTATTACAAATTCTATATTTATTACAAATTCTATATTCATTTGTATATAATTATTCTCTCTCCAATATTGGACTGTAAGTACCAAAGATTTTTAATCTGTCTTTTTCAGCATGCCTTTTAGACATTTTCCAAGAAAAACTCGTAAATGCAGGAAATTGGGATGCAGCTAAACAAAGGAAAATTCAGGGTATCTCATGTCTAGCACTGCTTATACTACATATTATTTTCCTGATAACTATTCTAGCCAGGGAATCATTCGTTGTTGAATTATTACATATCTGGCACTCAGTGAGGAACTGGGGACTAAACGGTGAACAACAGTTTATAGCCTTATTCAGATAACTGATAAGTAAAATATCAAATTAGATCATGTATACTCCAATAGGGGTCAGTGTATAGTGATATTTGGAATCTATTTCTCCATTTCCTTGAACTGGGTGAGCCGTGCATCCAGTTCCAGACAGAAGCTCTTAACTGATCTGGCAGCTTGTGCTTCCTGCCTCCCTTAAGAAACTAATTGTTATGTAGTGAGGCAATCCTCATGGAGAATCTACATTTAAGTGTTCCAGTCCAAGGCCATGCCATGTGAATACTCTCTTGGAAATCTTGGTTTCAGCCAAGTCTTCGGATGACTCAGATCCCAACCACCATCTGTCTGAATGTGACTGCAGGCAAGATCCCAAAGAACTGCCCAGTTGAAACAAGCCAACTCAGAAATCTGAAAGAAACAATAATGACTGTTGTAAGCCACTAAGTTTTAAGTTTTGTTTTTTGGGTTATTTTAAACAGCAAAGGATAACCTCAACAGTGACTACAGGGTATCTCTGAGACAGTGCAGGTTTAGTTTCAGACTAGTGCAGTAAGACAAATATTGCAATAAATTGAGTCACACAAATTTTCGTTTGCTTCTCAGTGCATTTATAACCCATGTTTATGTTATACGGTAGCCTTCTATGTGTGCAATAACACTATTTTGAAAATATACATATTTTAATTAAAATGGCTAATAAATGCTTTATAGCTAATAAAAGCTAATCATCATTTGAACAAGTCTTATTGTTCAATCACTCAATCATGTCTGACTCTTTATGACCCCATGGACTGCAGCACGACAGGCTTCCCTGTCCTTTACCATCTCCTGGAGCTTGCTCAAACTCATGACCATTAAGTTGGTGATGCCATCCAGCCATCTCATCCTCTGTTGTCCCCTTCTCCTCCTGCCTTCAACTTTCCCAGCATCAGGGTCTTTTCTAATGAGTCAGGTCTTCACATCAGTGGCCAAAGTATTGGAGTTTCAGCTTCAGCACTAATCCTTCCAATGAATATTCAGGACTGATTTTCTTTAGGATGGACTGGTTTGATCTCCTTGCAGTCCAAGGGACTCTCAAGAGTCTTTTCCAACACCACAATTAAAAAACAATTCTTCAGCACTCAGCCTTCTTTATGGTCCAACTCTCACACACATACATGACTACCAGAAAAACCATAGCTTTGACTAGATGGACCTTTGTTGACAGTCATGTCTCTGCTTTTTAATGTGCTGTCTAGGTTAATCATAGCTTTACTTCCAAGGAACAAGAGTCTTAATTTCATGGCTGCAGTCACCATCTGCAGTGATTTTGGAGCCCAGGAAAATAAAGTCTGTCACTGTTTCCAGTGCTTCCCCATCTATTTGCCATGAAGTGATGGGACCAGATGCCATGATTTTCAGTTTTTATTTATTTTTATTTTTTTTTCAATTTTTAAATGTTGAGTTTTAAGCCAGATTTTTCACTCTCCTCCTTCACCTTCATCAAGAGTCTCTTTAGTTCCTCTTCTCTTTCTGCCATAAGGGTGATATCATCTGCATATCTGAGGTTATTGATATTTCCCCTGGAAATCTTGATTTCTGTTTGTGCTTCATCCAGCCTGGCATTTTGCATAATGTACTCTGCATGTAAGTTAAATAAGCAGAGTTACAATACACAGCCTTGATGTACTCCTTTCCCAATTTGGAACCAGTCCATTGTTCCATGTCCGGTTCTGTCACTTCTTGACCTGAATACAGGTTTCTCAGGAGGCAAGTAGGATAGTTGGTATTCCCAGCTCTTTAGGAAGTTTCCACAGTTTGTTGTGATCCACACAGTCAAAGGCTTTAGTGTATTCAATGAAGCAGAAGTAGATGGTTTTTCTGGAATTCTCTTGCTTTTTCTATGACCCCATAGAGCAAGTCATAGGGAAACCATAAGCATTTTCCTGCTGGAGGGTCTTCCCATGATGTTTATGATTACTGACTGATCAGGATTGTGGTTGCTGATGATTGGAGTGGCTGTGGCAATTTCTTAAAATGAGACAACACTGAAGTTTGCTGCATCAATTGACTCTTCCTTTCATGATTTATTTTTCTGTAGCAGGCAGGGTTGTTTGGTAACATTTTGTTCAAAGTAGAACTTCTTTCAAAATTGGAGTCAGTCCTATCAAATTCTGTCACTGCTTTATCAACTGAGTTTATGTAATATTATATATCTTCTGTGGTTATTTTAACAATCTTCAAAGTATCTTCACCAGGAACAATTTCCAACTCAAGAAGCCACTTTCTTTGATCTTCCATAAGAAACAACTCCTCATCCATTCAAGTTTAACATGAGATTGCAGCGATTCTGTCACATCTTCAAGCTCCACTTCTAATTCTAGGTCTGTTGCTATTTCCAACACTTCTTCAGTTATTTCCTCAATGAAATCTTGAATCCCTCAAAGTCATTCATTAAGGTTAGAACCAACTTCTTCCAAGCTACTTTTAATGTTGATATGTTGACCTCTTTGCGTGAATCAAGGATATTCTGAATGGTATCTAGAATGGTGAACCATTCCCAGAAGGTTATCAATTTATTTTACCTAGATCCATCAGAAGAATCACTACATGTAATACCTATAGTCTTAGGTAATGTATTTCTTAAATATTAAGACTTAAAAGTGGAAAGTATTTCTTGATCCATGGGCTACAGAATGGGTGTGGTATTAGCAGGCATGAGAACAACAAGAATCTTGTTGTACCTCTGGATCTGACTTTTAGATGACCGGTTATATTGTCAACAAGAAGTAATATTTTGAAAGGAACCTTTTTTTTTTTTTTTTTTTCCTGAGCAGGGTGGGCTGAAAATATTCAGTAAACCATTTTGTAAATAGATGTGCTCTCATCCAGACTGTATTGTTTCATTTAGAGAACAGAAGTTGAATAGATTTAGCATAATTCTTAAGTCCCTAAGATTTTCACAGTAGTAAACAAGCATTGACTTCAACGTAAAGTCACAGGTGCACTAGCACCTAACTAGAAAGTCAGCTTGTTTGTAGCCAGGTATTGACTTTTCTTCTCTAGCTATGAAAGTCTTATATGGCAAATTCATCTCATAGAAGCCTATTTTGTCTACATTGAAAAATCTACCATTTAGTGTAACCACCTTCATTAAATTTCTTGGCTAAACCTTCTGGATAGCTTATGCATCAGTACTTGATTCTTCATCTTGTA
Source organism: Bos indicus x Bos taurus (assembly GCF_003369695.1). Lineage (NCBI taxonomy): Eukaryota > Metazoa > Chordata > Mammalia > Artiodactyla > Bovidae > Bos > Bos indicus x Bos taurus. Next base: position 16,550,859 of record NC_040084.1, on the reverse strand, counting down.
TTTTGATGCTATGGAGACATTTTCTTTCCTTCTACCTCATGAAAGAACCCTTGCTAGTTTCAATTTTTTCTCCTGCAGCTTCCTCACCTCTCTCAGCCTTCACAGAATTTGACAAGAATTAGGACTTTTCTCTGGATTAGACTTCCACTTAAGGAAACATTGAGGCTGTTTTGATCTACCCAGAGCACAAAAATTTTCTTCATATCAGCAGTAAGGCTATTTCACTTTCTTATCATTTGTGTTTTCACTGGAGTAGCACTTTTAATTATTTCAAGAACTTGTCCTTAATACTCACAACTAGAGGTCTAGCTTTTGACCTATCTCTGCTTTCGACATGCCTTTTCTCATTTCTAGCTTTTAATTTCAAGTGAGAAAAATGTGACTCTTCCTTTCCCTTGAACCCATTGTAGAGTTACTAATTAGCCTAATTTCAATGCTGTCATGCCTCAGGGAATAGGAAGGCCTGGGGAGGAGGAGAGAGATAGGGGAAAAAGAAAAAAAAAAAACTAATCAGCTGGAGCAATAAGAACACACACATTAAGCTTGCCATCTTATATGGGAATTTGTGATGCTCCCAAAACAATTACAATAGTAACATCAAAGGTCACTGTTGATGGATGACCATAACAAATACAAAAACAATGAAAAAGTTTGAAATTTACCAAAATTTCATAAATTTCACATTAATTACCAAAATAGGTTACAGAGATACAAAGTGAGCAAATGCTGTTGGAAAAGTATTGCTGAAAGATTTACTCCATGTAGTGTTGCCACAGACCTTCAATTTGTAAAGAAAGCAATATCTGTCAAGCACAATAAAATGAGGCGTGGTTGTACATTTTCATTATAGTATTTTTAGCCTGTATTTGTTAATAACATAACAAGAAAAGAAAAGAATATAATTGCTTAACTGAGGGCAACTGAGGCTACAGAAAACATACATATCAGACTCTGCTTTGTTTAAACTCAGGTCTATTTAACACTTCCGAAGATACCTTTCTCTATGTCAGTCTATACATCCACACATTCATTCTTCCAACTCTATCCATTTTCTCTTCCATCCATCTACTCATCACTCCATAAATCCATTCATTTAAGATTCAGTTCAGTTCAGTCACAAAGTCGTGTCCAACTCTTTGCGATCCCATAAACTGCAGCATGTCAGGCTTCCCTGTCCATCACCAACTCCCGGAGTTTACCCAAACTCATGTCCACTGAGTCAGTGATGCCATCCAACCATCTCATCCTCTGTCGTCCCCTTCTCCTCCTGGTTCCAATCCCTCCCAGCATCAGGGTCTTTTCCAATAAGTCAGCTCTTTGCATTAGGTGGCCAAAATATTGGAGTTTCAGCTTCAACATCAGTCCCTCCAATGAACACCCAGGGCTGATCTCCTTTAGGATGGACTGGTTGGATCTCCTTGCAGTCCAAGGAGCACTCAAGACTCTTCTCCAACACCACAGTTCAACAGCATCAGTTTTTTGGTGCTCAGCTTTCTTTATAGGCCAACTTTCACATCCATACATGACTACTGGAAAGACCATAGCCTTGACTAGACAGACCTTTGATGACAAAGTAATGTCTCTGCTTTTCAATATGCTGTCTAGGTTGGTCATAACTTTCCTTCCAAGGAGTAAACATCTTTTAACCTCATGGCTGCAGTCACCATCTTCAGTGATTTTGGAGCCCCCCAAAATAAAGTCTGACACTGTTTCCACTGTTTCCCCATCTATTTCCCATGAAGTGATGGGACCAGATCTTAGTTTTCTGTATGTTGAGCTTTCAGCTAACTTTTTTTACTCTCCTATTTCACTTTCAACAAGGGGCTCTTTAGTTATTCTTCACTTTCTGCCATGAGGGTGGTGTCATCTGCATATCTGAAGTTACTGATATTTCTCCCAGCAATCTTGATTCCAGCCTGTGCTTCCTCCAGCCCAGCATTTCTCATGATGTACTCTGCATATAAGTTAAATAAGCAGGGTGACAATATACAGCCTTGACGTATTCCTTTTCCTATTTGGAACCAGTCTGTTGTTTCATGTCCAGTTCTAACTGTTGCTTCCTGACCTGCATACACATTTCTCAAGAGGCTGGTCAGGTGGTCTGATATGCCCATCTCTTTCAGAATTTTCCACAGTTTATTGTGATCCACACAATCAAACATTTGGCATAGTCAATAAAGCAGAAATAGATGTGTGTGTGTGTGTGTTTTCTGGAATTCTCTTGCTTTTTCGATGATCCAGCAGATGTTGGCAATTTGATCTCTGGTTCCTCTGCCTTTTCTAAAACCAGCTTGAACATCTGGAAGTTCATGGTTCACGTATTGCTTAAGCCTGGCTTGGAGAATTTTGAGCATCACTTTACTAGTGTGTGAGACGAGTGCAATTGTGTGGTAGTTTGGGCATTCTTTGGCATTGCCTTTCTTTGGGATCAGAATGAAAACTGACCTTTTCTAGGCCTGTGGCCACTGCTGAGTATTCCGTATTTGTTGGCATATTGAGTGCAGAACTTTCACAGCATCATCTTTCAGGATTTGAAATAGCTCAACCGGAATTCCATCACCTCCACTAGTTTTTTCATAGTGTTACTTCCTAAGGCCCACTTGACTTCACATTCCAGGATGTCTGGCTCTAGGTGAGTGATCATACCATCCTGATTATCTGGGTCTTGAAGATTTTTTGTACAGTTCTTCTGTGTATTCTTGCCACCTCTTCTTAATATCTTCTGCTTCTGTTAGGTCCATACCATTTCTGTCCTTTATCGAGCCCATCTTTGAATGAAATGTTCCCTTGTTATCTCTAATTTTCTTGAAGAGATCTCTAGTCTTTCCTATTCTATAGTTTCCTCTATTTCTTTGCACCGATCACTGAGGAAGGCTTTCTCATCTCTCCTTGCTATTCTTTGGAACTCTGCATTCAAATGGGTATATCTTTCCTTTTCTCCTTTGCTTTTTGCTTCACTTCTTTTCACAGCTATTTGTAAGGCTTCCTCAGACTGCCATTTAAGATTATGGAGCTCTTATTCTGAAGCAAGTCCTTTAATAGACAATAAGAATATAAAATTGAATGAAATATTTTTGATTCCAAAGAGAATGTATCTTATTGGAAACCATTATTTAAAACAAAATTTCAGATACATGGTGAAAGTTATAAAAATAGAAGATGCACCTTTTGTTTGTTACTGTTTTGTTTTGGTTATTTCAAAATGGTTATTTCTCCTAGAGTCTCAGATCATTCTCAGTTACATGAAAGCCTCACACACACTTCTCTGTTTTTCATATCTACTGAAAAAAAGAAAACAAGTCTTAGCCGATAATTGAAAATAGTTGAGAATCTACTGAGGAAGATGGCTTGCTATAGGAGCTAAGTCTGATAACAGAACAGAGTAATTGAAAAAGAGATTCTTGCATCACCCTTTTATCCATTGCCCTCCAAGAAATTCCAGCAGATGCAGGAGAAAAAGAGCCAGAGAAATAAAGTAACAATTGTCTGGTTGTCTTTAGACACATCAGGTGTCCAATCTATATTGATTATAATTTCTAAATTTTTATCAGCATTTACTTAACTTTATACATACGTGACCTAAGTCTGTATGGTACCAATTATTAAAGTACGTGAGTTATTTGGTAACTCTGTGTCTACTTTATCAATGTAGGCTACATAATAGAGTTAATAATAATTTGGGGGTCATACTTGATTATTTGCAGTATTATATAGACTTCATTTCCCATAGATTTTTAACATGTGTATATCCTTCTTCAGTGACAATGAGAGTATCTAATGCATTTTGATCTGATTATAAATCTCTTTGCATTTTATTTTTTGTCTTTTCTTTTTGTCCAGTGTTTGTTTTTTTTTTTTTTTCAACCGATATGTTTATCTTTGGTAGTCAAACCATGCTTCATGCAGTTAACCATAAAAAATTCATGTTTCTCGAGTTCACTTCAAAAGCACTACCTGATCGGTCAAAGTTTATTTTAAAATGTCATAATGCCTTTCCATTATGCCTTTATTTGGAGCTGTGGTGCTTTAAAGTCCCATTCTACAGAGGAAAAACACAGATTCTTTCTACTTCAGAAGGACAAGTAGCAACACATTGGTATATGGGAGGACACTCACAAACCAGCAATGATTTAATAATTTTTGTTGTAAATTAAGTAAATGGAGGAGAAGGCAATGGCACCCCACTCCAGTACTCTTGTCTGGAAAATCCCATGGATGGAGGAGCCTGGTGGGCTGCAGTCCAGGGGGTCGCTAAGAGTTGGGCACGGCTGAGCGACTTCACTTTCACTTTTCACTTTCATGCATTGGAGAAGGAAATGGCAACCCACTCCAGTGTTCTTGCCTGGAGAATCCCAGGGATGGGGGAGCCTGGTGGGCTGCCATCTGTGGGGTCGCAGAGAGTCGGACACGACTGAAGTGACTTAGCAAGTAAATGGACATTCAGACCTTGGGGAAAAACACATTTTCAAAATCTGAGATAAAAATTAATCACTATGATGTTTCAGTTGTTAAAGATAAAGTTAACAAGGTTAACCCCTCATTGTTAATTTCGAAGGTGTGTATTATTTAGCAAAATTTCTCTATATAGCTAAGGATGAAATTCTGAAAGTTTCAGGCTTCATGTGTACTTTCATATGAACTTGAATTTGAAGTATGAAATAGTAGAATTAATATCAAAGGAAATGGTAAAGAATTGTGGAAGCTTCATTCTGTAAGCAATGGTTACTCAACTTGATGTACAGTTTAAATATGTCATATGACTGCTAAACTCACTTGTTTCCTGTCCCAGAAGAGCTAGTTAGTTTTGTTCAGGTTTCTAATCTTAAGGGCATCTAGCACCTTAACCTCAATTTTATAATCTATTAGAAATTCTATGTCATAAGGAATGTATATTGCATATATCAATACAACTTATCATTATAGAAGAAAAAAAATAGTCTCTATAACTGAAGTTACACATGTGCAAATTCACCATCATTCTTGCATGAATGTCTTAATTGTCTATCAGTTCAGGTCACTATAGTTACTAATATTAAACAAAGGTTTGTATTATGTGACAAACATCGTGATGGAGTTGAGGGCCTTGTAGCTGGAAAGCAATATAGACATGTTGCCTTCCTATCTGGACCATCTAATCTAGTAGGAAAACATAATGAAGAGGGAAGTTTAGAAACCTTAGCCTCAGGTTAGGACCTTAGCATAAGGTCCAAGCCATCTATGCTCAGTTTGCAACAACCTACTTCAATAAATGCCTTGCTCTATGATTTCTTGCCTTATGAGGGAAAAAGAGAGTCCTAGAATACAGGTTGAATAAAAGAAATTTAGTATAAAGTGACACAAGATAACTATTTAGTCAGCTCTGGTGTACAGAGCTACCCTGGGTCAAGTCCCACTCTCCAGCTCCAATCTCTGGTGATCCCTCATTTCAGTCACAGTGGCTCCATAGGGGAATACTCTTCAGGGGCCTTAGAAGTGGACACTCATGAGCTTCATAACGTGGCTTCTCTCATTTCTCAGCTCTGTGCATATACAGGTTAATCATTCATGGAATCTGATAATTAAAACTTTATGGAAAAGAAAAAAAAATGCAGTTCTTTCTTTGAACTTATTTTTATTCTGTGAGGACATGCATCTTCCCTATTCTGTGAATCATTTTGAGACAAAGAAGAGCATAGTGGGCACTGGGCAGACTCACATATGTTTTTCATGTGGAGTCTTAACTCTGTCTTCCCCTTTCTCTCCCACGCTGTAACCCTGCCACCAGCTGGGGCTGCCTCTTCTTTAAGAGATTTGTATTGTATGCAAATTCTTACCCTTCACTTTAGCAAAGTCCAAAGACCTTCCTGAAATTTCTGTGACAAAGGCACTTAAGGTCACCTGGTCCCTTCTGGTTCTGAATCATCATCTTTGCTGAACTCTGGATTTCACACATTTTTCAATTCCTACAGCTGTTTATTACCTTCTCTTCCATGCTCGCCCCATTTCTATGCCTACTTCTTTTCTTTGGTATCTCCCAAGATAACTTCATTTGTACTTATCTGTATGTATAACAGATTTCATTAAACATTTTGAAGTTAGAGATGAGCTTTAAACACATTCAAAGTACTTAACTTTAAAACTTTGACCATCTTTCTCTAAGTGTTATGGTTGCCATTTCCTGCCAATGTGTGCAACAATCTGTCTCCTGCAAAATTTCAATGTCCTTTGCTTTATTACACAGAACTAACTCCGTCTCCCCAGTTCACTCAGGCTCACCTACTATGATAAAGTACTATCTGCTCTCAACATCAATCTAGGATCACAGAGAACTCCCCCAATCTGTGCTTTTTATTTGAAAGTGAAAGTGAAAGTCACTCAGTCGTGTCCAACTCTTTGCTACCCCATGGACTATATAGAATTCTTTAGGCCAGAATACAAGAGTGGGTAACCTTTCCCTTCTCCAGGGGATCTTCTCCACCCAGGGATTGAACCCAGGTCTCCCGCATTGCAGATGGATTCTTTACCAGCTGAGGCATTTTCTTTATCTCTTACTAATCAATCTCTGCTATAGGATAGATCAGAAGACATTCTAAAGTGATTAACCTCCCACTAATAAGAACAGTTAGAACTGGACATGGAACAACAGCCTGATTCCAAATCGGGAAAGGAGTACGTCAAGGCCATCCATTGTTATCCTGCTTATTTTACTTATATGCAGAGTACATCATGAGAAATGCTGGGCTGGATGAAGCATAAGCTGGAATAAAGATTGCTGGGAGAAATATCAATAACCTCAGATATGCAGATGACACCACCTTCATGGCAGAAAGTGAAGAAGAACTAAAGAGTCTTTTGATGAAAGTGAAAGAGGAGAGTGAAAAAGTTGGCTTAAAATTCAACATTCAGAAAACTAAGATTATGGCATCTGGTCCCATCACTTCATGGCAAATAGATGGGGAAACAATGGAAACAGTGACAGACTTTATTTTAGGGGGGCTTCAAAATCACTACAGATGGTGACTGCAGTCATGAAGTTAAAAAACACTTGACCCTTGGAAGAAAAGTTATGACCAACCTAGACAGCATATTAAAAAGCAGAGACATTACTTTGCCAACAAAGGTCCATCTAGTCAAGGCTATGGTTTTTCCAGTAGTCATGTATGGATGTGAGAGTTGGACTATAAAGAAAGGTGAGCCCTGAAGAATCGATGCTTTTGAACTGTGGTTCAGTTCAAAAGACTGAGAAGACTCTTGAGCGTCCCTTGGACAGCAAGGAGATCCAACCAGTCCATCCTAAAGGAGATCAGTCCTGAGTGTTCATTGGAAGGACTGATTCTGAAGCTGAAACTCCAATATTTGGCCACCTGATAAGAGTTGACTCATTTGAAAAGACCCTGATGCTGGGAAAGATTGAGGGCAGGAAGAGAAGGGGACAAAAGAGGATGAGATGATTGGATGGTATCACTGACTCAATGGACATGAGTTTGAGTGGACTCCGGGAGTTGGTGATGGACAGGGAGGCCTGGCGTGCTGCAGTCCATGGGGTCGCAAAGAGTCGGACATGACTGAGCAACTGAACTGAACTGAATTGAAATGAACTATGCTGTTCACAAATGGAAGAGAGCTGTGATTAAATCTGCACTGGGTTTTAAATAATTTTTCACTTTATTGCAAAATTTTACTTTGAGTCTGAGTTAGGTAGCTCCTGTGCAGTCCCTACAAAATTCATCAGGACACAGATTATGCGATCAATTTAACGGTCTTTATCTCCCACTAGGCTGAGATTTCCACAAGCAAAGAAACCCTGCATTTTTTTTCATTGTGTGTATTTTTTTTTTGTAACACCCAGCTTCAACTAGAAGTAGCTATTCAACAAATAGTTGTTATGTGAATGAGTGAACAGCATCATATCTCTGACAAGACCTTGATTTTTGGCATTTGCTACCTCTTTTTGTTATACACATATATTTTTTGCATATTCTTTTCCATTAGAGTTTATCATAGAAAGTTGAAAATAATTCCTTGTGCTGTACAGGAGGAACTTATTGTTTATCCATCATGTGTATATAATAGCTGGCATCTGCTAATCCCAATACTTCCTTCCCTCTCTTCCCCCTTGGCAACCACAAGTCTGTTCTCTATGTCTGTGCATCTATTTCGAGATCATAGTTTCTCATTCTAAAGTTGAGGATGCTTTGACCAGAGAAGAGAAGCAGCTTGGCTTCATTTTGTTACACTGCAAGAAATGTGCTGTTCATAGAAATCAGACTTCCTCTTTCTCTGGCTCTGTGCCTTCCCATTACACCACAGATACACCCGAGGCATCAGGCATTCTTCATCTCTGAACCATGAATGGAGGAGCAGTGCACAGCTTTCCAGGGACCAGCATTGTTCGCTTCAGCATCCCTTTACAGGTAGTGTGGGATATGTAGAAGTCTCCCCACTCCTGGCAACCTGAGATGTCTTTTCAAGTTTAGGAAAGTAACACAGGAATTCCATCTTTCTTGGCAAAAAAAAGTACATGGGCTTTCCAAGGGCATTTCAGATTTTCAAAAACTGGTTTTTGACTCTGGAAAAGTTTAGTTCCAAGAAAGTGGTTTAAGTGCTTCCTCTGGGCATGAAAGGATTAAGAACTGTAAGGGAAATCCATTTAAGAATAAGAAGAATTAACTTCCAAATAATTCTTGCATTTATTTGTTCTGCTGATATATCTCCTAGCAAATTTCTTCATTGCATGGGACAAATGAGAATAGTTGGAAAAGAATTGATAACCCATAGATTAGACAAATCTCCTTGAGAACAGCCATTAGATATTTAATCCCCACTGTGTCCCTTTTCTCACTTCTTTACAGTTTCCATGCATCTTGTCTATCTCTTTGACCTCACCCCCAAACTCTTCATTCACATCCTGCATACAAGCTACAGAAACATGGCTGGAATATATTATTAGAGACACAATATACCAAAAATTGCTTCCATTTCAATCCTTGCTCCATCACCTTCTGGTTATGTCACATTTCTAGCTGTGTTGACTGTTCCATTCTGTTTCTCCCTCATTTGAAAATTAAAAAAAAAGAAGGAGAGTAATAATTAGAGAGTTTTTTCATATAAAATACTTGCCCAGCACATAATAATTCATCAACAAATGTTACCTACCTTTGACAAAATCTTGTTTGCAATTCTACAGACTTCAATGATAAGTTTTATGTAGTTCTTTTGTAACAAACCTTTAACCCAACTTGAGTTCATCTGACAGTAAAATTCAACTGGAACTGATGTGAGACTGTGTCTAGTCTATATTTATTTTAATTAGTACAAATATGATTCAGTTCATTTCAGTCACTCAGTCGTGTTTGACTCTTTGCGACCCCATGGACTGCAGCACGCCAGGCCTCCCTGTCCATCACCAACTCCCAGAGTTTACTCTAACTTATGTCCATCGAGTTAGTGATGCCATCCAGCCATCTCATCCTCTGTCGTCCCCTTCTCCTCCTGCCCCTAATCCCTTCCAGCATCAGAGTCTTTTCCAATGAGTCAACTCTTCTTATGAGGTGGCCAAAGTACTGGAGTTTCAGCTTTAGCATCAGTCCTTCCAATGAATATTCAAGACTGATTTCATTTAAGATGGACTGGTTGGATCTCCTTGCAGTCCAAGGGACTCTCAAGAGTCTACTCCAACACCACAGTTTAAAAGCATCAATTCTTCAGCACTCAGCTTTCTTCACAATCCAAATCTCACATCCATACCCGACTACTGGAAAAACCACAGCCTTGACTAGACAGACCTTTGTTGGCAAAGTAATGTCTCTGCTTTTGAATATGCCATCTAGGTTGGTCATAACTTTCCTTCCAAGGAGTAAACGTCTTCTAATTTCATGGCTGCAATCACCATCTGCAGTGATTTTGGAGCCCCAAAAAATAAAGTCAGCCACTGTTTCCTCATCTATTTCCCATGAAATGATGGGACCAGATGCCATGATCTTCATTTTCTGAATGTTGAGCTTTAAGCCAACTTTTTCACTCTCCACTTTCACTTTCATCAAGAGGCTTTTTAGTTCCTCTTCACTTTCTGCCATAAGGGTGGTGTCATCTGCATATATGAGGTTATTGATATTTCTCCCAGCAATCTTGATTCCAGCTTGTTCTTCTTCCAGCCCAGCGTTTTTCATGATGTACTCTGCATATAAGTTAAATAAGCAGGGTGACAATATACAGCCTTGATGTACTCCTTTTCCTATTTGGAACCAGTCAGTTGTTCCATGTCCAGTTCTAACTGTTTCTTCCTGACCTGCATACAGGTTTCTTAAGAGGCAGGTCAGGTGGTCTGGTATTCCCATCTCTTTCAGAATTTTCCACAGTTTATTGTGATCCACACAGTCAAAGGCTTTTGCGTAGTCAATAAAGCAGAAATAGATGTTTTTCTGGAACTCTCTTGCTTTATCCATGATCCATTGGATGTTGGCAATTTGATCTCTTGTTCCTCTGCCTTTTCTAAAACCAGCTTGAACATCTGGAAGTTCATGATCCACATATTGCTGAAGCCTGGCTTGGAGAATTTTGTATACAAATGTGATTACTTTAATGAAGAATTTGATTAGTTTGATTACAGGGTGCTGTTCCAGACCCCACTGGATATTATAGTGAATTAAAGCTCAGTATTGTGTTTCTCACTTCTTATAAGCTTTAAATTCTGAAACACATTGAGACCCAAAAGTTTTGTGTAAGACACTATTGGTTTCAGGTTTATTTATCATATTATTATATATTATTATTATCTCAATATAAGTCACCAAATCAGCTATGTTTGCTTCACATACCTCATCTCTCACTTACCCTTGTCCTATTGATTCAGGGAAACCCAGGTCCAATGTTTGTAGGGCTCTGTGGAACTTTCTTCACTATTCTAATCACTGGGACCATTTTTTTTGTTCCTTAATGGTTCTTAACCCTCTACTCCATACAGTTTTCTTTCCTATATTTTGTGAATTGTATCCCAAGAAAATTAGATAGCACTTAAGAGAACAAATAAATTATACCCAATGAGTATTTTCTGTTTACACTATTACCTGATGAAAAATAATCATGCAATATTTTAAAAATCTATTTTAAACATAAAATGAAATGCTAATATTTTAATGATAAAATTAACTATGTGAATAGTAAAATATTTTTTTCTTTCTGGTTTGAAAAAAATAAGTTGCTATTGCTATGAAATATGTCCTAACAAGTACTTACACATATTCATGAAAACACATGAAAACCCCACTGCCAACAGAAGAGCAGGCTTCCTGTTGCCAAAGGAAAAACTATTCCTTTTGAGAACTGAACAATCACAGGTGTTTCAATGATACAGTATTTTAGATAGTTATAAGGGAATAATTTCAACAAGATATCAGAGGGCATTTTAAACCTTTATGGATCTAAAAAGTCATTATACACGATAATCCTTAAGACTTTATGTCAACATATTTTGAAAACTTGTTATTTTATTATAGTTTTACATCCCTATTACAAAAATACTATGTCTGTTGTAGAAAACTTAGAGTATATCTATAAGCATAAAGAAGAAAACATGTTTGCTAATACTCTTCACTAGCCAAAATTAATGCTATTTACATATTTATGATGTTATTTACTTAAGTATGCATATGTAAATAGTATATGTGTTTGTGTATTGTAGATCTGCTATGTTTTAATTATAGTGAAAAAATCATAGTATACTGCAAATGAAGCAATTATACTATGGAATTTCTAGATTTAATTAGATATGGTTTGAAATAGCAAAAAAACAAATATAGAATTATCGTGGCTTTCCATGAAGGAAACTTACAGGGGGCTGAAATATAGGGGAATAGGGAATAGAGTCATTAGGGCAGAAACTCTGAAAACTTCCAAAGACAAAGTGTCTAGAATACTGGGCAGAGAGTGAAACAAGATGAAAATGTAGAGCTTCATAGAGACCAGATCATGAGGTGCCCCGTGGTCCATTATAAGGGTATAAACTTATTTTGATAAACAGTGGAACAGCATCAGTGGGCTTGCTGCAAAGAGACTGATGTGATTTGGCCAAATCTGGGCTATTCTGCTTCAGCACTATTGACATTTGGGGTCAGATAACTCCTTGTTTTGGAAGACTGCTCTTTGCATCGTAGTATGTGTAGTAGCATTCAAAAAACTAAGATCATGGCATCCAGTCCCATCAGCTCAGCTCAGTTCAGTTCACTCGCTCAATCGTGTCAGACTCTTTGCGACCCCATGAATCACAGCATGCCAGGCCTCCCTGTCCATCACCAACTCCCAGAGTTCACTCAGACTCACGTCCATCGACTCAGTGATGCCATCCAGCCATCTCATCCTCTGTCATCCCCTTCTCCTCCTGCCCCCAATCCCTCCCAGCATCAGAGTCTTTTCCAATGAGTCAACTCTTCGCATGAGGTGGCCAAAGTACTGGAGTTTCAGCTTTAGCATCATTCCTTTCAAAGAAATCCCAAGGCTGATCTCCTTCAGAATGGACTGGTTGGATCTCCTTGCAGTCCAAGGGACTCTCAAAAGTCTTCAACACCACAGTTCAAAAGCATCAATTCTTTGGCGCTCAGCTTTCTTCACAGTCCAACTCTCACATCCATACATGACCACAGGAAAAACCATAGCCTTGACTAGACAGACCTTTGTTGGCAAAGTAATGTCTCTGCTTTTGAATATGCTATCTAGATTGGTCATAACTTCATGGCAAATAGATGGGGAAACAGTGGAAACAGTGTCAGACTTTATTTTTTTGGGTTTCAAAATCACGGCAGATGGTGATTGCAGCCATGAAATTGAAAGATGCTTACTCCTTTGAAGGAAAGTTATGAGCAAAAGAGACACTGATGTATAGAACAGTCTTATGGACTCTGAGGGAGAGGGAGAGGGTGGGAAGATTTGGGAGAATAGCATTGAAACATGTAAAATATCATGTATGAAACGAGATGCCAGTCCAGGTTCGATGCACGATACTGGATGCTTGGGGCTAGGGCACTGGGACGACCCAGAGGGATGGTATGGGGAGGGAGGAGGGAGGAGGGTTCAGGATGGGGAACACATGTATACCTGTGGTGGATTCATTTTGATATTTGGCAAAACTAATACAATTATGTAAAGTTTAAAAATAAAATAAAATTTAAAAAAAAAGAAAAAAAAATAATAAAGAATCTGGATGCTTGATGAGTAAGTGAGCTGCTGCTATTATAGTTTTCTTACTATTATGGGATAAAATATATTAAAATAATAGGTTTAACAGAGTGGAGGGCAATGATGGGAAAGCCAAAGTGGAAATGGAAGAGTAGTGGGTTTGAGTGAAGAGTACTAGTGGCTTGTGTAGGAGATGAGAGTACCTTGGACCGAGGAGATCTGTCTTGGAGCTGTGTCTTATGGTGTCTTGAAATTGTGGCTATGGAGAAGTTGTAATAATCAAGATTTTTTTGGAGCTAGAACAGACATGATTTGAATTAGTACTTCAATCTGGGTATCATCCCATTCTTTTGCTTCATTTCAAGCAAAACTTCTCACAAGAGTTGTCTGTTTTCCAGAAGGAAAAAAAAAAAAAGAGGCAAAGTTTTATATAGTGTGTATACTATCTTGGTATAAGACTGAGGTTACGTATAAGCCAAATGGCACACAATTAACTGTTTAATACATGTTGAAACAGACGGCATTCTGAGAAAAAAATTTTAAATAATGGATTTCCTACAGAATGCCTCTAAAAAATAAAATTCAGATTGATAAAAGACATAAATTTGCAAAGTAAAATTTTAAAACTATGAGAAACAATATAGGAAAATGTTTCCTAGAAATGTCTTTTGGGGATTGAAACATATTTATTAATGATATAAAAGCAAATCTCACAAAATAAAAATATAATTATATGTATTACAACAACAAGAAAACAAATTTTTTGTCTTCTGAAAGACTTTAGAAACCAAAAGTAAGGTACGATATAATCTGAAAAATAGACATTTCTCCAAAGAAGACATACAGATGGCTAACAAACACATGAAAAGATGCTCAACATCACTCATTATCAGAGAAATGCAAATCAAAACCACTATGAGGTACCATTTCACACCAGTCAGAATGGCTGCAATCCAAAAGTCTACAAATAATAAATGCTGGAGAGGATGTGGAGAAAAGGGAACCCTCTTACACTGTTGGTGGGAATGCAAACTAGTACAGCCACTATGGAGAACAGTGTGGAGATTCCTTAAAAAACTGGAAATAGAACTGCCTTATGATCCAGCAATCCCACTGCTGGGCATACACACTGAGCAAACCAGAAGGGAAAGAGACACGTGTACCCCAATGTTCATCGCAGCACTGTTTATAATAGCCAGGACATGGAAGCAACCTAGATGTACATCAGCAAATGAATGGATAAGCAAGCTGTGGTACATATACACAATGGAGTATTACTCAGCCATTAAAAAGAATACATTTGAATCAGTTCTAATGAGGTGGATGAAACTGGAGCCTATTATACAGAGTGAAGTAAGCCAGAAGGAAAAACACAAATACAGTATGCTAACGCATATATATGGAATTTAGAAAGATGGTAATGATAACCCTGTATACGAGACAGCAAAAGAGACACTGACGTATAGAACAGGCTTATGGACTCTGTGGGAGAGGGAGAGGGTGGGAAGATTTGGGAGAATGGCATTGAAACATGTAAAATATCATGTATGAAATGAGATGCCAGTCCAGGTTCAATGCACGATACTGGATGCTTGGGGCTGGTGCACTGGGACGACCCACAGGGATGGTGTGGGGAGGGAGGAGGGAGGAGGATTCAGGATGGGGAACACATGTATACCCGTGGTGGATTCATTTTGATATTTGGCAGAACTAATACAATTATGTAAAGTTTGAGAATAGAATAAAATTAATTAAAAAATATTTTATAATATTTAGGTGCAAGATTTATATACAGAATGTATAAGAAACTTCTTTATCACTTCAGTTCAGTCACTCAGTCATGTCTGACTCTTTGCAACTCCATGAATCGCAGCACGCCAAGCCTCCCTGTCCATCACCAACTCCCAGAGTTCACTCAGATTCATGTCCATCAAGTCAGTGATGCCATCCAGCCATCTCATCCTCTGTCGTCCCCTTCTCCTCCTGCCCCAAATCCCTCTCAGCATCGGAGTCTTTTCCAATGAGTCAACTCTTTGCATGAGTGGCCAAAGTACTGGAGTTTCAGCTTTAGCATCATTCCTTCCAAAGAAATCCCAGGGCTGATCTCCTTCAGAATGGACTGGTTGGATCTCCTTGAAGTCCAAGGGACTCTCAAGAGTCTTCTCCAACACCACACTTCAAAAGCATCAATTCTTCAGCGCTCAGCTTCCTTCACAGTCCAACACTCACATCCATACATGACCACGGGAAAAACCATAGCCTTGACTAGACAGACCTTTGTTAGCAAAGTAATGTCTGCTTTTCAATATGCTATCTAGGTTGGTCATAACTTTCCTTCCAAGGAGTAAACGTCTTTTAATTTCATGGCTGCAATCACCATCTGCAGTGATTTTGGAGCCCCAAAAAGTAAAGTCTGACACTGTTTCCACTGTTTCCCATCCCTTTCCCATGAAGTGATGGGACCAGATGCCATGATCTTCATTTTCTGAATGTTGAGCTTTAAGCCAACTTTTTCACTCTCCTCTTTCACTTTCGTCAAGAGGCTTTTTAGTTCCTCTTTTATATCCCCCCAAATAAAGAGACAATGCAATTGAGATAAATGTTGAGTAATTTCTAAAATGGTATCACAAATGCTCCCATCCATATGTAGTTCTCTAATTCCACTACTAACTAAAGAAATCCAATTCAAAGCAAAACAGTAACTACATTCACAAAAAGTATACCCACAAAGTATATGACAAAAAAACAATGACAATTTCCAGTTGTGTTAAACAAGTGGAATATAAAATCTTACAGGTTCTAGTAGGAACAAATTAGGATTTTTTTTTTGGTCTAAATATTGAGTAGAGATTAAGATATGCTGATTCTAAAAACATGATGCAATTTAACTTCTGGGTATGTGTGTGCCTTGGAGCAATTCTGTGCAAGTATACAATGAGACATTGCATTATTTACAAGAGAAACAAAGTTTTAATGTTCACACAGTGAATAATCTTAAACAATAAAAGTGACAGAAATAGGTTCATACAGTATCAAGCTAGAACTGAAAAGTAAATGATGGTTATTATAAATAATATTTTATTGAATATTCTGTGCATATGTATAAATATATATATATATATGTATATATATATATATATATATTGTTTTTGTTGTTGTTGTTGTTGTTGAATATTCACCTCAAAGTGAAATTGGTTGTTTGGAGGGTATAATACATTTTGCTTTAGCAGATTAGGTCAGTAGATTTAGCAGTTCATATTCGTTTCAATGGTTTTCAAAGTGGCAATGCCAATTTAAATACTCAACAGTATGGAAAAAACTAGACATAACCCCATATCAAAAACAATAGAATGTACCATTGTAGCACATTCATAAAATTCTTTTGAAAGTAAAAATAAAAGAATCAGTGTTCCAAATTAAAGAGAGACATCTCACAAGAAATAATGCTGAAGGAAATATGACCCCATTTATTTAGAGTTAAAGCAATAACACATCTAATCCATGATGACAGAAATTAATTAAGGGCATGAGGACTGAATGAAGACTCCAGAGCAGCTTCCTGGGCTGGTTTCACTTACAATCATGAACACATGATGTTCTAAGGGCCCATAATTTGGTAAAAATTTATCCAGTCCAGTTCAGTTCAGTTCAGTTCAGTCGCTCAGTCGTGTCCGACTCTTTGCGACCCCATGAATCGCAGCACACCAGGCCTCCCTGTCCATCACCAACTCCCAGAGTTCACTGAGACTCACGTCCATCGAGTCAGTGATGCCATCCAGCCATCTCACCCTCTGTCGTCCCTTTCTCCTCCTGCCCCCAATCCCTCCCAGCATCACAGTCTTTTCCATTGAGTCAACTCTTCTTATGAGGTGGCCAAAGTACTGGAGTTTCAGCTTTAGCATCATTCCTTCCAAAGAAATCCCAGGGCTGATCTCCTTTAGAATGGACTGGTTGGATCTCCTTGCAGTCCAAGGGACTCTCACGTGTTTTCTCCAACACTACAGTTCAAAGGCATCAATTCTTCGGCGCTCAGCCTTCTTCACAGTCCAACTCTCACATCCATACATGACCACGGGAAAAACCATAGCCTTGACTAGACAGACCTTTGTTGGCAAAGTAATGTCTCTGCTTTTGAATGTGCTATCTAGGTTGGTCATAACTTTCCTTCCAAGGAGTGTCTTAATTTCATGGCTGCAATCACCATCTGCAGTGATTTTGGAGCCCAAAAAAATAAAGTCTGACACTGTTTCCACTGTTTCCCCATCTATTTCCCATGAAGTGATGGGACAACTTCGCACTTAATATTTATGCACATTCTGTATGTTTGAATTCAACAAAAAAATTTTTAAATATAATGTTAGTTTTTAAAAAGTGAGATAAAATATGACTGATAGAATATACCAATGTACAGTTTTCAAAGGTAAACACAGCAATACTACGCATATTCTCTCTCTCTCTCTCTCTTTATATATATATATGTATACACACACACACACTTGTGTGTATATATGTATGTATGTGTTGGACTTCCCAGGTGGTACTAGTGGTAAAGAATATGCCTGTCAAGACAAGAGACATTAGATGCAGGTTTGATTCCTGGGTTGAGGCTATTCCCCCTGGAGGAGAGCACGGCAACACACTCCAGTACTCTTGCCTGGAGAACCCCATGGACAGAGAAGTCTGGTGGGCTACAGTCCATAGGGTTGCAAAGAACTGAACATGACTGAAGTGACTTAGCACATGTATATACATACATATATATATATATATGTATGTATACACATATGTATATATATTTGCATCCACAGGTGAGCATATATTTGAATACACATATGTGTATATATTTATATGTACATACATAAAAGTTTCTGGGGAAGGAAGTCAAAGAATAGCTGGGCCTGGGAAGTTGAAAATAAGAAATTTCATTCATCTGTAGAGATAACAATATATGTACTTCATGGACTGTTGTGATGATCAAATGATTGAAAAGATATAAGACTCAGAACAGGGATGAGCATAAAGGGAGCTATACCTGATAAATATTATCCCTCTTGCTTCACAATGGAGGGCTAGCTTTTCAAGAAGCATGATTAAGGTTTAGGAAACAAAATTTTGGAATTGTCACCAACCTTGTCACCATCCACATTACATTTTAGTGAACTGATAGCTTCTGCTCTCCTCAAATATATGCTTAATGTGTGCATATGTGTGTGTGTGTGTTCCCTGTGTATGCGTGTGTGTGTGTGTGTGTGTATTCTCTGTATAGGTATGTGTATGTATTCTCTGAAGCTTATATCTTGTTGCAGACATGAATACAGATAAATTAAAGAAGCATACTGTATTCAGTAGCCTCAAAATGAAATGACAAACTATCTTAAGTTAGTTCAATCTTGCTAAGCAACATCATTTCTCTTTCTCCATAGAAAACTTCTTCTATGATAGGTTTAATTATTCAACTTCAGTTGCTAATTATAATCTTCAGAATTCACATCTTTTATTTTCTAAATTACAAATGAGATAGTCATCATAGAGGATAAGTTTGAATTAGTTATAATGGATATAGATGGCACTGAATTGCTATTTTATCTATGAATTTAACTGATGTTTACTCAAAGCACGGTGTGGTGTGCTTTTTGCCAGAATAATTTTGACCTTTGTTTTACTCTTATGTCAGTTTATAATTATCACCACCCCCTAGATCAGAGATCTCAGATGTACACTAGTTTAAAAAATAAAAATGAAAAACCACGAAGTTAAAGTCTTTGTGATTCAAAGATAAGTTTGAGCACTGACTTTTATTCAGTAGAAATAGCTCTGGGGAAATAAAAACATCTACAGTGTGTAACCATTCATCTAAACTCCAGTTAACAACTCTCTTTCAGTCACATATACCTTCCTGATCTTGAAGAGCAGAACATTTTTTGAATCATTCAAACAATTGCTTTAAAAAATTATTACTATTTATTAAAACATACCATATGCCTGACACTTGACGGGGCTTAGGTAAGTTATGATCAGATAAGATCAGATAACTGTAGATCCCTGTTCTCTTCAGATTTAATGTCTTTTAGGGATGATGACTGGAGAAGGAAATGGCAACCCACTCCAGTATTCTTGCCTGGAGAATCTCAGGAATGGGGGAGCCTGGTGGGCTGTCATCTATGGGGTCGCACAGAGTCAGACACGACTGAAGCGATTTAGCAGCAGCAGGGATGATGACAAGTAAGGATGGAAGTAGATGCAATAGGATTAATGCTTTGAAAGACAAGTACTTCTTGATATGGTAATATTAAATGTAGGTGGCATAAGACCTGTCTGGGGCAGAATGAGGAGATTAAGGGCCCTGTTATTAAATGCATTCTAAATGTTGGTAAACAAACAAACAAACAAAAATATCCTTCTATCAAATAGCCTTATGAGAATTTAGACTGACTTAATGCGGTTGACATACAATGTGAATAAAATCCATAAATTTATTTTTGTCCTTTTACCATGCCTCTTTAAATCACAATTTAGAGAACAGTGGTCTACCTTTGAAAAAATAAGAGGTAAGGCTTATGCTGAAACATAAATAAGTTCTTAACTTACATTAGTATATTCTGATGCTTTCATATTTGAAATGTATTAGGTGGGAATGCAGTTTATAGAATTCAGAATTGCTTAAATAGTTCAATGGTGGGGTTTTCAATTTTTAAATATAGAAAAGGGTAAATAATTCCCCAAGACTTTTTTACCACCACAATGTTAAGACCATAAGCAGAATAAGCTTTTTCACACTTTATTACTGAATTTAAAAAATGCTCCAAGCACTGAGATTTAAAAACTAAATCATGATACCGTGAAAGTGACCATACAGCATACTCTACAAATGAACAAAATGTGTATCTTTAATGGCAATTAACTAAGATGCAGGGTTATGTAGCATAATGAAGAAAAGATGTGCTATAGTTCAATTCTTGAAAACTATTCCAGAATAAATGCATATGAATATCCTGGGTCTGCTGCTCCCAAGATTGATTTTTACAAAACTTTTACACAATTCTGACGTAGCCAGCGAAATACGTTGGAGTCACTGAACTAAACTGCCCATTCAAATCTAAGATTATATGATATCTTGTGAAATGGAAAGGAAAAACTACTAGACGAAATATAAATACATATGTAATAAGGAGATATAATACCTGTCAGAGAAAGAAATATAACTACTTTGTTGTTGAATTTCAGAAAAATGCCATAGCCAGTCTTTTTTTTTATTATTATTAAATAAATGAATAGGTTTACCTCGGAAACTCTGAAAGAGGGCTGACCAAGAGAGAAACATATTACAAAGGAAAGGTGCATTAAAGAACATGCTGCATTCAGCATATATCAAGTAGTAACTGTACAATGCTAAGTCACTTCAGTCGTGTCCGACTCTGTGCGACCCCATAGATGGCAGCCCACCAGGTTCCCCCGTCCCTGGGATTCTCCAGGCAAGAACACTGGAATGGGTTGCCATTTCCTTCTCCAATGCATGAAAGTGAAAAGTGAAAATGAAGTCGTTCAGTTGTGTCCGACTCCTAGCGACCCCATGGACTGCAACCCACCAGGCCCATCCGTCCATGGGATTTTCCAGGCAAGAGTACTGGAGTGGGTTGCCATTGCCTTCTCCAACTGTACAACAGTACATAGCAATTTATATATACCAGGAATGGCTTTTAATGCTTTATACATTTTGATATTTAATGAATAAAATGCAGTTTGTCCCTTTTTTTATAGTTGAAAGGATTTAGGTAAGAAGGGTGCAATTAGTTGCCAGATTTCAAAGCTAATAAAGGTCATGATAGAATTTGAACCCAGAAAAGGCTGTTTCTCCAATAGAGAACATTGAGGCAGCCATGAAAGATTGTAAAATACATTAGATATTGACCTCAGATAATTAAAAACTTAGATAATTCATATCAAATTACCTGCCAAAAAAATTAGCCTGGAGTATATGTAAAATCTAATAGAAGTTACCAAAGAACTAAAACTGCTGTGAAGAAAATAACTGGCCAATAAATGAGCTTGACATTCTGACTTGTTGATATGAGAAAAGCAACTGAAAGGCTGGGTAGCATTTTTGATTGTCTCCTGGATCTAGGAAGTAAATGTTAGAGCACAGAGCCCGTGGAGAATGGTGTTTCTAGCAATCCATCCTCTATTTGGAGTTAGAATGGCACAGAAATAAGGATGTTATTTCTTTGGAGTTAGAAATGACCCAAGAAATAAGGATGAGCTGGAACATACAAGAATATTCACACAAACTGTAGCTAACTTCAATTTTAAATTTTTAAAAATTCCAATTCTTGAAGTTTGCCTATAATAATATCACATTTTCAGTCATCTTGGGATGAGCCAAGAAAAAATTCTCCCCAGAGGAAGAAAACATTCTTTCTCTCAAAATGTTTGCTTTTTTCCAAACTATTTACTACAAAATCAAAAAGTACGAGACATACATATAAAGGGTAACATAAATTAAAATCAGCAAAAGAACTAACAATGTAATCAGTGGCTCTAGAAAGTGAAATTATCTGATACAGACTTAAAAGAAAAAAAGATTGTCACTACATTAAAAAGATAAAGATCAAGATAGAATATTGAAAGAGAGAACTGGAAACAGACATACTTAAAAAGAGAAAAAAATTAATTCTAGAATTAAAAAATATATAGAACATGAAATTAGGGATTCAGAGAGTAAATGTCATAGGAGGTTAAATACAATTCATTAGATACTTACAGAACTAGAATGCAAAGTCAGGAGAAAGTAAGTAGAAAAAAAGCAGCGAGTAGTAAGAAGACAGAAAAAAAGAAAGGATGCAAATGGTTAAAGATTTAATGTACATATAATTGGCATCTCAAAAAAAAAGAGATGGAAAATAAGGCAGGATTAAAGAGATTTGACTAAGAAATTCCCTAAATTAATAAAAATACATCAACCTTCAGATTTGGCAAGCTTATTCTGCACATGCAATCAACTTATAGATAAAAGAATTTCATATAGCATATATAAAAGTACAAAAACTAAAGACAAAGACAAAATATTAAGTCACTAGAAAAAGAAAACAGACTACAAGGAATAGTAGTAGGCACTTATAAATGATTTCTATACAAACAATGCCATTATACAGTGGAATGACATATTCTTAGTCCTGAAAGAAAATCATTACCCAAATAAAATATTAACTAGTGAAAATACATGCAAACAAATAAAGTGAAATAGACATATTTTCTTTCCATAACTCATAAAAAAGTATGTTACCTAACAGACTGCACTAAAATAAATATTATAATAAAGGATGTTGTACATCCAGAAGAAACTGTAAAGGCCATGGTTGGTTGAAGATACACCGAGGAATGAAAAATGGTAAAGCCAGAAAATCTGTGATGTAGTAAAAAAAAAAAACTGACAAATTATTGATAACAACTTATATAATTCCATATTAACTATAGAGTATATTCATAAATAGTAATAAAAATCTTCATAAAGTAAAAAAATGGAAAGCAAACATTCTAAGATTTTAGTGTTGCCTGAAAACAAGAAGAATTGAAGATTAGTGCTAGATTTTAGTTAATCAAGGACACGTAATCTGGCTTAACACTAAAACAATAAGGAAAGAGTGCATGGTTTATAAATAACAAAGGAAAGAAAATTAAAGATCACAAAATGGTCAGGACAAATAGAAAGTTTTCGTTAAAATGATAAAAATTAGTGATTACACTGAAATTAATCGAACAAAGAGACAAATTCATAAGGAGCATTATATTCTGGAAATAAAATTATATTTTGTTTAAATGTGATATATGTAAAGCATAAACACTGAAAAATTAAAAAGACATATGATACAAACATTAGCTAAAAGAAACTGGTGTAGCTATATTAAAATTTGAGGAAAGGTAGAATTAAGGCATTATTTAAGAGTTGCATTTTCAAATCAAAGCTGGTTGTGTTTTCAGACAGAGATATCTTTTTTCATCTAGGACATTTTCTGGAAATCTGTAATTTTATTTTTTTAATCTTAGAAATAAATACTTCCTTTTTCAACCTACATAATCACTGGTTCTAGAGTGTGTCTCAGGGGAGACTTCAATACAGTATGTTTCTCACACTGCATTACTCAAATAATACTTCAAAACATTATTTATGCTTATATAAACTAAATATATATCTTGCTGCTGCTAAGTCGCTTCAGTCGTGTACAATTCTGTGCGACCCCATAGATGGCAGCCCACCAGGCTCCCCCGTTCCTGGGATTCTCCAGGCAAGAACACTGGAGTGGGTTGCCATTTCCTTCTCCAATGCATGAAAGTGAAAAGTGAAAGTGAAGTCGCTCAGTCGTACCCGACTGTAGCGACCCCATGGACTGCAGCCTACCAGGCTCCTCCATCCATGGGATTTTCTAGGCAAGAGTACTAGAGTGGGGTGCCATCGCTTTCTCCGACTATATATCTTAAATCTCTGTTTATTTAGTATGTAAACACATAAATGTTTCCTCTTCTTAAAAAATTGAAAGTAAATTAATTTAAATATTCAAAATGACTTGTTCATTCTTAGTTATTTACCTAAATGTGAATGTCCATTTAGGTAGTAATCATTAGACTTACAGGTCACAGAGGAATAATGCTATGAAATCACAAAAACATTTTATTCTGATTGCAATTATTAACATATATTTATTCAGTAAATGTTCTTGACTAGTAAGAATATTTGCTAATTATGTCTGAACAATAGAGTGTAGGAGGTTATTCTTTTGGGATTAAGTATCACTTTGCAAAAATGTGTTTATAGAATGAAACTTTACTGATTACTGTTCTGCTAATCTCCCAAACCTATAATTCTGTATTCAGTAAATGTTAATTCTATTCTCCTTTGCTTCAGTTACTTGAATAAATACTTAAGTAAAACTTTTACTACACATTGATTGTCATGAATCCCCATAGTTACATGAAATTATTAGGTTGGTACAAAAGTAATTGTGGATTCATACTGTGCATTTTAAATCATAACTAGGCTCAAATACATCTTTATCAATCAAAATAGGAACCATTACATCAACATATTTTTGCCAATGTGAAATAAGTGTATTACTGCAGCATAAAAATCTGCTTCAGGATTTGATACATTCTGGAAAGCATTATCTGCCTCCTACTGGTTGTGGAAGTGTTTTCCCCACAAAAAAAAAAAAAAAAAATTGTCCAGATGCTTGAAGAAGTGGTAGTTGGTTGTTGAGAGATCAGGCAAATATGGTAGATGAGGCAAAACTTTATAGTCAAATTCATTCAACTTTTGAAGTGTTAGTTGTGTAAAGTGTGGTCAGGCATTGTCATGGAGAAGAATCGAGACCTTTCTGTTTACCAATCCCTTCTGTAGGCACTGCAGTTTTCAGTGCATCTCAGATTTCCTGAGCATATTTCTCAGATGTAATGATTTTGCTTGGATTCAGAAAGCTGTAGTGGATCAGACCAGCAGCCGACCACCAAACAGTGATGATGACTTTTTGGGTGCAAGTTTGACTTTGAGAAGTGCTTTGGTGCTTCTTGTCAATCCAACCATTGACAAGCCGTTGTCAGCTGTTGTATAAAACTCTTTTTGTTGCACATCACAATCCAATCAAGAAATGATTCCTTGTTGTTGCACAGAATGAGAAGACATCACTCCAAGATGACGATACTTTTTAGTTTTGATCAGTTCATGAAGCACCACTTAAACTTTTCCACTTTTCCATTTGCTTCAAATGCCAAACGACTATAGGATGGTCAACACTGAGTTCTTTGGCAAATTCTTGTGTAGTTGTAAGAGGATTAGCTTTGATGATTGCTCTCAATTGTTCACGGTCAATTTCTGATGGCCAGCCACTGGGCTTCTCATCTGTGCAAAAATTCTTGTGCAAAATTTCTTAAACCACTTGCAAATATTCTTAAACCTGTGCAAAAATTCTTCAACCACTTCTGCACTGTATGTTCATTAGCAGTTTCTGGGCCAAATGTGTTGTTGTTCTGAGCAGTCCTTGCTGCTTTATGACCCATTTTGAGGGAGAAGGCAATGGCACCCCACTCCAGTGCTGTTGCCCAGAAAATCCCATGAATGGAGGAGCCTGGTAGGCTGCAGTCCATGGGGTCGCTAAGAGTCAGACACGACTGAGTGACTTCACTTTCACTTTCCACTTTCATGCATTGGAGAAGGAAATGGCAACTCACTCCAGTGTTCTTGCCTGGAGAATCCCATGGACGGAGAAACCTGGTAGACTGCAGTCCATGGGGTCGCACAGAGTTGGACACGACTGAAGCGACTTAGCAGCAGTAGCAGACCCATTTTGAACTCAAATTTTAAAAATCACTCAAATTTGCTTTTTATCTAACATAATTTCTATAATATAAAATAAACAGCAAGCAATGCCATTTAAAAAGCATAGAGTGAGAAATGCTCATTAAAATGATGTGTAACGTAACTACATATATTTATGAATGTATTCAAGTACTAAATGGCAAAGGTCAACAATGAAAAACTGCAATGACTTCTGCACCAACTTAAACATATTTATCAAAATATTTTCAGTACTGTGCCTAGCTGAGAGCATGCCTGTTGTTTAAAGTATCTGCAAGTAGTGTTCTTTCTGCCAAACAAGATCAACTACCTGTATTGCCCATCAGTGCCTAATGCAGAGAGAGCTTGTGTTATAGGAGAGTGACACTATAGTTCTTAGGGCTGTATCTTTGTATGTTTTTAATCCCATGTTCTATTTTTTTGTTCTTATCCCTAAAATTCCATAACTGGTTATAGAAGTTAACTAGTCTCTGACCTCAGCTATTCTGTAGTCATTTTCCCAGGGAAAAATTTGGCTTTTTCTGGTCTCGGCACTATGAGGCATGTCTGACCATGAAAGAAAGGGGAGAGGAGAGTAAAATCCAAAGATAAAGATAGGAAAAACCAAATGTCAAGCTAAATAATAATGATTTGATTATTTGCTATTTCTATAAATATTCCATTAGAATTTCTTAATTAAATCTCCTCCTCTGCTCCCCAAAGTTTAAGCAAAGGGCAGATAACATCAAACAAAGTATTACAGAGTGGAAATTTTCATCTGACCTTGGTGTACAAAAATGTCTTCTGGATTTTTCCCTCTGATTTACAAGGTCTATGTTTAGAAATCTGGTCATCAGATGACTTAATAAAATAGCACTCTGAAAAACACAGAGCCAGTCAGTGCTTGGGCAACTTACACCAGCTCTGATCTCTGATCTAGGGCAAGTGCCTAAGTATTTTTTCCTTAATTCAAAGTCGTTATTCTATCTTGAAAGTATTCTTTAGTCTCCATAGCAGTCCTTTGACTATTCAATAACATGATCTTACATATATTCATATTTGTTCTGAAGTAAAAGACCCTGCTACTTTCTTATTATTGAACACTTGGGGGAAAAAAAGGTGAAAATGTTCCATAATAGTACCGTGATTTTATAACTAAAGTATGGAAGTTCTCCAACAAAAATTCCAGTTTCTCACCGGTCAGAGCTCTGGGAAAAGACAAAATCTGGGAACAAGTTGCCATAGACATCATAGCCCTTGTTCTCTAAACAGTTTTAACATTTAACAGAAGATTTAGAGAACACAAATACTTAATACAAAAACACATTATTCACATATATGTATGTACAAAGACTTTATATTCATTCATATATATATATATATGAAATATACACATATGTATTCACACTTTATATTCAGAATATGTAACCACAGAATAGGAAAATTATATAAGTATAGCATATGAAACATACTGTAATTCTATTGAGGACTAGGCAGAATGAATTAACCTGGAAGTTACTGAGATCAACTGAGACAAATAAGAAGGAAGAGGATTATTTTTTACACTGTTTCTAAGATTGGCAACTCCCATGTCTACCTATCATGTGTAAGTGTGTTAGACCTAAAAGTTACTTAAAGTCAGACATGTGCATAATAGATATCTTGAATGACAGACAGGTTTGTCTTCAGTGAATGATGAAAGTGACCAGGTGATAGCAATTACAGAGTAGCAAGATGGAGAATTATAATGATGTTGTAGTAGTAACAGTAGCAGTATTAACAGCAGTAGATGTCTCTTGCAAAAGGAAGAAAAAATAATAGTTTGGAAGAAAAGGGGGGTACCCAAGCTGTTACTTCAGAATGTTTCGAGAATGCAGAGTATTCATGGGGCAGTTAGGTTCAGTTAAGCTAGAAGGTAGAGGGGATGTTCAGGAAGAAAGCTGAGGATACAGTACTAATCACCTAGCCACACTTCTGGGAACACAATGGAAAGATTTGGGTAACATAGGAGGGTTATACAGATCAGAGCAACACAACAGTAGGAATTCCCCTGTTAATGGGTGACTGTGGGATCGCAGAAATCTTCCAGTGTCTGGGTTAAATGAGCACAGACAATGGTGGGGATTGTTCTGATGGTTTCTTAGAGGGGAGTAGGTGCTAGAGTAGGGTGGTATTGGTAAGATGGCTTCCAAGAAGCCCTTCCCTCACACAGTTCAACTGAAAATGATTGATGGCTTTAAAAGGAAAGAGCACAAAAGATGCATGTGAACAAATGAACTGGTGGTTGCAGATGGACAAATTGAAGAGGGCACATGATAGTGAAGAAAACACTGCTAGCACATAAACTGACAACATCCAGAGACTCCAAATGCTTAAGTATAATTGAAATGAAATAGATAGGATGGCTTTGCAATAGTGAGAGATAAAAGATAGTCAGAAATAGCTGAACCGTGAAAGGCTTATTGGTCATACCAAGGCAATTTTTCTGAGTGGGTTTAATTTCACCTGAGTCTAAAATACCTTGAGGACTTGTTAAACTTGCAGAATTCCAAATCCCTCTCTAGTCTAATAAGAATCTCTAAGATACAGAGCCTGAGAATCAGGTCCTTAAGGATGTGTGCGTGTGTAATAAGTTGCTTCAGGTGTGTCCAACTCTTTACAACCCTGTGGACTGTAACTTGACAGGTTCCTCTGTCCGTAGGATTCTCCAGCCAAAAATACTGGAGTGGGTTGTCACTCCAGGGCGTCTTCCCAACCCAGGGACTGAACCACCGTCTCTTATGTCTCCTGCATTTGTAGGCGGGTTCTTTACCACTAGTGCCACCTGGGAAGGCCCCTTAAGGATAAAAGGAATTACAAAGGCCAAAGTTTGAAGACATGATTTTGGTACTTAATTTTGCAGACAAAAAGGAGAAAATGAAAAATGCTCAAGACAAGAATATTATCATTGTCATTCTCATCATCACCATCTTATAGTGGATTTCATATAGAAAAAACTTCTGTGTACATAAAAATGAGCACTGATTTAATATACAGTATAAGCTTTAAGTTAAAATAAAATTCGAGTATACATATTCCACTTTTATGAATTTTTCCTTTTACCAACTTTTTCAATTAACTCACTCAGATAAGAGAGCTTCTACATATAAAAATATTAATAGTAGTCAACTGTGGAGTTGGAATTACTAGAGAACTATTTTTCTTTATTTTTGAATTGATGTTTTCTGAACTTGGTTAAAAATAACATTATTTAAATAATTAGAATAAAAATATATTGGATAACAAAAATTAGAGGCAAAAGGCCATCAGTCTAATGCAAACAAACACAGAAGCAGCAATATTCAAATCAGAGTGAATATTAAAGATGAAAAACTACTAAATTGGCAACAGAAATTCATTTTACATTGATTGAAATCTAGAACTTTTGTCAGCCATCGTCATATTATATAAAAATTAAAAAAATCAAAGAAATCTATTTAAGTAATGCAAAAAAACCCAAGAAAATTATAGTAATCCATTTAGTATAAGTAATGTTTTAATATAACTCTATGGATTACGAAAATAAAAGGTGAAAATGAAACAAGATTTAGTTTTGTGAAAGAATTAATATATAAAGAACACTGTACTCTACAAATAGAGACTACCCATTCTCTTAGGTTGCCAAGATGTTGACCATTTCTTTGCCAACCCTATTATTTAGATTCTTGGTAAGGAACAAGTTGCACACACACACACACACACACACACACACACACACACACACAATGGATAATTTGAGGAGTTTTAAAGAATGTGTAGGGAAACCACAGGGATGGTGTGATGTCCAGGAACTTGTCCTAGATTCCTCAAAGGCTGAAGAAGCATCTGCAACATTCAGAGAGAAAGAGAAGGTTGTATGGAGACCCACCTCAAAGAAACTGTAAAATTTAGAAAACAGAAGGAGCTGAGGAAACAAAAACCTCAGTCGTCCTCTCTTCCTTCTCTCTGCTCTCCTGAGAAGCTCACTCCCTGCTTCCCAACAGCTAAATACAATCTGCAGCCAGTTGTCATGGGCGACCATTGGTTCAGCCTCTGGGTCACAAGCAGGGTAGAGAGCATGGAGAGTTGATATATAGAGGAAAAACAGAAAATACCCGGCACTATCACAAAGGAAAATTCCAATATAAGGATAAAATATAAGACACTTATCCTCTGATCATAATTATTTCAGTTTGCCCACTATTTAGCTAGAAATGTTGTAGCTATTGTAGCTTACAAAGATGAAAATCTTTGTAAGGAAGGCATTAATTTTGATGTAGTGGAAGAGAAATGGCTGCATACATATACAATGCTAGAGACCATGTCTGAACTGATTTTTCAGCCTCAGTTACTTGGTCAGAAAGAGAAAGCTGAGGACTAGGTCTTCATAAAAATGAATGACAAATGTCCAGGCCATTTTTAGAGTTTTCCTCAATTTCTCTCTCTATACAGTAGGACCTGATAAATCGATTCCAAAGTTTGGCAAACTATGATCCACTGATCCACAGTTTCAATCTAGTCTACCACTTCTATTGCAAAAAAAAAAAAAAAAGTTTTATTGGAACACAGCCAGGCTCATTCATTTCCATGATTCCTGTAGCTTATTTCATATTACAATGTCACAATTTAGTAGTTGCAACAGAAGCTATCCAAAAATACTTACATCACATTTTAAAGACTATTCAGATACAATAAAATTCCTAAATAAAGCATGTCTAAATATAGAATGAAATTCTGAAACAATCATGTGAGACACCCATCATACAGCATAACTTTAAATATCATAATGAATGGAGAAGGCAATGGCAACCCACTCCAGTACTCTTGCCTGGAAAATCCCATGGACGGAGGAGCCTGGTAGGCTGCAGTCCATGGGGTCACAAAGAGTCAGACATGAATGAGTGACTTCACTTTCACTTTTCACTTTTATGCATTGGAGAAGGAAATGGCAACCCACTCCAGTGTTCTTGCCTGGAGAATCCAGGGACAGGGGAGCCTGGTGGGCTGTCGTGTTTGGGGTCGCACAGAGTTGGACACGACTGAAGTGACTTAGCAGCAGCAGCAGCAACAGTGACTATATAGCATCCAGCTGAAGGCTAGTGGGGGTACTCTTTCTGCCCCCTTTTGATGCCTATGTCAGAAGCTTTCTCTATCTCCTTTATACTTTAATAAAACTGTATTACACACACACAAAAAAAAATAAATAAATATCATAATGAAAGTTCACATAGCAAGGTAAATTACTTAAAAACAAACCTATATTCCTGTGATATACTATGTCAAAAAGTAAATAAAAATAATTGAAAATAATTTATAAAATTCTTAAAAATGATAATATTATTTAAGGAAATGCTTCTCATAAATTCAAGGTTCCACATAAATATAAAATTATTACACACATTTTACCAAAAAGCTACTAAAATCAATATTGTAAGATAGCTTCAAACATAACAGACAATAAATCTAGAGAAAGCAAATAGAAGGAAAGAAAAGAAATAGATGTTAATAAATTTGGCTTCGAGTTTCAAAATAAGAATGGTCATTGTAAACTGAAAAGCACCATTATTTACAGGTAATATTTGTCTTCTAAGGGCACAAGAGAAATATCTACATAAAATCTACTAGAAAAGACTAGCTGTGTAGTTACAAAATAAATATTCACAAATTAAAACTTTTTACCTATTAGGAAGTCTCAGGAAATTAATGGGAATAAAATATTGTCTTCTAATATTCTACTAAGTTATTCAAAATAACTTGTAACCATCTTGGCAAGAAATATTAGAAATATATGAATATCTCTAAAATATTTGATAAGAGGTCTTAAAAGATGATGTGCAAAGTTAACAATGATAATGCACAAAACATTATTAAATTATTAATACATTTAATACATTATTAAAGTGTATTAGCAGACACTAATACAACATTGTAAAGCAATTATCCTTAATAGTGTAAACATTTCCTCTCAATAAATATTTACAAATATTCAATGTACTTGAAGAAAATATCCCTACAGATTTTTAAAAACTACTTTGAAGTTCATTGACCAGATATATAGCAACATTTTTTTTTCTGAAGCAGTAACAAATGAGACACTTATCTCTAGAGAATGTTAAAAAGTAATGTAAAGACAAAAATAACTATATTCTGGTTATAGGACATAGATTACATATAAACATCTCCCTTTGTATTAATGCCTTGAAAAAAACAATGAAAATATGTGTTCTTTGGTAATGAAATTTCAGGAATAAAGATAGAGAAGATAAAATCTGAGAAGCTTAAGGGCAGGAGATGAGTGGTAAAGGACTTGAATCCAGAAAACAGAATCCTCAGCGGGTGGTGGAGTGAGTTCACTTTCACTGCAGAATCTTCTGAAGCCCGGGAATGGATGACATCCCATATTTCAGGAAGTGAGTGTGAAAGCAAGGAAAACAAGAGGATTAGTTAAAAATGCAATTAAAAAAACAAGCTCCCTAAATCACACCCGGTATGGACCTAACAGAAGCTGAAGATATTAAGAGGAGGTGGCAAGAATACACAGAACTATACAAAAAAGATCTTAATGACACAGATAACCACCTAGAGCCAGATATCCTAGACTGTGAAGTCAAGTGGGCCTTAGGAAGCTTCACTACGAACAAAGCTAATGGAGGTGATGGAATTCCAGTTGAGTTATTTCAAATCCTAAAAGACAATGCTATGAAAGTGCTGCACTCAATATGCCAGGAAATTTGGAAAACTCAGCTGTAGCCACAGGAATGGAAAAGGTCAGTTTTCATTCCAATGTCAAAGAAGACAATGCCAAAGAATGTTCAAACAACTGCACAATTGCACTTATCTCACACACTAGAAAAGTAATGCTCAAAATCTTCAAGCGAGGCTCAACAGTACATGAACCGAGAACTTCCAGATGTTCAAGCTGGATTCAGAAAAGGCAGAGGAACCATAGATCAAATTGCCAACACCCATTGGGTCATCAAAAAAGTTCCAGAAAAACATCTATTTCTGCTTTATTGACTATGCCAAAGCCTTTGACTGTGTGGATCACAACAAACTGTGGAAAATTCTTCAAGAGATGAGAATACCAACTACCTTACCTGCCTCCTGAAAAATCTGTATGCAGGTCAAGAAGCAACAGTTAGAACTGGACATGGAACAACAGACTGGTTCCTAATAGGAAAAGGAGTACGTCAAGGCTGTATATTGTCACCCTGCTTATTTAACTTACATGCAGAGTACATCATATGAAATGCTGGGCTGGATGAAACACAAGCTGGAATTAAGATTGCCAAGAGAAATATCAATAACCTCAGATATGAAGATTACACTACCCTTATGACAGAACGTGAAGAACTAAAGAGCCTTTTGATGAAAGTGAAAGTGAAGGGTGAAAAAGCTTGCTTAAAACTCAACATTCAAACAATGAAGATCATTTTCATCCAGTCCCATCACTTCGTGGCAAATAGCTGGGGAAACAATGGAAACAATGAGAGACTTTATTTTCTTGGGCTCCAAAATCACTGCAGATGGTGTTTGCAGCCATGAAATTAAATGGCACTTGCTCCTTGGAAGAAAAGTTATGACCAACCTAGACATCATATTAAAAAGCAGAGACTTTACTTTGCTGACAAAGGTCTGCCTAGTCAAAGCTATGGTATTTCCAGTAGTCATATATGGATGTGAGAGTTGGACCATAAAGAAACCTGAGTGTCAAATAGATTCTTTTGAATTGTGGTGTTGTAGAAGACTCTTGAGAGTCCCTTGGACTGAAGGAGATCCAACCAGTCAATCCTAAAGAAAATCAGTCCTGATACTCATTGGAAGGACTGATGGTGAGGCTGAAGCTCCAATACTTTGGCCACCTGATGTGAAGAGCTCACTCACTGGATGCTGGTACAGATTGAGGGCAGTAGGAAAAGGGGACGACAGAGGGTGAGATGGTTGGATGGCATCATCTACTTAATGGACGTGAGTTTGAGCAAGCTCCGGGCTCTGGTGATGGACAAGGAAGCCTGGTGTGCCGAAAGTCCATGGGGATGCAGAATCAGACACAACTGAGCAACTGTACTGAACTGACACCACACCATGATTCCAGGCACAGGTATACCTCTTATTCATCTCTTTTGAAGGGTTGCCTGTAGTGAAGGTCACAGTATTGTAGCCCAGGAACCACTAGCAGAGATGAAGGTGAGATTCCAGCACTTACTGTAAACAGCAGCCTCAGTGAATATTTACTCTTTGAAATATTGACATACGTGGTACTTATTCCCCACTGAGCTACCATAATGTTAGCACATTATACTCTGTAGATCACTGAATGAAAGATTATTTTCTGGGAATCTTTTTGATCAAGATAAAAGTTCTCAAGGTACATTGGGGCCAAGGCAACCCTTCTCAGGTACCATGGGAGAAGTAAGCCCGGATGATCCAGGACTTCTATTATACACAAAGAATTAAGCTGTCTTTTCTGAATCTAAAATGGTACAAGCTAAATAACTCTCCTGAGAAAATAGCCATGCATACATATTTTGTGGTACTTATTTCTCTCCCAGAACCCTGATGAGAAAGGTCAGGCCTTCAGTGAAAACCCCAATCTATAAAGTATACTTACACATAGAAAACGTTGATCAGCATCCTCTCTTATGTATGAAAAATAACAAGGAAAGCAGAAAATTATACTCTGTGGAGTTTCTAACTATTTCATCTAGGAAACAAGAACAAAGTGCTTTGACAAATAAATACTTGAAACAAATAAGCTTGGAAATCATAAATGTTTCAGCAGAAATAAGAAAAATTAACAGAAGCTATGTGGATGAACCTAAAGTTTATTATACAGAGTGAAATATGTCAGAAAGAGAAAAAAATATCATATATTGATACTTATATATGGCTTCTAGAAAAAATAGTACTGGTGAACTAATTTTCAGGGCAGGAATAGAGAGGCAGATATAGAGAATGGACTTATGAACATAGAGGGGGGGACAGCATGGGATGAGTTAGCACTGACATATACACAGTACTGTGTGTAAAATAGATAGTGGGAAGCTGCTGCCTAACATGGAAACCTCAGCTGGATGCTCTGTGATGACATAGAGGGATGGGATGAGGGTGGTAGGAGAAAGGTTCAGGAGGGACAGTATATATGTGTACACATAGCTGACATTGTTCACATTCATGTTGTTCTGCAGCAGAAACCAATACAAGATTGTAAAGCAATTATCCTCCAATTAAAAAATAATGACAATAATAAAAATAAAATTTAAAAATAACAAAATGATCAGAAGATAAAATTAAAACAATATACTGACAAGCAGAGCAAAAATAGAAAAGTGAAATGTAATGAAAATATTTTTTAAAACACAAATTCAGTCTCAAAGGCCCAACATGCAAATTAGAGTTCTAGAAATAGAAAATCAGTAAAGGGAATCATCAAAGAAATTTCCTAGAATCAGAATAAGGAATTTTCATTTTGAAATGACCCATTCAAAACAATGGTAAAAAAAAATTATTCTCTCACTGAAAGGTACATTTGCTTATATTTTTAAAACTTAGGAGACAGAAAAGAAAAAACAAGTATAATTACGAAGGCTAACAAGTCATAATGGCAACAATGACATTAAAAGTTTAACCACAGTGTGGTGTTGCCTATAAGAGCCTAGAGAAATGATTATTTCCAATATAGAATTCTAATACCAGCCAAACTGCCACAAAAATGCCAGAGCAGAAATAGAGAAATTACTTTCAGATATAAAATACCTTCCATATCTTATCTTCCATGGTCACTTTCTCAGGAAGAAACCGAGAGAGTAAACCAAGGAAGAGAAAGTCATGGACTTAGAAAACCAGGTAACAAACACAGGGAAAAAAAATAGTCAAAGGGAATGGATAACAGTGAAAAGAGATTCCAAGGTGATTGCCTGCAGCTGTCCTAGGAATCAGCTAGTACTGCCTCAAGTAGCTCGTGAGGCTCTGGGAAAGTGTCTGGAAAAAGATGAAATGACTAAAATACTGTCGTGTTTAAAAACATTGAGAGGCAATTTAAGTAACTGGAAGTGATTTGGGGGAAGTACTTATGTGAAAACAGGATGATTATTAACTTCAGGGAAAAATGCTGTGTAGGGATATAAGTGTAATCTTATTGTGCCACATGTTCTTCTGTGGATTCAAAATATGGAGTTGAATATGTAAAATAAGAAAAAAATCTGATCAAAGTTATGATATAATTACTTTGGAAATATTGGGAAACAGCATTTATGCCTGTGAGTATGGGTGGTAGAGAGAATAATGCCACTTATTTTCAATACATCATGAAGTAGTCATTCAAGCACATAGTTTAGAGCCGCGGAAGTATATGCCAAAAGAAACAACTGAAAGAAGTGTGGGGTCTTAGGCTTTGCACCTTACACAAACTGCCTTCCCGCTGTGGTGTCTGTTCTTGTGTCTCCTTCTACTCAATTTACAACGTTCTTTCTGATATTCCAATCTCACTTAATGTTGACTGTTACTCAATTTTTAGCTTTGTCACTTCCTCAGAAAAGTCTTCCTGAATATTCAGAAACTTCAAACTAGTG
This sequence comes from Bos indicus x Bos taurus, assembly GCF_003369695.1. NCBI lineage: Eukaryota > Metazoa > Chordata > Mammalia > Artiodactyla > Bovidae > Bos > Bos indicus x Bos taurus. Next base: position 16,514,799 of record NC_040084.1, on the reverse strand, counting down.
CAGATTCTATTGTGTCCCTCTTGACATTGTAAACTCTTCTTTGTAAAGTGAACAATGGTTCCAGTTGTATTTTGTATTGTGAACTCCAGGAGTTCAGGTACTGCATGGGTTTTTGGTTCCTTGTACCCCTAGCAACTGACTGGCTGCGGTTGCTGACTGCAGCATCCTGACTGCAACGGGGAACTTACTATATATTTGTGGAATAACCAAATTAAATACTGTGACTAATTAATAATTTATCACAAAAATACAAACCATAAGCCAACTATAAATATTATGAATTTTAAAATCTTAAATCATATATTTGCAAATAAAATTCACCGTAATTTAGCAACAGTCACTATGGAATACGTTAAGACAATGTATCTTATTAATGTGACAGAAATATGTGACTACATCATTACCAGAAAAGATGATTATCTTCAATATCAGAAAGTCTGGAAATAGATCCTTTTTATTAAATAAACTATTTCTTTAAAAAACAAAGCAGAAATATAAAAAATAACCATGAGACCAATAGGTATCATTATATTTGCTTGTAAAGCATTATTTATTCCCTTTAATGCAAGGAACAAGAAAAATACGCTTATTTTCTCAGCCATTATTTGGCATTGCTCTTTGTGTTGTAGAGACTGAAATTGAAAAACTAAATGAAAAATTAATAGAAAAATCTTTCAGTAGGATCACAATTCTTTTAGAACCTGTCTATAAGAACCAGTTGGAAAAATAAAATGAAAATGAGACAAGATTCTGTTTACAATAGTGAAAACAAAAGTAAAGAACTTAGGATTAAATCATGTAAATGAGGAGTCAGAGATCTTGGAGGAAAACCAGCAGTGAGACTTCATTAGCTCAAACGGAAAAGAATGTTTTAAGATGGATAGAATTTCAGAGTGCCAAAAGCTGGTTAAGTTTAAGTAAAATAGGGACCTAAATATAAATATTGGATATCAAGACAAAGAGTTAATTGGACTCTTAGTGAGATTTCTATATGCAGAAAACCACAGATTTTTACTGAAGGACATGACATATTTAGCCAATAACTAGGTATACACTGTTTCATGACAAGATGTTTAATTTCCTACAGCTAATATTTTAAGTGAGTACAATTTCATCCAATATCATTTTTTTAAAAAACTCATTAATTAAGGCTTAGGATATTTATCAACATGATAATATATATCTGCTGCTGCTGCTGCTGAGTCACTTCAGTCGTGTCCAAATCTGTGTGACCCCATAGACGGCAGCCCACCAGGCTCCCCTGTCCCTGGGATTCTCCAGGCAAGAACAATGGAGTGGGTTGCCATTTCCTTCTCCAATGCATGAAAGTGAAAAGTGAAAGTGAAGTCGCTCAGTCGTGTCCGACCCTCAGCGACCCCATGGACTGCAGCCTACCAGGCTCCCCCATCCATGGGATTTTCTGGGCAAGAGTACTGGAGTGGGGTGCCATTGCCTTCTCCGAATATATATCTATGTTGGCCTAAATTCTTTATCCTTAATGGAGAAACACTAGACGAGTTTCTAATTAAATGAAGAAAAATATATTGTTATTGTCCAACATTTTACTGGAAGTAAAGTAAGCTACACAAATTGCATAAGAGATAAAACTATCACTATTTGCTGATAATGTGACAGCATAAAATAGTTCAGTAAGATAGCAAAGCATAAAATTAATATACAGAAATAAATGTCATTTATATAATCAGAAACTAATCCTGAAAGATGATGCTGTGAAAGTGCTGTACTCAATATGCCAGAAAATTGGAAAACTAGGCAGTGGCCACAGGACTGGAAAAATACAGTTTTCATTCCAATCCTAAAGAAACACAAAGCCAAAGAATGCTCAAACTACTGCACAATTGCACTCATCTCACATGTTAGTAAAGTAATGCTCAAAATCCTCCAAGCCAGGCTTCAGCAATATGTGAACTGTGAACTTTCTGATGTTCAAGCTGGTTTTAGAAAAGGCAGAGGAACCAGAGATCAAATTGCCAGCATCTGCTGGATCATGGAAAAAGCAAGAGATTTCCAGAAAAACATCTATTTCTGCTGTATTGACTATGCCAAAGCCTTTGACTGTGTGGACCACAATAAACTGTGGAAAATTCTGAAAGAGATGGGAATACCAGACCACCTGACCTGGCTCTTGAGAAATCTGTATGCAGGTCAGGAAGCAAGAGTTAGAACTGGACCTGGAACAACAGACTGGTTCCAAATAGGAAAAGGAGTACATCAAGGCTGTATATTGTCACCCTGCTTATTTAACTTATATGCAGAGTACATCATGAGAAACGCTGGACTGGAAGAAAAACAAGCTGGAATCAAGATTGCCGGGAGAAATATCAATAACCTCAGTTATGCAGATGACACCACCCTTATGGCAGAAAGTGAAGAGGAACTCAAAAGCCTCTTGATGAAAGTGAAAGTGGAGAGTGAAAAAGTTGGCTTAAAGTTCAACATTCAGAAAACGAAGATCATGGCATCCGGTCCCATCACTTCATGGGAAATAGATGGGGAAACAGTGGAAATAGTGTCAGACTTTATTTTTTTGGGCTCCACAATCACTGCAGATGGTGACTGCAGCCATGAAATTAACAGACACTTACTCCTTGGAAGGAAAGTTATGACCAACCTGGATAGCATATTCAAAAGGAGAGACATTACTTTGTCAAGAAAGGTCCGTCTAGTCAAGGCTATGGTTTTTCCAGTGGTCATGTAAGGATGTGAGAGTTGGACTGTGAAGAAATCTGAGCACCAAAGAAGTGATGCTTTTGAACTGTGGTGTTGGAGAAGACTCTTGAGAGTCCCTTGGACTGCAAGGAGATCCAACCAGTCCATTCTAAATGAGATTAGTCCTGGGTATTCTTTGGAAGCAATGATGCTAAAGCTGAAACTCCAGTACTTTGACCACCTCATGTGAAGAGTTGACTCATTGGAAAAGACTGTGATGCTGGGAGGGATTGAGGGCAGGAGGAGAAGGGGATGACAGAGGATGAGATGGCTGGATGGCATCACTTATTCGATGGACATAAGTTTGAGTGAACTCTGGGAGTTGGTGATGGACAGGGAGGCCTGGCATGCTGCGATTCATGGGGTCGCAAAGAGTCAAACATGACTGAGCGACTGAACTGAACTGAACTGAATGTGAATTTAAAAACTTGATTTCCAATAATTGCACTAGGTGTAAACTACCAAGAAAGAAACTTAATTTTAAATATGTAAAGCCCTTATGAAGAAAAAGATTTCAATACTCCTAATGACACAGGGAAAGACTTGAACAAATGAAAATACATAACATGCTCTTATTTGAATATTCCAACATCAACATTATATTATTATCCCTAAGTTTTTTAATATGTTTCTAATTTTAAAAAAAAACAAAGGATTTTTTTGTAATAAAAAAATTGAAGTAAAATAAGCACAGAAAGTAAACAAAAAAGAAAACTTCAGAAAAGTTTCAGAAAAAAAGAACAGTGGGTGGAAAGGCCATTACCCATTGTTTAAATTTGTTATAAAATAAAGTTAAACACTGTAAAACACACATAAAGAGATAGATCAATGGAATTAGAACAGAAAGCCCAGGAAGAGAAGCCCATAGAAGTTGAAATTTAATTTATAATTAAGATGGTATAATCAGATCAGTAGGAAAACAAGATAGGAACAATTTCATAGTTATTTAGGCCAAAAAACTATCAGATCCAATCATACAGCAGAACAATTCCAAAAGAATCAGCAATTTATATTGATATTTTAAAATAAAATATTAAAATGATAAGAAGAAATCATATAATTCTTTCAAGAGAAGGCTGTTTGATGACTCAAATTTCTGAAGCCAAACAAAAGATGAATGTAGTTTAACCACATTTTTTAAAAATATGAAATATGTTCAGAAAATAAATTATAAAATGGGGGACATATTTTCAACTAATATCACAAAATGCTTTACTTTTTCCTATTTATAAAAGGGTTTCTAGAAAAGAGAAAACTCCATGAAAAAATTAAGAATCAGTTCAGTAGCTCAGTGGTGTCTGACTCTGGAACCCCATGAATCGCAGAACGCCAGGCCTCCCTGTCCATCACCAACTCCCGGAGTTCACTCAAACTCATGTCCATCGAGTCAGTGATGCCATCCAACCATCTCATCCTCTGTCGACTCCTTCTCCTCCTGCCCTTAATCCCTCCCAGATCAGAGTCTTTTCCAATGAGTCAACTCTTCGCATGAGGTGGCCAAAGTACTGGAGTTTCAGCTTTAGCATCATTCCTTCCAAAGAAATCCCAGGGCTGATCTCCTTCAGAATGGACTGGTTGGATCTCCTTGCAGTCCAAGGGGCTCTCAAGAGTCTTTTCTAACACCACAGTTCAAAAGCATCACTTCTTTGGTGCTCAATTTTCTTCACAGTCCAACTCTCACATCCTTACATGACCACGGGAAAAACCATAGCCTTGACTAGACGGACCTTTGTTGGCAAAGTAATGTCTCTGCTTTTCAATATGCTATCTAGGTTGGTCATAACTTTCCTTCCAAGGAGTAAGCATCTTTTAATTTCATTGCTACAGTCACCATCTGCAGTGATTGTGGAGCCCAAAAAAATAAAGTCTGACACTGTTTCCACTGTTTCCCCATCTATTTCCCATGAAGTGATGGGACCGGATGCCATGATCTTAGTTTTCTGAATGTTGAGCTTTAAGCCAACTTTTTCACTCTCCGCTTTCACTTTCACCAAGAGGCTTTTTAGTTCCTCTTCACTTTCTGCCATAAGGGTGGTATTATCTGCATATCTGAGGTTATTGATATTTCTCCCAGCAATCTTGATTTCAGCCAATACAGACTGATAAATGCTATGCACTATGAATTAATAAATACAACAAAAGAAATACAATGACCCTTAAACATGAGAAAGGTGTTTAGTATAACTCATATAAGAAAATGCAAATGTGATGCCATTTTTCACTATCAGATTAGCAAAAATTCAAAAACTAGAAAATGCACAGTGTTATTAATGCATGAAGGAAATGAATATATATATATATATATATATACTGGAGAGAGGGTAAATGTTTATCTTTTATTGAATAAATGTTATATTGTATATGAAAAACATTATATACAAATGATATGTTTTATTTTTGTTATGTTTACTCCAGACACAAAGTAATTTTGTAAGAACTATCAAAATTATAAATATGGTTGTGCTTTTTTACCAAACAGTTTTATTCCTGGCAAACTGTTCTTACACAGTTGTGCTAATCTGGATATGTACAAGTTTAATCATAATAGTAGTGTTGATAATGGCGAAAGATTGGAAAAACTCAAATGTCCATTGAAAAGTGAAAATGTTAGTCTCTCAGTCGTGTCTGATTCTTTGCAATCCCATGAACTATATAGCCCATGAGGCTCCTCTGTCCATGGAATTCTCCAGGCAAGAATACTGGAGTGGGTTGCCATTTCCTTCTCCAGGGGATCTTCCCAAGCCAGGGATCAAACTCAGGTCTCCTGAATTGTAGGTTGATTCTTTACTAGATGAGCTGGTACCTCCATAAAATGCAATCAAATTATTTAGAAAGATTAAGGATGCCGCCCATATACTAAATGAAGACACCCTAAATGTATATTGCCAAGTGACAAAAGCATATTGTTGAGGAATAACTTTTGTTTAAAAAAAAAGAAAAAGTAAATAAAAATCTATAATTACTTTAGGACTTACCTGGTGGCTCAGAAAGCAAAGAATCCGTCTGCAATACAAAAGGCCCTGGTACAATCCCTGGGTCGGGAAGATTCCCTGGAGATCTCCCCATGGAGAAGGGAATGGCTGCCCACTCCAGTATTCTTGCCTGGAGAATTCCATGCACAGAGGAGCCTGGCAGGCTACAGTCTATGGGGTCCAGAGAGTCGGACATGATTGAGCAACTAATACTTTCATAATTACTTTAACATATATTTAAAAAAACACTTGGGAAGTATACAGATCTTCAGTTCAGTTCAGTCGCTCAGCCATGTCCAACTCTGCGACCCCATGAACCTCAGCACGGCAGGCTTCTCTGTCCATCACCAACTCCCGGAGTCCACCCAAACCCATGTCCATTGTGTTGGTGATGCCATCCAACCATCTCATCCTCTGTCATCCCCTTCTCCTCCCGCCTTCAATCTTTCCCAGCATCAGGGTCTTTTCAAATGAGTCAGCTCTCCGCATCAGGTAGCCAAAGTATTGGAGTTTCAGCCTCAGCATCAGTCCTTCTAATGAATATTCAGAACTGATTTCCTTTAGGATGGACTGGTTGGATCTCCTTGCAGTCCAAGGGACTCTCAAGAATCTTCTCCAACACCACAGTTCAAAGGCATCAATTCTTTGGCACTCAGCTTTCTTTATAGTCCAACTCTCACATCCATACATGACTACTAGAAAAACCATAGCCTTGACTAGACGTACCTTTGTTGGCAAAGTAATGTCTCTGCTTTTTAATATGCTGTCTAGGTTGGTCATGACTTTCCTTCCAAGGAGCAAACATCTTTTAATTTCATGGCTGCAATCACCATCCGCAGTGATTCTGGAGCTCCCAAAAATAAAGTCAGCCACTGTTTCCACTTTTCCCCATCTATTTGGTGTTTACTGATTTGCAGGAGAAAGGTGACAAGGGAACTGGGAAGATGGCAAATAGGATGAGAGGAAGAACTTTTACCATATACCGTTTATGCTTTTTGGCTTTTTAATATCATGAATGTTAAAAACTTTTCTTTTCATACTGTCAAATTATTTTGAAAATTTTCAGGAAGGATAAATTATTGAAAATAGACAAAATAGTGAACAAGACACCTTACCCTACTGAAAATTAAAACACACTCTAAAAAGTCAACTGTGCATCAAAAATAATACTGTGTTATATTGGCCCAACAAAAGTAGGCATGACAATGGTAAAAGACATAGAGATGCACCTAAATATAGTATATGAGAGATATGATAAATGTCAGGAGAAAGGATGGATTATTCAATCAATGGTAATAAAATTGCTGCTGCTGCTGTTGCTGCATCACTTCAGTTGTGTCCGACTCTTTGAGACCTTATGGACTGTATAGCCCTCCAGGCTCCTCTGTCCACAGGGATTCTCCAGGCAAGAATACTGGAATGGGTTGCCATGGCCTCCTCCAGGGGATCTTCCCAACCCAAGGACCAGGTCTGTGTCTCTCATGTGTTCTGCATTGGTAGGCAGGTTCTTTACCACTGCTGCTGCTGCTGCTAAGTCGCTTCAGTCATGTCCAACTCTGGGCAACCCCATAGACGGCAGCCCACCAGGCTCCTCCGTCCCTGGGATTCTCCAGGCAAGAACACTGGAGTGGGTTGCCATTGCCTCCTCCACTAGCGCCACCTGAAATTAACAGGCAACAATTTAGGAAAAAATAGTACAGTTAGAGCCCAACTTCATACCATAAACTAATTCTAAAAGTACAAAAGAAAAAATTAGACATTTTTGATAGCAGACCCAGTGCAAAGAGAATTCTAGATATTGTTTATGAGGATGGGTTGATTATACTTGGAATCCATGCTCTAAAACCACTTAAAATGGTCTGTAAGTGAGCTTTCAGAGAAGAACCCTTTTAGACCCATTGTCAATGACCCAGAAGAGACAGCTTTTCAAATCAACTCTTCACAGGCAGTTAAACAAACTTCTGTTGCTTATGCTGCAATCTGTTTTCTTCACTAAAATTTCACAGCTGTTCTCTTTTGTCACTTTGAAGTATCCATCAATTGCAGTTCTGATTATTCTTTTTAGATTTCATCCTGCTACAGGTACCTAAATGTTTCTTATAATTGGCCCATCTTCTAGGTTGTGCTGCTGATCACGGAGTATTTTCCTAAAAGGGCTCTTGATTTGCACTGAATGCCAAACCTAGGTTCTCAGCACGAAATCATCTTTCTTCCACTCCTTTTTCCCAACATCATGAATTTTTATTTTACTGCTAACTGCAGTGCCTTTAAGTCTAACACTTTATCTTACATGTTAAACAAATGACTATAAAACATAAAAGTACTTTCATCTTAGGATTTATTTTCCCTTTCCTTTCTCTGCTCTCCTTCCTGTTTACCAAGGACTTTATATTCATCAAATCTCAATCTGTCAATTACACAAAAAGAAATTTGTGCAAACAAATATGGTATCTAGACATGCCAGGAGTATTTCTTTTATTCTTTGTTTGTTTGATCCCTTGTTTACTTGTTTTAATAAAGCAGAGCTAGGGAGTATAGATGGAATCAAAATATACCTGGGCTCAGTTCCATATCTAGCTGTTATATAAGACATCATAAATACCTTACTTAACCTTGCTAAGATTCAGGTTCCTCAACTGTCAACTAGGGATAACACTCACCTCATATAATTGTTTTTAGGACTAAATAAATTTCACTGTAAAACTAGGTATCTTGGGCTTCTCCAATGGCTCAGCAGATAAAGAATCCCTCTGCAATGCAGGAGACATTGGAGAAATGGGTTCAATCCCTGAGTTGAGAAGATCCTCTGAAAAAGGAAATGGCAACCCATTCCTGTATTCTTGCCTGAAAAAAGCCCATGGACAGAGGAACCTGGTGGGCTACAGTCTACAGGCTTGCAAAGAATCGTGTACAACTGAGCGACTAAGCACAAGCACTAGGTATCCTGATGCTAATGAAACATCTTAGTTGTTTATCTTATATTTTATATACCTAAAATTTTTGGCATATAAATATTGGTACTGTTTCCTGCAAAAGGATGATGTGAGAGGGAACAGCGGCCTCAGCAATCTAACAGCCTCTGTGAGAATACTTTTCTGTTATTATGTAAAGATTGCTATTACCCTTTTGATATATGTCAAATGAATGCATCCTAGATCTGGACAAAGTAATGATTTTCCCTGGCTGTTTTTCAATGGGGAGACTTTCAGGCAGAGAAGCTGATGCCTTGCTCCCCAGGAAGGGATCTGCTTCAGGACTGTAAACCTGTGAGCAGAGGTGCCCTTCCTGAAAGCACACAGGTAACCTAAGCAAACTGTACTTTAAATGTTTGTTGAATACAGCTCTGACAACAGAGCAATTTTGCAAGAGTAAGTCAAAAGCTCAGACTTGGAAATCTGGACCTACATGGTCCATCCACCTAGTCGAAGTTGTTAATCACAATCCATCTAACTTCTGACTAAAGCAATGTTTAAACTTGGTGAGATTAAAGGGTTCCAAAACAGTGATAGACTTTATTTTGGGGGGCTCCAAGATCACTGTAGATAGTAACTGCAGCCATGAAATTAAAAGGCACTTACTCCCTGGAAGGAAAGTTATGCCCAACCTAGACAGCATATTAAAAAGCAGAGACATTACTTTGCCAACAAAGGTCCATCTAGGTAAGGCTATGGTTTTTCCAGTGGTCATGTATGCATGTGAGAGTTGGACTGTAAAGAAAGCTGAGCACCGAAGAATTGATGCTTCTGAAAACTGTGGTGTTGGAGAAGACTCTTGAGAGTCCCTTGGACTGCAAGGAGATCTAACCAGTCCATCCTAAAGGAAGTCAGTCCTGAATATTCATTGGAAGGACTGATGCTGAAGCTGAAACTCCAATACTTTGGCCACCTGATGCGAAGAATTGACTCACTGTAAAAGACCCTGATGCTAGGAAAGATTGAAGGTGGGAGGAGAGGACAGGGAGGCCTGGTGTGCTGCAGTCCACAGGGTTGCAAAGAGTCAGACACGACTGAGCAACTGAACTGAACTGAACTGAAGGGGTTCCAAGAGCATGATGGACACCAGAAATAATAAAGAAACATTGGCCAGGTAAGAATGCTGCTCCTTTTGTGAATGATGAACAATAAGCAAGACCCTTAGAGTTGAATCTGGGCTGTCTTAGGTATGATGGATAATTGGTATAGATGCATTGATGTTTTATTCCTCAGATTTCATCTGGTGAGAGTTAGAAAAGAGGTTATACCAATCTGAGGAGCTACAGAGAATGGAAAGGAATTTAAGGAAAATAAGATAGTTTATTTCTTTTATATCCAGGGTGTTTCTATATCTTCTCATTGATGATCCATAGCAAAAGGTAACAAAGGGAAACCAAATGGTGTTGGAAGGAAGGAGAGAAATGCCCTTCCATGAGATCTCATCATGTGGGTCAAGGTACATACAGTGATGTCCCCACTATCTTTCAGTTCAGTTCAGTCACTCAGTCGTGTCTGACTCTTTGTGACCCCATTAACCGCAGTAAGCCAGGCCTCCCTGTCCATCACCAACTCCCAGAGTTCACCAAACCCATGTCCATTGAGTCGGTGAAGCCATCCAACCATCTCATCCTCTGTCGTCCCCTTCTCCTCCTGCCCTCAATCTTTCTCAGCATTAGGGTCTTTTCCCATGAGTCAGCTCTTCGCATCAGGTGGCCAAAATATTGGAATTTCAGGTTCAGCATCAGTCCTTCCAATGAATATTCAGGACTGATTTCCTTTAGGATGGACTGGTTGGATCTCCTTACTTTCTTTAAACATGCTAAATGAAAAAATATTTGAAACAAAATTGAGAGTAATAGCAACAGGTATTTATGTGATTTAGCAATGCTAATAGATTTTACTCTTTTTTTTTTTTAATGTGGCTGGTTTCTTGATACAGTCTTTAGTGAATTTGTTACAAAATTGCTTCTGTTTTATTTTATTGCTTCTGTTTTATTTTTTTCGGGAGGGGGGCTGCTGAAGCATGTGGGATCTTAAGTCTCTGATCTGGGATTGAACTCTCACCCTCTGTATTGGAAGGTGAGGTCCTAACCTTCAGACCCCAACAAAAAGTCCCTGTAAATTTTACTCTTAATCTAAGGTGAGACTATTTCCGATTGAAGTCTTTAGGATATTTACTCAAAGAAAAGACAAAAAAAAAATGTCTTAAAGGCAGAGAACACAATGGCTATCATCTCCTTGGACTCAACTTTAAAAATAAACTTCCTTATAATAGATTTATGGATTTAAATTTATAGAAATAGATTTAGATATACAGAGACTTTGCAATGACAGCATGAAGTTCCCATGTATCCTGTGCATAGTTTTGACTACTAATATCTTACATTGCTACAGTTATTTTGTCACAGCTAATGAATAAAAATTGCATTATTATTAACTAAGTTTTGTATTTTCAATAGTTTTCTCTAATGACCATTTTTTCCCCAGAATTTCATCTAGAACCCCATACTACATTTAGTTGTTATGTCTTCTTTGGCTTCTCTAGGCTATAACATTTTCTCAAATTATTGTTTTTGATGACTTTGACAGTTATGTGGAGTACTGGTCAGGTATTTTTGTAGGAAGCTCCCTCAGTTGGAGTTTGTCTGATGTTTCTCTCATAATTTAGGGGAGAGAGACAACAGATGCCATTCTTATCACATCATAGCAAGAGTACATACTATCAAATCTACAAACATTAAATGCTGGTGAAATTGTGGCGAAAACAGAAAGAACTCTCCTACACTGTTGGTGGGACTGTAAATTGGTCCAGCCACTATGGAGAACAGTATGGATGTTCCTTAAAAAAATTAAAAATAGAACTACCATATGATCCTGTGATCCCACTCCTGGGCATATATCCAGAGAAAACCATAAACATTCAAAAAGATGCATATACCCCAATATTCATTGCAGCACTATTTACAGTAGCCAAGACATGGAACATATATACTGTATATATATATATATGTGTGTGTGTGTGTGTATATATACAGTAAAATATTACTCAGGCACGAGAAAGAATAAAATAACGCCATTTGCGGCAACATGGATGGGCCTAGACATGATCATACTAAGGAATGTAAGTCAGATAGAAAAGGACAAACATCATTTGATATCACTTATATGTGGAATCTAAAAAATATTATATAAATGAACTTATTTGCAAAACAGAAGAGTCTCACTAGATTTAGAAAAAAGATTTATTGTTACCAAAGGGAAAAAGTAGGGGGGGATAATTTAGGAGTTTTGTATTAACATCTACATTTTGCTTACTATGTATAAGCTAGATAGTCAACAGGACCTACTGTAACGCACAGGGAACTCTACTCAATACCTTACAATAAGTGATATGGGAAAAGAATCTGAAAAGGAATAGATGTATATGTATATGCATAACTGAACCACTTTGCTGTGCACATGAGACTAACACAATACTATAAATCAACTATATTCTAATATAAAATAGAAATTTGGAAAAAGAATATAAATCATCAGTTAGATCATCACTGCTGAGGTTAACCTTCATCCCCTTTCTGAGGTATATTATCAGTTTTGCTATGTAAAATTGTCCTTCTTTCACCTTTTTTCATATTATATTATTTAGAATTAAGCAAATAAGCACAGTCCACACTTAAAAAGTGAGGAGTTATGCCTCACATCTTTGAGGGGAGTGACTGCATAAATTATTTGGAATTCTTCTGTATAAAAGGTTTATACCTTCTCTTCCATTTTCTTATTGCATTACTTAATTGTATCACTATAGACTCATGAATATCTATTTCATGCTTTGGGTAATAATGTATTTGCTCTTTTGCTGTTGTTCTTCCAGTGACTCCAGGTTTATATTAGAAGCGCTTTCAGTTGGCTCCTATGTCCGTTTGACAAACACTCATTGCTTTGTTCTTAGGTTCCTTCATTACCTTTTGGCACTCAATATGCCCCAGGCTTATTTTGTATATTCCATGGCCCAGCAGGAGATTAGTTTTTAGCCTAACATGTTATTCTAAGTTTTCCACAATATATTTTCCTATACAAAATTAAACTGTAACTTCAGAGAAACAATGTCTTTGCAGACTAGTTCTCACTAAATCTAGCCAAAGTAAAACAATGCCCTTCAGTATATTCGATGAAATGTAACATTGTATACAGTACTTTTTGTTAACTCTCTGCTTGCATGGGCTATGCCTAGATGTCTTCAAATTCTCTTTACCTGCTAGGTAAAGAAAATACAATTCAAGGTCCCTTAGATACTGAGAGATATTTCTTACCAAAAGAAGCAAAGAAAATAAAAGATACAAGAAAAAGAAAAGACATTTTAAAAAGTGAAGGAAAATATAAAGCCAAGAAAAAAAAATATTCAGACAGGCTGACAAAATCAAGGGTGTGGGAAAGAATAAAGCCAGATATGGGATCAGAGTATCCACAGGTATGTGAGTAGTGGGTAGGGCAAGCAACGGGTGACACCATTAAGCAGATTTGTCTGTTGTAGGGATCTTGCAACTTTTATAGGATAAAGGGTGCCAGATAGAGAGAGCATTGAATTTAGAGGGCAATTTCTAAATCTTGGATTTTACTCCTCTGAAAGAGAAACTTTCTTGGTACTCTTGCATCAATTATAGATCAAAAGCTGTAGCACTTGACTAAAAAAATTTTAATTTTACTGCCTAAGTATTCAATGGCTACCTATCCTTGGCATCACTGACTCAATGGACATGAGTCTGAGCAAACTCCGGGATTTGATGATGGACAGGGAAGCCTGGTGTGCTGCAGTCCATGCGGTCACAGAGCGTCAGACACGACAGAGCGACTGAACTGATCTGACTGACTGACTGACCCATCCCTGGGGAGGACCCTTTCTAGGCACTGTGAATATAGCAGTGAAAGAAAGAAACTACCAGCATTTGAGAAGCTTACTTCTAGTGGGGAGACATAAGATAATAATACTAATAACAAAAGAAAAAGTGTTCTGGTGCTAGTTACAAGTACTGAAAAGAAAGAAAGAAATGGAGAAATGAAGATAAAGTGATGGAATAGAAGATGCAAGTTTCACCGTAAAGTAGACAGAGATATCTTTGTAAGAGCTATTACATTAGAAACCTGAGGAAGTAAGAGAGTAAAATATGCGGAAAAGTGGGTGAAAGTTTAATAGGTAGAGGAAAGGCAAATGCAGAGGCTTGAACCGGGTGACTTGACTTGTTAAGGAAGACCAAGAAGACCAGTGAGGCAGAGATGAAGAAGTAACAGTTAAGCAGGAATAGAAACTGTCCTATCTTGTAGGAGAAATGGGAAGCTACTAGAGGATTTTTCAAATAGGAAGGACATGATCTGACATGTTTTTAAAGGTTTATATGGCTTTTCTATGTAGATTAGAATGGGTGAGAGAGGCAGGACAGTCAAGGATGTTTTAAATACAGGTTTTACTATAATTCATGTACAGTGAGGCCAACATATCAGGAGACTACTGCCCTACTACCAGTGAAAAAGTGGTTTGTTACTCACAGTTCCCTAGAGGAAGGTTCATTGATTGTGGTTTCTGTGGGAAAGAAAAAAGACAATGCAGGGTGTGCAGTCATTGGATTGGCTAGTTTGAGTAATTTCAGTGACTATATAGGGTAGGTCTCTAGTAGTCTGGAAGCTGCCCCTAGGATGATTAGGGCAGAAAGATGATGATCTGGAGTATAAGATCTCTGTAACAGAGAAAGTTGAAGTTACGGGCTTGGATTACGTGGTTTGCATTTGAAAGGAGCACTTGCAGGCCAGTACTATCTCTAGAGATTGGCTAGCCCTGGGAGGGCAGTCTCTCCAAGGTCAGCAGGACCCCAGGTGTCAAAGCATCAAATATATATATACATAGCTAGTAGAAAATGGAAGCAGAAAAAATTATTTAGGAGACTATTCAAAAACCCAAGTAAGTCTGTTCTCTATGTCTGCATCTCATGTTGATGTACACCAGAAACCAACACAATATTATAAAGCAATTATCCTTCATTTAAAAACAATTTTTAAAACAGAAACACAAACAACAGAAAATAAGGATAAATCACTGAGTTGGATATACTTTGAAAGTATAGCTGACTGGTTTTGAAGATGATTTAGGTGTGGCATATGAGAGAAAAAGGGAAGTCCATGATGACTCCATGATTTGGGGTCTGACCTAAAAGAATGGAGTTTCCATTCACTAATATGGAAAAGTTCATGAGAGAAAAAAAAAAAAAAACAAGAGTTTGGATTTGAACTTTTTAATTCATGAATCAGTAGACAGATATGTAGATATCAGCTGGGCAATAGGATATATGAATCTGGAGTCCAAGAGATGGTCTTGTCTGCAACTACAGACTATGAGGTCATCTGTATATAAATGACATCTTAAACCATAGAAATAACTCAAAAATCTATTATTGGTAAATAAGAGGTATAAGGACAGAGATGGGGGTGCTCAAATGTGTGTGCCTTACAATCCAGCAAAGAAACTGACAAGAGCTGTCAAACAGCAGCAAGAAATGGAGAGAGAATTGAGAGTAGTCTTGTTTGCTGAGGGTTCTAAAACCTGGTCTTCCTGTCTGCATTGGGTTTCTATAGTCTTTCACTCTCAGAGAAGGCAATGGTAACCCACTCCAGTACTCTTGCCTGGAAAATCCCATGGACGGAGAAGCCTGGTAGGCTGCAGTCCATGGGGTCGCTAAGAGTCAGACACGACTGAGCGACTTCACTTTCATTTTTCATTTTCATGCATTGAAGGAGGAAACGGCAACCCACTCCAGTGTTCTTGCCTGGAGAATCCCAGGGACGGAGGAGCCTGGTGGGCTGCCGTCTATGGGGTTGCACAGAGTCGAACACGACTGAAGCAACTTAGCAGCAGCAGTAGTCTTTCACTAACTTCACTACTGGATGTGGTATTATTAAGAGACACATCAAGAATTCTGGGAGATTTAGACATGTTTTCCTGCTTCACTGAATAGCAGCAATCATGATTAATAATGAAAGCCAATCACTTTAGCCAATGTAGCCTTTTTGGCTTTGGAGTCCAATCGTGTCACGCACTCAAAACGGCATTGTGATGTCCCAACTTCCAGTTCAATGAGGCAATTATTGTTAATCCTTAAACAAGCAGTGCTCAAGGTTAAGAGAATGGAATGCAAAAACATTGCAAATGGGTTATCAGGTACAAAACAGAAAAATGATACTAATTCTTTCATATATTGCATGAGTACCATATGTTTGCCACAAGTTCAAAGACTATGCTGAATACTGTAGGACAGCACTCTAATCTAGTAATGTATTGCCTGCAAGCTAATGCCTTAACTAAATGTCCAATTTGACAGTCAACTTGCCTACTTCACTTTTATTACTGCAGAATAAATTTCATAACCAGAAGCAGTAATATATAAAATATATTACACAGAAAATTTACAGTAAGCCACATGGTAGTGATCCTTGCAGAAGCATGATGGTCACAAAAAGAAAATCCATATTCAATATAAATATTCTTTACAGTAAAAGGTAAAAATTCCCCCATGATAGAAGAGATCCAATAGAATTAACAGCTCCCAGATAAATGACCGGTCCCTTCATATTCTATATCAATGAGTAGTTCAGCATTTTCTTCAGCTATTAGCAAGTGGGTCCTTGACAGCGACAGTAGCCAGATAAGCCTTACTGGATGCTTGGAGCTGGTGCACTGGGACGACCCAGAGGGATAGTATGGGGAGGGAGGAGGAAGGAGGGTTCAGGATGGGGAACACATGTATACCTGTGGTGGATTCATTTTGATATATGGCAAAACCAATACAATACTGTAAAGTTAAAAAATAAAATAAAATAAAAAATAACATGTGGCTTGTGCCTCTGCCACCACAGCCACTTTGTTTATGAGTTGTAGTGAAAGAGACTTCCATTCAGAAATGGAGTTTATTTGATTACTTAGAGCCATCTTTGGTATGGATGCCATTAATAAAGTATTTGTTAGGTAAAAAGCAAATATCCTCCCACTCTGAGACAACCATCCACATATGCGTTGTACCATCAATCCTCTAATACTATTCCTACCAAACCCCTGACCATTCAATCATACTCCCAGGAGGTACGAATCCAGACCTCAGATTATCTAAGACTCCAGGACAAATGGGCAACTAGTTCTCCCCATGGAATAATTTCTCTGTGTTTTAGAACCACTGGTTAATGGGGTTGTAATGCCCAGCAAAGCACTTATGACAGGTATTTGCATGTCATATACAATCACCAGATTCTATATTTTTCTCTTACTCAACTGCTGATAGGAGACTCCTTAGGTGGCCAGAGCAGGAGTTGAAGCGGGAGCAGAAGTGCAAGCAAAAGAAGGTGCACGGAGTGTGTGGACCTACTGCTTATATAATGTACATGTACCCCAGCCCAATGTTGGGTATACTATCACCATTTGATGATGGTGTGCCACTTAAAACATCCAATTTTATAGCTTGGGTTATCACATAATAATTAATGATGGGCATCTCAAGCCCTTGGATCATATTTGGTCTCATGGTTAGCCATTAATCTCAGTTAGGTTCCATTTGCAAACCAGGAATTATTTATCAGAAGAAAAGTGGTTTATAGAAAACTTCATGACTTTCCAGGGAAATCTATGGGACTACACTTTGGTTCCCTTATCAGGGATTTCCACAGGCTCCATTCAGAATCCTGTCCTATAATGGAAAGTGTTACTTAGAGTAACACTAAGTATACTATGCCATAGGAACCAAGTGGCAGGGATTCTTGCCCATAAGCTAGAGCCTACTAAAGAGACCTGTCTTTCAACTTCAGGAATATTCAAGCAAAGAAAAACTTAAAGAGAGATTGTTGAAGGCCATCACTTATGCCAAAGGATTTGGCATGCTGTAAAAAAAACAAAAGATAGGAAGAAAAAGAAAAGAGAAAGAAATTTAAAATGTTAATAACTGTAACAAGAGGGATAAAATTGGTGGTGATAGTGTCCCAGTACAAAAAGGCTGTTAAAGAGTGAACCACAGTAGTCACCTGTGTCTGTGCCTCCCTTCTTTATTGGGGATATATGGGCTGGAACAGCAGATTTCAGCTACTTATATGAACAAGTCCTTTATTATTATTATTATTATTTTGTGTGTGTGAAAGTGTTACTTATTCTTTCACTTGTATGTACAGAGAGGTTTTTCTGAATATTTATTTTAAGGGTTAAATCACTTTTGCTTGTGTTTATTACTGCTTGAGGTTGAGCCTTTTTGCATATTTAAAAATATATACCAACAAACTCCCCTCCCAAGGAAAATATTGCCACCATTTACAGACCATGTAACCTTCAAGTATGTGCTATTTTTTTTGTCCCTGTATCTAACCCAAATCAGGAGCTGTATTTTTTTTAAACAATTTGCTTTTGAAACTTGAAGTCTTGAAAACATTGTGATGCAATTGCTGTTGTTCTAGTCCCCAAAGAGTTTTCTGTGCAAAAATCTTAAAATCAATAAAGATGGAAGGGAGAACTTGGAATGTTTATTTGCAGCCCTCAGAACTTTACTTTAGTAACAGCACAACAAATTAAAAACAACTCATGCCATAGTAAAAAAAAAATAAATAAATAAAATTGAGACCTGTCTTGCTCTTCAGTCTACTCCAAACATTAGAGATTACTAGGTAAGGAGGTAACTCATGTACCAATACATATTGCTCTTCAGTCTACTCCAAACATTAGAGATTACTAGGTAAGGAGGTAACTCATGTACCAATACATATACCTTCCAAAATCAAAGATGTCAACAAGAATTCCTTTCTTATTAATAATAGTGGCTTAAATGTAGCATCTAGTTTTTCACTCTAGACAGGATATCACAACCAACCACAAACATTTGGGTTTAAGAAAATTTACTAAAATGTCAACCCTTAACTATTTGTGGGATAGTATATAGTATATCTCACTACCAAAAACTATTATATCCAAAGACATTTGTATTGCTTGCTTCTTCCTGTTCCTGATATACAATCATCATGAAATCAACATTACAGAAGATTTGTTTTACTCCAGGTAGGTATGAAAACGGAGAAAGCAATGGCAATCCACTCCAGTACTCTTGCCTGGAGAATCCCATGGACGGAGGAGTCTGGTAGGCTGCAGTCCATGGAGTCACTAAGAGTCGGGTACGACTGAGCAACTTCACTTTCACTCTTCACTTTCATGCATTGAAGAAGGAAATGGCAACCCACTCCAGTGTTCTTGCCTGGAGAATCCCAGGGACGGGGAGCCTGTTGGGCTGGCGTCTATGGGGTCGCACAGAGTCGGACATGACTGACGAGACTTAGCAACAGCAGGTATGGAAAGCAAATTAAGAGAAAGCAAGAGAGTTAATAGTACACTAAGGAAAGACTGAAAATTGTCCTGCTATATTTATAGATTACATACAAGGCTTAAGTTTTGTTTTATTTTTTATTTTTTTAATTTTATTTTATTTTTAAACTTTACATAACTGTATTAGTTTTGCCAAATATCAAAATGAATCTGCCACAGGTATACATGTGCATTAAAAAAAAACTTCTGAAACAGCATCTGAGATTATAAACATAATTTTACTTAGGCTACTGGTCTGTTGCTATTCACTAAGATACAAAATGTGAGATATTTTAATCCTATCATAGATCTTCTCCTTGTTCTGTGTCTTGAATTTGAAGCTCTTAAGCCATATCATACATTGGGAAATAGCCAGTCAATTCTAGCACTTATACTTCGCATTTCCTTCTGAAACACCACACATACTACCAAGGAAGCACTTTAAATTGGCCTTTCATTCCAAGAGATTATATGTGAGAATTGAAGAGACTATTTTACCATTCATTCCATGGGCTAGTAAAGCCCCATCATGTAGTGACAGGTAGATTCTCAATGCCTTCAAAGTCAACTAGAGCAAATAACCAATCCAGAGTTGTTGAAAAGTTTGCTGCTTATAAGCATTTCTGATAATAAACTATCCATTTTAATAATATAAATAATTTTGCTACTTTAAGTATAAAGTGTTTTAACTCAGAAAATTAGGTGCTCTCAAATTTGTTAAAAGAGTTGAAAGAAAAAGCTGGACCGTTTTCTAGTTATGACTTCCAGAAGAAAGTGACAGGCTTGTTTCTCAAAGGAGATGTATCCTTCCTTGCATAATCAGAAAAACTGTTAATTCAGAAATTACTACTGCGATTACTGGCACCACGCCATCCCATTTCTAGTACAATTTTGTTTAGTTGCTAAGTCGTGACCAACTCTGTGACCCCGTGGGCTGTAGTCTGCCAGGCTCCTCTGCCCATGAGATATATCCCAAGCAAGAATACTGGATTGGAGTGTCATCTCGTTCTCCAAGAGATCTTCCTGACCCAGGGACTGAGTCTCTTGCTTGGTAGGCAGATTCTTTACCACTGGGAAGCCCAACTACTACAATAGGGAGAGCCTAACATCTGAAATTCAATAAATCTGAAAGATGTGGCTTTTCATTTTCCTGGTTCCAGTTTGTCAGGAAGGTTCCTGAGAAGGAGATTGGAGCCAGTGTGAACGAGTTAATTCACTCTATTATTGTTGTATAGTATTATCAAAATAATACTAATGCAATTTGTCACCAAATTAAAATTATTACCTGAATGCTATAGGTAGAGTGATTTCAATCTCTTTCTGTAAACATTATAGACCTCTAACTAATTTCATGAGAATGTACTGGTACCTTGTGCATATATACATACATATATATATACATACATACATATATGCACACACATATGTATGTACATATGACAGAGGATGAGATGGCTGGATGGCATCACTGACTCGATGGACGTGAGTCTCAGTGAACTCCGGGAGTTGGTGATGGACAGGGAGGCCTGGCGTGCTGCGATTCATGGAGTTGCAAAGAGTCGGACACGACTAAGCGACTGATCTGATCTGATACACATATATATTAATATATATGCTCCACTTAAACAGATTCAATTATCTTCCTCATTCTCCTTTTTGTTGCTTTTTGAGCTAATTACATACATACATATTTATAACAAATTTGATCTTGGATCAAACAGGACTGCTTTAATGTGATAAGATATTAATTTTGTCAGTCAATATATTGATTTTGATTTATGTCTCTGATTATCTCATCATGTCTTTATTCAATCACTAACTACCAAATAGAGGATTTTCAATGACACACTGCTGATCACTTCTTGGCCTTTTGGCAAACATCAAGTGTATCTATGACAGTGCTGGTAGTTGAGCCTCATATATTCCCCAACTTTGTTTTATATTGATCCATTCACCATGTCATGTTGTGTAGAAATTTGAGACCTATTAGGCATACTTTAAATAATGCTATCATTCAAAGCAAATACCTGCATCTTTTAAAGAACTCTATCACAAGACATTAAAAAATTCCTTTATAAAATAAGTTTATATCTATAGTATTTACCTGGCATATGAGCCTAGCAAGATTATTCTTTTAGTACCAGGTAACTATTCTCCTGTATAAATGCTTGATACAGTACAAAACATTTACCTCCCCAAAACAAATACTACTTTCTTATGCCACGCATTCATTCATTAATGACTTTATTGAAATATAA
Source organism: Bos indicus x Bos taurus (assembly GCF_003369695.1). NCBI lineage: Eukaryota > Metazoa > Chordata > Mammalia > Artiodactyla > Bovidae > Bos > Bos indicus x Bos taurus. The sequence continues at coordinate 16,493,498 of NC_040084.1, read as the reverse complement.
TACACATGTGGTTCACCCACTTCAAGTACACAATTCAGTGTTTTTTTTTTAGTTCTGATTTGTGCAAACATTATCATAATCTAATTTTCATATATTTTCATCACCCCATAAAGAAAATCCATCCCTGTTCCCCATTGCCCTCACTCCACCCAGCCATAGACAACTAGCAATCTACCTTATATCCCTATAAATTTGACATTTCTGACAGTGTCATCAAATGGAACCATACAATTTTGGCCACAAAATTCCCTGGTGGCTCAGATGGTAAAGAATCTGCCAGCAATGTGGGAGACCAAGATTCAATCCCTGCATCAGGAATGTCCCCTGGAGTAGGAAGTGGCAACTCACTCCAGTGTTCTTGCCTGGGAAATACTATGGACAGAGGAGCAAAGAGTCAGAAATGACCAAGGGACTGACAATTTATCCATGTTGTAGCACATATGAGAACTTGGTTCCTTTTCAGAACCTCTGCCCCACTGCTCTGAAGACTGGGGAAAGGAGTGGCCCACCTCTCCCCACTTCTCCCTTAGACACATCTTCTCTACTTGTGGGTCTCCACATGCTCATGATCTTTCGGGCTGGATTACCCTGACATGGAACCTATGATCATCAAGATAGTTGCAGCACAGATGTTCAATTCCCAGTATTCTTAGCCTACTGCAGCTGGAGCAGAGCTTCTGGCCTATGTGTGGGAGCTGTGTAGGGAAGGAAGCCCAGCCTTCTTACCCCCATTAACCCACAGTAAAGCTTCTACCATATGGAGTTAAGTGATGAGATATGCAGGAAGGCTGTGCCTCACTGTTTAGGGCGAACCTGTAGTCCTAGATTGGGAGCGTGGGGTAAAGGGAGCCTTTTATTCTTGGCTGCAACTGCTAGGAGTAGACCTTCCATTGCATTAAGCACAGAAGACGGGTGTGAATAGGTCATGGCTCAAATGTCACAGACTCTCACTGTTCTTACCACTATTTAGTAGATGTCCTTAAATAGGTATTTCTCCATTTGTTGGATACTTAATTTCCAGAGATGTTAAAAGACAGACTTTCATAATTTGGGGTGAAACTGTTGTCTCTCAGGGCTTCCCTGGTGGCTCAGTGGTAAAAAATCCACCTGCTGATACAGGAGACATGGGTTCGATCCCTGCTCTGGGAAGTTCTCACATGTTGAGAAGCAAATAAGCCCACACACCAACTATTGAGCCTGTATTCTGGAACTTGGGAGCAGTAACTGCTGAAACCTGCATGCACTACAGCCCGTGCTCAGCAACAAGAGAAGCCATCACAGCAGTGAGCCTGTGCACCGCAACTGGAGACAAATCCCTGCTCGCCACAGCTAAAGAAAAGCCTGCAGAGCAATGAAGGCCCAATGCAGCCAAAAATAAAATTATTTTTAAAATTGTTGTTTATCTGGTAGAGGCTCTTCTGAGTTCCTTATATAGGCATATTAAGTTGTTAACCCCTGTGAATCCATTTGTTAATGATATTACTATTTTTTGGTTGTTTGTTTTTAATTTATTTATTTTTAAGTAAAGGATAATTGCTTTACAGAATTTTGTTGCTTTCTGTCAAACCTGAACATGAATCAGCCATAGGTATAATCTATGTCCCCTCCCTCTTGAAACAGACATAGAGAACAGACTTATTGCTAATATTTTATTGAGAGGTGATTCAAATGCCAGAAAAGTCATCCATTTAGAATGTACAATATATTGATAAATGTGCAATCATCAACAGTATCTGATAGCAGAAGATTTTCATCATTCAAAAGAGAATTTCCATGCCATGAAAGTCAACCCTCACTCTACCCTATCCCCAGTCCCTGGAAACCACAAATCTATTTACTAAACCTAAGGAAGGATCTGACTGTTTGAGATATTACACATAAATGAATTCATGTAACATGTCGGGGGTTTTGTGTTTGGCTGTTTCACTTAGCATAATGTCTACAAGATTCATCTGTGTAGTAGTTTGTATCAGTACTTCATTTCTAATTGTTGAATAATATTCCATTATACAGATAAATCATATTTAATTTTTCACTCAACAACTGATGGACATATGAATTAGTTGCACTAAATGGCTATTATGAATACTGTTACTATAAGCATTCATGAACATTTTTTGCGTGAGGACCTATGTTTTTTATTATCTTGAGTGCATTCAGGTGTACCACTTTGCAAACCTACCAATAGTGTATGAGGGTTCTAATTTCCCCCACATGCATGGCAATACTTACAATCGTCTATCTTTTTAACTGTAACATCTTAGTGTGTTTGAAGTGATATCTCATTTAGTTTAGATTTGTATTTCCTTAATAATTAATCACATTGAGCACCTTTTACTATGTCAATCATCTATTTGTATATTTTCATTAAAGGCATGTCTGTTCAAATCCTTTGCCTACTATTATTTAGCTTATTTTCTTTTTTGTAGTTTAATTTCATGAGTTCTTTATATTAATATATTTTGAAAACTAGACTCTTACTAGTTATAATTTGCAAATACTTTATCCTTTATATCACTCCCATGATAGTGCCTGTTGAAACTAAAAGTTTTAAATTTTGGTAGAAAATGATTCACTTTTTTTTATTTGGCTTCCTCTGCTGTTGGCGTCATATCTAAGAAACCACTGCCTCAACCAAGGTCACAGTGATTTATGCCTGTTTTCTTCTAAGAGTTTTATAGTTTTAGCTCTACCAGTAAGGTCTTTAATACATTTTACATTAATTTTTAATATAGTATGACATGGCCACTAGAGTTTCTGTTCAGTTAGCACACTAATAAGTTAATGATTGGACAGAGGTTTCCTTAAATGCCTGAAAAATTTCTTAGTCTTTACCAAGGGCCTCAGAATGTGTATGCATGTACATATCAGTGCTCAGTATATTGTTTAGTTTTGCCTTAGCCTTCACTTTGTAGTTGCACAGAGCCTCTAAGTTTGACATTGATGAGGGCTCAGGATCTTTTCAGGACCTTTCAGAGCATGCATACAGCCTTAAGCATGCATAGACCTGTACACATATGTATGCCCTTCTAGACTGCCAGATGTCAGAGCTTTTCCAAATCTCTTAAGAACAACTAATTCTCAAGTTTGTCCTATTAAGCTTTTTAATTTGTGTATTGTTTACTGTAAAAGTTTTCTACCATTGTAGGAAGCCATATTATTAAATTATTGTCACTGATTGATTACAACTGACACCCCTGAGGGAAAGCTGTTCTCACTGGGCAAGCTCTGAGTCAGGTCAGATAAGACAAATCTTGTCCAATTCTTTGAAATTAGAGCTTTGAACAATCTTCAAAATCATCTGCCTCATCCAGTGGCTGTCAATCACAAAGGCTGTGGGATGCTGGTTTTTAAAGCTACCATAGAGTTGTGATAGGGTGATGGGAAAGAGCAAGTTAAAACATCACAAAGGTCACTGTTTTTACCTAGATTCAGTCACTTTTATGAATAAATACTGCAATTCTTTGGTTCATTTCTAGGGTTTTAAAAATCTGTAACCATTTTTGATTCTGACCATTTCTTTTATGCAAGAAAGAACTTCTGGAGGTCCTTGCTCTGACACTACCCCCATACATTCATTTTTAATGTTCCACTTGCTGAGAACACTCTCTGCTCTCACCTCTAATGAAATAGCCACAAGATGCAGTTCTATCTGCTCAGGCTAATCTTAAAAAGAAAGTATACCTTCATCCTCTGAATTCTCTAATAATTACACATATTTATAGTTGATTTTCATAGAATGGTGTTTCTTACAGTTATTACCTAAACTCTGGTAATAATTAATGGTATTGTTTAGCTTTTGATATGTATGTTTATGGGGCTTCCCAGATGGCTCTAGTGGTAAGAGAACCCACCTTCAAATGTAGGTAGATATGAGACACAGGTTGGATCCCTGAGTCGGGATGATCCCTTGGAGGAGGGCATGACAACCCACTCCAGTATTCTTGCCTGGAGAATTCCATGGACAGAGGAGCCTGGTGGGTTACAGTCCATAGTGTGGCAAAGAATCAGACACAACAACTGAAGTAACTTAGAATGCGCTGCACCATGCATATTTGTAGTAATTTCTTTCTCCAGCTAGATTATAATTATTTTAAATGGAAAAAATAATATCTGATACATATTTTATACCATATATATATGGTATATATAAATATATATATATATAAATAGTTCTAAGTATATGAACTGATGTTGTTGATGGATGGGAGTTGGTGATGGACAGGGAATCCTGGCCTGCTGCAATCCACTGGGTCTCAAAGAGTCAGACAGACTGAGCAACTGAACTGAACTGATATGAACTGAATTCAATGAGTCAGTTATTTAAACTGAAGTTACAATATTGACTAAGTTACATAAAGCTTCCCTGATAGCTCAATTGGTAAAGAACCCACCTGCAATGAGGAGACCCTGGTTCGATTCCTGGGTTGGGAAGATCCCCTGGAGAAGGTACAGGCTACCCACTCCAGTATTCTTGGGCTTCCCTTGGGGCTCATCTGGTAAAGAATCCACCTGCAATGCGGGAGACCTGGGTTTGATCACTGGGTTGGGAAGATCCCCTGGAGAAATGAAAAGCTGCTCACTCCAGTATTATGGCCTAGAGAATCCCATAGGCCACATGGGGTCGTAAAGATTCAAACATGACTGAGCCACTTTCACTTTATATAATTGACTACAAAAATTATTATCAAAAGTTTTATATATATCAATATATATAACAGATAGATACATACATACACACCATATTTTCCAGAGCTAAAATGTTTTTGGAGCAGAATACTTACTTATATTGGCAGACTATTACTTCAGATTATTTTTGAGGCATTTTTCATGTGACAAGCTTTACATCTTTTCATTACTTTTCTGAAGAGGCTGTTGATCTTCACCGAAATTCATATATTTAGCATGCCCTAAATTTTACTTGTCACAAAACCTTTTATAGTTATTCTCTTTATACTACAGTCACAGCCTTCATATTCCACTAAATAGAATACCAAATGACATATTTAGTTATATTTCTTTGTAGTGAAATTGCTGTACTTTTCTAAATTCATGTTAGACTTTTGGGAACTTAATAGTTACTTAATGTGAATGATGTTTACCACTTACGAAATGCAATTGCAGTGAAAAAGGTTGAAGAAAATATCCTACGGGCATTGTCAGGCTTTCACTGGGAGAACCATAAAAGATGAGATATTTCATGCTGTTGAAGTAATTAGAAATAATTCATAAACACACAGGAAAAGGATGATGCAATTTTTATCCATCAGACACTGGTGCTTGCACGCCAGGTAAGGCAGCCTCTGCTTGAGTTTTCTTGAAACTTTAAAATATTCATGGTGACAGCAACCATGCCTTCTCTCTGATCTAAGTACTGTGAAGGAGCATTATATATAAGTTGACAATAACGTTTTCTGTTTTCCTTCAAGTATGTAATTGAGTTGGCTGAAAATGAAAAAATAAGCTCAATTTTCTTTTCTTTCTTCATCCTCTCGCCACAGGAGAGGGAGCAGGAACACAAAATAATAAAATTATTCAGTGTTAGGACAAAGACCAGGAGCATCTCTGTGTGGGACATTCCGCATCTGGGCCGCTAGACTGGAAGTAACAATAAATGTTCTATGTACCCTCTCCTGCCGCTACTTGCCCATACCCAGGCATTGTTTTTTCTCTACTCAGCTTGAAAGCATGTAAATGATAAGGCTTAATGCAAACCTGACCCAATCAAAAGGCTTTTGTTTTTCCCTCAGGAAAACTCTCCTCCGTGTGACAGAATAATCACTTGAGAACAATGGATGGAAACAAACAACAGAAATGATTTCCAAATCAAAATGCTAATGCACCTGTTAATTCCCTGACAGTAATTTTCAAGTCAGCGCTTAAAAATAATCTTATTCAAGAGATTCATTAAACCTGCCATGATAGATATTAACTGAAAACAATACTCATTTACTGCCATGCAGAGTCAGCCATAACTAAGATATAACTTGGGAAACCAAAAAATGTGAGCTTCGGTATTCAAAGCTAATGAAAAACAAACTTTATCAACTATAAATTTCACTTGCATAAGAAAATATTTTCATGCTTGATATGTTCAACCATTGCACTAAATCTCTGATTAAAGACTGAAGACAAATTAAAATTTACTTCTATAACTTAGAAAAATTAACTGTAAATAACTGTAACTTAGTTAATTTTTACAGTGATTTTTATTGGGGGTTGGTATATGTTGTGATTACTTTTTTATATGATAATATATGTCTGCTGCCTTCAGAATGAAGGGCAATTTAACCATAAATAGAAAGCCAAGACACACATTTTCTTTTCCCCTTAAGATTTTGAAAGAGTTGTCCTTCAGATTCTTAGTATTGAAAAGTCTGAGGCCAATCTGATTTTCCTGTTCTGTTGTTTAGGCCGAATCCTTTATTTATTTATTTTTTTTGAGTTATGAATGTTTTATTTTTTTTAATTTTATTTTATTTTTAAACTTTACATAATTGTATTAGTTTTGCCAAATATCAAAATGAATCCGCCATAGGTATACCTGTGTTCCCCATGCTGAACCCTCCTCCCTCCTCCCTCCCCATACCATCCCTCTGGGTCATCCCAGTGCACTAGCCCCAAGCATCCATTATCGTGCATCGAACCTGGACTGGCAACTCGTTTCATACATGATATTTTACATGTTTCAATGCCATTCTCCCAAATTTTCCCACCCTCTCCCTCTCCCACAGAGTCCATAAGACTGAAAAGTTACATGTCGACACTTCAAGAGAAAACATTTTGAAGTTAGTATCATTTTATTAACTTCTCGTATAGTCAGGAGACTCTTTGGATATGCAGGTACATACCTTGATGTTATTCATGTCAGATTTTTTTTTTTCATTTAAATATATTTACATTTTTCCACTGTCTTCTCTGTTGTTCTGTTTCCTCATGACATTTTCGGGAGTCACTGATCTTCTGGTAGGGTTTCTCTCACTAGTACTGTCCAGTCATAATGATGTCTATTAGGAGGAAGAGTTGTAGGTTGAGCCAGTATGTCTTTGTTTTCCATACTCTCTCATATACACATTCCCAAAGTACTTGGATATGGGAGATGATGCTCTATCATCACTAGATATGGTGTGGATTGTCTTTAATCTGTGTCTTCTATTGGTCATTGCAATGAGAACTTGGAATCGAGGATTGACAGGCTCTGGTTAGGCTCATTTTACTCTTTCTTGTAAACAACTGATAATTTTTTAAACTAGTTTTTCCTTTGCATCGCATGCTCACTCTTGTGTGTCCGACTCTTTACCACTCCATGGACTATAGCCTGCCAGGTTGCTCTGTCCATGGGACTTCCCAGGAAGAATACTGGAGTGGGTTGCCATTTCTTTCTCCAGGGGATCTTCCTGAACAAGGGATCTCCTGCATTGGCAGACAGATTCTTTACTGCTGAACTGGGAAGACCAATGCATTAGAAGAATACATCACATATAAAATACAAGGTTTGTTAAAATGTTAAAGAACATCTGGTTGACAAATATGGTGCTGTTATTTCAATTTTCAAAGTTATTTTATCAAGATCACTTTTGCCAGAATAATAGAGAAGTTAGATTTAGAGAATAAAAGCTATTTTGTACCGACTTCTAGACTGAAACAGGCTTCCCAGTGGCTCAGTGGTAAAGAATCTGCCTGCCAATGCAGAAAACATGGAGATGCTGGTTTGATCTCTGACTCAAGATGATTACCTAGAAGAGGAAATGGCAACCCGTGCCAGTATCTCACCTGGAAAATTCTATGGATGGAAAAGCCTGGTGGGCTACAGTCCATGCGGTCTCAAAGAGTCCCACACAACTGAGCATGCACACAGCTAGACTGGAACATCGCTGAGATTCCCAAAATCCAAATGATATTTAAATTCTCTGTTCTAAATAAATAAAAAATAAATTACTTTTAAGCTGAAACTTTATTGGTGGAGGAGAGTTTTCTAATGCAGAGGTATCACACTCAACTGTTTGTCCGTAACACCGTATTTAAGGGTAGAGACCCTCTGATGGATGTTTGTAATAGTCCCTATGGGTTTGTATTTTAAAAACAAAATATCTAAGTTTTCAGTAATTGCTAAGATGGTGTACACTAACTACACTTTACCTCACCCACTGATTACAATTTAAACACTCTGGAGAGACAAAAATAACTCCAGAAGACTTGAAAAGTAAACACTAGCAGAATAGAGGATGGAAGTGAACACTTAAGAGTGACTCCTAATGGTAGTGGTTTCATACTTCTTCTCTTCCTTTTCTCTTGGCTTGGATCTACCCCTGCTGTCTATCATCCCTCAACTCCGAGCCTGGTCTCCCAGCTCCACAGTAGTGCTGGCATCTCCACTTAGCATTTTAGCTTCTCAACATCTACTTCTCACTTCTAACATCAGCATATCAGAGGATTTAGCAGATTCCTACAGAATGTTGGGTTCACTTCTCTGTGGTTCCCTTTTTTCCCTGGGCCTTGGCCTGGCTAACCTTTTATTCCACATCCTGCATTGAAAATGTTTCAGGAAAATTCTAAACGCTCTCAGTCTCTGCTTTCTCCTTGGCCTCTCTGGCACATTTCAGAAGCGCACTGAGAAGAAAACATAGCAGAGAAGGTGGCCTCTCTTCTCTCTGCAGCCTTGGCCTTTCAGGTCCTAGTTTTCTTTTTCTGTTTTATTTTTCAGCGTAGCTTTCTTGCTGTCTCAGTGCAATATTGAACTGATGCAAGCTGCTGTGATGTAACCAGAAATGGAAGACCTTATAATTTATGATTTAAAACCTTCTTAATTATTAGCTTTATTGGCCAAATTTTTTTTAAGTTTTAGAAATTAATAACCTTTAAGTATTTGAGACTTGGTTAAGTATTTGCTCTGACATATTCAGCTGGTACGCATCTCTTTGTTATATAACCAAAGCATTCCCCTCTTCCTTTTGCAAAATTTACTATATATATAGGTTCCCTTTAATATGAAATACATGTATGTTCAAGGAAGTATTTTCTGAATCCTTGTAAATTGTCATAAATAATTTTTAAGCAAGTTTTCAATACATTTAAGTAATTTCAAGCAATTGCATGTATATTTAGTTAATATTGTTTGGGGATTAAGGCCAGTATTGAATTTTTCAAAGCCTGTGTAATTCAGTGTGAAAATCTATGCATTGTACAAAATGGATTTAAATGTAAAACTGCCTCCCCAAAATAGATGTAACTTGATTAAGTATGCCCTCATACATATCTAAAAAAATTTAAAATCACCTAACTTATTAATCTCTGTAAAGGTATGGAATGATAACTTCATAAACATTATATCAGAAAAATCCAGTCTTGCTGATGCAGCAACTGCAGGTCTGATCTGATTTAAAAATTGGATGTGTAACATTTTTTAAATCACGAGATGGAGCCACAATTCTCAGAAAAAAAATTCTTCAAAATAATTAATCTATTATGTGATTCTCATGTCTGAATAGTCATAGATATAAAGAGTTGAATTACCTTTCAGCTACTAGTGTCAGCTTTCTATTGGCTTTAAGTTCAGAAATGTGGAAAATTCATCTTCTGGGAAATATGTCATACTTTGGTTTACAAATTCTTAACTGAGGTAAATAAGAAGGTGAGGGTAGGGAAATTTTGTTGGCAAAGTACAATGAACAATTCCCCAGTAGCTTTCCCATTCTGCAGTTTCACTGAGGGACACAGCTTGTCACATAAGATCCTACCCAATTCTGATAGGTAAGACAGAGTCCAGCCACCAGCTTTATAATGTGTCATTTTCTGAGGTGTCTTCTCCAGTTGTTTAGACCTGGAAAGCTTTTAAGATGTTTTTATCTGAAAGAAGTCTGAACTTTTCTTCTTCCTGTAAGTAATGACTACAACCTCACAAATTACAACTTGACAAATCAAGGCACTATCTTGGGGTAATATCACAAAATAAAGCTTCACCCTCTTCAAATGTGTGTACTATCCCCTGAGAGAGAGCACTCAGAATCACATGTTGGTCAAAGGGTACAAAGTCACAGTTATGTAGATGAACAAGTCTAGAGATCTAATGTGCACCATTATGATTGTGGCTAATAATACTGCACAGTACACTGGCAATTTGCTAAAGAGAAAATTTTAGGTGTTCTCATGACACACAAGAGTAGAAACTATTGCATTGGCCAAAAAGTTCCTTTGTTTTTTTTAAGTAAAAATAAGACATATGTTTCTTTTTCACCAAGAAAGTTATTGAACAATGTATTCACCATTTTGTTATACTGCATTCTGCTATTTTTTAGGAAACTTCTTAATTCCATGTTCCCAAAACTTTTTTTTAAAGTATATATATATATTTTTGGCTGTGTTGGGTCTCAGTTGCAGCACTCTGGCTTCTGTCTAGTTGTGGGTGTGACACACTGGCTCCTCTGCAGCATGTGGGATCTTAGTTCCCAGACCAGGGATCGAACCTGCATCCCCTGATTGGAAGGCTGATTCTTAACCACTGGACCATGAGGGCCATCCCATCCCAAAACTTTTTGAGAAAATAGTTGTTCCAGGTGATTTTTACAGTCTTCCAGGGAATTGAATTTTTTTTTTTTTTTTTTTTTTGTCCATTAAGAGAATTTTGTAAAGACTGAAATAAAGATATCCAAAAGTGTAATGTCTGGTGACTACTAATCAGAACTACCCAGCCAAGCTGTAACAATTTTTGCCTGGTAATCAAAGAAATGTGGTCTTGCATTAACCTGATTGAAGATTATGCATTTTCTGTTGACTAATTTCAGATGCTTTTTGTCAAGTGCTACTTTCTGTTAGTCTAATTGTGAGCAGTACCTTTTGGATTTAATCTTTTGGTTTTTCCAGAAGGTGTTCATACTAGAGGACATGCTTGCAATCCCACTGTATACACAACATTACCTTCTTTGGATGAAGACCATTTTGCTTGCTGCATGATCTCTTCCATTCCATATCATTGTAGAGTATCTACTTTTCACTGCTCATCACAATTTGCTTAAAAAACAGAACATTTTCATTATGTTTCAGTAGAGAATCACATGCAGAAATACAGTCAAGAAGGTATTTTTCACTTAAGTGGAACCCAAACATCAAGCAAGTAACATAACCAAGATTTTCAACCCTTGATATGGATATTTTGAATATGTCAGCTGTCTCCTGCATGCTATAATGTTGATTGTTCTTAATTAGTGTCTTGATTTGATTGCTATTAACTTCAACTGGTTTATCTGACCATAGAATAATGTCCAGCAAGAAATCTCCAGCATAAAACTTTGCAAATCTCCGTTGACACATTTGATCAGTCACAGTACTTCTCTGTACACTGCACAAATCTTTTTTTTTTTTTTTGCATCTCTATTGTGTTTTAATATTCCTTGAAATAATAAAGCATAATATGCCTAAAATGTTAGTTTTTCTTCCATCTTCAATATTGAAATGGCTACACAAAAATTCACCAATTTTGATATTTATTTTTCAATGCGTACTCATATGACAGTTATCACAATACAATCTAACAAAACTGCTTTGCTTGAAGCGATTCATGGTGTCGCAAAGAGTCAGACACGACTGAGCAACTGAACTGAACTGAACTGAAACATAACCAAGGGCTACTAGAGCCATCTTACAGAAAAAGCTGGACAAACTTTTTGGTCAACTCAGTAAATAAGGAGATGAGTATGCTAACTGGTCTGACTATAATAATCTATGTCTCTATTTAAATGTATATCAAAACACTGTTGTAGTACTTGCTGCTGCTGCTGCTGCTAAGTCGTTTCAGTTGTGTCTGACTCTGTGAGGCCCCATAGACGGCAGCCCACCAGGCTTCCCCGTCCCTGGGATTCTCCAGGCAAGAACACTGGAGTGGGTTGCCATGTCCTTCTTCAATGCATGAAAGTGAAAAGTGAAAGTGAAGTCGCTCAGTCGTGTCCAACTCTTAGCAACCCCATGGACTGCAGCCAACCAGGCTCCTCTGTCCATGGGATTTTCCAGGCAAGAGTAATGGAGTGGGGTGCCATTGCCTTCTCCTGTTGTAGTACTTAAATATATACAATATTTTTTTTTTTTTTGGTTATAATATCCTTTTTTTTTCTCTTGTGTTTTCTTTTATTTATTTATTTTTAACTTTACAATATTGTATTGGTTTTGCCATATATCGAAATGAATCTGCCACAGATATACACGTATTCCCCATCCTGAACCCTCCTCCCTCCTGCCTCCCCATACCATCCCTCTGGGTCGTCCCAGTGCACCAGCCCTGAGCACCCAGTATTGTGCATGCATCGAACCTGGACTGGCAACTCATTTCATATATGATATTATACATGTTTCAATGCCATTCTCCCAAATCATCCCACACTCTCCCTCTCCCACAGAGTCCAAAAGACTGTTCTATACATCAGTGTCTCTTTTGCTGTCTCATATACAGGGTTATTGTTACCATCTTTCTAAACTCCATATATATACGTTAGTATACTGTATTGGTGGTTTTCTTTCTGGCTTACTTCACTCTGTATAATAGGCTCCAGTTTCATCCACCTCATTAGAACTGATTCAAATGGATTCTTTTTAATGGCTGAGTAATACTCCATTGTGTATATGTACCACAGCTTTCTTATCCATTCATCTGCTGATGGGCATCTAGGTTGCTTCCATGTCCTGGCTATTATAAACAGTGCTGCGATGAACATTGGGGTACACGTGTCTCTTTCCCTTCTGGTTTCCTCAGTGTGTATGCCCAGCAGTGGGATTGCTGGGGTCATAAGGAAGTTCTATTTCTAGTTTTTTAAGGAATCTCCACAGTTTTCCATAGTGACTGTACTAGTTTGCATTCCCACCAACAGTGTAAGAGGGTTCCCTTTTCTCCACACCCTCTCCAGCATTTATTGCTCATAGACTTTTGGATCGCAGCCATTCTGACTGGCATGAAATGGTACCTCATAGTGGTTTTGATTTGCATTTCTCTGATAATGAGTGATGTTGAGCATCTTTTCATGTGTTTGTTAGCTATCTGTATGTCTTCTTTGGAGAAATGTCTGTTTAGTTCTTTGGCCCATTTTTTGATTGGGTCATTTATTTTTCTGGAATTGAGCTGTAGGAGTTGCTTGTATATTTTTGAGATTAGTTGTTTCTCAGTTGCTTCACATACATCATAACAGGATCCTCTATGACCCACCTCCCAGAATATTGGAAATATTAAGAATTTTAAAAGGATAACATTTAATATATCTTTATAGTGAAAGATGCCTGATCTGGATTTTACCAAAGCTTCATGAACCTTTAGTCAAATCATAGGAACACTGACTTTGCATCAATTACTCACCCGATCCCAGTGGCACTATTGTCTTGTTCACACCCGTATGTTCAGCTTATTGCCATCGAGCATATGTAGCTCATATTAAAATACATCACAGCAGGATCCTCTATGACCCACCTCCCAGAATATCGGAAATAAAAGCAAAAATAAACAAATGGGACCTAATTAAGCTTAAAAGCTTCTGCACATCAAAGGAAACTATCAGCAAGGTGAAAAGACAGCCTTCAGAATGGGAGAAAATAATAGCAAATGAAGCAACTGACAAACAACTAACCTCAAAAATATACAAGCAACTCCTACAGCTCAATTCCAGAAAAATAAATGACCCAATCAAAAAATGGGCCAAAGAACTAAATAGACATTTCTCCAAAGACATACAGATGGCTAACAAACACATGAAAAGATGCTCAACATCACTCATTATCAGAGAAATGCAAATCAAGACCACTATGAGGTACCATTTCACACCAGTCAGAATGGCTGCGATCCAAAAGTCTACAAATAATAAATGTTGGAGAGGATGTGGAGGAAAGGGAACCCTCTTACATTGCTGGTGGGAATGCAAACTAGTACAGTCACTATGGAAAACTGTGGAGATTCCTTAAAAAACTGGAAATAGAACTGCCTTATGATCCAGCAATCCCACTGCTGGGCATACACACTGAGGAAACCAGAAGGGAAAGAGACACGTGTACCCCAATGTTCATCGCAGCCCTGTTTATAATAGCCAGGACATGGAAGCAACCTAGATGTCCATCAGCAGATGAATGGATAAGAAAGCTGTGGTACATATACACAATGGAGTATTACTCAGCCATTAAAAAGAATTCATTTGAATCAGTTCTAATGAGGTGGATGAAACTGGAGCCTATTATACAGAGTGAAGTAAGCCAGAAGGAAAAACACCAGTACAGTATACTAACGCATATATATGGAATTTAGAAAGATGATAATAATAACCCTGTGTACGAGACAGCAAAAGAGATGCTGATGTATGGAACAGTCTCATGGACTCTGTGGGAGAGGGAGAGGGTGGGAAGATTTGGGAGAATGGCATTGAAACATGTAAAATATCATGTATGAAACAAGATGCCAGTCCAGGGTCAATGCACGATACTGGATGCTTGGGGCAAGTGCACTGGGACGACCCAGAGGGATGGTATGGGGAGAGAGGAGGGAGGAGGGTTCAGGATGGGGAGCACATGTATACCTGTGATGGATTCATTTTGATATTTGGCAAAACTAATACAATTATGTAAAGTTTAAAAATAAAATAAAATTAAAAAAATAAATAAATAAAATGTCCAGGTAATTTACCACCAACCTTCCAAGGGAAATGACGCCTCATGGAAACATGTTCAGAGAATAACTTTTGTGCAGTTTTTCAAAGCCCTGAACAAAGAATCAATTCTAACTAGGATGATTATTGCTTAGGTAGAATAAACATCAATGCAATTCACAATTTTGGTCTCATTTGGTAGAATAAAGAGAAAATCATCAGACATTGTAAACACTCAATAATCCAGTATTGCATTCTCAAGGACTCCTAAAATGTTTATCATCTAACGTTGGCCTCCATATTCTATAAAATCCATCTTTTTCCAGTTCATATTAAACTTCTGTGTATTTTTTCTTGCCCCTATTAATCTCAACACTGTATAATGATATTTGTTGTTGTTTAGTGGCTAAGTTGTGTCTGGTTCTTTGTGACCCCATGGACTGTAGTCCACCAGTATAATGATATATTCATACACAAATGTAGGGAAAGAATGATGACTATGGAAAGCAAAGATGAAGTTTGTGGGTAAAAGTTTCCATTTGGCAATTTAGAAAAGAAAAATATATATGGTCATATTTTGAAGACATGTTTGACCAAAGAAATGAAATGTCAAAGGGAATTTGAATTATTTACTGTAGATTAGAAATTATTCACATTTGTGGGCCCCCAAATGTGAAGCAAGAGGATGTGGGGCAAAGAGGCAGGAAATGTAGCCAGCAAAAATTCTATAATAAAAGAAGACACATTTTTCCTTAATGGGAAAAATAACTTTTTAAAACTTTCCTAAATAATATGTGCTCAGACTTGTCAAACTCTTTTCAACCCCATGGACAGTAGCCCACCAGTTTCCTCTGTCTGTGGACTTTTCCAAGCAAGAATATTGGAGTGGGTTGTCATTTTCTCTTCCAGGGAATCTTCCCAACCCAAGTCTCTTACATCTCTAAAGGGTAATAATTTTTACAAATTCATGTAGAAATATCTAACAATTCAAAAGTCACTTTACCTGGCATGATATCTAGGTTTATTTTCTTCCACACAATTCATCTTATGAGTTACACAGTTGTTAAGGTTAGTTTCAAAATGATTCCCTATGTCATATATTATAGCATCAACTCCACTTTTTTCCCTGGAGCATTTCTTACTTAAACCTTCTACATTGATCTGGGTTAGTTGCTCTGCAATCTGATATATGTACCCTTGGACCTTACTACATTCTTTTATTGGAATTTCTGTTTTTTAGTCTATTTGGGTCTCCTCCCTGGCTTACCTTCTTGAATTGATGAAAGACATCCTCCAAGCTTTGTAAAAAAGGTGAAAAAATATTTTGACTCCTTCATATTTTACAATTTTTAATTCTACATTTGAATACTTTGGCCATATGATGTGAAGAATCGACACATTAGAAAAGACCCTGATGCTGTGAAAGATTGAAGGCAGGAGGAGAAAGGAACGGCAGAGAATGAGATGGTTGGATGGCATCACCAACTCAATACACATGAGTTTAAGCAAGCTCTAGGAGATGTTGAAAGACAGGGAACCCTGGCATGCTGCAGTCCATGGGGTTGCAAAGAGTCAGACACAACTGAGCGACTGCACAACAACAACAATTCTATGTTTATACTCAATAATTTGGTTAATAATGAAGTTCTAAATTAAAATGATTTTCACTGAGAAAGTTGACAGCATTTCTTCATTTCCTTCTGGCATCTGTTATCAATTTTAAAATCAAATGTTTAACCTGTAGAACAGTCTTTGGTCTGTGCCAGGGATCTCCTGGCTTGGCTTGACCATCCTTCACTGGAACACAGCACATCCTTGGTAGTATGCAGCAGAGGAAACCTGCCCAATTCTGCAGCGAGAGTCCCTAGACACCTGTGAGCATTTGCGTTCACACTGCTAATGTCATCATGTCCATCACCACCTTCAGCTCAAGTAAGTACATTGCTAAATATCAGTAAAAAACATCATGACAGGTTGAGATAGAGACACTGTGGATTGAAGGAAAATGTTTGATATTTTAGAAGTTAATGACACTTTTTTTCCTGCTTTTTGAACAAGGGGCTTTAATTTTCATTTTGTGTTAAGATCCACAAATTATACAGCTAGTTTTGCACTGAAGATTCTGAAATTTCTTCTGATATGTCTTAGAGTGTATCAAAGAAGAGTATGTAAGTCTATGTACAGACAAGTTCTGTTTTAAGAGCATATTCATAACTCCAATCTGTTCATAAGTCCAACGAAGTTAGCCTAGGTACCCAACTAACACAGTCAGTACTGTACTGTAAGAGGTTTACAATACTTTTCACACACAATATGTACATAAAAAACAAGCACAAAAATAAGACATTTTTAATCTTATAATACAGTACCTTGAAAAGTACAGTAGTGTGCACAACAGCTGGCATATAGGGACTGACATTAAGTGAAAAGGCAAGAAGGGTTACTGACTGGAGGAAGAAGAGGTGGGAGATGGGAGAGCTGAAGGACGGTCAGCAATAAGAGACAAAGGGCAAGCTGCAATTTCACTCATGCCTGGCACATGGCAGTCGGTGGCACAGATTCTGGCTCCTTGCTGGGTTCAATTTTATCTACCTTCTTGAGAAAAAGATGCAGTGATGTCTGAGTAGTAGCTCTTTGTTTTTGTCATGGAGAACACAGTGGCACTGGATTGCATTCTGAACGACTGTTGCAGCCTTCATATACTGCTCTGCGTTCAGGTCCTGTGCCTCAAAATTAACAGTGTCTCCTCAAATAAAGAAAATGCTCTGCCATTTCCTGTGTCACAAATTTCTCCCATTCTTCCATTACTTCTTCCTCTTGTCTTTCTTTGTCCTGTATCTGGGCCTCTAACTCCATCTTTTGCCTCGCTTCACTCTCTCAATTATTTTCACTTCTGTTTCCATCGTTTTTGCTTGGCACTTCTTAGCAGTTGCAGCTGTATCACCTCTGCTTTTAAGTTTGCTTCCAGACATCCTGGGCTTGAAATACGGATACTGTGCCACTGTATTCTATACAGTATTATACAGTAAAGTACACAAAAGCACAACCACTTGTATAGGATGTATGTATGTAACAATGTATGCCAGACACATGAACTAACTTACATGACTGGACATGCAAATGCATATTTGCATATTGGAAAGCTTGCAGCTTGAAGGTTTGTATGTAGGAGACTTACTGAGTTAGAGGTCCTTATAGGGTTGTGGCCACTTTTTCATCGGTGACTCACAAGCCTAAGTGTCTAGACATTTATTCTGTAGGATGGATCAGAGGGGAACTATCCACTCTTCTGCATAATGGGCATGGGCCTGCACACTGGCTTCTAAGGAGTAAACTGCAGAAATTGTCACTCTGTAAATTTTCACTAAATCCCCCTGTATCTCCCAGTGCCTCGTCTCTAATTTTATTTATTTTTTCTGTAACATTGTGTCCTGAGCTCCTCTCATAAAATTTCTCCAGAAAGATGTCTTTCTGAATCTGCCATCTGCAAGTAGTCCAGGGAGTTGGTGTGAGGCAGGTTATGAGGAAAAATGGATGTATATTCACTCTGAGTGCAAATGTTCAGATCACCCCTCAGCTCCAATGACACCTTTAAGTTCTATGGCACTTGGTACCTCTCAGGGTTCTGCGAAGTGAACGTGCTCACTAATCAACAGGAGAGTCTCAGCAGGAAGAGGAGTTTGCCCCTCACTCCAATAGATCAGGACAGTTATCATTCTTCCATCCACCTTCTCTCACTCAAAAACTCATGGAAGTCTCTTTTCTATTTATTTTTCATTTATTATTCTCTTTGTACTTGTGTTTATAAAGTTGGCTTTATTTCTCTACTGTCATTTAAATAGCATTTCATAAAGTGGAAAAGAGAAGTGTGTGTTCAATTCAACAGCTTTAGCTGGAACCCTCAGTCATCATGTTTAATGGCTGTATAACACTTGCCTGTTAGAAGGAAAAATGACTGATCACATTCATTCCAAATTTAGAAGTTTATTTACTATCTTACATTCACATCATGAACAATATCTCATACATCCATCTTTATATGATAATTCCCTAAAAAATTAGAGTCAGGCTCTATATTAAAATGTTGATGTATATGCATATACCTGATACATGAGAAAATTTCTATTGAGTTACCATTAAGCAGTGAGTTGGTTACTAATTCAACAGGATAAGTATATTTTTTCTTTTTGCAATAACTCTTTGCTAATTTCTTCAAACCAGGAATAGATGTTGAATTTTATCAAACTTTGTCTAATTTATACTGAGAGTATATATTTTATTTGTATGATAACATGAATAGTTATTTTAAAGATTTATTGACATTGCACTATCTGAATTTCTAGAGAAAATCCCACTTGATTATTGTTCATTTAGAACAATTTAATTCTTAGTTGCCATCTTTAAATTTGGGCTTTTGCATATATACTTGTAAATGTTTTTAGTCAGAGGTTCAGTTCAGTTCATTTCAGTCGTTCAGTCACGTCCGACTGTTTGCAACCCCATGGACTGCAGCAAGACAGGCTTCCCTCTCCATCACCAATTCCTGGAGTATGCTCAAATTCATGTCCATTGAGTCGGTGATACCATCCAACCATCTCATCCTTTGTCATCCCCTTCTCCTCCCTCCCTCAAACTTTCCCAGCATCAGGGTCTTTTCCAATGAGTCAGTTCTTCACATCAGATGGCCAAGGTATTGGAGTTTCAGCTTTAGCATCAGTTCTTCCAATGAATATTCAAGACTCAATTTCTTTAGGGTGGACTTGTTGGATGTCCTTGAAGTCCAAAGGACTCTCAAGAGTCTTCTCCAACACCACAATTCAGAAACATCAATTCTTCGGCACTCAGCTTTTTTTATAGTCCAGCTCTCACATCCAAACATGACTACTGAATAAACCATAGCACTGACTAGACGGACCTTTGTTGGCAAAGTAATGTCTCTGCTTTTTAATATGCTGTCTAGGTTGGCCATAGCTTTTCTTCCAAGGAGCAAGCATCTTTTAATTTAGAACCATTCAACTTCAGATTCTTCAGCATTACTGGCTGAGGCATAGACTTGGATTACTGTGATATTGAATGGTTTGCCTTGGAAACAAACAGAGATAATTCTGTAATTTTTGAGATTACACCCAAGTACTGCATTTTGGACTTTTTTGTTGACTATGAGGGCTACTCCATTTTTTCTAAGAGATTTTTACCCGCAGCAGTAGTAGTATATCGGTCATCTGAAATAAATTCACCCATTCCAGTCCATTTTAGTTCACTGATTCCTAGAATGTCAACGTTCACTCTTGCCATCTCCTGTTTGACCACTTCCAATTTGCCTTGATTCATGGACTTAACATTCCAGGTTCCTGTGAAATATTGTTCCTAACAGCATCAGACTTTACTTCCATCACCAATCACATCTACAACTGGGCATTGTTTTTGTGTTGGCTCCATCTCTTAATTCTTTCTGGAGTTATTTCTCCACTGATCTCCAGTAGCATAGTGGGCACCTACTAACCTGGGCAGTCCATCTTTCAGTATCTTATCATTTGCCTTTTCATCCCACTGTTCATGGGATTTTCAAGGCAAGAATACTGAAGTAGTTTGCCATTCCCTTCTCCAGTGGACCACATTTTGTCACAACTCTCCACCATGACCCATCTGTCTTGGGTGGCCCTACTCAGCATGGCTCATAGTTTCATTGAGCTAGACAAGGCTGTGGTACATGTGATCAGTTTAATTAGTTTTCTCTGATTGTGGTTTTCATTCTTCCTGCCCTCAGATGGGTAAGGATAAGATGCTTACGGAAGCTTCCTGATGGGAGAGACTGACTGTGGGGGAAACTGAGTCTTGTTCTGATGGGTGGGGCCATTCTCAGTAAATCTTTAATCCAATTTTCTGTTGATGGGCAGAGCTCTGCTCCCTTCCTATTGTTTGACCTGAGACCAAACTATGGTGGAGGTAATGGAGATAACGGTAACCTCCTTCAAAGGGTCCCATGTAGGCACTGCTGCACTCAGTGCCCCCGAGCCTGCAGCAGGCCACTGCCGACCCATGCCTCTGCTGGAGACTCCTGGACACTCACAGGGTCAGTCTCTTGTGGGGGTCATGCTCCTTTCTTCGGGGTCCTGGTATGTACAAGGTGTTTTTGCTTTTGTTTTTTTTCACACAAGATATGGAGTAGAAGGACTTGCACTCGTGTTCTCCTGCAAGAACTCCAAAATTACAACTCACTGCTAAACAACCATTGAGAGGCAAATGTTGGCTTCCACTACAAAAAATTACCCCATGTCCAAGGGCAAATGATAAGCCCCAGCAAGATTGTAGGAGGGGGGAAATCACATTTAGAATCAAACCCCATACCCCCCAGAGACACTCAGAGGGCTCAAACAAAACCTTGTGCACACCAGGGCCCAGAGACCCCACAGAGACTGAGACATACCTGTCTTTGAGTCTTTAAGTGCCTTCTGAAGAGTCCCTGCAGTCAGCAGTGGCTGGCTGCAAGGACAGGGGCTCTGGGTGCAGCAGACCGGGGTCACACAGTGTGTGGCATAAGCTCTCTTGGAGGAGCTCGCCTTTAACACCACTATAGATCTGCTGAGTAGATGGCCCACGAACTGCAGAACAATTATACCAAATAAATTATTGCACTGTTAGGAAAGTTCTAGGACCCACAACAGATTTCCCAACCTGGGGATCTGACAAAGGGACTGAGAACCGCCAGGGAATTTGACTTTGGAGGCCAATGAGATTTGATTACAGAATTTACACAGGACTGGGAAAACATATTCTTGGAGGGCACAAATAAAACATTGTGAGCACCAGTCAGAGGTTATCTTTTTTTTTTTTTTTTTTTTTTAATTTTTACTTTCTTATATAGATTTAGTACAGTAAGTATATTTGCCTGGAAAAAGAACTGGGAAGTCCTTATTAGTCAAATTTCTAGTTCTATTATCACAAAAAGTATCTATTCTGAATTTACCTGTAAAATTCTCTGCCACAGCACTTGTCTTAAACTATTATTTAGAAAATTAAAATCTTTAAACCTTGGGTTCAAAACATAAAAATAAAAGATCTATCTGAGATACTGGAAAAGCTTCAGAGATGGTTCTGTTTGGAAGCAGCATGACATAATGTAAAACCTCTTATTTTGGAATTAAATAGCTCCATCTTTGAGTTCTGTCTGTACTACATAATAATAGATAATTTATCTGAGATACAGGTAGAGTGAAACAATAATGATGAGCAAATAAGACACTATATATAAAACAGTGGCAGAATAGAACAGTACATAACATCTTTAATTATATAAGCAGTAAAACTCATAAACCTGTCTGAGGTTATTGATATTTCTCCCAGAAATCTTGATTCCAGTTTGTGCTTCATCCAACCCAACATTTCACATGATGGACTGCAAAAAGTTAAATAAGCAGGGTGACAATATACAGCCTTGATGCACTCCTTTCCCAATTTGAACCAGTCTATTGTTCCATGTCTGGTTCTAACTGTTGCTTCTTAATCTGCATACAGATTTCTCTGCTATGATATTTTAGCAAATAAAACACAGCAAAAGTATTGTTATACAGTAGAATTTACTATGAATTTTTTTTTCTCATTTTAAATACTAAAAACAGCTACTATCGCGAACGTCAGAAATGGAAGTGTGGACTTTTTGGCAGGTGAAATACATCAGTAAATAAGTTTGAAGAACTAGTCCCCTGATGGAGACATCTTGGATGAGAATCATTAAAAGAGCCCTGTTTGGGCTCAGAGAAGAGTTGGATGCACTTGACAATTGATTAGAACGGTGCTTCTCCCACTCTACTACTCTACTTACATCAGAGTCACCAAAGGGATTCTTTTTTATTCTTTTTTTAAATTTAAATTTATTTATTTCTAATTGAAGGATAATTGCTTTATAATATTGTGCTGGTTTCTGCCAAACATCAATATGAATCAACCATAGGTATATCTATGTGATTCTTAGAACACAATGATTCTGATTCAGCAGGTCTTGTGTGGGGTCAGATAATTTGAATATGTAACAAGTTCCCAGGTAATGTAGATGATGCTGGTCCATTTCACAATTGGAGAATTATTGCTACAGAGAAATTAGTCCCTCTGTCAATGAAGTTCTCTCCTGAGACAAACTACCCACAATCGTCAAGGCTTACCATAAATTGCATCTGTTTTGGTAGTCACAAATCTATACTTTGGTCAGATAGGTACCAGTGTCTCTATTCTGAGGGCTTCCCTTGTAGCTCAGTCGGTAAAGAATCTGCCTGCAATGCAGGAGATCCAGGTCTGACTCCTGGGTCGGGAAGATCCCTTGGAGAAGGAAATGATAACCCACTCCAGTATTCTTGCTTGGAGAATCCCATGGACAGAGGAGCTCTATTTTTCATATGAAGAAGTGGCCAGGTGATATTTTCTCAATCACTAAAGAAGACATTAGAACCTCGGGTTCTCCCTAGAGAATCTCTCAGGCATCTGAAGAACGTTAAAACCCAAAACTCCACAGTGCACTTCAGTCACCGTTTTTAAATGTAAAATTCCTTACAGTCAGAGATTTCATCCTTTTAACACAAATCCCTGAGATTTACATATAAAAGTCAAAGAAGATTAAGAAAACTGGAATTGAAAAGAAAATAATACTGTAAGCATCTTGAAAGCAGGGATAATGTAGATCATCAGCACCTTGTTGTGTATCTGGTTTAAAATAGTAAGTTAATCTTTTTTCAATAAAAGGATGAATTTATATTTGTTTTGGATTATTTATATTCCTTTTATTTTTGTGGTATCTTCAGTTCTATAATGAGATATTCCAAAGTGAGAACTATGGAATGCCACAGAAACAAATTTAATTCTAGCATGTCATCTGAAGGAAATCCACAATAAACAAGAAAAAAATACATTTTAATAGCTCAAGAAAGGTCATTTAAAAAAAAAAAATGTAACAAAGTAAATCTATAAATCTAGCCAGCAATTGATTCTAAGAACAAATGTTTTAAAAAGCATCTGACCTTTATATTGGTTTTCTCTCCAATTAATGTGTGCAAAAACCAGTGAACAAAAAATAATGCAGTTCATTTAAATTACATTGCGTGTGTGTGCTTAGTCATTCAGCTGTGTCTGACTCTTTGAGACCTTATGGACTGTAGCAGATCTTCCAGGCAAGAATAATGGAGTGGGTTGCCATGCCCTCCTCCAGAGGATCTTGGCAACCCAGGGGTCAAATCCAGGTCTCCTGCATTGAGGTGTATTCTTTACCATCTGAGCCACCAGGGACATTGGTAATGCTATATATAAAAGGATCAAAATATAACTCAAAATTTCTAATAATTGATATATCAAAGTATCTTTTTTTCCCTAAAATATAAATTATAGTGTTTATTATCTCAAGAGGGAAGGGACATGTATACCTATGGCTAATTCATGTTGATATATCATAGAAACCAATGCAATATTGTAAAGTAATTATCCTCCAACTAAAAATAAACAAATTAAAATAAAACATATCTCAGAGCATAATTCATAATAGAGAATTTTTAAATACATTTTTATTTTAAACCCTAGCAGCACCAGAAAATGAAATATAAATGCTCAGTCTTTTTAGCAAAACAAGGAAAAAAAAATTATTTATAAAGCATCAACCACCCAAAGTGAATAATAATACAAGCAAGCAATAAGACTTTATCTAAGAGCTCCTGTTGTATATGAACAGAAAACACAGAGAGGATACAATGACTAAAATGCATCAAATGAGTGGAAGAGCCAAATTGTATGCCTGTATCCTACCAGTTCAGTGCTCAAGGAACTTCTCACAACTCAATCCATCTGGTAGAACTAGTCAACAATACCTGGTACTTATTGGATTTGAACCTGGTTACTAATTTAATAAAAATCTGGCCAAGTAATTGAAGTTATTCACAAAATCTTTTCTCCATGAAGGTTACTTTTTCTAAGAGAAAATTATTTCAATTCTACTACAAGTTTAAGTATTTATCATTGACATTTTTGCATTAATATACACTGTGAATTTCCTAAAAGAGAATAAAGTATGTAACATTTCCCAAACTTATTTGGTAACTAAATTAGTTTCCTATTATAACCAATTAACACAAGCCTAGTGGCTTAGAACTCAGTTGTGTTCAACTCTTAGCTACCATTTGAACTATAGCCCACCAGGATCTCTGTCCATGGGATTTTTCACACAAGAAAACTTTAGTGGGTTGCCATTTTCCTCCTCCAGGGGATCTTACCAACTCAGGAATCAAATCCACATTACATCTCCTATGTCTGCTGCAGTGCAGGCAGATTCTTTACCCTCTGCACCATTGGGAAAGCCCCAATGTGTGGCTTAGAACAATACAAAGCTATTCTTTTACAGTTCTGAAGTCCAAGATGTGTCAGGAGGGTTGTGTTTCTTCTGGAGCCTCTAGAAGAATATCCATCTGTAGCCTTTCTAGCTTCCAGAGGCCACCTGCATTCCTTGGCTTATGGCCCCACTATCCATCTATAAAGCCAGGAAGGTAGCGTCTTCCAATCTTTCTCTATGTCCGTCTGTTTCCATTGTCACATCTCGGGCTCTGGTCCCTCTCTTACATGAACCTTATTATTATATTGAGCTCACTAAAATTATCCAGAATGATCTCTTAATCACATGTGCAAAATCCCTTTAACCATGTAAGGTAACATATTCATAGATTCCAAGGATTCGGATGTGGTTATCTTTGGAAAGCCAACATTCACCCAACTACAGCTATAGCATCCTCTTTTTAAAATAGAAAATCCATTATAATCTCACTGAAATAGTATTCTGTAGAATAAAGTTTGGGAACTTGTGTTTTTATAAGAATATAAACAAGATGCCAGACACTGGAAGCAAAAATGTTATAGCCAAGAAAACTGTACAGCCAAGACCAGTTCACTATGGAGAAGCAATAATTACTGGAGCCTGTAGCTTGTGACTTGAACCACTTGTGTCAACATGAATGGTCAAATGAGGGAAGGAAAAGCACCAGGAACCTGTTCTGACATGCTCCAGATTCCTTAATGCTATGTTGAATGCTCCTTAAAATGATTAAGAAACTATAGAAAAGTGTAATAAACGAAGAAAAGATGGATGTGAATACTCTGACCTGTTGGATTAAGGGAATTTGTATGTTTAATGAAAATGTGCCCTGATACATTGTTAATAAGGGTAATTCAAAGATAGGATTTCTGAAGTTCATGAGGTTGTGTGAGGTTGGGATTAGATAGGTATCTTTTATTTACTTTTGTTTGGCTGCACTGGGACTTCACTGCTGCTCTTAGGCATTCTCTAGCTGCAGCAATCCAGGGTTGCTCTCTGGCTGTGGTGCAAAGGCTTCTCATTGAGGTGCAAGAACCCTGCTCTTGTTGCAGAACTGAACTCTGGAATGTGAGCTCAGTAATCGTGGTGCATAGGCTTAGGTGTCCTGCAGCATGTGGAATCTTTATGGACCAGGGATTGGATCCATGACCCCTGCATAAGCAGGTAGATTCTTAACCACTGGTTCACCAGGGTAGTACAAGTTAGGTATCTTATGTCATGCTATGAAGCATGCTCCCTTGGCTAAATCAAGGCAAAGAAAAAACAAAAAGTAAATTCTTGTTTTAGTTAAAAGGTAGGGTGATACAGTGGTTACTAGCCCACAGTCCAAGTTCAGGTTGCAATACAGAACTGTTGTTCCACGACATTAATTGCCTTTGCCTCTTTCTACTACATTTTTCTCATCTGTAATCAAATGCATGTCTCTGAAGTCTAACTTGCTCTTTACCATCACTTGGGCATTCTCAGTATTATAATTGCTCTGGTTTCCCAGGAGAAAAGCAAAGGGCAACAATGACAGGAAATATGACCGAGAGCTACATGTGCTGTGTCTTCTTCTTACATTATCCTGTCTGATTAGAAGTGGATGAATGTCTGGCAACACACCTTCTGGAACAGTGAGATGAAGGAAAGAATAATTCTCTTCTGAAAATCTGAATTGATTACATGAAATTACTGTTCATACTACATACTTTAATGAAATATAAAGACTGCTCTGAAAAAAGAATCCCCTCATCAAATGGTTCTCAAATATTGGTACATTTTTTGGAATCAACTTGGGCCATGAAGGAATACCATTGCCTGCCTAAGGGGGTATTCTTGGCATTGGTGTTTGTATAAGCTCCTTTAATGGTTCTAATGTGCTGTGTGGATCACAATAAACTGTGGAAAATTCTGAAAGAGATGGGAATACCAGACCACCTGACCTGCTTCTTGAGAAACCTATATGCAGGTCAGGAAGCAACAGTTAGAACTGGACATGGAACAACAGACTGGTTCCAAATAGAAAAAGGAGTACATCAAGGCTGTATATTGTTACCCTGCTTATTAACTTATATGCAGAGTACATCATGAGAAACACTGGGCTGGAAGCAGCACAAGCTGGAATCAAGATTGCCAGGAGAGATATCAATAACCTCAGATATGCAGATGACACCACCCTTATAGCAGAAAGTGAAGAGGAACTAAAAAGCCTCTTGATGAAAGTGAAAGCGGAGAGTGAAAAAGTTGGCTTAAAGCTCAAAATTCAGAAAACGAAGATCATGGCATCTGGTCCCATCATTTCATGGGAAATGGATGGAGAAACAGTGAAAATGGTGTCAGACTTTATTTTTTGGGGCTCCAAAGTCACTGCAGATGGTGACTGCAGCCATGAAATTAAAAGATGCTTACTCCTTGGAAGAAAAGTTATGTTCAACCTAGATAGCATATTCAAAAGCAGAGACATTACTTTGCTAACAAAGGTCCATGTAGTCAAAGCTATGGTTTTTCCAGTGGTCATGTATGGATGTGAAAGTTGGACTGTGAAGAAAGCTGAGCACCAAAGAATTGATGCTTTTGAACTATGATGTTGGAGAAGACTCTTGAGAGTCCCTTGGACTGCAAGGAGATCCAGCCAGTCCATCTGAAGGAGATTGGCCCTGGGATTTCTTTGGAAGAAATGATGCTGAAGCTG
Source organism: Bos indicus x Bos taurus (assembly GCF_003369695.1). NCBI lineage: Eukaryota > Metazoa > Chordata > Mammalia > Artiodactyla > Bovidae > Bos > Bos indicus x Bos taurus. The sequence continues at coordinate 16,465,879 of NC_040084.1, read as the reverse complement.
AAACTCCAGTACTTTGGCCACCTCATGTGAAGAGTTGACTCATTGGAAAAGATTCCGATGCTGGGAGGGATTGGGGGCAGGAGGAGAAGGGGACAACAGAGGATGAGATGGCTGGATGGCATCACTGACTCGATGGACATGAGTTTGAGTGAACTCCGGGAGTTGTTGATGGACAGGGAGGCCTGGCGTGCTGCAATTCATGGCGTCACAAAGAGTCAGACATGACTGAGCGACTGAACTGAACTGAACTGAATGTGCAAAAAAGTTTGAGAACCACTGCCCTTGCTGGTTAAAAAATTGTTAACTACTGAGGAAGAAATATCAAGTTTACTATGCAGCAGCATGCACTTTATTACTTTTGAGTTCATATTAGAATTAAAGTCTCTGAATTTCTGTATAGTATGTTGAACCATATTATTAAATTACTAGATATTCAACTATTTTGACCTTTTTTAAAATGGTAATTTCAGGTGCAGTGATTCAGAGTACTATCTATGCAGAATAGCTCTTGTTCTAAAGAACCTAAATGTCCAACAGTGAATGAATGGATCAAAAAAAAAGTGATATAGACACACAATGGACTATTATTCCATCAAAGAGAAGGAGCAAATCTTGCCATATGCTACAGCTTGGATGAAACTTGAGGATATTCTGCTTAGTGAAATAGAGTCACAGAAGGATAAATACTGCTGATTGCACTTGTATGAGGTATCTAAAAAAGTCAAACTCTTAGAAAAAAACAGTACCATAGTGGTTTTTAGAAACTAGGTAGAGGGAGAAATGAGAGGTTGCAGTTCAAAGAGTACTCAGTTATGCAAGATGAAGCGTCCCAGAGAATTTCTGTATAACACTGTATTTATCATTAGTAATATGTTACTTTACACATCAAACATTTTTAAGAGGCTACATCTCATATTATGCATTCTTTATGACTATCAGAAGGTACTACCTAGTAAAAACTAGATTGGCTAGCAACTATAGTACTCTTACAACTTCTTCCAAATAGAGTGTCTTCAGTTTGCATTCCATTGTAGAACAAATTATAGAATTCTCAAGTTTTTTGTTTTGCTTCATGTTTATTTCTTTTGGTATTGATGTGTAGTTCATTTACAATGTCTTGTTAGTTTCAGTCATATAGCACAGATTCAGTTATATATATATATTTTTATATATTATATATGTATTTAAGTTCTTCTTATATAATATATAAATATATTTAAATGTATATTATGTATATTTGACCTGTGGTGTTGGAGAAGACTATTCAGACTCCCTTGTACTGCAAGGAGATCAAACAAGTCAATTCTAAAGGAAATCAATCCTGAATATTCATTGGAAGGACTGATGCTGAAGCTGAAACTCCAATACTTTGGCCACCTGAAGTCAAGAACTGACTGATTGGAAAAGACCCTGATGCTGGGAAAGATTGAAGGCAGAAGAAGGGGATGACAGAGGATGAGATGATTGGATAGCATCACTGACTTGATGGACATGAGTTTGAGCAAACTCCAAGAGTTGGTGATGGATAAGGAAGCCTGGCATGCTGCTGTCCATGAAGTCTCAAAGAGTTGGACATCTCTGAGAGACTGAACTGAATTGGGGTATATTATATATATATATATTAGGGGCATAGACTTGGGTTACTGTGATGTTGAATGGCTTGCCTTGGATATGAACCTAGATCATTCTGTCATTTTTGAGGTTGTACCCAAGTGCTATATTTCAGACTCTTTCACTGATTATGAGGGCTACTCCATTTCTTCTATGGGATTCTTGCCCACAGAGGTAGATAAAATGGTCATCTAATTAAACTCTCCCATTCCCATCCATTTTAGTTCACTGATTCCTAGGATGTCAATGTTTATTCTTACTCCCTCTGGCTTGACCACACCCAATTTTACTGGATTCATGGACCTATAATATTCCAGGTTCCTATACAATACTATTCTTTGCAGCATCAGGTTTTACTTTCATCACCAGACCCATTCACAACTGAGTGTTGTTTCTGCTTTGGCCCAGCCATTTCATTCATTCTGGGGCTACTGGTAATTCTCTGCTCTTCCCCAGTAGCATATTGGACACCTTCGGACCTGGGGGACTCATCTTCTGGTGTCATATTGGTTTGCCCTTTATTCAGTTCATGAAGTTCTTATGGCAAGTATACTGGGGTGGCTTGCCATTCTCTCCTCCGGTGGATCACTTTTGGCAGAACTCTCTGCTATGACTCATCCATCTTGGGTGGCCCTTCACGGCATGCCTCACAGCTTCATTGAGGTACACAAGCCCTTCACCACAACAAGGCAGTGATCCTTGAAGGGGAAATGTATATTTTGTATATTATACAATATGTTAATATATATTAATATATTGCATAATATTATATGCAATAGAATGTATTAAACACATATGATTACACAATCATATATTATATATTATTTAATAATATTAAATTGTATTATATCTAGCATATATATTAAATAATATATCATACATATGATATATATACTTTATAATTTATATACAATATATATCAGATATTGGTTATATATTAGATATATATTCTATATGATATATATTACATAGTATATAATATATTAAAGGTTTACATAATATACCGTATTTTATATATAACATATGTTAGTTATATAATGTATATTAGATATGTATTATATATATTGTATTTTATATATATATATATATGTATACTATCAGAGAAGGTGATGGTACCCAACTCCATTGCTGTTGCCTGGAAAATCCCATGGATGGAGGAGCCTGGTAGGCTGCAGTCCATGGGGTCGTGAAGAGTCAGACACAACTAAGCGACTTCACTTTCACTTTTCACTTTCATGCAAAGGAGAAGGAAATGGCAACTCACTCCAGTGTTCTTGCCTGGAGAATCCTAGGGACGGGGGAGCCTGGTGGGCTGGCATCTATGGGGTCGCACAGAGTTGGACACGACTGAAGTGACTTAGCAGCAGCAGCAGGAACTCACAATTGGAGAAGGCAATGGTAACCACTCCAGTAGTGTTGCCTGGAAAATCCCATGGACGGAGGAGCCTGGTAGGCTGCAGTCCATGGGGTCACGAAGAATCAGACATGACTAAGAGACTTCACTTTCACTTTCATGTATACTATTCTTTTTTCAGATCTTTTCCCCCATAGGTTATTACAAGATATTGAGTAGAGCTCCCCATGCTATACAGTAGGTCCTTCTTGCTTATCTATTTTATATACAGTAGTGTGTATATGTTAATCTCATCCCCCTACTTTACCACTCCCACTCCATTCCCCTTAGGTAACCATAAGTTTGTTTTCTTCATCTGTGATCCTTCAGTTTTATAAATAAAGAGCTCATTAAATCTTGAAGTCCTACTTCCAATGCTGCATTTTCCATCAGTGCCTTATGTTGTAAAATAAAGGTCACAAACCTTGCCAATCAGATGACATCTCAAGGATATGGCTGTGACAAGAGAAAGAAAAAAAGATATGAACTTCCTCTAGAGAAGCATCAAAATTTTAATTTTAAAAAATCTATGGAGAAAACTGATGAGTGAGAAATTGTGGGGAACAGAATGCTTGTGAGAATGCTGGGGAGAAGTGGGAACAAGAGGACTGAATTCTACAAATGTATGATGACCCAGTGCAAGAACAGGTGCAGCAGGAGTGAGAGTGGACAGCACAGGCCCAAACACTGGGAGACAGGAGGCTCTGGTTGATGACAATGAGCACAACTGCAAATAAATGATATATGTGCATGTTGGGAGAGTTAGATAAAAGCACAATACTGCTGCAAGTAATTAGATGTTAGAATTAAATTATGCTTACTGCTGTTTTATTTGTGTACAATTCAAATCGTGGGTGATTAAGGATCTAGTATAAGAAATTGGCATACGCTCTTCTCATGGCTTTCTTCTTGGCATACTTTCTGGAAGGAAACGAGCATGTGATGCAATAAGGCAATGCGGCACCTCTCTTTTCTGCTTGATCCTTTGAAGTCCTTGTGTAGTAAGAACAGTACAGTGTGTGAGCGTGCTGACAAAGAGGAAGACCTCACTCGGGAATAAAGAGGGGCAATTTCCACGGACGCAATCACCGCCTGATATTAGCCCTCTTCCCCATCACCCAAGTCTTCCCTTTTGCTAAATCAAGAAAGAGTGATCGTGACTCCGATACTCATGTCCTCAGTGTTCTAGGTTTCAAGGAGAGAGAAAGTCAAATTTTCATCACTAACCGCGACTGTAAATGATTGCTTTTTATCTAAACACCTGTGTACTTCTTTTATTATGCTTATTGCCAAGTTGTTCATGGGCTTTGATTGAGGCATCCTAGGGCTTCAGCAGGAAACAAAGAAAGGAGAAGTAGGACCAGGACAAGTAAAGCAAAACCAGCTGGGCAGTACGGCTGATCCTATGGGTTTGTTGCTACATAATAAAGCATAGTGATAAAGTGGGTGAGGGCAATGTAATGTTACACCCATCAAGAACGGCTCACCCAGGATATTACAACTGACGACTGGGACAGGGAAAAAGTGCAGTGGGTGGATATACTGGATATTAAATCAGTGGTTTAACATTTCCAGGTGATCAGTACATAAAGATCAATTTACATGGCCAGCAATTTAGAGGATGTGAAAAATCATGCTTCCTGGGAAAAAGAAAGGTTTGCTAAAGATAGATTGGATGCTAAGAAGGTGTCTGTCAAGACACAATAGAAAATAGCAGTACTAGTTAGAGAAAGGAAGGCAGAATCTCCAGCTCAAGAGGCTGGCACTTGTGTTTTGAGTACCTTTATATCTAGAGTCATCAAAAGTACACTGGATTCTGGGTCTGAGCCTGTATCTACCTGTATGCTGCCTTCTAAATCAAGAAAGTATCAATAACTAAAAGGTCCTAGACTGTTTGAAATAGGAATAAGTAACTAGAGGTAGAAACATTGAAAGCATAGTCAGTCGTGTATAATAGTTACTTATGCACTTAATATATTCCTTATGCTGCTGCTACTGCTGCTAAGTCACTTCAGTCGTGTCCGACTCTGTACGACCCCATGGACTGCAGCCTACCAGGCTTCTCCGTCCATGGGATTCTTCAGGCAAGAACACTGGAGTGGGTTGCCATTTCCTTCTCCAAATATATTCCTTATACTACACAGTAAAAATCCTGAGGACATGGAAGATGCCTGATTTATCTGAATCCCGGGAGAAGTTTGTGTCAATTATACATTTAAAAGATAAAAGCTCAGAGAACTGTCATAGTTCCTCTAATAAAAGCCAGGGCTCCTTCATGAGTTTATATCTAGTTTTGTTCTATAGATACATTTATTCTTGAATTTAATTGATACATCTCTGCCATCTGGCATTTCATGGCTAGGCAAAGCACCTTCTCCAGAAAGTGAAAAGACAGTGATAATAAAAAGCAGCTTGAGTTCACTGTGAATCAATAACATAGTTTCTGGGCTGTAATCCACTGCTATGGAATAGAAAAGGCATAAAATATGAGCATCAAAAAGCAACACATATTGAGATGTATCATGCCAAACAGAGGAATGAGTGTAAGGAATGATGAGGGCTTCAGTTCGGCTGGTGGTTAAGCAATGTGTTTGTCAAATGCATTCAACACTTTTTACCCCCGAGAGTTTGCTCATGTAGTTCTTTACTGCCTTAGACTCCTCCCACCAGCACTAATATGAAAATTCTGCTGATTCCAGGGTTAGGTCAAATGGTATATTTTACGTGAAACTTTCTCTGATTCCTAACTCCATGAGTGGAATCTCATTGCCCTTTCTTGTAAACCTTATTAATTGTCTGCAGTCCCTGGCCTTAGTGTTTGGGTCTCTTCTCTATCGATTTTATGACTGGTAAGTGATCTTATCCAGTCCCAAGACTTTCAGTGCCACCCATAATTATTGAGTTCTTCTGTTTTTCCTAACCCTAACCTCTCTCTTGATGTAGTCAACTACATGCTTTACATCTGTGTATGCATGAGAAGTGCTTCAGTCATGTCCAACTCTTTACGACCCTATGGACTATAACCTGCCAGGCTCCTCTGTCCATGGGATTCTCCAGGCAAGAATACTAGAATGGGTTGCCATGCCCTCCTCCAGGGCATCTTCCAAGCTCAGGGACTGAAACTGCACCTCTCATTTCTCCTGCATTGGCAGACTGGTTCTTTACTACTAGTGACACCCGGGAAGCCCACTCTACATCTATGCTTATATAGGAATAGAAATCTCAAATTTAACATGTGTGAAACAGAACTGTTAAGATTGTCTTCCCAAATTATCCTCTTCCATTGGTCTAAAAAGATGAGGACCTATTTCTGATTCTTCTCTTCTTTCACACCACAGATCCAGTATTCTCGAGCGAGTTTCATCAGCTCTGTCTTACAGATACACCAAGGATTGGATGGAGCATTTGTCACCTTTCCGCCACCACCCAAGCCTAAACCAGCATCTTCTCCAGCCTAGACTCTGCCAGGGCATCCTCAAAGATCACCCAGTTCTGCTCCTTCCCCAGCTTTTTTGCACAGAGCCACTGGAATAATTGATTCAAAATTTAAATTAGATCATTTGATACAGCTGCTCGGACCCTTCCAACACCATCTCATCACACTGAGAACAAAAGTCCAAGTCCTGGGCTTCCCTGGTGGCTCAGTGGTGAGGAATCTGCCTGCCAATGAAGGAGACAGGAGTTCGATGCCTGATCTGGAAAGACCTCACATGCCAAGGAGCAACTAAGCCTGTGGGCCACAACTATTGAGCCTGTGCCCTGGAGCTGCAACTACTGAAGCCTGAGAACACTAAAGCCCATCTCTGCAACAAGAGAAGCCACCGCACTGGGAGGACTGTGCACCTCAGTGAAGGTTTGTCTCTCAGTTAGAGAAAAGCCCGAGCAGCAGTGAAGACCCAGCACAGCCAAAGAAAATGAATAAATAATTTTTTTTAAGTCCAAGTCCTTCAACACAGTCTAAATTCCTGCATTCTTTTCTCCCAAAAACATCCAACACTCACCCCCCAACCCACTTATCTCCACATGTACTTGCCTCTTTGCTATGCTTTGGACACTTAGGTTCATGGCTCCTTTGCACCCTTTACTTAACCCACATGCCCTTCCTTCCATCCTCCTATGGTCCCTCCCTTACTTCACTGGGTCTCTGTCACGTAGCCCCTCTTCTGAGAGGCCTTTCCAGACTTCATTTCCTAAAAGAGTGTTCCTGGCCCACTTTTTGTCCTTTATCCTAGTTAATTTGTCTCCCTACAATTCATCACTATCTGGCAACATACTGAATATTTGTGTGTGTGTGTGTGTGTGTGTGCTCAGTCCATGGGATCTTTCAGGCAAGAATACTCAAGTGGGTTGCCATTTCCTCCTGCAGAGAATTGTCCAGACCCAGGGGTCAAATCTGGGTCTCCTGTCTTGCAGATGGATTCCTTATCATCTGAGCCACCTGGGAGTCCCCATATTTACGTATGCATTATCATTCTAACTTCTTTGGGATATTAGTTTCATTAGGGCGAGTTTTTTGTTCTTTCTGCTATTATATGCCCACATCCAGAGTAGTGACAGGCACAGACAATATGTGCTAAACATAATAATGTTAGGCTATAGTAATTTGTTTGAATCCCACTTAGAATGTTTTTAATTTTTATAGTTATTTAATTTTATTTTTTTTAACTTTATTTTATTTTTAAACTTTACAAAATTGTATTAGTTTTGCCAAATATTTAAATGAATCCACCACAGGTATGCATGTGTTCCCCATCTTGAACCCTCCTCCCTCCTCCCTCCCCATACCATCCCTCAGGGTCATCCCAGTGCACCAGCCCCAAGCATCCAGTATCGTGCATCGAACCTGGACTGGAAACTCGTTTCATACATGATATTATACATGTTTCAATGCCATTCTCCAAAATCTTCCCACCCTCTCCCTCTCCAACAGAGTCCATAAGACTGTTCTATACATCAGTGTCTCTTTTGCTGTCTCGTACACAGGGTTATTGTTACCATCTTTCTAAATTCCATATATATGCGTTAGTATACTGTATTGGTATTTTTCTTTCTGGCTTACTTCACTCTGTATAATAGGCTCCAGTTTCATCCACCTCATTAGAACTGATTCAAATGTATTCTTTTTAATGGCTGAGTAATATCTTTCCTAGAATACTATATGCTTCTGGAGAGCAGGAAAGCTATCCATTTATGCATCCTGTAAAAATCTAGCAGATAGCTTTGAATTAATGATACTGAATAAATATCATTATTCAGTAGTTGCTCAGTCATGTCCAACTCTTTGTGACCCCATGGACTGCAGCCTGCCAGGCTCCTTTGTCCATGCCATTGTCTAGGCAAGAATAATGGAGTAGTTAGCCATTCCCTTTTCCAGAGGATCTTCCCAACACAGGGATTAAACCTGGATCTCCCACACTACAGGAAGATTCTTTACTACCTGAGCCTCCAGGGAAGCCCCCACAGAATAAGCATATTTTTACTAAATTCATTAATTCAAGAGGATGAAAGTAGTGTTTGGCATTTTAGCATGTTTGGAAAAGTTGAAAGATGATCACTATGGAGCAATTTTTATAGATTCTAGGAGAAAAATAAGGCTATCTGAAAACTCGGTCAAGGAATGCCATCCTCTTAACTAAAGTACTTGATTAATGGCTACTATATTAAGCTTGTGATATAGAAAGAATTGGAGATGAGGGAAAAGTAAAGGCAAAAGATCAGTTTAGAGGTTATAGCAACAGGCTGGTTGAAAAGTCATGAAACTGAGGCCAGGCACTTGCTAATGAGATTAGAAAGAAAGCAAAAAGTACAAGATGTTCTCTTGTAGAGGGTTAGTTGGTAAACTGGATCATCTTGGGCTTCCCAGGTAGCACTAGTTGCAAAGAACCCATCTGCCAATGCAGGAGACATAAGAGATGTGAGTTCAGTCCCTGGGTTGGGAAGATCCCATGGAGGAGGACAAAGCAACCCACTCCAGTATTCTTGCCTGGAGAATCCCACGGACAAAGGAGCCTGATGGGCTACGTCCATAGGATCACAAAGAGTTGGACCCAACTGAAGCAACTTGGCACAATACACACACACATTGGATCATCTTGGTTACAAATTAGAAGAAAATGTCATAGAAAAAAAAAAAAAAGAATCAAAGCAACTTTAAAATTTTTTACATAATTAACACGGAGAACAGCAATGTCAATAAAAATAAGAAAGTAACAAGGAGGCAACAATTTAATGAGAAAAATTAATTTGGTTCAAGCATTTTTAGATCAGAAAAAAGGGAGTAAAGCATAAAGATAAGAATGGGAGCAAACAAATAAATAATTATTGTGCCAGGGACTAAAATTCCACTTTTTAAATGATGATCCACATTTAAGGTGTTGCAATTTGCTTCCACATCCTGGTTATTGTAAATAGTGTGGCACTGAATACTGGGGTGCATGTATCTTCTTGAATTATGATTTTCTCCTGATATATGCCCAGTAGTGAGATTGTTGGATCACATGGTATTTATTCTTAGATTTTTAAGGAACCTCCATACTGTTATCCATAGTAAATATTCATCAACAGAATAAATAATGAATAAAGAAAATGTGGTACATATGTACAATGGAATATTACTCAGTTATAAAGAACAAAATAATGCCATTTGCAACAACATGGATGGACTCAATATGACTATTGAGTGAAGCAAATCAGACAGAGAAAGACAATCACCATATGATATCACTTATATGTGGAATCTTAAAAAAAAGATACAAATGAATTTATCTATAAAATAGAAATAGAGTTATAGATATAGAAAAGAAACTTATGGCTATGAGGGTGTAAAGGATGGGGGGTAAACTGGGAGATTGGGATGGACATATACACACTGCTGGTGATTTAGTCACTAAGTCGTGTCCAAGTCTTGTGGCCCCATGAACCGTAGCCCTCCAGGCTCCTCTGTCCATGGAATTTCCCAGGCAAGAATATTTTCCTTCTCCATATACATACCACGATATGTAAATTAGATAACTAAGGTATCACACAAGAAACTTTGCTCAATACTCTGCAATGGCCTATGGGGAAAAGAATCTAAAAATGAATGAATATATGTATATGCATAACTGACTCATTTTGTTGTACATTATAAATCAACTAGACTTCAATAAAGATACTTTTTTAAAAATTATTCTTTAAAGAATTCACCTAAGGGCTTTCCTTTTGGTCCAATGGTTCGGAATCTGCCTGCCAATGCAAGGGACATGGGTTGCATGGGTTCAATCTCTGGTCCAGGGTGATCACACATGCCACAAAGTAACTGAGCCCATGTACCACAACTACAGAGCCTGCACTCTAGAGCACATGCTCTGCAACAAGAGAAGCCATCACAATGAGATGGTCACTCATCACAAGTAGAGAATGACCATGTGCATCAACAAAGACCCAACATAGCCAAAAATAAACAAATAAATACATATTTTTAAAAGTTTACTTGATCTCTGATAGATTTCTTTGGACATCAAGAAGATGGCATGTACTACAAGAATCAATGTTGTTGTTATCATTGCTCAATCAAGTCATGTCTGACTCTTTGTGACCCCAAGAATTGCAGCACACCAGGCTTCCCTGTCCTTCACTACCTACCGAAGTATGCCCAAGTTCATGTCCATTGAATTGGTGATGCCATCTATACATCTCATCCTCTGTCACCCTCTCCCCCTCTTGCCTTCAATCTTTCCCAGCATCAGGGTCTTTTCCAAGGAGTCAGATCTTTCCATCAGGTGGCCAAAATGCTGGAGCTTCAGATTCAGCAACAGTCCTTCCAATAAATACTTAGGGTTGATTTCCTTTAGGATTGACTGGTTTGATCTTGTCCAAGGGACTCTCAAAAGTCTTCTCCAACACCACAGTTCAAAAGCATCAATTCCTTGGTGCTCTGCCTTCTTTATGGTCTAACTCTCACTTCCATACATGACCACTGGAAAGACCACAGCCTTGACATGAGGACCTTTGCCAGCAAAGGAATGTCTTTGCTTTTTATTTATTTTTTTTAAATTTTATTTTATTTTTTAACTTTACAATATTTCATTGGTTTTGCCATATATCGAAATGAATCCGCCACAGGTATACATGTGTTCCCCATCCTGAACCCTCCTCCCTCCTCCCTCTTCCCTCCCCATACCATCCCTCTGGGTCGTCCCAGTGCACCAGCCCCAAGCATCCAGTATCATGCATTGAACCTGGACTGGCAACTCGTTTCATACATGATATTATACATATTTCAGTGCCATTCTCCCAAGTCATCCCACCCTCTCCCTCTCCCACAGAGTTGAAAAGACTGTTCTATACATCAGTGTCTCTTTTGCTGTCTCGTATACAGGGTTATTGTTACCATCTTTCTAAACTCCATATATATGCGTTAGTATACTGTGTTGGTGTTTTGCTTTCTGGCTTACTTCACTCTGTATAATAGGCTCCAGTTTCATCCACCTCATTAGAACTGATTCAAATGGATTCTTTTTAATGGCTGAGTAATATTCCATTGTATATATGTATCACAGCTTTCTTATCCATTCATCTGCTGATGGGCATCCAGGTTGCTTCCATGTCCCGGCTATTATAAACAGTGCTGTGATGAACATTGGGGTACACATATCTCTTTCAATTCTGGTTTCCTCAGTGTGTATGCCCAGCAGTGGGATTGCTGGATCATAAGGCAGTTCTATTTCCAGTTTTTTAAGGAATCTCCACACTGTTCTCCATAGTGGCTGTACTAGTTTGCATTCCCACCAACAGTGTAAGAGGGTTCCCTTTTCTCCACATCCTCTCCAGCATTTATTATTTGTAGACTTGGATCACAGCCATTCTGACTGGTGTGAAATGGTACCTCATAGTGGTTTTGATTTGCATTTATCTGATAATGAGTGATGTTGAGCATCTTTTCATGTGTTTGTTAGCCATCTGTATGTCTTCTTTGGAGAAATGTCTATTTAGTTCTTTGGCCCATTTTTTGATTGGGTCATTTATTTTTCTGGAGTTGAGCTGTAGGAGTTGCTTGTATATTTTTGAGATTAGTTGTTTGTCAGTTGCTTCATTTGCTATTATTTTCTCCCATTCTGAAGGCTGTCTTTTCACCTTGCTTAGAGTTTCCTTTGTTTTGCAGAAGCTTTTAAGTTTAATTAGGTCCCATTTGTTTATTTTTGCTTTTATTTCCAATATTCTGGGAGGTGGGTCATAGAGGATCCTGCTGTGATGTATGTCGGAGAGTGTTTTGCCTATGTTCTCCTCTAGGAGTTTTATAGTTTCTGGTCTTACATTTAGATCTTTAATCCATTTTGAGTTTAGTTTTGTGTATGGTGTTAGAAAGTGTTCTAGTTTCATTCTTTTACAAGTGGTTGACCAGTTTTCCCAGCACCACTTGTTAAAGAGATTGTCTTTAATCCATTGTATATTCTTGCCTCCTTTGTCAAAGATAAGGTGTCCATATGTGCGTGGATTTATCTCTGGGCTTTCTATTTTATTCCATTGATCGATATTTCTGTCTTTGTGCCAGTACCATACTGTCTTGATGACTGTGGCTTTTTAGTAGAGCCTGAAGTCAGGCAGGTTGATTCCTCCAGTTCCATTCTTCTTTCTCAAGATAGCTTTGGCTATTCGAGGTTTTTTGTATTTCCATACAAATTGTGAAATTATTTGTTCTAGCTCTGTGAAAAATACCATTGGTAGCCTGATAGGGATTGCATTGAATCTATAAATTGCTTTGGGTAGTATACTCATTTTCACTATATTGATTCTTCTGATCCATGAACATGGTATATTTCTCCACCTATTAGTGTCCTCTTTGATTTCTTTCACCAGTGTTTTATGCTTTTATATATATATATATATATATATATATATATATATATATATATATATGTCTTTAGTTTCTTTAGGTAGATATATTCCTAATTATTTTATTATTTTCATTGCAATGGTGAATGGAATTGATTCCTTAATTTCTCTTTCTATTTTCTCATTATTAGTGCATAGGAATGCAAGGGATTTCTGTGTGTTGATTTTATATCCTACAACTTTACTATAATCATTGATTAGTTATAGTAATTTTCTGGTGGAGTCATTAGGGTTTTCTATGTAGAGGATCATGTCATCTGCAAACAGTGAGAGTTTTACTTCTTCTTTTCCAATTTGGATTCCTTTTATTTCTTTTTCTGCTCTGATTGCTGTGGCCAAAACTTCCAAAACTATGTTGGATAGTAATGGTGAAAGTGGGCACCCTTGTCTTGTTCCTGACTTTAGAGGAAATGCTTTCAGTTTTTCACCATTGAGGATAATGTTTGCTGTGGGTTTGTCATATATAGCTTTTATTATGTTGAGGTATGTTCCTTCTATTCCTGCTTTCTGGAGAGTTTTTATCATAAATGGATGTTGCATTTTGTCAAAGGCTTTCTCTGCATCTATTGAGATAATCATATGGTTTTTATTTTTCAGTTTGTTAATGTGGTGTATTACATTGATGGATTTGCAGATATTGAAGAATCCTTGCATCCCTGGGATAAAGCCCACTTGGTCATGGTGTATGATTTTTTAATGTGTTGTTGGATTCTGATTGCTAGAATTGTCTTTGCTTTTTAATACATTGTCTTTGCTTGTCATAGCTTTCCTTCCAAGAAGCAATCATCCCCTAATTTCATGACCACAGTCACCATACACAGTGATTTTAGAGCCCAAGGAAAGGAAATCTGTCATTGCTTCCACCTTTTTCCCTTCGATTTGCCGTGAAGTGATTGGGCCAGTGTCATGATCTTAGTATTTTTAACGCTAAGTTTTAAGCTGGTTTTTTCACTCTCTCTTCTTTCACCCTTATCAAGAGGCTCTTTTGTTCCTCTTCACTTTCTGCTGTTAGGGTGATGGTATCATCTGTGTATCTAAGATTGTTGATATTTCTCCCAGCAATCTTAATTCTAGCTTGTAACTCATCCAGCCCAGCATTTTGCTTTATGTGCTCTGTGTATAAACTAGAAAAAAACCCAGGGTGACAATATATAGTCTTGATGGACTCCTTTCTCAATTTTGAGCCCGTTATTTGCTCCACATAAGGTTCTAACTGTTGCTTCTTGACCCACATACAGGTTTCTCAAGAGACAGGAAAAATGGTCTGGTAAGACATCTCTTGAAGAGTTGTCCACAATTTGTTATGACTTACACATTGAAAGACTTTAGTGTAGTCAATGAAACAGAAGTAGATGTTTTTCAGGAAGAAAAAAATCAAGAATCAATAAACAGAATGAAAAACAGACTGACAAAATTTTATCTTCATAACCAGTCCCCCACTCTTCATAAAGCTAAAAATGGCAGTTTAGACAGGTCACTCATTTTTTAAATTGCTTATTCTTTTATATTTGTGTTTATGGTAAAGCAACATAGTGTCAGCTGTTCCATTTTCCCCTTGGTAGCTAAATTTGAGAAGTTTGCATCTTCTCTTGCAATATTTTTGTCGATTCATGAGGAAAAAAATGATTACAAAAATTACCATATTTACTTTCTTCAGATCCATCACTCAGAGACTACAGACTTAAATAGTAAAAGTTCCTGAAGAAAGCCAGTTTCCTAATATGGTTTGAGTAACTTAAGTAAAAGATGTAATGAAAGTCATCTTTCAACCTTGCTATCTCTTACTAACTTTCATGAACCCAACAAACAGTGGCATAAGTTTCCCCAGTCAGGTATAAATGCCCGCACTATACAGGCAAGATGAAACCATCCCTATGACCTGAATATGATCTCAGTTGCATTATACAATAAAGGAACATGCTGATAACAGCATCAACAAAGCAGTTTCTTACACCTGGCAAATCAGCACTGACCAACTAGCTCCCAGCTGTTCATACAGCCCCCAAAAGTCATACTATAATAAAATTCCATGTCTGAATCACAGAAACTCTTAATATACAGCACTGGAAACTTCTGGTCACCTTTCGGACCCTTGTGAAAATACCATCTCAAAAATATTTTCAATTAGTTCTTATATAGATGGCAAGTTCAGCTGGGCTTACCTGAATTAAGCAGGAATTAAGTTAGAAAATTCTCATGAAGAAGATTCCAAGAGTATAACTTGATGAAAAAGTTTTAGAGGCATTTTTTTACCCACACAAAATAAATAAATAAACATGTTACACTATGATCCCCAGAAGAAGACAAACAATTTTTAAAGTTTAATAATAGCACTGGATTCAGATAATCACGATGGTGTGATCACTCACCTAGAGCCAGACATACTGGAATGTGAAGTCAAGTGGGCCTTAGGAAGCATCACTATGAACAAGGCTAGTGGAGGTGATGGAATTCCAGTTGAGCTGTTTCAAATCCTGAAAGATGATGCTGTGAAAGTACTGCATTCAATATGCCAGCAAATTTGGAAAACTCAGCAGTGGCCACAGGACTGGAAAAGGTCAGTTTTCATTCCAATCCCAAAGAAAGGCAATGCCAAAGAATACTCAAACTACCGCACAATTGCACAATCTCACACACTAGTAAAATAATGCTTAAACTTCTCCAAGCCAGGCTTCAGCAAAATGTGAACCATGAACTTCCTGATGTTCAAGCTGGTTTTAGAAAAGGCAGAGAAACCAGAGATCAAATTGCCATCTGCTGGATCATCAAAAAAGCCAGAGTTCCAGAAAAAGACATCTATTTCTGCTTTATTGACTATGCCAAAGCCTTTGACTATGTGGATCACAATAAACTGTGGAAAATTCTGAAAGAGATAGGAATACCAGAGCACCTGACCTGCCTCTTGAGAAACCTGTATGCAGGTCAGGAAGCAACAGTTAGAACTGGACATGGAACAACAGACTGATTCCAAATAGGAAAAGGAGTACGTCAAGGCTGTATATTATCACCCTGCTTATTTAACTTATATACAGAGTACATCATGAGAAATGCTGGGCTGGAAGAAGCACAAGCTAGAATCAAGATTGCTGGGAGAAATATCAAGAGCCTCAGATATGCAGATGACACCATCCTTATGGCAGAAAGTGAAGAAGAACTAAAGAGCCTCTTGATGAAAGTGAAAGAGGAGAGTGAAGAAGTTGGCTTAAAGCTCAACATTCAGAAAATGAAGATCATGGCATCTGGTCCCATCACTTCATGGCGGATAGATGGGGAAACAGTGGAAACTGTGTCAGACTTTATTTTTCTGGGCTCCAAAATCACTGCAGATGGTGATTGCAGCCATGAAATTAAAAGACACTTACTCCTTGGAAGGAAAGTTATGAACAACCTAAACAGCATATTGAAAATCAGAGACATTACTTTGCTAACAGGTCCATCTAGTCAAGGCTATGGTTTTTCCAGTGGTCATGTATGGATGTCAGAGTTGGGCTATACATAAAGTTGAGCACCGAAGAATTGATGCTTTTGAACTGTGGTGTTGGAGAAGACTCTTGAGAGTCCCTTGGACTGCAAGAAGATCCAACCAGTCCATCCTAAAGGAGATCAGTCCTGGGTGTTCATTGATAGGACTGATGTTGAAGCTGAAACTCCAATACCTTGGCCACCTGATGCAAAGAGCTGACTCTTTGGAAAAGACCCTGATGCTGGGAAAGATTGAGGGCAGGAGGAGAAGGGGAAGACAGAGGATGAGAGGGTTGGATGGCATCATCAACTCGATGGGTTTGTCTGATATCCAGGAGTTGGTTATGGACAGGGAGGCCTGGCGTGCTGTGGTTCATGGGGTCACAAAGAGTCAGACACAAGTGAGTGACTGAACTAACTGACTGGGTTCTGAAATTAAGCCCAGTAGGAAATAAGTGTGATGGATTCTAAAAGGCATTGCACATTCTTTTTTAAGTTTCAGTTGGCATATTTCTGTGTAACCTACAACACTTTTGTGTAACTGAAAACACAGCATGAAGGCATATGGAAACTCTTTGGAGTGCCATTAAGTGCACTGATTTGTTTTTGTTTTTTTTTTGTTGTTGTTGTTGTTGTTGTTTTTTGCCACACCACATGGCTTGTGGGATCTTATTTCCCTGACCAGAGATTGAACCCAGGACCACAAGAGTCAGAATGTGCCAACTTCTAACCACTAGCCCACCAGGTAATTCTCCATTAAATGCTTTTTAAAAATCTTTATGTTCCTGGAATTTCCTCTTGTTTCACTTAATTAAGAATTATAACATGAAAAACATGAAATTATAACATGAAATACCATACCAGGCAATTTCAAAGGTGCTAAACACACAGAGTGAATAAGACAAAATAAAATGTATGTCCTTAAGGAGCTTACATTCTATTGATAAAGATAGAATAAGTTATGTAAGATATCTGTACATAAGATGATGATAAGCACTATGGAGAAAATCAAACCTGGAAAGAGAGAAAGCATCCTGGGGAGAGAAGGAAGTTTGCAGTTTTAAGTAAAATTTCCATGGGAATGTTCACTGGAAAGGTGAGCTGAACAAAGTTGAAATCATGTAGATGTCTGGGGGAAAGCATCCCAGGCAGAGGGAACAGCAAGTGCAATGTCCTGAGATAGAACCCTGGATGGTATGACTAAGAGAAGCAAAGAATCAGTGGAAAGTTTTGGGAATAAGCAAGGGTATGAGAAGAATAAGAGATGAGGGTCTTATAAGTCAAAAGATGTTGGCTTTTATTCTGAGTTAGATGGTTAGGAGAAGTGCAGTTTGATTGACATTTTCAAGAAGCACTTTGGTTACTTGCTAAGAATAGGCAGGAAGTAAAGGCAGGGATAAGAACACTTAGAAGGCTACTGAGATGAGAGAATAGGGCAGCTTGTACCAGAAAGTCAGCAATGGAGGTGTTAAGATTTAGTCATATTCTGAAATTTTTGAATATGGATACAAAGTGTTTGCTGACAAATTAGATGTGAGGTATAAAAGAGAAGAGTCAAGGACTCCAAAGCTTTTGACCTAGGGAACTGGGAGACTGGAGTTGCCATTTACCAAAGGTAAAATCAAGTTCAGGAGCAGAGAGGAAAAGAGGAGTTTGGACTGGACATATTAAGATTGCTGTAACTGTTTATATTGAACAACAAGACATCCAAGTGAAAGATATAATACTGGTTCTCATAGGAATTAAAATGATCTTTAAAGATAGGACCTGGGTGAAAGCAAAAGACAAGGAGAAGGGGTCTTACTAGTGAGCCCTGGAGCACATCAACTTTCAAAGGTTGGAGAAAAGAGAAGGGACAAGTGAGAAAAGTTGAAAACAGTGATCAGTGAGTTATAAGGGAAAATGCAAGCATGGATTGAGTCGCTGAAGCCAGATGAAGAAAAAAGTTCAAGGAAGCAGCAGATGAACTGTCCAAAGATATTGATGGGTTAATACGAGGGTCATTGGATTTAGCACTGTAAAGTCATTGGTGAACTTTACAAGAAAAATCCCATTGGATTGTGAGAGGGTGAATTGGTTCAGGAGAAAATTGTTGTTTAGTCACTCAGTCACATCCAACTCTTTGTGACCTCAAGGACTGCAGCACATCAGGCTTCCCTGTCCTTCACCATCTCCCAGAGTTTTCTCAAACTCCTGTCCATTGAATCAGTGATGCCATCCAAACATCTCATCCTCTGTCAACCTCTTGTCCTGCCCTCAAGCTTTCCCAGCAGCAGGGTCTTTTCCAATGAGTCGGGTCTTAACATCATGTGGCCAAAGTATTGGAGCTTCAGCTTCAGCATCAGTGCTTCCAATAAATGTTTAACATCTCTCCAAAGGATTCTAATGAAGAATATTTAAGGACCATTATTCTTGGCACATATTTTTGATTGTCATCCTCCAAGCAGTCTTTCAGTTCTGAGGGTTTAGTGCAGGGAACAAAGGAATAGTAAGAAGTCAGCTCAGGAGGTAATGCATTGGGATAGGGTCTCTCATAAAAGAAGGACATTTTTCTCAGTAAATTCTCATGGGTCCATCTTAAACAAGCTTGTGATTATCTAAACTGCTCTTAACAACTGTTCCTCATCCCTCCTCAGATCTTTCAAACCTAACTTAAAGTGCTAAGTCATGGGCTGAGACCACCTGTCTATCCATACTATTGTATCTCTCCGTACTACTGATAGAGAGTAATTTGTATTAATACCAGTCATTTGAGCAGAAACCAGAACACATAAGTAAGGCACGCTTGGGTGTTACGAGCCTGTATATAAATGGCATGCTTCATTTCCTGTTTCTATCATTCTTTAAATGCATTACTCTAACTGCTTCTAACTCCTTTAGCCTGTTTTCTTTTCTTATGTGCTTTTTTTTCCCTGTCTACATTTACTTTTATGCTTCTCTACCTTTCTATTCATTTTGTTGTTTCCTTCACTTTTCTTGTCACATGGGCAACAGGTAGAATGGAGAGAACAGAAAAGAATATATATCCTGGGGATGCAATATCCTGGAAGGTCCTTATAATGATTTAGACCATTTCAAAGTAAAAGGAGGGTGTAGAAATTAAATATCAGAGCAAAAAAAGGCCAAAAAATATATTATAATGCAGTTGCATCATTCACTCAAGAAGAAGAAACTAAAGAAGTTAAAATTACATATGTCATATATTTATACAAGTTTTATTTTTTTAATTTTATTTTATTTTTAAACTTTACATAATTGTATTAGTTTTGCCAAATATCAAAATGAATCCACCACAGGTATACATGTGTTCCCCATCCTGAACCCTCCTCCCTCCTCCCTCCCCATACCATCCCTCTGGGTCGTCCCAGTGCACTAGCCCCAAGCATCCAGTATCGTGCATCGAACCTGGACTGGCATCTCGTTTCATGCATGATATTTTACATGTTTCAATGCCATTCTCCCAAATCATCCCACCCTTTCCCTCTCCCACAGAGTCCATAAGACTGTTCTATACATCAGTGTCTCTTTTGTTGTCTCATACACAGGGTTATTGTTACCATCTTTCTAAATTCCATATATATGCATTAATATACTGTATTGGTGTTTTTCCTTCTGGCTTACTTCACTCTGTATAATAGGCTCCAGTTTCATCCACCTCATTAGAACTGATTTAAATGTATTCTTTTTAATGGTTGAGTAATACTCCATTGTGTATATGTACCACAGCTTGCTTATCCATTCATCTGCTGATGGACATCTAGGTTGCTTCCATGTCCTGGTTATTATAAACAGTGCTGCGATGAACACTGGGGTACACGTGTCTCTTTCCCTTCTGGTTTCCTCAGTGTGTATGCCCAGCAGTGGGGTTGCTGGATCATAAGGCAGTTCTATTTCCAGTTTTTTAAGGAATCGCCACACTGTCCTCTATAGTGGCTGTATTAGTTTGCATTCCCACCAACAGTGTAAGAGGGTTCCCTTTTCTCTATATCCTCTCCAGCATTTATTATTTGTAGACTTTTGGATCGCAGCCATTCTGACTGGTGTGAAATGGTACCTCATAGTGGTTTTGATTTGCATTTATCTGATAATGAGTGATGTTGAGCATCTTTTCATGTGTTTGTTAGCCCTCTGTATGTCTTCTTTGGAGAAATGTCTGTTTAGTTCTTTGGCCTATTTTTTGATTGGGTCATTTATTTTTCTGGAGTTGAGCTGTAGGAGTTGCTTGTATATTTTTGAGATTAGTTGTTTGTCAGTTGCTTCATTTGCTATTATTTTCTCCCATTCTGAAGGCTGTCTTTTCACCTTGCTAATAGTTTCCTTTGATATGCAGAAGCTTTTAAGGTTAATTAGGTCCCATTTGTTTATTTTTGCTTTTATTTCCAATATTCTGGGAGGTGGGTCATAGAGGATCCTGCTGTGATGTATGTCGGAGAGTGTTTTGCCTATGTTCTCCTCTAGGAGTTTTATAGTTTCTGGTCTTACATTGAGATCTTTAATCCATTTTGAGTTTATTTTTGTGTATGGTGTTAGAAAGTGTTCTAGTTTCATTCTTTTACAAGTGGTTGACGAGATTTCCCAGCACCACTTGTTAAAGAAATTGTCTTTAATCCATTGTATATTCTCGCCTCCTTTGTCAAAGATAAGGTGTCCGTATGTGCATGGATTTATCTCTGGGCTTTCTATTTTGTTCCATTGATCTATATTTCTGTCTTTGTGCCAGTACCATACTGTCTTGATAACTGTGGCTTTGTAGTAGAGCCTGAAGTCAGGCAGGTTGATTCCTCCAGTTCCATTCTTCTTTCTCAAGATAGCTTTGGCTATTCAAGGTTTTTTGTATTTCCAAACAAATTGTGAAATTAGTTGTTCTAGCTCTCTATTGGTAGCTTGATAGGGATTGCATTGAATCTATAGATTGCTTTGGGTAGTATACTCATTTTCACTATATTGATTCTTCCAATCCATGAACATGGTATATTTCTCCACCTACTAGTGTCCTCTTTGATTTCTTTCACCAGTGTTTTATAGTTTTCTATATATAGGTCTTTAGTTTATTTAGGTAGATATATTCCTAAGTATTTTATTCTTTCCGTTGCAATGGTGAATGGAATTGTTTCCTTAATTTCTCTTTCTGTTTTCTCATTATTAGTGTATAGGAATACAAGGGATTTCTGTGTGTTGATTTTATATCTTGCAACTTTACTATAGTCATTGATTAGTTCTAGTAATTTTCTGGTGGAGTCTTTAGGGTTTTAACAAAATTCTAGCAATCAGAATCCAACAACACATTAAAAAGATCATACACCATGACCAAGTGGGCTTTATCCCAGGGATGCAAGGATTCTTCAATATCCGCAAATCAATCAATGTAATACACCACATTAACAAATTGAAAAATAAAAACCATATGATTATCTCAATAGATGCAGAGAAAGCCTTTGACAAAATGCAACACCCATTTATGATAAAAACTCTCCAGAAAGTAGGAATAGAAGGAACATACCTCAACATAATAAAAGCTATATATGACAAACCCACAGCAAACATTATCCTCAAAGGTGAAAAATTGAAAGCATTTCCTCCAAAGTCAGGAACAAGACAAGGGTGCCCACTTTCACCATTACTATTCAACATAGTTTTGGAAGTTTTGGCCACAGCAATCAGAGCAGAAAAAGAAATAAAAGGAATCCAAATTGGAAAAGAAGAAGTAAAACTCTCACTATTTGCAGATGACATGATCCTCTACAAGTTTTAAATATACAGTCTGCTTATTCAGTAGAGATTATCACCTGACTCTTTAAAAATTGTAATGGTGTTCCTCTACATTTTAAGGTACTGGCATTCTCCTGGAAGAGCAATTTATAATGCGTTCACAGTAATCACAGTAATGCACACAACAATATATAATCAGTGTACAATCAGAAATGAGGCTTTTAGATCCAGTGCATAGGTAAAATACATTGTTTAAAAGAAATTATTTGATAAAGAGAAAAAAATCATGCATTAACATTTACAATACCTAGCTCTCAGTCCTATACACATAGTAACTTAGTACTTATTAAATATTAGTAAACTAATAGAGCTTTATAATTGTTCTTGAATTTAGACTAAAAACTTTTAAGAATCCCTTTTAACTGGACATCATCACATCGTTATGGTAATAAGACTGTTTTCAAAACCAGTAAGACTTTGGGCAAAATTGCTAGAAAACTGTAATATCATTTAACTCATTAAAGTAAATTTATTAAATGTATTAATTGTATACCAGGAATCCTAGACACAACTGACTTAGGATGAATCCAAACAATATGAAAATAGTTCTAGGAGACAAAAAAAAAAAAAAACATAGATAATTGAGTTTCACAGAGGAAATTGTCTTCATGATTTCTATTGAGGTAATTGTTTCATCCTTTGCCAACATTATGAGGAAATTCAAGTGAATTTGTGAAGAGAATTATAGCTAATCAGCTAGGAATTATAAAATGTTAGTTCTTTTTTTTCCATTTATGATAACTTGATCAATATTTTAACTATGAATGACTTTTATAATTTGGGTCTCCCTCCATAAAAATACTGAAGATTTTGGAGCTATTTGAATTTAAGCATTAAATGAATTAAATCATTACCTTACTTTTTATCCATGTAAAGTTATTGTGCCCAATAAAAAATATCTCAATGTCTAATAAAAACATTCCTACAACAGGTATACATCTTGGACACATTCAATTATACATTCTCAATTGTTACTTATTTGCTTAAATATCTATATCCCTAGTATATTGTGAGTTTCCTGAGAATAGAACTTATTCAAATCATTTTCTCCAGTATCTAGGACAGTGACCACACCTGGGAGAGAGTTAATAAATATTTGTATATCAGATTTCTTAATTTCTTATCAGAAAAGGACTATAGTGTTTTAAATTTTGTTTTCCAAATATGGAATACAGAAAACAATCATCTATAAATCATTCCTCCTCAGTGGGTAATCCTAGAGCAGGGCCCCAATCTCTGGTCCACAAGACTTACGTAGTCCTAGAATGTTTCTAGTGATTTCATTTGACCTGTAAGAGTGTTTTTTAAAACACAGCAGTTAGGTAGGCGGCATGCCTACAGTGGTAGCAATGGGAAAAGGGGGCTCCTATTTTGTTCTATGACTGCTTCACACTCTGTGCCACAACATAAATCCTGTATTCATTCAAGTTTATGAGTCTTACCTCCTGCAGTCCAGAATTTTAGAACTGAAAGAACCACAGTAATATATTTACCAAGCTTAGAGTCTAAAGTATCTGTGTGATTCTGTAAGAATATGTGGCATATATTACTTTTGAAAAAATCATTGCATTTTGTATTGCTGTGCAACAAATTACCACGAATGAAGTAACTTCAGACAGCGCAATTTCTGTATGTTTCTGTGGGGCAGGAGTTAGGAACAGTTTAACTGGGTCCTTTGATGAGGCTCAAATAAGGTGGCAATCTAGATGTCATCTGGGCTATATTCCTTTCTGGAGTTTGAAGTCTTCCTCCAAGCTCTCATGATTGCTGTCAGAATTCAGTTCCTCAAGGTTGTAGGACTGCGGTCCCTTTCTTGCTGGCTATAAGTCATCTGCTGCTCAAGGCCCTTTAGAGAACCAGAGTTCCTTGCCATATGACTCTCCCACAGGCCATCTCATAACGTACCACTTTACTTCTTCAAGGCCAGCAAGAGAATCTCTCTTCATTAATGGCCTTCCTTTCTAAAGGAAAGTTATCTGACTAAGTCAAGCCCATTTAGGATGATCTTCCTTTTGATTAACTCAAAATCAACTGACTTAATTATACTTGCAGAGTCCCTGACCTTTGCCATGTAACATAACTTAGTTACAACTGTGACATCCCACAATACTCAGAGGAAGACCAGAAATCTTGGGGACCATCTTATAATTCTGATGACTGCAATGATACATATCTCTCAGGAAGTCTTCTTTTCCAGCATGAAAAGGTGTATTGACATATGTGTGTATATGCTGTACTTAGTCACTCAGTCATGTCTAAGTCTTTGAATCCCAATGGACTGTACCCTGTGAGGCTCCTCTCAGGGATTTTGCCTGGGGATTTTCCAGGCAAAAATAATGGAGTGGGTTGCCATGCCCTTCTTCAGGGGATCTTCCCAACCCAGGGATGGAACCCAGATCTCCCACATTTCGGGTGGATTCTTTACCACTGAGCCACCATGGAAACCCAAGAATACTGGAATAGGTAGTCTATCCCTTCTCCAAGGGACCTTTGTAACCCAGGAATTGAACCATTGCAGTTCCTTACCAGCTAAGCTATCAGGGGAGTCCATATGTGTGTACAGTACATACTTACATAGTATATAAAAAATATAATGCATACTGTATTCAGTTAGTTCAGTTGCTCAGTCATGTCTGACTCTGTGACCCCATGGACCACAGCATGCCAGGCCCCTGTCCATCACCAACTCCCAAAGTTTACTCAAACTCATGTCCATTGAGTCAATGATGCCACCCAACCATCCGATACACTGTCATGCCCATCTCCTCCTGCCCTCAATCTTTCCCAGCATCAGGGGCTTTTTAAATGAGTCAGCTCTCCACATCAGGTGGCCAAAGTATTGGAGTTTCAGCTTTAACCTCAGTCCTTCCAATGAACATCCAGGACTGATCTCCTTTAGGATGGACTGGTTGGATCTCCTTGCAGTCCAAGGGACTCTCAGGAGTCTTCTCCAACACCACACTTCAAAAGCATCAATTCTTCGGAGCTCAGCTTTCCTTATAGTCCAAATCTCACATCCATACATGACCACTGAAAAAAACCATAGCCTTGACTAGACAGACCTTTGTTGATAAAGTAATGTTTCTGCTTTTAATATGCTGTCTATGTTGTTCATAACTTTCCTTCCAAGGAGTAAGCGTCTTTTAATTTCATGGCTGCAGTCACCATCTGCAGTGATACTGGAGCCCAGAAAAATAAAGTCTGACACTGTTTCCACTGTTTCCCCATCTATTTCCCATGAAGTGATGGGACCAGATGCCATGATCTTAGTTAACTGAATGTTGAGCTTTAAGCCAACTTTTTCACTCTCCTCTTTCACTTTCATCAAGAGGCTCTTTAGTTCCTCTTCACTTTCTGCCATAAGGGTAGTGTCATCTGCATATCTGAGGCTCTTGATATTTCTCCCAGCAATCTTGATTCTAGCTTGTGCTTCTTCCAGCCCAGCATTTCTCATGATGTACTCTCAGTTCAGTTCAGTTCAGTTGCTTCTGACTCTTTGCGACCCCATGAACCGCAGCACACCAGGCCTCCCTGTCCATCACCAACTCCCAGAGTTCACTCAAACTCACATGCATATAAGTTAAATAAGCAGGGTGATAATATACAGCCTTGAAGTACTCCTTTTCCTATTTGGAACCAGTCATTTATTCCATGTCCAGCTTTAACTGTTGCTTCCTGACCTGCATACAGGTTTCTCAAGAGGCAGGTTAGGTGGTCTGGTATTCCCATCTCTTTCAGAATTTTCCACAGTTTATTGTGATCCACATAGTCAAAGGCTTTGACATAGTCAATACAGCAGAAATAGATGTTTTTATGGAACTCTCTTGCTTTTTCAATGATCCAGCGATGTTGGCAATTTGATCTCTGGTTCCTTTGCCTTTTCTAAAACATACTTGAACATCTAGAAGTTCACAGTTCAAGTATTGCTGAAGCCTGGCTTGGAGAATTTTGAGCATTACTTTACTAGCGTGTGAGATGAGTGCAATTGTGCAGTAGTTTGAGCATTCTTTGGCATTGCCTTTCTTTGGGATTGGAATGATAACGGACCTTTTCCAGTCCTGTGGCCACTGCTGAGTTTTCCAAATTTGCTGGCATATTGAGTGCAGCACTTTCACAGCATCATCTTTCAGGATTTGAAATAGCTCAACTGGAATTCCATCACCTCCACTAGCTTTGTTCGTAGTGATGCTTCCTAAGGCCCACTTGACTTCACATTCCAGGATGTCTGGCTCTAGTTGAGTGATCACATCATTGTGATTATCTGGGTTGTGAAGATCTTTTTTGTACAGTTCTTCTGTGTATTCTTGCCACCTTTTCTTACTATCTCCTGCTTCTATTAGGTCATACCATTTCTGTCCTTTATCAAGCCGATCTTTGCATGAAATGTTCCCTTGGTATCTCTAATTTTCTTGAAGAGATCTCTATTCTTTCCCATTCTATTGTTTTCCTCTATTTCTTTGCATTGATCACTGAGGAAGGCTTTCTTTTCTTTCCTTGCTATTCTTTGGAACTCTGCATTCAAATGGGTATACCTTTCCTTTTCTCCTTTGCTTGTCTTCTTCCACAGCTATTTGTAAGGCCTCCCCAGACAGCCATTTTGCTTTTTTTACATTTCTTTTTCTTGGGGATGGCCTTGCTCCATGTTCCTGTACAATATCATGAACCTCTGTCCATAGTTCATCAGGCACTCTGTCTATCAGATCTAGTCCCTTAAATCTATTTCTCACTTCCACTGTATAATCATAAGGGATTTGATTTAGGTCATACCTGAATGGTCTAGTGGTTTTCCCCACTTTCTTCAATCTAAGTCTGAATTTGGCAATAAGGAAGTCATGATCTGAGCCACAGTCAGCTCCCAGTCTTGTTTTGCTGACTGTGTAGACCATTTTTGGCTGCAAAGAATATAATCAATCTGATTTCAGTGTTGACCATCTGGTGATGTCCATGTGTAGAGTCTTCTCTTGTGTTGTTGGAAGAGGGTGCTTGCTATGACCAGTGTGTTCTTTTGGCAAAACTCTATTAGTCTTTGCCCTGCTTCATTCTGTACTCCAAGGCCAAATTTGCCTGTTACTCCAGGTTTTTCTTGACTTCCTACTTTTGCATTCCAGTCCCCTATAATAAAAAGGACATCTTTTTACTTAATACATAACACATACTGTATTAGTACTTAATACATCCTGTATTTACTTAATATGTACTGTATTAGTTTCACTTACAAACATTACATGTATTTTTATATACACATATATGTAGGTATACATATGTAGATATATATGTATATATTTCCCCTTCTATTTCTCTTTCTCTTCCACTTGTCTTTTTATTCTTTCTCCTCTCCTTCCTTTCCTGCTTTATATCTTTTTTATCAATTAAATACAAACTAGAGTTAATTTAGATACTTTCCAAGTAATTTCCATAATTTCCAGAAAGTAAGAGACTATCAGGATTATGAGAAATTGGGCTGAGGTTTTTAATTTCATTCATGAGAGCATTTTGTGGAACATGTGGTAGGCAGTATGTTTCCATGCTGTAAATGAGATAAAGTTTACTTTAGACATTAGAGAGCTCTCTAGAAAAGAAACCAATGCATCCTTTTAATTATGTGTGATTATATAAGGGAAAATACACCATCTGTAAACCAAGTTCCTTAGAGAAATTAGGGACATTTTAGAGAATTCACAATAAAGTAAAATAAAAGTTTGATAGAAATAATTCTCTCATTTGTTCAATAAAAACAATTCTTGTTTTAAGGTGGTTTAGTCACTAAGTCCATAGAAGGCAATGGCACCCCACTCCAGTACTCTTGCCTGGAACATCCCATGGATCGAGGAGTCTGGTGGCCTGCAGTCCATGGGGTCACTAAGAGTCCAACTGAGTGACTTCACTTTCACTTTTCACTTTCCTGCATTGGAGAAGGAAATGGCAACCCACTCCAGTGTTCTTGCCTGGAGAATCCCAGGGATGAGGGAGCCTGGTGGGCTGCCGTCTGTGGGGTCACACAGAGTTGGACACAACTGAAGGGACTTAGCAGCAGTAGTCACTAAGTCCTCCTACTCTTGGGACCCCATGTACTGTAGACTGCCAGACGCCTCTGTCCATGGGATTCTCTAGGCAAGAATACTGGGGTGGGTTGCCATTTCCTTCTCCAGGGGATTTTCCTGACCCAAGAATAGAGCCTAGGTCTTCTGCATTGCATTCAGATTCTTTAGTAAGTCAGCTACGAAGGAGGCCTGTTTTAAACTATATTAAATGATTTTATTAAATGAAACTATATTAAAATGATTTTACTTAATGTATTTATCTAATAGATTTTCTCAAATTTGCAAGGCTCGAAAAGATACAATGAGTAAGACAGTGAACCATGAGATTTTGTTATCTAATCAGACATTTAAACATTTTATTTGTAATATTCATGAATAGGAATTAAAGGGAAGATTTTGCAGTGTTTTTATCTTGAGATGGCAAGAAAAGCAAAAGTGTACATCATAAACTGGGACACTGAAGGGTCTAAAAAAGGAGAATCACTCAGCAAGTCTAAAGTTTTGGTTAAAGGCTAGTTTACCATTAACTAGTTCTGTCATCTTGGACAAGGTATTATTTTCTTTGCATTGAATTATGAATATTAGCAACTTCTCTGTCCATTTCTCAGAGTTATTGTAATTAGCCACTATGACTTAATGAAAGGAACATAAAGATACATTTCATTGGATACTGTTATAGCTTTTGCTTAACCACTTTCTAGTTATGGGGACCTGGGTGAGTTATTTATCTAACCTTAACCCAAATTCCTTCCTGTGGAAAAGAATACTAAGTCTTATAGGATGTCTTAAGGATTAAACAAGTCCTGTAAACAAAGTAGAAATCTGTAAATGGGGTATATTATTAGAATTATTAACTTAAAATATCATAAATGTAAAATATACTGATTAAGTATATTTTATTTAATAAAATTTTACTTTATTTAATATTTTACTTAATCAGTATATTTTTTTTTTTACAAAAAAAGATGTCCTTTTCATTATACAGGACTGGAATGCAAAAGTAGGAAGTCAAGAAACACCTGGAGTAACAGGCAAATTTGGCCTTGGAATACGAAATGAAGCAGGGCAAAGACTAATAGAGTTTTGCCAAGAAAATGCCCTGGTCATAACAAACACCCTCTTCCAACAACACAAGAGAAGACTCTATACATGGACATCACCAGATGGTCAACACCGAAATCAGATTGATTATATTCTTTGCAGCCAAAGATGGAGAAGTTCTATACAGTCAGCAAAAATGAGACCAGGAGCTGACTGTGGCTCAGACCATGAACTCCTTAATGTCAAATTCAGACTGAAATTGAAGAAAGTAGGGAAAACCACTAGACCATTCAGGTATGACCTAAATCAA
Source organism: Bos indicus x Bos taurus (assembly GCF_003369695.1). Classification (NCBI taxonomy): domain Eukaryota; kingdom Metazoa; phylum Chordata; class Mammalia; order Artiodactyla; family Bovidae; genus Bos; species Bos indicus x Bos taurus. The sequence continues at coordinate 16,436,379 of NC_040084.1, read as the reverse complement.
ATCCCTTATGATTATACAGTGGAAGTGAGAAATAGAGTTAAGGGCCTAGATCTGATAGATGGAGTGCCTGATGAACTATGGAATGAGGTTCGTGACATTGTACAGGAGACAGGGATCAAGACCATCCCCATGGAAAAGAAATGCAAAAAAGCAAAATGGCTGTCTGGGGAGGCCTTACAAATAGCTGTGAAAAGAAGAGAAGTGAAAAGCAAAGGAGAAAAGGAAGGATACAAACATCTGAATGCAGAGTTCCAAAGAATAGCAACAAGAGATAAGAAAGCCTTCTTCAGCGATCAATGCAAAGAAATAGAGGAAAACAACAGAATGGGAAAGACTAGGGATCTCTTCAAGAAAATCAGAGATACCAAAGGAACATTTCATGCAAAGATGAGCTCAATAAAGGACAGAAATGGTATGGACCTAACAGAAGCAGAAGATATTAAGAAGAGATGGCAAGAATACACAGAAGAACTGTATAAAAAAGATCTTCATGACCCAGATAATCACGATGGTGTGATCACTGACCTAGAGCCAGACATCCTGGAATGTGAAGTCAAGTGGGCCTTAGAAAGTATCACTATGAACAAAGCTAGTGGAGGTGATGGAATTCCAGTTGAGCTCTTCCAAATCCTGAAAGATGATGCTGTGAAAGTGCTGCACTCAATATGCCAGCAAATCTGGAAAATTCAGCAGTGGCCACAGGACTGGAAAACTGGTCCGTTATCATTCCAATCCCAAAGAAAGGCAATGCCAAAGAATGCTCAAACTACTGCACAATTGCACTCATCTCACACGCTAGTAAAGTAATGCTCAAAATTCTCCAAGCCAGGCTTCAGCAATATGTGAACCATGAACTTCCTGATGTTCAAGCTGGTTTTAGAAAAGGCAGAGGAACCAGAGATCAAATTGCCAACATCTGCTGGATCATCAAAAAAGCAATAGAGTTCCAGAAAAGCATCTATTTCTGCTTTATTGACTATGCCAAAGCCTTTGACTGTGTGGATCACAATATACTGTGGAAAATTCTTCAAGAGATGGGAATACCAGACCACATGATCTGCCTCTTGAGAAATTTGTATGCAGGTCAGGAAGCAACAGTTAGAACTGGACATGGAACAACAAACTGGTTCCAAATAGGAAAAGGAGTTCCTCAAGGCTGTATATTGTCACCCAGTTTATTTAACTTATATGCAGAGTGCATCATGAGAAACGCTGGACTGGAAGAAACACAAGCTGAAATCAAGATTGCCAGGAGAAATCTCACTAACCTCAGATATGCAGATGACACCACCCTTATGGCAGAAAGTGAAGAGGAACTCAAAAGCCTCTTGATGAAAGTGAAAGTGGAGAGTGAAAAAGTTGGCTTAAAGCTCAATATTCAGAAAACGAAGATCGTGGCATCTGGTCCCATCACTTCATGGGAAATAGATGGGGAAACAGTGGAAACAGTGTCAGACTTTATTTTTCTGGGCTCCAAAATCACTACAGATAGTGATTGCAGCCATGAAATTAAAAGACGCTTACTCCTTGGAAGGAAAGTTATGACCAACCTAGATAGCATATTCAAAAGCAGAGACATTACTTTGCCAACAAAGGTCCGTCTAGTCAAGGCTATGGTTTTTCCAGTGGTCATGTATGGATGTTCGAGTTGGACTGTGAAGAAGGCTGAGCGCTGAAGAATTGATGCTTTTGAACTGTGGTGTTGGAGAAGACTCTTGAGAGTCCCTTGGACTGCAAGGAGATCCAACCAGTCCATTCTGAAGGAGATCAGCCCTGGGATTTCTTTGGAAGGAATGATGCTAAAGCTGAAACTCCAGTACTTTGGCCACCTCATGTGAAGAGTTGACTCATTGGAAAAGACTCTGATGCTGGGAGGGATTGGGGACAAGAGGAGAAGGGGATGACAGAGGATGAGATGGCTGGATGGCATCACTGACTCGATGGGCGTGAGTCTGAGTGAACTCTGGGAGTTGGTGATGGACAGGGAAGCCTGGAGTGCTGCGATTCGTGGGGTGGCAAAGAGTCAGACACGACTGAGCGACTGATCTGATCTGATCTTACACTGATTAATAACCTATATGTACAACGAGCTCCCAAGTAGAGCAAAAGATGACTAATAGAATTTATTCTGCATGTGCAGAGAAGATGGACTTTCCCATTCTCCTATGAACTTCATTATTTCAGATCCAAATGCGTGTAGTAAGAAAGATCGAGCAGTGGTTAGAATTTATTCTGTGATCAGCAAGGAACTGTATTCAATATCTTGTGATAAACCATAATGGAAAAGAATTTTAAAAAGGTATATAAATATAAACATATATATGTATAACTGAATCACTTTGCTGTACATCTGAAACTAACATGATATTTAAATCATCTATACCTCTTTAAAAAAAGGAAAAAAAATAATAATTCTATATTTATGGAGTTTGGTATTCACATTTTATTTTATCACTGCTTATTTATTTCATGTATACTATAATTAATAAATGCTTGGGTCAACTTTTTGCCCATAAAACATTTTTTAATGCTTTGTGACTTAATTGTTCTTTCTAGATAATTATCATACCAGGTCTAAGAGAAGGAAGATTTGTCCATGCTTTTATATTTTATATGCTATAAAGTGTAAAGAGTGCTTTTTAGCAAGAAGGAAACACAAAATGTGCTTCAGAAAAATCATTTAGATAGTGATCATAGTGATCCTGTTACTTCTGAGAGATAACAGAAAACATGTGAATATCCAGGTAACAAAGAGAAATAAATTAGTTTTGACTCTACATTTTTTTAACTGAGTAGGGGAACCCTTTTAGTCCAAAGTAGTCTGCATATTTTCAGCATGGAAATTTTTGCTATAAAACCTTCATTGAAATTCTCTCTTGAAATCTAAATTGCTTCTAAAGAAGATTAACGATATGTCCTCTCTTATATTTCTACTACCCGGTTTTCAGTGGAAACAAAACTCAGGCTCAGTTCTACCACATATACTGCCATTTGTAAGTCAAATCCGTATTAATAAGGAGGTACAAAACCCTTCATACAACCTGTTCCTGTCAGCTTGATTAAGCCTCAGTTCTCTGTTTTTTGAGATTAAGAAAATACTTTTCGCATAAAAGATATTCAAGTCAGTTGGTTTAATATTTGACAGAGCCAACCAACATATTCTAATGTTCATAAGCATTCAAAAGTAGGATGACTGCATTAGAATCATGCCTCAAGTGGCATTCCAAAATGTGATTAGTAAAAAGCCTCCCTGATTAATATCCTACACAAACAGTGACGGGAAGTCTAACATCGATTGTGTTAGTCTTAGTTGCTTAGTTGTACAGGACTTTTTGTGACTCCATGGACTGTAGCCCACTAGGCTCCTCTGTCCATGGAATTCTCCAGGCAAGAGGACTGGAGTGGGTAGCTGTTCCCTTCTCCAGAGGATCTTCCTGACTCAGAGATTGAAACCATGTCTCCCTCATTGCAGGCAGATTCTTTACTGTCTGAGCCACCAGGGAAGCCCCCTAACATAGTTTACCAATCTGTATATGTTGTATGTGTGTGAACTAAATCCACACATAATTTATTCACATAGCCATTGCACTCATTAAAAAACCAGTAAGTTCATCCATGAAAATCCTCTTCTAACATCATTTGCAAAGCATCTGGTTTTTCATCAGAGATAATTATAGTTGAAGCATTTGTAGCTACCTTTCAGTTAAATGTTATCACCCTTCATATGTATAAAGTATTTCCTGTTAGGAAAACTAACTGCTTCTTGGATAAAGTTGAATATGGAATATGTGTGTGTGTGTGTGTGTGTGTGTGTGTGTATCCCGTTTCCTATGATGAAATGTTTAAAGCATATTTCTATATCACAAGACTTAGAAGTATGCATTGTCTATAAACTTTAGACCATTGCATCAACTGCCTACTGAACACAATCAATAGCTTTCTAATTGGTTCCCATTACTACCCTTAGCCCCCTATAGTCTATTATCAATACCGCAGACAGACAGACAGAATGATCCTGATTCCTTTCAATAGGTTTAGAGCTGCTCATAGTACAGGTCAGATTCTGTCGTCCCCGTGCTCAAAATCCTTCAGTGACTTCTCATCTCACAGGAAGAATAAATGAACCTCAAGACCAAATCCTCAAGTCCTCTGACCTCTCATTTTCTTTGTTTCCCTGCTCATTGCAATGAAGCCTCAGTGCCCCCTTAAAGTTTCCTCAATCACATCAAGCATGCTTCCATCTCAAGGCTGACAGCTATGAAGCCTCTCTCTGCCAGGAGTTCTCATTCTCTAGATATACACGTGGCTTGCTCCTTCACCTCCTTACAGAATTTGTGCCGTCAATCGTCTTCTGTTGCTGCTGTAACACATCACCAAAAACTGTGGGTCTTAAAACAAAAAAGATATCTATTCTCTTGCAATTATGGAAGGCAGAAATTCCAAGTCCATGGGCCAAAGTCAAGGTGTTGACAGAGCCACACTCCTAAAGTCTTTGGGGAGAACCCCTTTTTTACCCCTCCCAGTTTCTGATGGAAGCTGGATCTGTGTGTACCTCAAAGCTCTGCCTCCTGAGTCATACTGCCTGCTCTCTGCCTGTGAAGAATCTTCTCTGTTTCTCTCCTACAGAGACATCAGTTATAACATCAAGAGTCCACTGGATAATCCAGGATAATCTCCCCATCTTTAAATCTTTAATTTACTCTTGTCAGGGAAGACTTTGCCATGTAAGGTGACATCTACATGTTCTGGAGATTAAAACCCAATATCTTTGGGGGGAAGTCATTTGTTAGCCACAGACATCTTCTCATATGTCCAAACTTGAAATTCCCACCCCTCCCACAGCACCTCTTTCTTTTTCTCTGCTTTTTCCCACAGCATTTCTCATCTGATCACACTTTATATATTTACTCCTTTATTTCTCACAGCATTTGGTTCCTTCAGCTAAAACATAAGCACTATGAGGGCAGACTTAATATCTGTTCTATTGACTGGTTTTTATCCAGCCCATAAATAATGTGTGCCACAAAGTGGGCCTTTCAGGAATATTTTCAAGTAAATGAATGGAAAATGTGTTTAGTGGGTTGAAAGTCATCCCTCCCCCAAAATTTGTCCATGTCTTAATCCCAAGAATTTGTGACTATAATGGACAAAGAATGAACAGTACATTATAACTAAAGAAGACATGATTAAAGATCTTGAAAAGAGGAGTTTAACCTGGGCAATCACAGTGAGTCCTACATGAATCACAAGTAAACTTATAAGAGAGGGGCAGAGGGAGAACAGAGATGATCAAGAAGACATACAAAAGAAGAAGCACTGTGACCATGGAGACAGAGTGATGCAACCATAAATCAAGAAGTGCCAACAGCATGAGAAGCTGAATGATAAGGAATGAATTACCACTGGAACCTTCAAGTGTGGCCCTCCTGATACCTTGACTTCAGACTTCTGGCCTCCAGAAGAATAAGAGGATAAATTTCTGTCATTTTAAAATTCTGTTTTATAGTTATTTGTTACAGCAGCCTCCCAAAATTAATACAATATGGGTGTTCTTTTTTTTTATTTTTTTTATTTTTAAACTTTACATAATTGTATTAGTTTTGCCAAATAATATGGGTGTTCTAATGGCTTCTAATAATGCATTTGATTGCTAAAGGAAGAAAGAATATTAACTGCTATATTTACCTTATTTATACCATAAAGAAAGCCATTCTTATTTTAAAATTATACCTAGAATTATTACCTGGGTTTGCATCACCCCAAGAAGAACACATACATACCCTAGAGTCATATTTGCTGTATTTCAGGGCTATCTTCTCTTCTAATGATCTTGGGGAGATTATCCTATCTTTTAGTCTCAGTTTTCTCATCTGTAAAATAAGAATTAAAAAGTATTTACCTCAAAGGTAGGCCTGAGAATTGAGAGTTAAGAATTATATAGTATCTAGAAATGTGCCTAAGCCTAGCACACAGTAGCAATGGTGTCATTTTAGCTATAATTTTATTATTATACTATAAACAAAGAGTTTATTAGAAGCATCCTTGCATGGAGGTGGCATTTTACCCATAAGATTGACAAAGGTCTAAAAGCAAGAGGACACACTTTGCTAAAGGGGGTGTTGGGATAAGCATTGACACATGCTAATGATAGGCGTAAAATTGCTATAAACTCAGTAAAGAGCAACTTAACATCAAAAATATAAATTTACTTGCATGTGTGAAATAACCTAAATAGACATTGCAGCACTGCTTTAATATCAAAAAAAACTAATACCCTAAACATTTTCAGCAATATAGGACTTCTTAAAATAAGACACTTTTGTTCAATTGACTATTGTGAAGCAGTTATTTTATGTATATAAAGTATCCATACTATCCAAAGTGATCTACATATTCAATCTAATCCCTATCAAAATCACAATGACATTTTTTTATAGAAATAGAAAAAAGTTCTAAAATTTATATGGAACTATAGAGGATTCTGAATAGCCAAAATAATCTTGAGAAAGAGAAATAGAGCTGCAAGCCTCACTGTTCTTGATTTAGGAAGATTTCTAAGCTATAGCAGTTACAACAGTGTATTATTGACAAATAGACCAGTACAACAGAATAGAGAGCCCAGAAATAAATCCACACATACATACTGAATATTAAGGTATACTGATCAAATATACTAATCTTCAACTATGGAACCAAAAACACATGATGAAAACAGATAGTCTCTTCAACAAATTATGATCGAAAAACTGAATGTTCACATGAAAAATGAATGAAATTGTATGCTTTTATTACACTATATACAAAAATCAATTGAACATGTATTAAATATTTATTTATTTATATAAATTTATTTATTTTGATTGGTGGCTAATTACTTTACAATATTGTATTGGTTTTGCCATACATCCGCATGAATCCACCACAGGTGTACACACATTCCCCATCCTGAACCCCTCTCCCTCCTCCCTCCCCGTATCATCCCTCTGGGTCATCCCAGTGCACCAGCCCTGAGCATCCTGTATCATGCATTGAACCTGGACTGGTGATTCATTTCACATATAATAATATACATGTTCTGACACCATTCTCCCAAATCATTCCACCCTCACCCTCTCCCACAGACTCCAAAAGACTGTTCTATACATCTATGTCTCTTTTGTTGTCTCGCATACAGGGTTATCATTAACATCTTTCTAAATTCCATATATATGCGTTAGTATACTGTATTGGTGATTTTGTTTCTGGCTTACTTCACTCTGTATAATAGGCTCTAGTTTCATCCACCTCATTCGAACTGATTTTTCAAGTGGATTCTTTTTAATGGCTGAGTAACACTCCACTGTGTATATGTACCACAGCTTTCTTATCCATTCATCTGCTGATGGACATCTAGGTTGCTTCCATGTCCTGGTTATTATAAACAGTGCTGTGATGAACATTGGAGTACACATGTCTCTTTCGATTCTGGTTTCCTCAGTGTGTATGCCCAGCAGTGGGATTGCTGGGTTATATGGCAGTTCTATTTCCAGTTTTTTAAGGAATCTCCACACTGTTCTCCATAGTGGCTGTACTAGTTTGCATTTCCACCAACAGTGTAAAAGGTTTCCCTTTTCTCCACACCCTCTCCAGCATTTATTGCTTTGTAGATTTTTGGATAGCAGCCATTCTGACTGGAGTGAGATGCACCTCATTGTGGTTTTGATTTGCATTTCTCCCATAATGAGTGATGTTGAGCACCTTTTCATGTGTTTGTTAGCCATCTGTATGTCTTCTTTGGAGAAATGTCTATTTAGTTCTTTGGCCCATTTTTTGATTGGGTCATTTATTTTTCTGGAATTGAGCTGTAGGAGTTGCTTGTATATTTTTGAGATTAATTCTTTGTCCATTGCTTCATTTGCTATTATTTTCTCCCATTCTGAAGGCTGTCTTTTCACCTTGCTTAGAGTTTCCTTTGTTGTGCAGAAGCTTTTAAGTTTAATTAGGTCCCATTTGTTTATTTTTGCTTTTATTTCCAATATTCTGGGAGGTGGGTCATAGAGGATCCTGCTGTGATGTATGTCGGAGAGTGTTTTGCCTATGTTCTCCTCTAGGAGTTTTATAGTTTCTGGTCTTACATTTAGATCTTTAATCCATTTTGAGTTTAGTTTTGTGTATGGTATTAGAAAGTGTTCTAGTTTCATTCTTTTACAAGTGGTTGACCAGTTTTCCCAGCACCACTTGTTAAACAGATTATCTTTAATCCATTGTATATTCTTGCCTCCTTTGTCAAAGATAAGGTGTCCATAGGTGCATGGGTTTATCTCTGGGCTTTCTATTTTGTTCCATTGATCTGTATTTCTGTCTTTGGGCCAGTACCATACTGTCTTGATGACTGTGGCTTTGTAGTAGAGCCTGAAGTCAGGCAGGTTGATTCTTTCAGTTTCATTCTTCTTTCTCAAGATTGCTTTGACTATTTGAGGTTTTTTGTATTTCCATACAAATTGTGAAATTATTTGTTCTAGCTCTGTGAAAAATACCTTTGGTAGCTTGATAGGGATTGCATTGAATCTATAGATTGCTTTGGGTAGTATACTCATTTTCACTATATTGATTCTTCCAATCCATGAACATGGTATATTTCTCCACCTATTAGTGTCCTCTTTGATTTTTTTCACCAGTGTTTTATAGTTTTCTATATATAGGTATTTTGTTTCTTTAGATAGATATATTCCTAAGTATTTTATTCTTTTCGTTGCAAGGGTGAATGGAATTGTTTCCTTAATTTCTCTTTCGATATTCTCATTATTGGTGTATAGGAATGCAAGGGATTTCTGTGTGTTGATTTTATATCCTGCAACTGTACTATATTCATTGATTAGCTCTAGTAATTTTCTGGTGGAGTCTTTAGGGTTTTCTATGTAGATTACTGTATCATCTGCAAACAGTGAGAGTTTTACTTCTTCTTTTCCAATTTGGATTCCTTTTATTTCTTTTTCTGCTCTGATTGCTGTGGCCAAAACTTCCAAAACTATGTTGAATAGTAGTGGTGAGAGTGGGCACCTTTGTCTTATTCCTGACTTTAGATGAAATGCTTTCAATTTTTCACCATTCAGGATAATGTTTGCTGTGGGTTTGTCATATATAGCTTTTATTATGTTGAGGTATGTTCCTTCTATTCCTGCTTTCTGGAGAGTTTTTATCATAAATGGATATTGCATTTTGTCAAAGGCTTTCTCTGCATCTATTGAGATAATCATATGGCTTTTATTTTTCAATTTGTTAATGTGGTGTATTACATTGATTGATTTGCAGATATTGAAGAATCCTTGCATCCCTGGGATAAAGCCCATTTGGTCATGGTGTATGATCTTTTTAAAGTGCTGTTAGGTTCTGATTGCTAGAATTTTGTTAAGGATTTTTGCATCTATGTTCATCAGTGATATTGGCCTGTAGTTTTCTTTTTTTGTGGCATCTTTGTCAGGTTTTGGTGTTAGGGTGATGGTGGCCTCATAGAATAAGTTTGGAAGTTTACCTTCCTCTGCAATTTTCTGGAAGAGTTTGAAAAGACATTTTGATGACCTATTTTCTTTTGATGACATATGGCATATTTTCTTTTCTTACATAGGTTGTTGCCTTTCACTCTGTGGATTGTTTTCTCAGCTGTACAGAAGTGTTTTTTGTTGTTGTTATTTTTTTTAATATGTGTGGTCTACTTTTGTTTTCTTTATTTGTGCCTTAGTGTCATATTCAAAAAACAAATTACTGTCAACACCAACCTCATGAAGCTTTTCCTCTATATTTTCATCTTGGAAACTTGAAAATATAGAGGAAAAGCTTCATGAGATTTGTGTTGACAATAATTTGTTTTTTGAATATGACACTAAGGCACAAATAAAGAAAACAGAAGTAGACCACATATATTAAAAAAAAAAAAAACACTTTTGTACAGCTAAGAAAACAATCCACAGAGTGAAAGGCAACAACCTATGTAAGAAAAGAAAATATGCCATATGTCATCAAAAGAAAATAGGTCATCAAAATGTCTTTTATCAGATATATCAGCCATGGGTTAGTACCCAAAATATATAAAGACTCATACATTTCAGTAAAAATAAATGAATAGATAAATGATAGATAGATAGATAACCTGATTTTTAAATAGGCAAAGAACTTGAATACACATTTATCCAAAAGAGACACAAAAATGGTCAATAAAAATGTATTAAATTGCTTAACTTCACAAATCATTAGGGAAATAAAAATCAAAGCCACAATGAGATGTCACTTTGTACCTTTTGTGTAGCAAGTATTAAAACAAAATAAAGTAAATTTTGACAAGCATATTGGCAAATTGGAATCCTTCTGCTGATGGGAATTTTAAGTGGTGCAGCCATTGTGTAAAACAGTATGGATGTTCCTCAAAATATTAAAAATAAAGCTACCATGTGATTTTTAAAATATCATTTCTGGGTAAAATAATTGAAATACAGATTTCAAAAAGATATTTGCACTCCAGTGTTCAGTGCAACAGTATTCACAATAGCCAAGATGTGGAAGTAACTGAAATATCCATTGATAGATGAATGGATAAGAAAATACATACATATAGTTAAAAATACATTTTTTCAAATCTTAAATTACCATATGTCTTTCAAATCCTAAAAGATGATGCTGTGAAAGTGCTGCACTCAATATGCCAGCAAGTTTGGAAAACTCGGCAGTGGCCAAAGGACTGGGAAAGGTCAGCTTTCATTCCCATCCAAAAGAAAAGCAATGGCAAAGAATGTGCAATCTATTGCACAATAGTACTCATCTAACACACTAGCAAAGTAATGCTCAAAATTGTCCAAGCCAGGCTTCAACAGTATGTGAACTGAGAACTTCTGTATGTTCAAGCTGAATTGATAAAGGCAGAGTAAACAGAGATAGAATTGCCAATATCCATTGGATCATCAAAAAAGTAAAAGAGTTCTGGAAAAACATCTATTTCTGCTTTGTTGGCTATGCTAAAGCCTTGACTGTGTGGATCACAACAAACTGTGGAAAATTCTACAAGAGATGGAAATACCAGACCACCTGACCTGCCTCCTGAGAAATCTGTATGCAGGTCAAGAAACAAAAGTTAGAACTGGACAAGGAAGAACAGACTGTTTCCAAATTGGGAAAGGAGTATGTCAAGGCTGTCTATTGTCATCCTGCTTATTTAACTTATATGCAGAGTACATCATGCAAAATGTTAGGCTGGATAAAGCATAAGCTGCAATCAAGATTGCTGGGAGAAATAACAAAAACCTCAGATATGCAGATGACATCACCCTTATGGCAGAAAGCAAAGAGGAACTAAAGAGCCTCTTGATAAAAGTGAAGGAGAAGAGTGAAAAAGCTGGCTTAAAACTCAACTTTCAAAAAAAATTAGATCATGGCATCTGGTCCTATCACTGCATGGCCCATAGATGGGGAAACAATGGAAACAGTGACAGACTTTAATTTCCTGGGCTCCAAAATCACTGCAGATGGTGATGGCAGCCATGAAATCAAAAGACGCTTGCTCCTTGGAAGAAAGTTATGACCAACCTAGATAGCATATTATAAAGCAGAGACATTACCTTGCCGACAAAGATTTGTCTAGTCAAAGATATGGTTTTTCCAGGAGTCATGTATGGATGTGAGAGTTTGACCATAAAGAAACCTGAGAGCTGAAGAATTTATACTTTTGAACTTTGGTGTGGAGAAGACTCTTGAGAGTCCCTTGGACTGCAAGGAGATCAGATCAGTCAATTCTAAAGGAAATCAGTCCTGAAAATTCATTGGAGGGACTGATATTAAAGCTGAAACTACAATACTTTGGCCACCTGATGCAAAGAACTGACTCATCGGAAAAAAACCCTGATGCTGGCAAAGGTTGAAGGCAGGAGGACACGGGGATGACAGAGGATGAGATGGTTGGATGTCACCACCGACTCCCTGGACATAAGTTTGAGCAAGTTCCTGGAGTTGGTGACAGACAGGGAAGCCTGGTGTGCTGCAGTCCAAGGGGTCTCAAAGAGTTGGACATGACTGAGAGACTGAACTGAACTGAATTAAATATTATTCAGCCTTAAAAAAGAAGAAAATCCTGCCATACTTTAAAACACAGAAGAGCCTAGAGAGCATTAAGCAAAACAAAATAAGACAGGCACACATAAGAACATGTATTTCATGATTTCACTTACATGAGGATGGACAGAGAATGAGACAGTTGGAATGCATACCAACTTGATGGACAGAGTTTGAGGAAGTTCTGGGAGTTGGTGATGAACAGGGAAACCTGGTGTTCTGAAGTCCATGGGATTGCAAAAAAATTGGACATGACTGAGCGACTGAATTGAACTGAACTTACAAGAGGAATTTAAGTAATCAAACTGATTGAAGCAGAAAATTCAATAATGATGTCCAAGGATGAAGGCATAAGGAAAACAGGGAGCATCTGTTTAAAGGATATAGAATATTGGTCACACAAGATGAAAACGTTTTGTTGATGAGAATGACTTGCAAACTGGCAGAAAAGATTTTATGCAACTAATGTTATAAAGGGAAACCACAACAAGATGAGTATGAGGGGTACGAGGGGCAGAGATATGGTATAGTAAAAACCCACACCTCTGGATAGTGACCCACAAATTGGAATATAATCACAATTGCGGAGATTTTCCCACAAGGAGTGTTCTGAGACCCACAAAGGACTTCACAGCCTGGGTCTTATGCTGGAAGACAGGCCCTCAGAACACTTCGATTCAGGCCCTCGGAACACTTCAATTTGAAGGACAGGAGACATGGGAACAGGACAGTGGGACGGATATAGGAAACAGAAACTCTGCTGTTAATGATTGCGTGCAAAATCTCACACTTTGGGTCAAAATACTGAAAAAATAATTGGAAAGAAGTCTGGGTCAGAATCAACTGCTCATCTTTTTTTAATTTTTTTAAAAATTTTTTTACTTTACAATATTGTATTGGTTTTGCCATACATCAACATGCATCCGCCATGGATGTACACATGTTCCCAATCCTGAACCCCCCCTCCCACAATGCAAACTAGTACAGCCACTATGGAGAACAGTGTGGAGATTCCTTAAAAAACTTCAACTGCTCATCTTGAAAAGCCTCCCAGAGAGGTCACTGGAAACTACCCTGGAGATACAGAGACTGGTGGCAGTCATTTTGAGGAACTCATTCTGTGACAATGACACTGATACCGGCAAACACCATTAGCACCAGTGGCTCACTTGCTCACCAGTGGGTCAGCATCAGTCCTGGAAAGCCCCAGGACAAGCATCCAACCATACTGGGACACAGCCTCATCCACAAATAGAACAGAGGCCACTTCAGTAGTTATGACCTAGCACCCAATCGTACTGAGAGCCAATCCCACCCACTAGCACACCCACAGTAGGTGGTCCCACTGCAAGAGAAGAGCCCATGCAGCCCACATAATGGGAACTCCTAGAGCATACAATTCTAGTGACCAGAGGAGAATATGCTGATGGGGCTATAGGATACTCCTACACAGTCTCAAAGATCATCTCCAAGTTCAGGAAATGCAATTGACTTAACCACAGCATTTGAAAAACAACAACAAAGAATTAGACAAAATAAGGAGGCAGAGGAATATGTTTCAAAAGAACAGGACAAAACCCAAGAATTAAGCAAAGTGGAGATAAACAACTACCCAGAAAGGAGATCAAGGTAATAATCATAAAGATACTTAGTGAACTGAGGAGAATGGATGAACAGAGTAAGAAGGTTAATTCTAAATTGAAAAATATAAAAAAGAACCAAAGAGAACTGAAGAATACAATTATTGAGATATGAAATACACCACTAGGAATCAACAGTAGATTAGATGATATAGAGGGATGAATCAGTGACTGGAAGGAAGACAGAATAGCGGAAATCACCCAACATGAACAGAAAAAGGAAAAGAGAATTTTAAAAATATGAAGGTAGTTTAAGATACCTCTAGGACAACATTGAGCATACTAAAATTTGCATTCTATGGGACCCAGAAGAAAAGAGAGAAAGACAGTGAACTTATTTAAAGAAATAATAGCTGAAAACTTCCCTGGAAAAGGAAATGAATGTTTACCTATAGGAAGCAGAGAGAATCCTGAAGAAGATGGCCTCAGAGAGGTCCATACCAACATACATTATAGTTAATTGGCAAAAATTAAAAATAGAATCTTAGCAAAGCAAAGGAAAATCAACTAGTTACATACAAAGGAACTTCCATGAGACTATAAACTGAGCTTTCAGCAGTAACGTTGGAGGCCACAAGGGAGTGAAACAATATAGTTGAAATGATGACAGGAAAAAGTTGCAACCAAGAATACTATATCCAGCAAGGTTATAATTCAGAAAGGAAGGAGAGATTGTGAGTCCTACAGACAAACAAAAGCTAAGAGTTCAGCACAAGAAAACTGACTTTACAAGAACTGTTAAAGGAACTTCTCTAAGTGGAAAAGACCAGACCACAAGTAGAAATATAAAAATTATGAAAGGAAAAAAATCCATTGGTAGAGGCAAGCACACAGTAACCACAGTAAATCAAAAAATTATAAATATTATAGAAACCAAAGACAAAAGCAGAAAAGTTATTTATATCAACAATAAGTTGTTAAGAGATACACAACACCAAAAACTATAAAATATGACCTCAAAACATTAAATGTCATGTTTAATGGAGGAGGAAGTAAACATCCACAGTTGTTAGATTAATTTCAAACTTAAGATATCATTAACTTAAAATAATCATGTAAATATTGAGTTTAATATATATGAACCTCATGGTAACCACAAGTTAAAAACTGAAAATAGATACACATAAAAAGAGAAAGGAAGTCAAATACAGCACAAAAGATAGTCATCAAAGCACAAGGAAAGTTAGCAAAAGTAGAATTAAGGAACAATAGAGAACTTCAAAACTAAGCAGAGAATAATTAGCAAAAGTGTAATAATACATACACATAAAGTTAAAGTCAAAGTTGCTCAGTCATATCCATCTCTTTGTGACCCCAAGACTATACAGTCCATGGAATTCTCCAGGTCAGAATAGTGGAGTGGGTAGCCTTTCCCTTCTCCAGGGAATCTTCCCAACCCAGGAATCAAACTGGGGTCTCCTGCATTGCAGGTGAATTCTTTACCACCTGAGCTATGAGGGAAACCCTACATATAAAAAGTCATCTTAAATGTAAATAGATTAAATGCTCTAATCCAAAGACATACTGTGCGTGACCAGATGAAGAAATGTGATATATATGTCATATTTCTTCATCTAGTCAGGCACATATATTGTCTACAAGAGACTCATTTTAGATCTAAAGATGAACACAGACTGAAAGTGAAAGGGAAAAATGGAAATGGAAATGAAAACCTGGGTGGCAATACTTATATCAGATAAAACTGACTCTGTAATAGGAGACAAACAAAGACATTATGTAATGATCAAGGCATCAATTCAACAAGAAGATATAAAATTTGTAAACACATGTACCAAACATAGAAGCACTTGAATACATAGAGCAAAAAATAACAGACAAAAAGTGAGAAACTGACAGTATCACATAATAGTATGTTACAATTTGATGCACTTCAGTACACCAATAATTAGACTAATTGTCGGGGAAATGCAAATCAAAACCACAATGACTTATCACCTCACACCTGTCAAAAAGACAACCAATAACAAGCAAAGATGTGCAAAAAGGGAAAACTCTTACACTATTGCTTGGAATATGCATTTTTGCAACCACTATTGAAAAAAGAATGGCGATTCCTCAAAAAAATAAAAATTGAACTACCACATAATCTGGACTTCACAGGTGCTGCTAGTGGTAAGGAATCTGCCCTTCAATGCAGGAGAAATAAGAGACATGAGTTCGATCCCTGGGTAGGGAAGATCCCGTGAAGGAGGACATGGCAACCTACTCCAGTAGTCTTGCCTGGAGAATCCGTTGACAGAGGAGCCTGCTGGGCTCCATAGAGTCACAGAGGGTCTGACTGAAGTGACTTAGCACTCACACACACATGCATCATGAGTGAGTGAGTGCCAGTCGCTCAGTCATGTCTGACTCTTTGCGACCCCATGGACTGGAGCCCACCAGGCTTCTTTGTCCATGGAATTCTCCAGGCAAGAGTACTGGAGTGGGTTGCCATTTCCTTCTCACACACATCATATAATCCAGCTATTCCACTTCTGATTATTTTTCCAAAGGAAACAAAAACACTAATTCAACAAAATATATACACTTTATATTCATAGCAGCATTATTTAAATAGCCAAGTCATGGAAACAACCTAGGTCCTTACAGGTAAATAAAATATAGAAATTATTATTCAGTCCTAAAAAAGAATGAAATCTTCCATTTGTAATACCTATAGGGTATTTTGTTAAGTGAATTAGATCAGGCAGAAAATGATAAATAACATGATTTTATGTATCAGTTCAGTTCAGTTCAGTCACTCAGTCATGTCCGACTCTTTGCAACCCCATGAATCGAAGCACGCCAGGCCTCCCTGTCCATCACCAACTCCCGGAGTTCACTCAAACTCACGTCCATCGAGTCAGTGATGCCATCCAGCCATCTCATCCTCTGTTATCCCCTTCTCCTCCTGCCCCCAATCCCTCCCAGCATCAGAATATTGTCCAATATTTCAACTCTTCTCATCATGCGGCCAAAGTACTGGACTTTCAGCTTTAGCATCCTTATGTATACATGATATTAAAAAAACAAAGCAAAAGAACAAACATAACAACACAGAAACAGATTCACATAAACCGAGAACAAAATGGTGGTTGCCAGAGAGGAAGAGTGTGGAAGGATAAGTTACATAATAAATAAGTCACATGGATATAAAGCATAACAGTGGGAGTATAGTCAATATTTTAACAACTTTAATAGTGACAGTAAATAGACTTGTTGGGATCATTTTGTAATGTATCAAAATATCAAATCACTGAGTTTTACATCTGAAACCAGTATAACATTGTAAGACAATTATTGGCCTTGGAATACGGAATGAAGACAAATTTGGCCTTGGAATACGGAATGAAGCGGGGCAAAGACTAATAGAGTTTTGCCAAGAAAATGCCCTGGTCATAACAAACACCCTCTTCCAACAACACAAGAGAAGACTCTATACATGGACATCACCAGATGGTCAACACTGAAATCAGATTGATTATATTCTTTGCAGCCAAAGATGGAGAAGCTCTATACAGTCAGCAAAAACAAGACCAGGAGCTGACTGTGGCTCAGATCATGAACTCCTTATTGCCAAATTCAGACTTAAATTGAAGAAAGTAGGGAAAACCACTAGACCATTCAGGTATGACCTAAATCAAATCCCTTATGATTATACAGTGGAAGTGAGAAATAGATTTAAGAGACTAGATCTGATAGATAGAGTGCTTGATGAACTATGGAATGAGGTTCGTGACATTGTACAGGAGACAGGGATCAAGACCATCCCCATGGAAAAGAAATGCAAAAAAGCAAACTGGCTGTCTGGGGAGGCCTTACAAATAGCTGTGAAAAGAAGAGAAGGGAAAAGCAAAAGAGAAAAGGAAAGATATAAACATCTGAATGCAGAGTTTCAAAGAATAGCAAGAAGAGATAAGAAAGCCTTCTTCAGCGATCAGTGCAAAGAAATAGAGGGAAACAACAGAATGGGAAAGACTAGGGATCTCTTCAAGAAAATTAGAGATACCAAAGGAACATTTCATGCAAAGATGGGTTCGATAAAGGACAGAAATGGTATGGACCTAACAGAAGCAGAAAATATTAAGAAGAGATGGCAAGAATGTACAGAAAAACTGTACAAAAAATATCTTCATGACCCAGATAATCACGATGGTGTGATCACTGACCTAGAGCCAGACATCCTGGAATGTGAAGTCAAGTGGGCCTTAGAAAGCATCACTACAAACAAAGCTAGTGGAAGTGATGGAATTCCAGTGGAGCTATTCCAAATCCCGAAAGATGATGTTGTGAAAGTGCTGCACTCAATATGCCAGCAAATCTGGAAAACTCAGCAGTGGCCACAGGACTGAAAAATGTCAGTTTTCATTCCAAGACAATTATACTTCAATTTACATTAAAAAAGATTGGGATATGGGAAAGCTGTAGCATATGTAATTTTGCAAGTTCTGGAAAAAACAGAGAGAAAATGGTAATTTTAGAAGTGATACAGGCCTAAAATAATTCAAAACTCACCAAAGCATTAAGATTCTCTAAAATTTCATGCAACAAAATTACAAAGAAAATCAGACCAGTAAATCCTCTGAAAACCAAAGAAAAATATACCTTAAGAGTCTTTCAAAAAGATTCCTTTCAAATAACAAATACAAATACTGACAACAAAGAAATGGTGGAAGCCAGAACACTCAGTGATAACATCTTTAAAGTCCAGACAGAAGATAATTGCTAACCTAGAACTCTAAAACTACTGAAAACTTCTTGCTAAAATGTAGTTAACATAAATGGCAACCATTAAAATCAGGATCTAGTCATGAAAAATGTAGGCAAATACCATAGTTTTAGTGAAACAGAGGTTGAGAGAATATCTTACTGGGAGAATCACACTGAAAATAACAATAAGACAGAAATTTTCCCACAAAAGAAAATTCATTCCAGTTGAAATTATGGTAATGCATAAAGGCATGAACAGTACCATAGGGATTAAATGTGTACCTAAATCTAATTTTGTACAGATTGTTTAAAACAATAAGAAAAATGTCTTGAAGTTTAAAATATATGAAGAATGAGATTTATGGCAATTATTGTGGTGACTATAGAGTTCTGATTTAGCATAATTTTCTGGGAATAATTAAAATATCAATTTAAAAAGAACTATAATAAGTCAAAGACAAACACTGTGTGTTATAAGCTCCAGGAGAGCAATAAAAGAAGAGCCAGAACTAACAGATTACAGAATACGATGAATAAATGTAATGATTTTTGAAAACTTAACTAATCCAAGAGAAAATCAGAAAGAAAGAAACATGAAACAATATAAATAAAATGTAAGTTTATTTATAACACCTATACATTTAATGCAGAGAAGACAATGGCACCCCACTCCTGTACTCCTACCTGGAAAATCCCATGGACGGAGGAGCCTGGTAGGCTACAGTCCATGGGGTCGTGAAGAGTTGGACAGGACTGAGCGACTTCACTTTCACTTTTCACTTTCATGCATTGGAGAAGGAAATGGCAACCCACTCCAGTGTTCTTGCCCGGAGAATCCCAGGGATGGGGGAGCCTGGTGGGCTGCCGTCTATAAGGTCACACAGAGTCGGACACAACTGAAGTGACTTAGCAGTAGCAGCATACATTTAATGATAAAGTATTAAAGGGAAAAGATTGTTCAAAATCCAACTATAAGTTGCTTACATTAAACACTTTAAATATAAGGGAAAAAATGTCTAAATAGTAAACAAATAAAAAATATCTCATGCAGATACTAATTTAAATTTAAAAGGCTAGCATGGATCTACTAATATCATACAAGTTCAACTTTAAGGCAAGAGCTATTTTTTTTGAGCTATTTTCTAATGAAGTTGCTTATTTTATATTCTTACTACAAGCCTTTTACTATATAGTGAATTTGAAACATATTCTCCCAGTCTGCATCTTGTCTTGTCATTCTCATGGCAGTGTTTCTCACAAACACAGACCAAAACTCCAATTTACTTATTTTCCTTGACATATAAACAGTTCCGCTGTTGTCATGTCTAAAAACCCTTTAGACATTTAGCTTTAGGATCCATTCTGAGTGAAGGTAGAAGTTTTTGGTAGGAACATACTTGGGCAGTTAGTATCTTAATCTCCATGTGGTCACGAAAGAGTCAGACACGACTTAGCGACTAAACAGCAACACCAACAAAACAGTGGTTAGCAGTTTATAGTCATTATAGACTTATGTGAACTAAACCAAAAAAAAAAAAAAAAATTGAAGGTAAATATAATTAAAAACAAAATCTCCCAACATAGATATGCTTTCCCAAAATAAGTAGAGAAGGAAAACACTTTCATCACTGGATAAGCATTAAACCAGAATATGATAGACATTACAGTCAATCAACTAAGTGACTGCAAAAACAGAAAGAATTTTCACCCCCCCCCTTTTTTTTGTAGTTGAGCAGATACAATGCACACGTTTTCAAGCAATAACTAGTCCTTAAATGAGAGGAGTTTGCAACTTCATTTATCACACCTAATTCATCCTACCTTTACTTGGTAATTGTGATCATCTGTGTTACCTAATTAGAATTAATAGGAGGGAAAAAAAAACACCCCATCTTTGTGGAAGAGAGGTAGTTTTGTGTCTTGAAGTCAGGCACCCACAAAGTTAGACCCCTACCTTCCCACAGAAACTGGAAGATGGGAGTGCCACCTCTCTTGATGTTTTCATTTCAAAGAAATGGCTCCCAGGCTCTTGAGAAAGTCATTTTTAGGTTATAAAATTGATAAAAATCCTATGTGGTCTTCAAAATAATTCATATGCCATTCAAAGAGATGAGAAAGTATTTAATTTTATTTTCTATGTGGCAAATACTCTAAGAATAAGATGGAGAGGGAAATCTCCCCCAGTTTTCAACAGAGAGAATAAAGCCTCCGATTTTAAATTTATGTTGTCCTTACAATATGAAAAATATATCTCAGATTTAATTGTGTGTTAGTCACTCAGTCGTGTCTGACTCTGTGATCCCATGGACTGTAGCCTGACAGGTTCCTCTATCTATGGGATTCTCCAGGCAAGAATATTGGAGTGGGTATCCATTCGCTTCTCCAGGAGACTGTCCCAACCCAGGTCCCTTGCATTACAGGCAGGCTCTTTACCATCGAGCCACCAGGAAAGCACCCAGATTTAATTAATCACACTGAAAAGTTTTTCACAGTGTATGTTTGCAGTTTATTTAGTGTATTTTTATACAATCATATGTATGTGTATGTATTGATACTGCTGCTAAGTTGCTTCAGTCGTGTCTGACTCTGTGCGACCCCATAGATGGCAGCCCACCAGGCTCCCCCGTCCCTGGAATTCTCCAGGCAAGAACACTGGAGTGGGTTGCCATTTCCTTCTCTAATGCATGAAAGTGAAAAGTGAAAGTGAAGTCGCTGTGTCGTGTCTGACTCTTAGCAACCCCATGGACTGCAGCCTACCAGGCTCCTCCATCCATGGGATTTTCTAGGCAAGAGTACTGGAGTGGGGTGCCATTGCCTTCTGCAATGTGTATTAATTAGCATCATTTTACATATCCGTTTTATTACTTATTATATATTTTATCATGTGTTCAAATCTTTCTGTTAATCCTAAGGTTAATGAGGACTCATCTTTGTGAAGGGAGTTAAAAACCAAAGAAATTCCTAAATAATAACAGGCAAAATTTACTTGAAGAATATTTTTTGAAATTTTTCTACAACTGGCAGCTCTAACTTCCAGGATTTCTGTGTGATGCTTGAGATACACCTAATTTGGTACAATTTGTAGTCTTGTAATAATTCTTTTAAGAAGTATTTATTCCTTTAGGAATTCACAATCTGATCTGTAAAATAACACAACAAAATTAATTTCTGTGCATTATTACATTTGCTTTAATAACAGACATGTAAGAAAAGTGCTATGGAGATACAGAGGTAGGAATGGTTAAGTCAGCCTGGGAAGTTCAGGAAAGACTCCACAGAAGAGGTTAAAAGTATAGTCTAGGCAGAAGGTGGGGTGGGGGCTGCTATGGTGAAAGTTCTGGAATATTTGAGCAATGGATTATAAATTCCAGTAGCATTATTTCAGATTTACCAAGGCTGTTTGTTAATGGTATGGATCCTGAGGCTCTATGCCAGAGTCAAAATATCTGTGAAGTAGTCCTAGAAATCTTTATGTTAATGTCTACCCATTTTGATTCCAATGCTCACTCACATTTGGGAATTACTGATTGATTGTGCTTAGAGTCTAGAGTAGATGAGAAGTGAGAGAGACAAGTGGAAACCATAAAATGAAAAACTGCGGGATGTGCATAAAGTGACAATTTATCCTGATGGTTTCTGACCAGACGTGTCATTAATTCCAGCCAAGCTGAGCATTAACAGTTCTAGGAAATGGAAGGCAGAAAGAAAACTAGAGGAATAAAAAGTCAGGATGGAAAAGTAAGTGTTAAGTTATCCCTCCTCTTCCCCCACCAGCCAGGGGCAACACTTTCTGCTACTTCAAGTGTTTTCTACCCTAGCAAAGACGGAGCACAATTTATCAGGAAAGACCTCTGCAATCAAAGCATTTTGCTTCAAGCTGTGAATCTGACGGCTGTTCTTTTGAGTCACACTACCAGCCTCTGCTGGTAGACATGGTCGTTGTTTCTAGGAAGAAAATAAAAGTCTATGATCTGAAAATTATGGGGGAAGAACACCATTTTTCTCTCAGTCTGTGGAATAGCTTATGTAAGTAAGAAAATAAATTATATAAGTGTGGTATTCAGGAGAGGCCACTCACTTTGTACCTTTCTAATATCAATTTTGACAGAGTAAGGAATCCATTACATATGTATTTACATGTATATATAAATATATATTTAATCCTGCACAAAAAGTCTTAAGGATAAGTGACATCCCAACACCTGTTGAGAATGCATAAGATTTTCTAAATATGTCATAAGTTAAAATGACATCAGAACCTGTTAGAAAACCAGCTGTTACATGGGACTGCTTCCTGCATGGTGCCTCAGCCTCGGCGTTACTGATATTTAGAGATGAAGAATTCTCTGTTGTAGGGATTGTCCTGTGTGTTGTAGGCTGTTCATCAGCGTCCCTCAATCTCTACTTGCTAGATATTTTAGTAGCAACTAAAAATATCTCCAGACATTACCAAATGTTCCTTGGGAAGAAGAGAGAAAAACTCATCCCTAACTGAGAACCAATAGTAACAAGTGAAGGTGAGATACCTCCTATAATTTCAAAATTATCTCCCACATACAGAGTATTCAAATCTAACCCAGATCCAGTTTAGGGAATAGATGTTCACTAATGCCACCACGTCCGGTGATGTGAATGCACAGGTAAATAATTAGGTGGGCTTCCCTAGTGGCTCAATGGTAAAGAATCTGCCTGTCAATGCAGAAGATGTTGGTTCAATCCCTGAATTGGGAGGACACCCTGGAGAAGGGAATGGGTTCCCACTCCAGTATTCTTGCCTGAAGAAATCCACGGATAGAGGAGTCTGGTGGGCTACAGTCCAGGGTGTCGCAAAAGAGTCAGACATGACTTAATGACTAAACAATAACAACAACAAATAATTATGTCCATAAATAGCCTAGATTAAAAATGGAGTTGAAGCTTGAAAAGAGAGTTCATAAAAACCTTAATGATATCCATTGCACTGATTTTTTCCAAACATTAGATTGTATCACAGTATCCTCAAAAGTTAATACTTCTCAAAACCAAGAGTGATGTATTCCTTTCTAGTCTTAATGACCTTCCCATTATAAAACAGTGTGGCTCCCAGAGATAGGAAGGGGAGAAGGCAACAACCATTCTCCAAATATAATTTTTGTGTATTCTACAGACTCTCACAAAACCTGTGCAGTCAGGATCTCTGAACACCAAATATTGCTCATTCAAAGTGTCTCCTCTAACTTACGGCCCTGATCTATCTTTGCAAAATGTGGCATTCCTTTTTTTTTTGGTTATGGTCATCCTTGAACCTAAAGGTAAATTTGGCTCCACAAAAGAATCTGGGAACTGAGTAACCTCTCTGAATACTCTAGTTTTACTTCTATAGGTCATGTTTTATTTTTATCCTCTATTAAATCTAACATAATTAAATTCGACAGTAAATACTGGCACCTTCTTGGTGTTCATAAATCCATTTCTAAATGAAGCTTTGGTAATATATTACTTGTGTAAAATCTATATAAACTTTTATGGGAACAATTTACCTCTTCAACAATAAAGATATGGTTAAATAAATTACTCTACAGCCATGTACACTCATTTAAAAATCATAGCTGAGGAATCTAGATGGCAGAATGGGAAGACCCAGAACTCATCTCCTCCCATGGGTATATCAAAATTACAATTACCTACAGAGCAACTATCTATGATAATGACTTTTAGGCTACCAGAAAAAAGTTTCCACACTTAAAGATATAAATAAAGAGCCAAATGAGACCATTAAGAGGGGTAAAGATGCAATCAAGTCAGGATTAACATGCCTGGACTGATGACCCAAAAATGAGAGGGATATCACACCCATAGAGGTCCTCCCTGAGAAGCAAAGGGTCTAAACCCACATCAGGCTCCCCAGCTGAAGGGTCCTGCACTAGGAAGATGAGTCCCAAGGATATCTGGCTTTGAAAATCAGCAGGGCTCACATTCAGGAAAACCAGAGGACTACTGGGAAGAAAGACCACTTACAGGGCACACACAAGACCTCACATGCTCTGAATACCAGCCCAGAGGCAGCAGTTTGAAAGGTACCTGGGTCAGACCTACTTGTTGATTATGGAAAGCCCCTGGAGAGCAGAAGGCAGCTGGGTCTCCCTGGCCACAGAGAGGCTGGAAAAAGCCACTTTGAAGATGTTTTTCTACCATGCTGGCACCAAAGCTGGCAAGGGCCATTTTGGAATCCTCCCTCCAGACAATTAATGACAGCCTTGTCCATCAGTGGGCCTACAGAAGCATGTGGGACTGGGCCAGACAGTCAGCCTGGAGGTGCCTAGCCTACCCGCTGACAATCTCAGGTCAATCTCAGGTCTCAGGTCACGGTCACGGGCAGCCGCCACAGAAGCCTGCCCCACCCACCAGCACAACTATAGAAACAACACGAGGGAGAGAATTACAGCAGGCCAGGTCAGGGGCCAGCCTCACCTACCGTGGGCAACAGTAGTCAGATTTGTCCAACAGTGGGCACACACAATCCATATATAGGACTTCCTTGGAGCATATACTGAGGGGCCAGAGTTGGAGCATGCTGCTAAGTCTCAAAAGTCGTCTCCTGTGTAAGGTTGAAAGTGAAAGTGTTAGTCTCTCAGTCATGTCTGACTCTTTGAGACCTCATGGACTGTAGCCCTCCAGGTTCCTCTGTCCATGGGATTCTCCAGGCAAGAGTATGGAGTGGATTGTCTTTCCCTTCTCTAGGGGCTCTTCCTGACCCAGGGAGTGAATCTGAGTCTGAGCCACCAGGAAAGCCTGTATAAAGCTACTTCTCCAAAAAAAGAAATGTAGCCAACCTAATACATAGACATAAACATAAAGAATTAGGCAAGTGAGGAGACAAAGTTCCAAAGGACAGAGTTATAAAAGAGGGAAAAAATAAATGAAATAAAGATAACTGATCAACCCAACAGACTTCAAAATAATGATGATAAAAATGCTCCCCAAGAGAAGGGACAAAGTGAGAATTTTGGCATGGTTAGAAAATATAAAAATAATTAATTAAGGCTGAATAACTAATTAAGGCTGTACTGTGCTATGTCATGTCAGTCTTATCTGACTCTTTGCAACTTCATGGACTGTACATAGCCTGTCAGGATCCACTGTCCATGGGATTCTCCAGGCAAGAATACTGGAATGGGTGCCATGCCCTCCTTCAGGGGATCTTCCTGACCCAGGGATCGAACCACAGTCTTTATGTCTCCAGCACTGGCAGGCAGGTTCTTTACCATTTGTATCATCAGAGAACTCCAGAGCTGAATAATAAAATATCTAAATAAAAAATATACTCGGAGGAATCAATCATAGATTGGCTGATAGAGAGAAACAGATCAATTATCTGGAAGACAGAGTGGTGGAAATCATATAAATTGAACAGGAAAAAGGAAAAGTGTTTTTTTGTTTTGTTTTTTTTTTTTTTTTGGAGGAAGATATTTTAAGAAATTTCTGAAACAACATCAAACATATTAAGACTTTTACTATAGAAGTTCCAGAAAAAAATAAGTGATATCATAATTCCCTGATGGTCCAATGGTTAAGCATCTGCCTTGCAATGCAGGGGATGTGGGTTCAGTCTCTGGTTAGGGAACTAAGATCCCATACGCTGACGGGCAAACCTGTGTATCACAACTACTGAGCCCGCACACTCTACAGCCCATGTACCACAACTAGAGAGCCGATGCAGCCAAATAAATAAATAAGTAAATACATATTAAAAAAAAAGAAGAAGAAGAAGTGGGGGAAGAAAAAGGCAGAGAATCAATCCTGCATTGGAATACTGGTTCCAACCCAAACAAGTTGGGCTACTTTGAACTAGCTCTTTAGCTTCTCTCACACTCTGTCTCTTTATCTGGGTATAATGGGCCAAACAAAATAAGAAATCATTACCAAAAAAAAAAAAAAAAAAAGAAAGAAACACTGTATTTCATATTCAACAAGCAATTTGAATGCCAGGTTTGTGCCACAGATTTTGCTAGGCAGGGTGTCAATGTTCCATGGTGACTTATAAATTCCTTCTTGGGTAAATTTGCCTGTGTTCTCTGAGGTTTATTCTCATTATATTTTAAGAGAAGAAAAAAACAAAACAATTGTGACTGAATTTTTAGATACATTCCACTTTGCAGTAGCGAAATCTTGCTAAGATTTCAGGTTCTATTCACTTTAAGATTTTCAACATTTTCAAAATATAATTATATTATATGCTAAGAATTTTTCTGGGTTTCATGTATCCATGAGGTATTTAAGGAAAGGTAAACATGGTTGGCAGAATTATTAGGCAGATCTGGGTCATTATTGAGAGTATACACCATTTGCTAAGTTCTGCATATATGTCTATTCATTTAGGTATTATTCTTGTTTTACAACTAAAAAAAAAAACAAGATTCAGAGAGAATAAACAATATTTGTAAAGTCACAATGCCAGTGCATAGAGCCAAGGTTCATACCTTGACCTCATCTGACTGAAAAGTTTCCACTGTATTAAAGCACTATGCTTCTGTGAAGGTGCTATGACATATTCTGATCTTTTTCTAACATATATAACATAGGCCAAACTTATTGGTAACCTACTATTGTTTAAACAAAATGCCACATTAACTTAGGATCAGATGGTCTCTTCTGTTGTCTTCCTCTACATGCATTGACTTACTGTATCTTCCCGGCTATTCTCAAAACTCCTAGGACAGCATTCTTTTTGCTCAAGTAGAGCCTGGAGTAGACCTTTATAAATGTTTGGAAGGAAACCAGAAATGCAATAACCACTTTATTAAGTAGAAGAGATTACTATACACTGAATTTAATTAAAACTATGGGAGCTGGTGCAATGGAGAGACAGATAGCCCAGATTGAACTAGTTTCCACAAATTCCACTACCCTCTTGGGTTCATGCCCTGAGAATAGTGTAATGTCCCTGGAATCAAAGAAAACTGCTAGACCTCACAGATTAACCCTTACAGGGACATTGTAAAAACTAAGAAAGTTTTAATATCATCAGTGCCATCTTCAGGGGCATGAATGAAACAGCAAATCTCTCTTTTCAAGTGTTTTTGAAATTCTTTGTTAGAGCAGGAGTATGATAATATGCATTTTTTATGTATCTTATCCTTCAACAGATATTGTTTTCTAAATTTCTCTTATAATCTGTTCCATTGATATGGAGCTAAATGCTGAGATTTCCTCATAACTGATGGCACTTTAATACCAATCAACCATATGGGGAATTTGTAGCTTAATATAAAATAGGCTAATGGAAAATGATTGGTGGTTTTCAGGTACTTAATACCAGTCAAATTTGTTGTCAAAAAAGGATTTCAGTTGGCAAGATAAAGGGATAATTTGTAAAAAAAAAAAAAAAAAAAAAACTCACAGAAAAATGTAAGAAAATAAATCGTGTGTCTTTGAGAAATCTTACATCTGGCCCCCACCAATCACTGCAGGCATCTGTAATATAATTATTAAGTTGATGCAGGTTGGAGAGCAAGGTTCATATGCTCAAAAAAAAGCTGATACAACAACTAAAATATGGAATTCAGTGTCAAATGTGCAATAAATAATTATTTACTTAATTAATCTTTATTAAAGCTTGGAATTAACTACAAGACTTTCAGCTTCCTCACTGGCTCACCTGATAAAGAATCCACCTGCCAGTGCAGGAGATGCAAGAGATGTGGGTTTGACAGCTGGTTGAGAAGATCCCCTGGAGAAGGAAATGGCAACCCACTCCAGTATTCTTGCCTGTATTCCATGGACAGAGGAGCCTGGTGGACCACAGTCCAAGGGGTCACAAAGAGTCAGACACGACTGAGCACACACATACACACACACACACACACACACCAGACTTAGGCTTAGAGTGGAGTCTCCAGTTCCTCTCCTCTGCAACCCTATTCACGCCCAGTTCACTCACTTATTCAGCCCAGGGCCCTTAGTCACCCAACATCACTGCAGGGGACTCCCTTAGAGACCAGTTCTTCTGAGCCTCTGGACCACTTCATGTTTATCATCTTTTCCTTTATCAAATGCATCTAATTCTTATTTCATTGCTTGAGCTCTGTATGTTACTGTTGCTGGGTGGTTATATCAATTTGAATGAATATTAGTGCCCTTTCATGTCTACTCTTTTAACAGAAGTTCAGTGTTTAACTTCAATCCAGTAGCATATATATTGTTGGGGATATCCATGTCATGGTTTGTGGATGAAAGAGCAGCTAGGAATATGATATATGTTTCAGTTCCAGTTCAGTCACTTAGTTGTGTCTGACTCTTTGTGACCCCATGAATTGCAGCACGCCAGGCCTCCCTGTCCATCACCAACTCTCAGACTTTACTCAAACTCATGTTCATTGAGTCAGTGATGCCATCCAGCCATCTCATCCTCTGTTGTCCCCTTCTCCTCCTGTCCCCAATCCCTCCCAGCATCAGGGTCTTTTCCAATGAGTCAACTCTTCACATGAGGTGGCCAAAGTATTGGAGTTTCAGCTTTAGCATCAGTCCTTCCAATGAATACCCAGGACTGATCTCCTTTAGAATGAACTGGTTGGATCTCCTTGCAGTCCAAGGGACTCTCAAGAGTCTTCTCCAATACCACAGTTCAAAAGCATCAATTCTTCGGTGCTCAGCTTTCTTCACAGTCCAACACTCACATTCATACATGACCACTGGAAAAAACCCATAGCCTTGACTAGATGGACCTTTGTTGGCAAAGTAATGTCTCTGCTTTTGAATATGCTATCTAGGTTGGTCATAACTTTCCTTCCAAGGAGTAAGCATCTTTTAATTTCATGGCTGATATATGATATATAGCTAAATGTGGCGGAAATAATACCATCACTTCATGGGAAATAGATGGGGAAACAGTGGAAACAGTGTCAGCCTTTATTCTTGGGGGCTCCAAAATCACTGCAGATGGTTACCGCAGCCATGAAATTAAAAGACGCTTACTTAGAAGGAAAGTTATGACCAACCTAGATAGCATATTCAAAAGCAGAGGCATTATTTTGCCAACAAAGGTCCGTCTAGTCAAGGCTATGGTTTTTCCTGTGGTCATGTATGGATGTGAGAGTTGGACTGTGAAGAAGGCTGAGCACCAAAGAATTGATGCTTTTGAATTGTGGTGTTGGAGAAGGCTCTTGAGAGTCCCTTGGACTGCAAGGAGATCCAACCAGTCCATTCTGAAGGAGATCAGCCCTGGGATTTCTTTGGAGGGAATGATGCTGAAGCTGAAACTCCAGTACTTTGGCCACCTCATGCAAAGAGTTGACTCATTGGAAAAGACTCTGATGCTGGGAGGGATTGGGGGCAAGAGAAGAAGGGGACGACAGAGGATGAGATGGCTGGATGGCATCACTGACTCGATGGACGTAAGTCTGAGTGAACTCTGGGAGTTGGTGATGGACAGGGAGGCCTGGCGTGCTGCAATTCATGGGGTCGCAAAGAGTTGGACACGACTGAGTGACTGAACCGACTGACTGAACTGACACAGGTAAAAGACACTAGACTTTCTGCTTCTACCATGGAGGAAGCCATTCCCTATTTTTTCTTCTTTTAATTGCAGTTTGGGGGTTCTTAGGTGGCACAGTGGTAAAGAATCCACCTGCCAATGCAGGAGATGCAGGAAGACAGGGTTCAATCCCTGGGTTGGGAAGATCCCTTGGAGTAGGAAATGGCCACTCACTCCAGTATTCTTGCCTGAAAAATTCCATGGACAGAGGGGCCTGGTGGGCTACAGTTCATGAGGTCACAAAGAATTGCACCCAAGGGAGCTCAGACAAATAGTTGCTTTACAATACTGTGTTGCTGCTGCTGCTGCTGCTAAGTCACTTCAGAGGTGTCCCACTCTGTGCGATCCCATAGATGGCAGCCCACCAGGCTCCCCTGTCCCTGGGATTCTCCAGGCAAGAACACTGGAGTGGGTTGCCATTTCCTTCTCCAATGCATGAAAGTGAAAAGTGAAAGTGAAGTCGCTCAGTCGTGTCCAACTCTTAGCGACCCCATGGACTGCAGCCTACCAGGCTCCTCCGTCCATGGGATTTTCCAGGCAAGAGTACTGGAGTGGGGTGCCATTGCCTTCTCCAATACTGTGTTAGTTTCTACTAACACAAAGTGTTAACAAAGTGAACAAAGTGTAACAAAGTGAATCAGCTAAACATATACATAGAGCCCCTCTCTTTTGGATTTCCTTTAGAGTTCCCTGCGCTATACAGTAAGTTCTCATTAGTTATCTATTTTATACATAGTATCAGTAGTGTATATATGACAATCCCAATCTCCCAATTCGTCCCACCTCCTCTTCTCCCTTGGTATCCATACATTTATTCTCTATAACTGCATCGCTATTTCTGCTTTGTAAATAAGACCATCTATACCAATTTTTTTCAGATTCTACATATGTACATTAATATACAATAGTTGTTTTTCTCTGACTTATTTCACTTATTTCATCCACATCTCTACAAATGACCCAATTTCATTCCTCTTTATGGTTGAGTGATATTATCACATCTTACTCTCTTGATCCTGGTTTTACTATTGCAAAAGAAGGCTATGAGCCACACAATCTCTAAGGGTCCATCTAAACTTCTAGGATTCTTGCTTCAGAAAACCACATATAGAATACAAAACATACACATAAACATAAGGCCAACTTCTTAAGGAAATGCTGATTTAGACCTAATTGGTGAAAGCAATCTATAATTATGAAATGTACTTGATTAACTTAGTCTCCAATACAGTCCATGTGTCTATCAGTTAAAATAAGCTAGATTATGCTTCAGTGAGTGACAAATGATCCTCAAATTGCATTGCCTAAATACCAATTTTTATTTGTTGCTCTTGAAAACTTCACTGCAGCACAAGTAACTTTCCAATACTAGTATCCTTCTTGTTTTGACTCAGTGTACCAAGTTTCTTGGATTCTATGCCATCTCTGTATCAACATGCAGTTCTGTGAATAATGAGGCAGAGGAAAAGCAGGGTGAAGAGCTGAATACCACCAATAAATGCTCCCTCGCCATCTGGTCCATATATTTTACTTTCCAAAGGAGGTTTGCACTCACACCTCACTTCAAAGAAACAGAGAAGTATAAGCCACCATTTAAGAAAGTAGGGGGGAATCAGATGTTGGTAAAGACAGGTAATGCCTATTATAATGTGACATGGTATTGAGTATCATCAGATATTCAAGCAACAGATATAATGTGTGGATGTGAAAATGTTTGTCTATATGAAAACATCATTGTAGTGTAAGCCCTGATGACTTTTTTTTTTTTTTTTGGCTTTTGCCTTTTTTTTTTTTAAAGCAAATATCTGACTTAAGCTTTGATTGCCAAGGCATCCATTTCAAAGAGGCATTGACTTCAAGACAGATAACTCAAATAAACACATCACCAGCTACACAACTGGACAAGGAGCCTTTCTGTCTACTCCCACTAAGGCTCCTTTGTTTTAGAAATCTTAGCTGATTTCAATAACACACACGGACAGAAGAGCCTGGTGCGATACAGTCCATGGAGTCACAAGAGTCGGACATGACTTAGCGACTAAACCACCAAACCACCATGTGGACTAATTGTTTTTTTCCCTTCACATGTTTTTAAACATTTAAAACATGTTGTGTTTTAAATTCATGAATAAACAGTGAGACTTCAAAACCCTAGGCCCCCATATTCAACCCTTATAAAAGTAGAACCCCAGGGCCATGTGGTCCCTTTCTCTTTGCACGATCTTGTGCATGACCTGAGCTGTGTTGTATAATTTCCAGACCTAATATGTCATAACTTTCTATGTGTTCAAAGTTTCCAGTGATTATTGCCAAAGGAGTAGTCCAACCACAACATGATGAGACTGGTATAGAAAAACAGCGAATACAAAACACAGTAACAAGGCTACAAATGTCTGCTGGAAATCCTGCGGTAAAGATGCATATGGGCCTTTGCAATCATTTATTCATTCATCTAGAGTTCATTTAACATTTATTTTTGAGTGCCCACAGTGTGCCAGGTGCTAGGAATAGTTATCTCTCTTTTAGCAGATTTAATTCATTTCTGAAAACCCTGATGCTAAGTGAAAAGTCATTAAATAAAAAATGTTTCAATTAATTTTAATGGGAATAGTTTTGGTGCATTCTATCCCAAATCAAGATGCCCAGAGAAATTTCACAAATAGAAGACCATATTGATTGAATAATTAAACATGTTTAAATGGGAAATAACTTGGAAGTTAAAAAATTAGTTTGTACATAAATGGGCAGAAAGCTTCTTATTATAATTGTTGAACCAAACGAAGAAATAGCTAAAAGGAAGGCAGGAACTCTTACAGATAGTAGATATGTGAGATGATCATTTTATTTTTCACTGGAATTAGGACAGTTTTAGGAACTGAAGTCAGTGTTACCCATAAATACATTGGGAAAACAGGCATAAACCAGAACCATCCTGTGAAATCTGGGAAGTATGGTCCTCCTACTCAAATGCAATGTTGTTTATGAGCAAAAATGAGATGGAAGTGAAAGCTGGTCCCTCAGATTGGACCCACTGACACTCACATGTGTATCACATTTCAGTTTTACACAGCTCAGTACACATTTACTCTGAGAAAAGTGAGACCACACTAAAGGATTTTGACTGAAATAAAAATATGTGACTGAGAGCTGATAGTTTCAGTTTTATTTTGCAACTTACTGAGGATTATAGCCCAGAAGATAACCACTCAGAAAGCTCCAAGGAACAGATCTAAAGATGTAGTTTGGGAGGCCAGTATATATGTATTTTTGATGAAGGGTTATATGTGATCAAGCATACATTTCAGTAGAAGGTTACTGGTAGTCACAAGGAACAGATATCTCAGTGAATAGTTTTAGTGTTTTTCTAAGTATAAAAAGATGCAAGTATCAGGTTCATTAAAAACTTTGACTGAAATATTGCTTATCTAAGGGCCTGTTTTGCCTGTTTCCCAAAGCATGAGTTCCTATTCAACTCTTCATCCCGAGTTCCTTTCAGAGTGTACTGTAGGTCAGCAACTGCAATGGCCACGACCCCATTCTTGTAGAAATGGGTGATGTGACATTCCTTAGTAGATGGGGAAGAGTCTGCAGCCAGCGTTAGTTTGCCAAACTCCCCAGGTTTCTCTCTAGTCCCCAGAAACATACAAACCAGCAGACTCATGGGGACTACCAAGGCAGATTTCATTGCAACTCTGATTGGCACCAACCCCTGCCACAGCATCTTATTTTCAGGTAGGCAGTTCTTAAGAGTAACTATCCACTTGCACTTGTCTCAAACTAATCTACATAAATGAAGATATCTGTGAACAAAGATCACAACTCAACAAAATCAACCAATAAACATAGCTTGAATAAAATTCGTTTATATCCTACAAATGACTTTAATGGAAATTGTATTATTAAATCTCACCTTAATTCTACCACCAAGAGTGTCACTGAAGAGTTCGATGCAAGAGAATGACATAATCCTACCTGGGGTGAATCTCTGTTTTGTTACTGACAATTTGCCTAGCTGTGAACAAACTATTAAATCTATCTAAGCCTCAGTTTCTCCATTTGCAAAAAAAAAAAAAGTTTATGCTTCTATACTACTGAAAGAATTAAATGAGCCAAAGTGTGTAAACTGCCTGATATATTAGCATTTTCCTCCTTTTAAAAATAGAAAAGCAACAACACATAAATAAAGATAGTAACATAGGAGGTGCTTCAATTTCCCTCCTGCCACAGATACACCAAATGTACAACAAAACACAAAACAGTTCCCTGCAAAGAGAAACCCAGAAACCTACAGAGTGACTCATACACATCACTCAACTAAGAAAATTAGTTAAAACTCTAGACAGACTAAATAAGAGAAAAGGAGAGAGGACTCAATACATGAAATCAGAAAAGAAAGAGCAGACATTACAGCAGCTAACAGAGAAATACTAAGAATCATAAGAAACTACTGTAAGCAATCACACACCAAAAATTAGACAGCCTAGAAGATATAGATAAATTCCTAGAATCACACAATCTACCAAGACTTAATCATGAAAAAATAGAAAATTTGAACACCAATTACTAACAAGCACATTGAATTAGTATTTTAAAATATCCCCACAAAGAAAAGTGCAGTATCAAATGACTTCACTGGTGAATACTACCAAATATTTAAAGAAGAATTTACACCAATCTTCAAACTCTTCCAAAAAATAGAAGATAAAGGAACACTCCCAGATTCATTTATGAGGTCAGTATCACTCTAATAGCAAAGCCAGACAAGGGCACAACAAAGAAAAAATTACAAGCCAACAACCCTAATAAGCATGAGTGAAAAGAATACTTAACAAAATATTAGCAAACTAAATTCAGAAACACATTAAAAAGATTGTATGCCATGATCAAGAAGGATATATTTCTGAAATGCAAAGATGGTTCAACATAGGTAATTCTATTAATGTGATACACCACATTAACAAATGAAGGATAAAAGTCATATGAGTGTCTCAATTGATGCAGAAAAATTATTTGACAAAATTTAACATTGTTTCATGATAAAAACTTTCACATACTGAGTACAAAAAGAATGTACCTCAAAACAATAAAAGTCATATATTGCAAGCTCGCAGCTAACATCATAATAAAAAGCTGAAAGCTTTTCTGGAAGAAGACAAGGTAGTCTACTCTTGCCATTTATATTCAAAATAGGACTGGAAGTCCTAAACAGAGCACCTGGTGAGTTGGGGGACAGGATAATAAAGGAATCCAAACTGGAAAGCTAGAAGTAGAACTGTCCCCATTTGTAGATGGCACACACAAAAAAACTGTTAGAACTAATAAACTAATTTAATAACATTGCAGGATGCAAAATCAATATAAAACTTTTTCTGCATTTCTATGCAACAGCAATGAACTATTGGAAAGAGAAATTTTAAAAATGCTCCCATTTATAATAGCATCAAAAACATTAAAACATTTAGGAGTAAATTTAGTCAAGGAAGTGAAAGATCTGTACACTGGAAACTATAAGCATCAATTTCAAAGAAACTGAATACAAAAATGAGTGGAAATATTTTTCATATTCATGAATTGAAAGAATTAGTATTGTTAAAATACTAACCCAAGCAATCTACAGATTTGATGCAATCCCTACCAAAATTTCAAAGGCGTTTTTCACAGAAATAGAAAAAAGTCATATATCTGATTAAGGGCTTAATATCCAAAATATATAGAGAACCCAAAAACTGAATAGCAAAAACAAATTTTTTAAATAGTCCAACTTACAAGCCAGGGAATCTAAGCCAACAATTTTCCAAATATTTGTTCTTTGAAAGACATACAAATGGCCAAAATGTACATGAAAATATGTTCCACACCAATTAATCATTAGGGACATGAAAATCAAAGCTACAATAAGATATCATTTCATACCAGTTAGGATGTCTCTTATTGAAAAAAAAATAACAGGAAATAACAAATGTTGGTGAGATTGTGAGGAAAGTGGAACCCTTGTACACTGTTGATGGGAATGTTAATTGGTGTAACCCCAATGGAATACTGTATGGATATTCCTCAAGAAACTAAAAATAGTCCTATGATATGATCCAGCAATTCTACTTCTGAGTGTGAGTATATATCCTAAGGAAACTAAATTATTATTTTGAAAAGATATCTGTACTCTCATGTTCATTGCAACATTATTCACAATAGCCAAACATGGAAACAACTTCAGGGTTCATCAACAGATGAATGGGTAAAGAAAATGGGACATATACATATTAAGCATGTTCAATGGAATAATATTCAGTTTTAAAAAGTAAGAAAATCCTGACATTTGTGAAAAGTTGCATGACTTGTAGGACTAAGTGAAATAAGCCAGACAAAGAAAGACAAATACTGCATTCTATCACTTATATGTGGAATTACAAATGAACAAACAAAAAAGGTAACTCATAGAAGCAGTGACTAGAATAGTAGACTGATGGTTGCAAGAGCCTGGGAGGTGGGAATTTAGAAACAGGTTGACCAAAGGGTACAACTCTATTAAAAGATAAATAAGGTCTGAGGGTCTAATATACACACAATGACTATAATTGATAATACTTATTGTGTAAATGAAATCTTTTGAGAGTAGAATTGGAGTTTCCACCAATAGAAAAAAAAAATGAAAGAAAAGAGGGAAGAAAGGAAGAAAGAAGGAAAAAGAGTAAATACGTTGGGTGATGGATGTGTTAATTAACTTAATGGTGAAAATTCTCTGACAATGTATACATATATCAAGGGCTTCCAGGTGGTGCTAGTGGAAAAGAACCCAGCTGCAGTGCAGTTGGACCTGAGACCTGAGTTTGATCCCTGGTCAGGAAGACTCTCTGGAGGAAGACAAGGGAACCTACTCTAGTATTCTTGCCTGGAGAACCCCATGGACAGAGGAGCCTGGAAAACTGCGGTTCATAGGGTCTCACAGAGTGAGACACAACTAAAGTGACTCAGCATGCATGCACATATATCAAATCTTCACATAGTACTCTAAATACATTGTTATTCTATTGGTTGATTATACTTCATAAGCTAAAAAGCAACCTCTTAATATGGCAGGTATATGCCAAGTGTTTTCTATGTGTTTTATGTGTGTTAAGCCATTTGTTACTCCTAATAGCCCACAAAGTAGATATCATCACTTTAATACATGAGAAAACTAAAATATGGTGGGGGAGAAGGCAATAACTAAATTAACAACATTACAAAATGGTAAAGCTAGAATTTGAACCCAGGAAGCCAGACTCAAGAGTCTATATTTAACACAAGGATATGAAGTCCTGGCCCCCTTCTTCCCAACTTGGGACAAATCTGCAAGGTTATCTCCACTTCTAAGCTGCCAGTAGCATCAGCTGAGCATTTCATTGAGACAGACTCACACCTGATGTTCTCTCTGTGCCTGATCTGGCTTCTTCTCCTCCAGTCCAAATTTCTGTCCACAAGAGAATTTTGCGTCATGACAGAAACTATCTTAACCCATAAAACCTTAAATATTTACTAATTTACAGACCCTTTAAAAAACTTTGCCAACTAGACTGTTAAAGTAGTTTGTATTTGGCTTTCCTTGTGCCCATAATGACCCTCAAACCACAGATCAATTAAACAATGTGAAGATTCAGACATCTGACAGAATATCTATTCCAATTATGAATTCCAAACTGAGAGAATAAGCACAAGGCTAGTCCAAGGACCTAAGAGATACACAGTAAAATGGACCCAGGCCAAAACCTCACTGATCAGCCAATGTCCAGAAGCTTTGCTCTGATTCATGGACCACAATGACAATTTGCTTGACAAGGAATTAGAGTCTGTTCAGAACCAGTGTCCAGCAATTCCTGGAAAGTCTGATAATTTCCCTTCTGAAAGCATAATCAATCTGACAGATGGATACTGATCTCTTTGGGAAAGGTGAGGAGTGACTGAGTGACTAAGCACAGCACAGCATAAATACTTTGAAAGGGTAAATATTATGCTATTTTATACTATGAAATATACATTACACTCGGTAGTAAATATTATGTCTATCCTATGAAAATCACCCTTTCAATACAGTTTAAGTAGTAACTGAATGTATTGCTGATTATAAAATTACCATATTTGGAAACAGCAGAGGAGCCCTAAGCTGTTAAACTACTGCTGATCAAACATAAATATGGGAAGTATGGGGAGTTTGAATTTTTGAGTTTAGATCTTCAGTGACTGCATGAACATATGCTTATATATTTTGTATACATTTGTGGTATTGAGAAATTTAACTTTTGCACGTGTAAAACATTACCAATTTTTTCTTCTCTTTTGATACTGACAAACAAAACATGCTGTCCCTCTTGCACTACCAGTATGAGAGAATACATGTGAAACTTAAAGAGGAAAAACATTACTTACTTGGTGACATTTTTCTAAACACTGTGATGGGGGTTTTTTGTTGTTGGGCTTGGGTTTTTGGTTTTTTTGAGCCTGAGAAAATTATGGGGAACTTTCTCGACTACTGCCCCCTTGTGGATAGTATATACAAACAGATCAGAAAACTTGCAATATTTTGAATGTTTTCTTCTGGAATTTTTTTTTTTTTAATTTTTAAAAGGAGTTGTTTAAGAACTGCATGACTAAATATTTGAAAACAAATAATTCACCATAATACTGAAACAGGAAAATTACATTGACATACCTCATTTCTCAACTGTTTATATGTAGGTTACATGTGTTTCATAGCATAGATTTATAGAAATTTTATCAACAGGAATCTTAAAGATAATCTGATCAAATCTAATTTTATAAGTGAGAAAATAATGAAACAGGGACAAAGCCTCACTTTACTTTCCAGTATGTCATGACTGATGCTGCTGCTAAGTCACTTCAGTCGTATCTGACACTGTGCGATCCCACAGACGGCAGCCCACCAGACTCCCCCCGTCCCTGGGATTCTCCAGGCAAGAACACTGGAGTGGGTTGCCATTTCCTTCTCCAATGCATGAAAGTGAAAAGTGAAAGGGAAGTCGCTCAGTCTTGTCCAACTTTTCGCGACCCCATGGACTGCAGCCTACCAGGCTCCTCCGTCCATGGGATTTGCCAGGCAAGAGTACTGGAGTGGGGTGCCATCGCCTTCTCCAAGTATGTCATGACTGGGTAGATAGAAAAGGATAACAATTGGATGTGATTCTCTTATCTATCAGTTCAGTTCAGTCACTCAGTCATGTCCGACTCTGCGACCCCATGAATCACAGCACGCCAGGCCTCCCTGTTTATCAACAACTCCCAGAGTTCACTCAAACTCAGGTCTATCGAGTTGGTGATGCCATCCAGCCATCTCATCCTCTGTCGTCCCCTTCTCCTCCTGCCCCCAATCCCTCCCAGCATCAGAGTCTTTTCCAATGAGTCAACTCTTCGCATGAGGTGGCCAAAGTACTGGAGTTTCAGCTTTAGCATCATTCCTTCCAAAGAAATCCCAGGGCTGATCTCCTTCAGAATGGACTGATTGTATCTCCTTGCAGTCCAAGGGACTCTCAAGAGTCTTCTCCAACACCACAGTTCAAAAGCATCAATTCTTCAGCGCTCAGCTTTCTTCACAGTCCAACTCTTATCTATAGTAAAGGACAAATACTTAGAAAAGAAACTTGCTTTAGTTTTATAATATTTAGAAGTAATATTGTGATAAGATAAAATCAAAGTGACTAAATTTGCCTTTTATTATATAAAGCTGTTTTTGAAGAAAAAAAAAATTCCTCTTCTCTCTAACAGTAGAATCTCCATTTTTCCTTTAGCTTCACTTCCTGCTGCTACTGCTACTGCTAAGTCTCTTCAGTAGTGTCCGACTCTGTGCGACCCCATAGACAGCAGCCACCAGGCTCCCCTGTCCCTGGGATTCTCCAGGCAAGAACACTGGAGTGGGTTGCCATGGCCTTCTCCAATGCATGAAAGTGAAAAGGGAAAGGGAAGTCGCTCAGTCGTGTTCGACTCTTCCCGACCCCATGGACTGCAGCCTACCAGGCTCCTCCACCCATGGGATTTTCCAGGCAAGAGGACTGGAGTGGGTTGCCATTGCCTTCTCCTTCCCTTAAAGGCAGGCATGGCTGTGTGACTAAGTCCTGACTGATGCATATAAAGGCAAGTCATGTGTGCAGTTTTCAGGTCACTTCCTCAAAGGACAGGTGGCACCCATTCTTCCTCTTGAAATGCAGACACCAAGGTGAACTATTTGAGATCATGAGAATAGAGAAAAACCTCGAGGATGGAAGAGAAAATTATTAGAAAGAACTTGGTTCCCTAGTTCTGAACTGATACCCAGACTCTTTTTTTTTTCTTTTTTTTAATTTTTATTTTATTTTTAAACTTTACAAATTGTATTAGTTTTGCCAAATATCAAAATGAATCCACCACAGGTATACATGTGTTCCCCATCCTGAACCCTCCTCCCTCCTCCCTCCCCATACCATCCCTCTGGGTCATCCCAGTGGACTAGCCCCAAGCATCCAGTATCGTGCATCGAACCTGGATACCCAGACTCTTAAGTGGAAGAAAAGTAAACTTCTAACATGACTATTACTGGGGGACTGTTTTACTCCAGCTAAATTTATGCTTGAACTAACAAAATGTTACAAATCTTTCAATGGGCAATTGGCAACTTCAGGTGCCACAGAGAAATAAAGACAAGGGATATGTATTGCTAAGGCTTACAGAACAAAATATCATAAACTGAATAACTTAAACAACAGAAACATCTTTTCTCAAAGTTCTAGAAGCTAGAATTTCAAGATGGTGGTGTCAGCAGAGTGGATTTCTTCGGAGTCCTCACTCTTTGGCTTTCAGATGCTACCTCTTCACTGTGCCTTCAACATGGTCTTTCTTTCTGTAAACACATGTCCCTGTCTTTATCTCTTTTGCAGCATGCACGTCAATTATACCAAATTAGAGCCCACCCTGATGATTTAATTGAAACCTGAAAGTGTTGAAAGTGTTAGTCCCTCAGTTGTGTCTGACTCTTTGCAATCCCATGGACTGTAACCCACCAGGCTCCTCTGCCCATGGAATTCTCCAGGCAAGAGTATTGGAGTGGGTAGCCAATCCCTTTTCCAAGGGATCTTCCTGACCCAAGGATTGAAACCAGATCTCCTGCATTGCAGGTAGATTCTTTACAGTCTGAGCCACCAAGGATTATTAACTAAGTACCTCTATAAAAACCCTATCTCCCAAAACAATCACATTCTGAGGTACCAGAAGCTAGAACCTCAACATGCAAATTTTGGGAATACACAATTCATCCCATAATAAAGTAAAACTGTTTACTGCTTAAATTAAAAATGCTATTTACAAAGTATCAAAATGCCAGAAGCCAAACACACAACAAAAATTATATTGAATGAGGACCACCTAAAGAAAAATATCAGAAGCTCTGTTTTTGTGGTTCCCTATTAATAACTTGTTTTCTCTGGCCTGTATCTCATTAGTTTCCTTTTCTGTTTCCCTTTTCAACCTCGAAATGTTGGCGAGCTTTCACTCTTCCTTCCTGGCTTGGTCCTGAGCCCTCTTACCCCTGCATCTACTTTATCTCGCTAGGATAACTCATCCAGCCACAAGACTTCTTATATCTTTGCCTCAGTCTTTCCACACATCTCCAGGCTGATATACTCATCATTTCCTACTTGACATCTCTATGTGGATGCACAATAGATATGTCAGCTTGGTTTTCCCCCCTCAATTTTTATCTTATCGCATAAAGGAACTGAAATGATGGACTAGGACAGCTCGAGCAAGCAGGATTTACTAAGCAAGCAGCAAACAGTATACTCTTGAGACATGAGAGTGGACCAAATCCTATATGAATGATCTCAACTGATCTCGGTTTCCCTTTTTTTGTTATTTGTTCCCTCCCATAAGTGGTCCCCAAAACCTAATTTGTTCTGCCCCACACAAAATAGGGCTTGTACCTGAGACCATTTGGGGAAGGAAATGTAAATAGGGCATATGCTGAAGGCCAATCGGGGAAGGGGTGTGCCAGGGCATCTTTTCCTGCTAAAGTTCTCAGTTCAGTCTGTGGTTTTCTCTTTCCTGAGCTTTTCCTTGTCTTGATTAGCCTCTGCATGGTTCTTCTAGTCATCTCTTTCTCTAACCACCATCTTGAATTTCTTTTTCCTATTCTAACTGCCTAAGAGATATCTGAAACTGGATGTGCCCATAGAGATCTC
The DNA here is from genome assembly GCF_003369695.1 of Bos indicus x Bos taurus. Classification (NCBI taxonomy): domain Eukaryota; kingdom Metazoa; phylum Chordata; class Mammalia; order Artiodactyla; family Bovidae; genus Bos; species Bos indicus x Bos taurus. The sequence goes on along the minus strand of NC_040084.1, from coordinate 16,394,242 downwards.
TTGATTTCTTTCCAGGCTTTCTTATCTTCTTAAATGGCACCACTACCCAAAAACTGTTCTAAAGCCCAAACCTAGATCTAATCCTCAATCCTTCTCATTCATCCCTCCTTACTCTCCATTACCCCCATACACGAAATCGAATCAATTCTTCTGCCAAAACATACTCTGCAAATTCCATATCCTCTTCTGCATCTCTGGTGTGACAACTGTAGCCCAAGCATCACCATCTACCCTGGGGACCAACTGCTGTAGCTCCTAATTGATCTTAATGCTTCCACTCCTGCCTCTAAGTTTGTTTTCAACTTAGAAACCAAAGTCATCTTTTTTAAACATAAACCAGATTGAGTCACTCTCTTGCTTTAAACTCCCTCATGGTTTTCCATCGCACTTGAACTAAAATCCAAGTGTGTCACCATGGGACTCTCATGTGGGGCCCTTTGGGATCAGCTCCCTGTCTGTCCCTCTCATGATGAGATTCTGTCTCATGCCATCCTCTCTCTGTACACTGGGCTCCTCCACACTGGTTTTCTTTCTCTCTTTTGAATGCAATTGGGGTTGGGGTCATTTCTGTGTTTGGAATGCTTTTTGTCCAAAAGGTCATTCAGGTTTCAGCTCCAATGTTACCTTTAAGTAAGTCCTTTGCTGACTACCTGGTGTAGACACATCACTTTTTATTATATCACCCCCTTTTATTTCTTTCAGAAGAGTTACCATTATATGGATTTGCTTGGTCAATTTATTTACTAATTTGGGGATTTTTTTTTTATCCTCTCCCTTATAACACTAGCTACCTGAATGCAGGAACTTATATACCTTGTTTACCATATTATTTATAACACCTAAAATACAGTCTGGCAATAAACACTATTGGATAAATGGACAGATGAATCTTGCGAGCTGCTTTGTGGGGGGTATCCTGCTATAATAACAGAGCAGAAGCTAGGTGAATAGGATTTTGAACAAGATCATATAATGTTGACAGCCAAGGCACAACTCACACTGGTGTGAATTTCCTCCTTTAAGTAAAATTTAAGATAACTAAGTGCTCTTTTTAAGAGATGTTCTTCACACTCATTTATATTCTAATAGTTCTGAAATCTGTATCCTTTGAATTAGCCCATTTTCTTGAAATTCAGACACAATTAACAAAGTATTCCAATACATCATCTGTAAATTCAGGCATCTCAAACTAAGCTTATTTTTGTTTTTAACTCTTCTTCAATCTCAAAGTCAAAAAGCCTTGGAAATTCTTGGTTTTAATTCCATGACTAGTTGTATGATTTTGAGCAAGTCATTTTACCTCCCTGACTCTGCTTCATCTATAATATAAAAGGGTGTGTTTAGGTGACCTCACCTAAAAAAGTTAACATCAACATTATAACTTTATCTTACTGTGATGTCATGATTGAGCAATGTTAAGCCATTTTCCCCTCCAAATTACTACATCTAAGCAGCTACAAAAGTGACCAGGCAGCAAATTGTTCTCTTGGAATCAGAGTAGACGTAGTCAAATGAACACCGAATATAAGATTAGTTACTGAGAGGATTCGCCATTCCAAATACATTCCCTGTAATTCACAAATATTCTTAAATAGAATACCTCTAAGGCTCACGTTTTCTGCTTATTATTTATGTACATGCTAGCTAATTAAGAATTTAGAACCAAAAACAGACTCACATTTCCCTCATCACCATTTCACTTTCTTAAGTCTTTCTCATGTTTAAAAATTCAGTTAACATCTTTCTTTATAGAGGCCATAGAATACTTCCACCCCCTCTAACATTCATTTGTCAATTGATACCTTTTTTCTAACTCACAATGGGTAGACACATGGATAGATAAATACATATAGGCTCAGATACGGACGTAAATAGTCTCTCTTATTTATTTTCAGTATTGAAAATACTTAGTGTTCAGTATTGCTTCTTGTTTTTGGGAAGTGGTTGATAAATACCTGAGAATAGTTACAGCTATTGTACCAGAAACTTACCTTATCTCTAAAGAAAACCATCATGAAGACCAGTTTGGGTGCCATAAATTAAGAAATCTAGGAGGGTAGGATCAAGATGACAGAATAGAAAGACCCTGAGCTCACCCTGCCACAAATACATCAAGACTATGATCACATACAGAGCAACTCTTGTGGAGTAGTCTGAAGACTAGCAGAATGACTCATCATCAAGACTGTAAGAAAAGAACTGAACAAAGTCTTACATGAGGGGAAGAGGGATGATCTTGTTGGGACCCATTCTCCTAACAGGTGACCCAGAAGAAGGGATTATCACAAGCTCCAGGATCCTTTGAGCCCCAGATTAGGCTTCCTAAACCTTGGGTCTGGGACCGGAAAGGAGAGTTCCCTTAATTGCTTTTAAGACCAGTGGGGCTCACCAGAGGGTAGGAAGTCACTGAGACTCTGCTCTTGAAAGAGTGCATAAACAGGCTTGATTGCTCTCAGTCACAGAGCAGAGATAGCAGACTGAAAACTGCTGTTCACTGTGACTGGCCTGCCAGGACTACCCAAGCACACCCACCAGAATCCACAGGGCTTCAGCCCCTCCTTTGGCACTGCTCCCTGCAAAAGCAGCAACTCCACCAGGGAAAGTGGAGCCAGGTCAGAAGTGCAGGTCCAAGTCCTCAGGCCTCGGTCATACCTGCCCCACCATAGGGTGGTGACCACCACTGAGCCCAGGTGATACCCCAGCTCACACCTGGCTTTAGCTACAGTCAATAAGACTCCAGCCTCACCTCCCACCAAGTCACAGGCTGCCACCTCACCCTGGAGGAAGACGTGGCTTGAGCTCCCTTCAGATCCAGCCCTGCCAATAAGACGCTAGGTGCACAGACCACAAAGGGCCACTCTCACGTAAGGACATGACTTCAAGACCTGGATAGGTCACCATTTCATCTAGTTTCACAGAGACAGAGAAAGGCAAACAAAAGAGAAAACAAAAGACTGTTTCAAATGAAAGAACGTGATAAAACCCCAGGGGAAAAAATCCCTAATAAAAATGAGATAAATAATTCACCTGATAAAATGTTCAAAGCAATAGTAATAAGAACAAGCCCTGAACTCAGGAAAAAAATAGAGGAACACAATGAGAACTTAAAAAAAAAAAAAAAAACTAGAAAAATACAGTTAATCAGAGTTGAAGCATACAATAACTGAAATAAAAGAGACGTTAGATGGAATTAACAATAGATTAGGTGACACAGAAAAAAAGCATAAGAACTGGAAGATGAAAATCACCCAAACAGAACAGGAAAAAAAAAAAAAAAAACCTAAGTGAGGAGTTTTAAGTGACCTCTAGGACAATGTCAGCCCTGGGATTTCTTTGGAAGGACTGATGATAAAGCTGAAACTCCAGTACTTTGGCCACTTCATGAGAAGAGTTGACTCATTGGAAAAGACTTTGATGCTGGGAGGGATTGGGGGCAGGAGGACAAGGGGACGACAGAGGATGAGATGGCTGGATGGCATCACCAACTCGATGGACGTGAGTCTGAGTGAACTCTGGGAGTTGGTGATGGACAGGGAGGCCTGGCGTGCTGCGATTCATGGGGTCTCAAAGAGTCAGACACGACTGAGGACTGAACTGAAATGAACTGAACTGAACTGAACTGAGGACAATGTCAAGCATTCTAACATTCACATTACAAGGGTCCCAGAAGGAGAAGAGAAGGAAAAAGGACAGAAAACTTATTTGATGAAATTATAGCTATAAACTTTCCTAACCTGGGGTGGAAAGAGATATTCAGGTCCACAGATCTAAGAGTGTCCCAACAAAATGAACCCAAAGAGGCTCACAGCAAGATATATCACAATTAAATTGGCACAAATTAAAGATAAAGATAGAATTTTTTAGGTGGCAAGAGAAAAGCAAAGAGTCACATTCAAGGGTACCCCCATAAAACCAAACCATCAGCTGATTTTTTCAGCAGAAACTTTGCAGGACAGAAAAGAGTAGATGATTTATTTAAAGTGCTAAAGGAAGCAACTTACAACCAAGGGTACTCTGCACAGCAATTTTGTTATTTCAGGTTGAAGAAGTGTAAGCAGCTCCTTGCTGGAAGCCTGCCCTCAACAGGAAACCCCTTTTCCTTGTCAATTTAGGAAAGCTACTTTGTGATTAACCATAAACAAGGCATCGCCACACTCTGCTCATCTCTGACCCAAGCACACCTTTCAAATCTTTTAATCACACAATACATCACGAAAACGGTTGGTTCTTTCCATAGATCAAATAAGTAGAAATGAAGAATAAGTAATTAGCAAATAATCAGATCTCTTCCCTAGCTTCCCCTTCATTAATCTCACATGCAAACTGTGTGAACAAGATAACATCCAGAGGACAATCACAAGAAGTTGACAAGTCTGCCAAGTGACCCCTCTCTCAATGATTAGTTGAGATTACCTCCCTTTCTCCTTTAAAAAACTTTGATGACCAAGCAGAATCTTGGGAAAGGATTCTAAGGGGCACTGAGTCCACCATCTCACCAGATTGCCAGCATTCTGATTGCAAGCAATCTTCCTTTCTAGTAAGAACTGCCTCTTGGGTATTGATTTTCTAGCAGTGAAGAGCCAGACCTCAGTTCAGTAACAGAAGAGACTGAGCTCCCCAGACAAGCAAAAGCTTGAATTCATCACCACTAAATTAGTCTCATTCTCTCTCTCTCTCTCTCTCTCTCTCACACACACACACACACACACAAACACACACCATTAAAGAATCTTCTTTAAGTGAAGCTGGAGTCAAGGGAAGGTGATCAGGGAAAGTTTAAAGGATTTTCTCTTTTTTTTTAAACTATATACTTTTATTTATTTATTTATTTATTTATTTATTCATTTTTGGCTGTGCTGGGATTCCTTACTGGACACAGGTTTTCTCTAGTTGCAGAGAAAGTGAATCACTCAGTCGTGTCCCACTTTTTGCGACCCCATGAACTGTAGCCTGCCAGGCTCCTCTGTCCATGGATTTCTCCAGGCAAGAATACTCGAGTGGGTTGCCATTCCCTTCTCCAGAGGATCTTCCTGACCCAGGGACAGAACCTGGGTCTTGTGCATTGCAGGCAGATTTGCCTTGCAATATGTGGAATCTTCCTGGACCAAACCTGTGTCCCCTGCATTGGCAGGCAGATTCTTAACCACTGGACAAGGACTTCCCTATAGCTCAAACAGTAAAGAGTCTGCCTGCAATGCATGAGACCACGGTTCGATCCCTGGGTTGGGAAGTTCCTCTGGAGAAGTGAATGGTAATCCACTCCAGTATTCTTGCCTGGAGAATTCCATGGACAGAGAAGCCTGGCGGGCTACCTGCCATGGGGTCACAGAGAGTCAGACACGACTGAGTGACTAACACACACACTATAGACATCTAGGATTTTTTCTTAAAGAATAATTCAGTACAACTTCCCATGCAGCAATGAAGATTGCTCTTTCAGGTCTTTTCATGAAAGATAATTAGGTTTATATTACTCTTCAGGAGAGAGAGAGAAGAATCTTAGAGACACTCAGAGAAACATAAATAGAACTTAAAAAAATAAAAGAATACAGCACTGAAATTATTGTCACCACTTACCTTAGGATGGAAGACTAAGGATATTATGTCACCGGCAATAAATACAAGACATAAAATAAGCAACAGCCAGTTTAAATTTAAACTGCACTTGAATGGTAGCATGCAGAGGGCATGTACTGAATCTATCGGAGGTAGGGTGTTGTAGCTTTTTATTGTTAAAAGAAGAAACCAACAAAAACATCTTTAACAGAGAGGAGAAAAAATAACAAAAATGAGAGATTAGGTGAGCTTGTGAGAAAGGGGAGAAAAAGAATGACACCAGTATTCTTTCTATGTTGAGCAAGTAATGAAGAGAAGAGGAAACACTGAGGAAGAAACTTCCCTGTGTTGTTCTCTTTATAGGATTCAAGAGAGATCATATCAAATCTTTCCCCTTGGGGCACCTCACAATTTCAATGGAGCAAACAATCAGATTGAAGGTCAGGAAACTACAAGACAATAGACACTTAAATAGATCTGAAAAGGAAAGAAATATCCTGAGGGAAAAGATGGGTGAGTGCAAGCTAGCACAGAGAAAACTGGGACTTAGAATCAAACTAACCTGCTTCCTTGGTGGCTCCGACATAAAGAATCTGCCTGCATTGCAGGAGATCTGAGTTCGATCCCTGGGGTGGGAAAATCCCATGGAGGACAGCAAAGCAACCCACTCCAGTGTTCTTGCCTGGTGAACCCCAAGGACAGAGAAGTCTGGCAGGCTACAGTCCATAGGCTCGCAAAGAGTTGGACAGAACTGCAGCAACTTAGCATGCCTAATTTGAAATTTAATTGTGGTTCAGGTGTGTCCAACTGTTTGCGACCCCATGAATCGCAGCACACCAGGCCTCCCTGTCCATCACCAACTCCCGGAGTTCACTCAGACTCACGTCCATCGAGTCAGTGATGCCATCCAGCCATCTCATCCTCTGTCGTCCCCTTCTCCTCTTGCCCCCAATCCCTCCCATCATCAGAGTCTTTTCCAATGAGTCAACTCTTCACATGAGGTGACCCAAGTACTGGAGTTTCAGCTTTAGCATCAGTCCTTCCAAAGAAATCCCAGGGCTGATCTTCAGAATGGACTGGCTGGATCTCCTTGCAGTCCAAGAGACTCTCAAGAGTCTTCTCCAACACCACAGTTCAAGAGCATCAATTCTTCAGCGCTCAGCCTTCTTCACAGTCCAACTCTCACATCCATACATGACCACAGGAAAAACCACTTTGTTGGCAAAGTAATGTCTCTGTTTTTGAATATGCTATCTAGGTTGGTCATAACTTTCCTTCCAAGGAGTAAGCGTCTTTTAATTTCATGGCTGCAGTCACCATCTGCAGTGATTTTGGAGCCCAGAAAAATAAAGTCTGACACTGTTTCCACTGTTTCCCCATCTATTTCCCAGGAAGTGATGGGACCAGATGCCATGATCTTTGTTTTCTGAATGTTGAGCTTTAAGCCAACTTTTTCACTCTCCACTTTCACTTTCATCAAGAGGCTTTTGAGTTCCTCTTCACTTTGTGCCATAAGGGTGGTGTCATCTGCATATCTGAGGTTATTGATATTTCTCCCGGCAATCTTGATTCCAGCTTGTGTTTCTTCCAGTCCAGCGTTTCTCGTAATGTACTCTGCATATAAGTTAAATAAGCAGGGTGACAATATACAGCCTTGACGTACTCCTTTTCCTATTTGGAACCAGTCTGTGGTTCCATGTCCAGTTCTAACTGTTACTTCCTGATGTGCATACAGATTTCTCAAGATGCAGTTCAGGTGGTCTGGTATTCCCATCTCCTGAAGAATTTTCCACAGTTTATTGTGATCCACACAGTCAAAGGCTTTGGCATAGTCAATAAAGCAGAAATAGATGTTTTTCTGGAACTCTCTTGCTTTTTCCATGATCCAGCAGATGTTGGAAATTTGATCTCTGGTTCCTCTGCCTTTTTGAAAACCAGCTTGAACATCTGGAAGTTCACGGTTGACGTATTGCTGAAGCCTGGCTTGGAGAATTTTGAGCATTACCTTATTAGCGTGTGTGATGAGTGCAATTGTGCAGTAGTTTGAGCATTCTTTGGCATTGCCTTTCTTTGGGATTGGAATGAAAACTGACTTTTGCCAGTCCTGTGGCCACTACTGAGTTTTCCAAATTTGCTGGCATATTGAGTGCAGCACTTTCACAGCATCATCTTTCAGAATTTGGAAGAGCTCAACTGGAATTCCATCACCTCCACTAGCTTTGTTTGTAGTGATGCTTTCTAAGGCCCACTTGACTTCACATTCCAGGATGTCTGGCTCTAGGTCAGTGATCACACCATTGTGATTATCTGGGTCCTGAAGATCTTTTTTGTATAGTTCTTCTGTGTATTCTTGCCACCTCTTCTTAATATCTTCTGCTTCTGTTAGGTCCATACCATTTCTGTCCTTTATCAAGCTCATCTTTGCATGAAATGTTCCTTTGGTATCTCTAATTTTCTTGAAGAGATCTCTGCTGCTGCTGCTGCTGCTGCTGCTGCTGCTAAGTCACTTCAGTAGTGTCCGACTCTGTGCAACCCCATAGATGGCAGCTCACCAGGCTCCCCTGTCCCTGGGATTCTCCAGGCCAAGAACACTGGAGTGGGTTGCCATTTCCTTCTCCAATGCATGAAAGTGAAAAGTGAAAGTGAAGTATCTCAGTCATGTCTGACTCCCAGCGACCCCACAGATTGCAGCCTACCAGGCTCCTCTGTCCATGGGATTTTCCAGGCAAGAGTACTGGAGTGGGGTGCCATTGAGTCTTTCCCATTCTGTTGTTTTCCTCTATTTCTTTGCATTGATCGCTGAAGAAGGCTTTCTTATCTCTTCTTGCTATTCTTTGGAACTCTGCATTCAGATGCTTATATCTTTCCTTTTCTCCTTTGCTTTTTGCTTCTCTTCTTTTCACAGCTATTTGTAAGGCCTCCCCAGACAGCCATTTTGCTTTTTTGCATTTCTTTTCCATGGGCATGGTCTTGATCCCTGTCTCCTGTACAATGTCATGAACCTCATTCCGTAGTTCATCAGGCACTCTATCTATGAGACCTAGGCCCTTAAATGTATTTCTCACTTCCACTGTATAATCATAAGGGATTTGATTCTAGTGGTTTTCCCTACTTTCTTCAATTTCAGTCTCAATTTGGCAATAAGGAGTTCATGATCTGAGCCACTGTCAGCTCCTGGTCTTGTTTTTGTTGACTGTATAGAGCTTCTCCATGTTTGGCTGCAAAGAATATAATCAATCTGATTTTGGTGTTGACTATCTGGTGATGTCCGTGTGTAGAGTCATCTCTTGTGTTGTTGGAAGAGGGTGTTTGCTATGACCAGTGCATTTTCTTGGCAAAATTCTGTTAGGCTTTGCCCTGCTTCATTCCGTATTTCAAGGCCAAATTTGCCTGTTACTCTAGGTGTTTCTTGACTTCCTACTTTTGCGTTCCAGTCCCTTATAATGAAAAGGACATATTTTTGGGGTGTTAGTTCTAAAAATTCAGACATTTCAATGAATAGAATAACAGTTTATGAGATATGCCAAAGGACCCCAAATCCCATAGTCATTAGGAACATTTACTGTTTTAGTTTTCATTGACAAGGGAAAGACGTTCTTTTCTTTTTCAAATGCTGTGGCAGAAATTTTCCTTAGGACAAATCAGTGCCACAGATAGGAAACATTTACACTGTTGAGTCTGTTTTGATCTTTGGTCAACAGCCCACTTCAGATCTGTGTACTTTCCTAGGAGAGTCAGAGGGAAAGGTGAGCACCTTTGGACTTTAAAGAGCAGCTCAGGGCCATTAGTAGACAAAGGTTTATTATTAGCACAGTCTACTGAGATGGCAGTCCCTGAACTTGCAAGAAATTTCCCCAGCTTATCAATTTATTTCTAGTTAACCTTTGCACCATTGCTTCCATTTGATGCTGAAGTTCATTGAAGAAGCCTGACAAAACCTGTATTATAGTGCTTAATTGGTATGTATCAAGCTATAATATGGATAATTAAAATTCATCCAAGTACCATCATTTGTAAAGGAGGGCAGAGTTTAGTTAGGCTATTTCCTCAGCAGTCTAACTTTCTGATGTAATTTAGAGAGGAAAATAATTTAGTAAACTGTTCTCCAATAAGAGTTAGGTAGACAAAATGAAAACCAAAACAAAAAAGGAAAAATAAAAAAAATTTTTTGGAGTCTTAAGAATTACAATTCAGAAGACACAGAGACATAGATTATGGCAAAACTGAGTGTTCCACGGTAGAAAGGGAGTTCAGTTTAATTCAGTCACTTAGTGGGGTCCAAGTTTTGTGACCTCATGGACTGCAGCACGCCAATCTTCCCTGTCCATCATCAATTCTTGGAGCCTGCTCAAACTCATGTCCATCAAGTTGATGATGCCATCCAAACATCTCATCCTCTGTCATTCCCTTGTCCTCCTGCCTTCAATCTTTCCTACCATCATGGTCTTTTCCTGAGTCATTTCTTCACATCAGGTGGCCAAAGAATTGGAGCTTCAACTTCAGCATCAGTCCTTCCAATAAATATTCAGGACTGATTTCCTTTAAGATTGACTGGTTTGACCTCCTTGCAGTCCAAGGGACTCTCAAGAGTCTTCTCCAACATTACAGTTCAAAAGCATCAATTCTTTAGCACTCAGTTTTCTTTGTAGCCCAACTATGACATCCATACATAACTACTGGAAAAGCCATAGCTTTGACTAGAAGGACATTTGCCAAGCAAAGTAATGTCTCTGCTTTTTAATATGATGTCTAGGTTGGTCATAACTATTCTTCCAAGAAGCAAGCATCTTTTAATTTCATGGCTTCAGTCACCATCTGCAGTGATTTTGGAGCCCAAGAAAATAAAGCCTGTCACTGTTTCCATTGTTTCCCCATCTATTTGCCATGAGGTGATGGGACCGGATACCACCATCTTAGTTTTTTGAGTGTTTAGTTTTAAGCCAACTTTTTCAATCTCCTCTTTCACTTTCATCAAGAGGCTCTTTAGTTTTCTTTGGTTTCTGCCATAAGGGTGGTATCATCTGCATATCTGAGGTTATTGATATTTCTCCCAGCAATCTTGATTCCAGCTTGTGTTTCATCAAGCTTGGCATTTCACATGATGTATTCTGCATATAAGTTAAATAAGCAGGTTGAAAATATACAGCCGTGATGGACTCCTTTCCCAATTTGGAACCAGTCTGTTGCTCCATGTCCAGTTCTAACTGTTGCTTCTTGACCTGCATACAGATTTCTTAGGAAGCAGGCATAGTCAGGGGCTTATACAGATTAAAGCACACTCTCACACACACACAAACACAAGGTTGTAAAGAGTTGCCCAGTGAGAAGGGACTCTGAGAGAGTCAAGAAGTATTTGACTCTGAAGGTAGTCAAGAAGTATTTGTCCTTAAGGAGTCACAAGCTATGTTAGGGTAGGGGTCTAAATACATATATAGGCTGTCATGAGCTATTTTAGAGTAACAATCTCAAGTACAGAATTTCTGGCATGTCTTCTATATGCCTCTTCAGGACAATATATGGGTCAGGTTCCATCTAGGCTGAAACACGTAAGTCACACTTCCTTCTTGGCTTCCTGGCTTGACTTTAGGGAGATTCATAGCAATACTGACATAATTTTGATTTTCCTTTCATGTAGGCAAATTGCCAAGCAGAGAAATTTCAATTTCTATTAACTGTCACTTCATTACTATGATAACTTTTAATTTGATAAGGTACAAGTTTTAAATTGCTAGGATACAACAAAAATAATCTTAAAAAGAATACTGGGTCCCATTTTTTTACATGAGACCTGTTCAAAATTTGATGGAGAGACTGGATAGCTTCTGATAATGAAGGCAAGGCTCATGATGTGTATGACTTTATCTTGAAAAGGGACAATCAAACAAGACACTTCTAATAATGCTAGAGGAGACATTGTGACACCTTCTTAGATGTTACAGGGAGGTTTGTAATCTGGTATTAAACATGCCTGGAAAAGTTCAACAAATTATATCAAAAGGCATTTAATTGTTTATATTTCTAACACATAATTTTTAAGAATATATACTAAAAGAAAAAGTAGAAATGTAATAAAAAATTAATGAAAATTGTGACTCATATTATTTGTGATATTAAATCAGAGAGATCAATTTTAAGGATTAACAAGCTGCTAAGTCACTTCAGCCATGTCCGACTCTGTGCGACCCCATAGATGGCAGCCCACCAGGCTCCCCTGTCCCTGGGATTCTCCAGGCAAGAACACTGGAGTGGGTTGCTATTTCCTTCTCCAATGCATGAAAGTGAAAAGTGAAAGTGAAGTTACTCAGTCATGTCTGACTCTTAGCGACCACTTGGACTGCAGCCTACTGGGCTCCTCCAACCATGGGATTTTCCAGGCAAGAGTACTGGAGTAGGGTGTCATTGCCTTCTCTGAAGGATTAACAAGAGGAAACTATATAAGTGAACTAGCCCATATTCGAATTGAAAAAGTATCAAAAATTCCGTAATTTTGAAGTCTACAAAAATATTAAAGACAGAAAAGTGCTCATATTATATCAAGTTAAAAGACAGAATAAGATTAATTCATCATGACCTCAACTATAGCTAGAGGCAGAGTTAGATGGAAAAATATATTGCAGTATAAATAATTAAGGGCTTTCCTGGTGACTCAGCAGTAAAGAATCTGCCTGTAATACAAGAGACCTGGGTTTGATCCCTTGGTCAGGAAGATGGCAACCTACTCCAGTAATCTTGCCTAGAAAATCCCATGTAGCCTGGTGGGCTACAGTCCATGGGGTTGCAACAGAGTCAGACATGACTTCATGATTAAACAACAACAATGTAAATAGTAAAAGTCTCTTGGAATTAAGGAAATTTTATCTCTATATTTTCTATAATTGTCATGTATCACTAAAGTAAACATAAATACTGAAGGTGTGAATCTGTCATCTACTTGAACATTCCAAGATAATTGAATAGCTCTATCCCTCATAAATGCTAGAATTATTTGTATGAACCATGTTAGATATGAACATACTATAATTATCCTTTATCAGAATAATGGTTTTCATCAGAGCAATGCTAACTAAATATATAACCTGGACTTTTAGAGAGGCCTTATTAAGACAAAGACAGTTGGAATAGAAACTTTTATTAATAGTGTTAAAAATTTGCCATAGAGTCTTTAATATGATATGATTCTAGTGATGCTTAAGTGTTCAGTCAGTTCAGTTCAGTTCAGTCGCTCAGTCATGTCTGACTCTTTGTGACCCCATGAATCACAGCACACCAGGCCTCCTTGTCCATCACCAACTCCCGGAGTTCACTCAAACTCATGTCCATCAAGTCAGTGATGCCATCCAGCCATCTCATCCTCTGTCGTCCCCTTCTCCTCCTGCCCCCAATCCCTCCCAGCATCAGACTCTTTTCCAATGAGTCAACTCTTCACATGAGGTCACCAAAGTATTGGAGTTTCAGCTTCAGCATCAGTCCTTCCAAAGAAATCCCAGGGCTGATCTCCTTCAGAATGGACTGGTTGGATCTCCTTGAAGCCCAAGGGACTCTCAAGAATCTTCTCCAATACCACAGTTCAAAAGTATCAATTCTTCGGTGCTCAGCTTTCTTCACAGTCCAACTCTCACATCCATACATAACCACAGGAAAAACCATAGCCTTGACTAGATGGACCTTTGTTGGCAAAGTATGTCTCTGCTTTTGAATATGCTATCTAGGTTGGTCATAACTTTCCTTCCAAGGAGTAAGCGTCTTTTAATTTCATGGCTGCAGCCACCATCTGCAGTGATTTTGGAGCCCCAAAAAATAAAGTCTGACATTGTTCCCACTGTTTCCCCATCTATTTCCCATGAAGTGACAGGACTGGATTCCATGGTCTTAGTTTTCTGAATGTTGAGCTTTAAGCTCAACTTTTTCTCTCTCCTTTTTCACTTTCATCAAGAGGCTTAAGTGTTAATATTGTTCATTTTGACTAAAAGGAAAGGAACAAGAAAGGAAGGAGGAAAGAACAAGGAAAAATTAGAAAAGCATGGTGGGGGAGGGGGGGAAGCAAGCAAAAATAGCCACTTTAATTTTAAAGGAAACAAATCAGTAAATCCTTTAGTGTGACTTATGGGTTTGTCCAACACTTCAGATATAATCAGACTTAGTCTTAAAGTTTCCAGGATAATAAAATCAATTGGCATCTTCTTTCTATGATTTCCAATTCTTAGTTGTTCACGAAGGTGAGAAAATATTCTGGGATCTAGATTAACCTGGAGAGGACTAAGATATGTTTCTTCAGATAACCAAGGTGATTAGATATAAAGCAGGGCCCCCTGATGCCTACAAATAAGGTCAGGATACCAAGAATCCATTTGGTAACTTCTAGAGTTCTCCAAATTCTACCTTTCTGCTTTGAAACTAGACAAAATATATCCAAATATGACTGGATCATACCAGGAAATCCTGTGGCTGTCACAGAAACATTCATGAAAACAGCTAATGGGAAGTAGAAAGTTAATGATAACTGGATGCTGACTATTTTTATGGACCACAGGCCAACCATGTAAAGCTCAGAAAGCAGGTATAAAGCAAACAGTAGAGTAGATACTCGGACAAGGCAATGCCACCCCACTCTAGTACTCTTGCCTGGAAAATCCCATGGGCGGAGGAGCCTTGGTAGGCTGCAGTCCATGGGGTCTCGAAGAGTCAGACATGACTGAGCGACTTCACTTTCACTTTTCACTTTCATGCTTTGGAGAAGGAAATGGTAACCCACTCCAGTGTTCTTGCCTGGAGAATCCCAGGGACAGGGAAGCCTGGTGGGCTGTCATCTATGGGGTCACACAGAGTCGGACACAACTGAAGTGACTTACCAGCAGTAGCAGCAGAGTAGGTACTGGTTATTTTGTAATGAACCAGTAGGCTTATTTGACATGTTATTTGATACAAAAAAATAAAATGCCTGACAATATAAGACTGGACCCCATAGTTTCACCCAGCTCCTTAGTCTAACTCAGTGCTAACTAGAGTGATGAGAGTTACTGCCCATTACTTTCCTCCTCTGCAAAATGCATATATGATCATCTTTAAGTGAATAAAGTATATTACAGATATTTTTTTAAGATTCTGTACATTAAATTTTTTCTGTTAAGGTATTTTTTTCCTTCTGTGCTTTTCTCTTATGAATTCCAACTTTCTGTGAGAAAAAGCAATGTTTCTTATTAACTTAAACACTAGTAATCAAGTCACTGCTTTTTTTTTCCTGTTTTGTATCCACCTCAACTTTAAAGAGGCTCAGCCATTAAGAAGGCTGAGCATCGAAGAATTGTGGTGCTGGAGAAAAGTCTTGAGAGTCCTTTAGACAGCAAGGTAAAACCAGTCAATCCTAAGGAAAATCAATCCTGAATACTCATTGGAAGGATTGAGGCTGAAGCTCCAATGCTTTGGCCACATGATGCAAAGAGCCGACTCTTTGGAAAAGACTCTGATACTGGGAAAGATTGAGAGCAGGAGAAGGGGTGACAGAGGATGAGTTTGTTGGATGGCATCACTGACTCAATGGACATGAGTTTGGGCAAACCTGGGAGATAGTGAAGGAGAGAGAAACCTGGCGTGCTGCAGTCCATGTGGTCACAAAGAGACATGACTTAGTGACTGAACAACAACAACTTTAAGCAAACAAAAAACTCTAAAAAATAAACAGAAAACAAACCCAGAAATTAGTGCCCCAAGTATGTTTGGAAGTCTATCCACCAAAACTGAGAAGTGCAGATATTTCCTGTATATTCCCTCCCCCATCCACATATAGCTGCCTCCATTACCAACATCCTCCACCAGTGCTGTACATTTCTTATAATTATTCAACAAATCTATCTTGAAACATTATTATTGCCCAGAATTCATAGTTTATATTGGGCTTCACTCTTGGTGTTGTATATTCTGTGGGTTTGTATAAATATATAATGATGTTTCCATCAGTCTAGTATCATACAAACAGTTTTGCAAAATCCTCTGTATTTTGCCTATTCATCTCTCTTCCCCGCTAACCTCTGGCAACCACTAATCTTTGCACTGTCTCCATAGTCTTCCCTTTCCCAGAAATTCATAGAATTGGAGTCAGTGTGTAGCCTTTTCAGATTTGCTTCTTTCACATAGTAATATGCTTTTAAGACTCATCCTTGTCTTTTCATGGCTTAAGAACTCAATTCTTTTTTGCATTAATAATACCCCATTGTCTGAATGTATTGAATGTTCAACCATTCATCTTCTAAAGGACAATGTTGCTTCCAGGTCTTGGCAAGAATGAATAAAGCTACTATAAACATGTATCCCAAAGAAGGGCAATGCCCAAGAATGTTCCAACCACTGTACAACTGTGCTCATTTCATATGCTAGCAAGGTCATACTCAAAATCCTTCAAGCTAGGCTTCAGCAGTACCTGAACCAAGAACTTCCAGATGTACAAACTGGGTTTAGAAAAGGCTTAGGATCATGGAGAAAGCAAGGGAGTTCCAAAACATCTACTTCTGTTTCACTTACTATGCTAAAGCCTTTCATTGTGTGGGTCACAACAAACTGGAAAATTCTTAAAAAGATGGGAATATCAGACCAACTTACCTGTCTCAGAAACCTATATGCAGGTCAAGAAGCAATAATTAGAACCAGACTTGGAACAATGGACTGCTTCAAAATTGGGAAAGAAATACAACAAGGCTGTATATTGTCATCCTGCTTATGTAACTTATATGCAGAGTACATCATGTGAAATGCCAGGCTAGATGAATCACAAGCTGGAATCAAGATTGCTGGAAGAAATATCAACAACCTCAGATATGCAGATGCTGCTACTGCTAAGTCACTTCAGTCGTGTCCAACTCTGTGTGACCCCATAGATGGCAGCCCACCAGGCTCCCCCATCCCTGGGATTCTCCAGGCAAGAACACTGAAGTGGGTTGCCATTTCCTTCTCCAATGCATGAAAGTGAAAAGTGAAAGTGAAGTCGCTCAGTCATGTCTGACTCTTCGCGACCCCATGGACTGCAGCCTACCAAGGCTCCTCCACCCATGGGATTTTCCAGGCAAGAGTACTGGAGTGGGTTGCCATTGCCTTCTCCGGATATGCAGATGATACCACTCTAATGGCAAAAAAAGAAGAACTAAAGAGCTTCTTGATGAGAGTGGAAGAAAAGAGTGAAAAATTTGACTTGAAATTCAACATTAAAAAAAGTAAGATCATGGCATCTAGTCCCATCACCACCTGGTGAATAGAAAGGGAAAAAGTGGAAGCAGTGACAGTTTTTCTTGGGCTCCAAAATGACTCCGGACAGTGACAAGGGTCATAAAAGTAAAAGACTCTTGCTCATGGGAAAGAAAGCTATGACAAAACTAAACAGGGTATTAAAAAGCAGAGATGTCGTTGCCAGCTTTGCTGACAAAGTCCATATGGTCAAAGCTATGGATGTGAGAGTTGGACTATAAAGAAGCGTGAGCACTGAAGAATTGATGCTTTTAAATTTTGATGCTGGAAAAGACTCTAGAGAGTCCCTTGGACAGGAAGGAGATCAAACCAATCAGACTTAAAGGAAATCAATTCTGAATATTGATTGGAAGTATTGCTGTTGATGCTAAAGCTCCAATATTTTGGCCATGTGATACAAAGTGCTGACTCATTGGAAAAGAACCTGATGCCAAGAAAGAATGAAGGAAAATGGAGATGGGAGTAGAGACTGAAAAGATTAACAGAATTATCAACTCAGTGGACATAAATTTGAGCATATTCTGGGAAACAGTGGAGAACAGAGAAGCCTGGCATGCTGCAGCCCATGGGGTCACAAAGAGTTGGACACAATTTAGCAACTGAACAACAATAAATATGTATACAGGTTTTTGTGTGGACAAAAGTTTGCAACTGGCTTCCCTGGTGGTTCAGACTGTAAAGAATTTGCCTATAAAGCAGGAGACCCAGGTTCAATCCCTGGGTCAGGAAGATCCCCTGGAGTATAGAATGGCAATCCAACTCCAGTATTCTTGTCTGGAGAATCCCATGGACAGAGGAGCCTCGTGGGCTACAGTCCATGGGATCACAAAGGCAGGGCGTAACTAAGCAACTAACACTTGCCCTTTCTTTCAAGTTTTCTATTCCTTTGGGTAAATATTACGGAGTATGATTTCTGGATGGTAAGAGTACATTTCGTTTTTTAAGGAACTGCCAAACTGTCTTCGATAGTGGCTGTATCATTTTGCATTCCCACCAACAACGAATTAAAGCTACTGTGGATTCACATCTTCATTAGCGTCTGGCTTTGTTATCAGTGTCCTGAATTTTGACCACTCAAAGAGTTGTGTAGTGGCATCTTATTGCTGTTTTAATTCATATTTCTCTGATGATATATGATCTGGAGCATTTTTCATGTGATTATTAACCATTTGCATGGTTTCTTTGATGAAGCATCTCTGAAAGTCTTTGGCCCGTTTTTAACTGGGTTCTCTCTTTTCTTATTGTTGAGTTCTAGAAGCTCTCGCATATTTTGATATCAGGCCTTTATCAGATGCATCCTTAGATTCATACATTCTCCCCATCTGTGGCTTAACTTTTCATTCTCTTAACACTGTTTTGTCAAGCAGACTTTTAAATTTTGAGGAAGTACGGTTTATTAATTATGTTAATGGATTATAATTTTGAGTTGTATTTAAAAAGCCAC
The DNA here is from genome assembly GCF_003369695.1 of Bos indicus x Bos taurus. Taxonomy (NCBI): domain Eukaryota; kingdom Metazoa; phylum Chordata; class Mammalia; order Artiodactyla; family Bovidae; genus Bos; species Bos indicus x Bos taurus. The sequence goes on along the minus strand of NC_040084.1, from coordinate 16,376,010 downwards.
TGTCATACCCAACGTCATCTTACTTTTTCCTATGTTATCATTCAGAGCTTAATAGTTTTAGATTGTACATTTATGTCTCTGATCTATTTTTAATTAAATTTTGTGAGGTGTGTAAGGTTTGTGTCAAGATTCAATTTTTTTTTTTTTTTTGGGTATGTGGATGTCCAGTAGTTTCAGTACAATTTATTGAAGAGACTGCCTTTGCTCCACTGTATTCCTTTTGCTCCTTTATAAAAGAACAGTTGATTATATTTATGTAGATCTGTTTCTGGATTCTCCATTCTGTTGCATTTATCTACTTATCTCTCTTTAGTAGATACCACATTTGTCTGGATTACTGTAGCTTTATAGTAAGTCTTCAAGTCAGGTAGTATCAGTTCTCTAACTTTTGTTATTCTTCAATATGATGTTGGCTACTCTGGGTCTTTCTGTATAAATTTTAGTATCAGTTTGTCAATATTCACAAAATAAATTGCTGGGACTTTTATTAAGATTATAGTGAATCATCTACAGATTAGGTTGGGAAGAACTGACATCTTAACAGTATTGAGTCTTCCTATTCATGAACATGGAATAGCTTTTCACTTACTTAGTTCTGCTTTGGTATATTTCCTTGGAGTTTTGTTCATATTTGGCACATATTTTGTTAGATTTCTACCTAAGAATATCATTTTGGGGGATGCTAAAGGAAATGGTATTTTTGTTTGTTTTGTGATTTCAAATTTCATGTCTTCATTGCTGGTCTATAAAAAAGAAGTGACTTTTAATGAATTTTTGTGCTAAAATACACACAACATATACCATTTTAACCATTTTTAAGTGTATAGCTCAATTGCATTCAGTAAGTTCACATGTTGTACTGCAGCATGGCAACTGCAAACATTAACACCATTCAGCTAAACTGAGACCCTGTACCAATGAAACAACTCCCCATTTACCCTTGCCCCAGCCCCTGACAACTGCCATTCTTTTTTTTCTGTCTTTGAATTTTACTACCCTATATACCTCTTGTAACTTTAATCATACAATATTTGTTCTTTTGTGTCTGTCTTATTTCACTTAGCATAATGTCTTCAGAGTTCATGTATGTTGCAGTATGTGTCAGAATTTCCTTCCCTTTTAAGACCAAATAATACTCCATTGTGTATATATACCACAATTTGTTTATCCTTTCATTTGTTGGTGGACACTTAGGTTGCTTTCACCTTAGGAGTACTGAGAATAGTCCTGCTATGAACACAGTGTACAAGTAGAAATGTGAGTCCCTACTTCTAGTTCCTTTATTATATGTACAGAAGTGCAATTGCTGGGTTATGTATAATTATATTTTTAATTTTTTGAGGAACCACCATAACTGTTTTTCATAGCAATTATACTATTTTACATTTCCACCAGTAGTACACAAAATATTCAAATTTCTCCACACCAGTCATTTTTCTTTTTCAGAAAGCAATTGATATGTGTAGATTAACCTTGAATCCTTCAACCCTGCTCCAATTGCTTATTAGTTCCAGGAGTCTTTGGTCAATCACTTCCAATTTTCTGAACATCTCATCTACAAACAAGTGTCTGAGAAGGACTTGCTGTTCTGATAAAAAGCCAAATTTACTAACACAAGCTTTTGTTCTTTGTCCTTTATCTTTTGTCCTTGTTTCTTAAAACTGCTTGGATACAGACATGTGGCTGGAGGTGGAACAGCTTACATACATGAGATCAAAAACCATGGCTAGGGATTGCAGAACAAGAATAAGCATAGGATGAGTATCTGAAGGCATCACTTAGAATCCTTATGAGTCTTGGATTGCTGCCAAGTGATTAGAAAAACAAATTTGTAAACAAAAACCTTGCAATTATTTGAGTTATTGTATAAGAATTATAGGAAATAGAAAACAATTCTTAATTGATATATTAGTTATCCAGTCTGTCAGCTTATTTATTTTCTTTGAGCTGGTTTGTTTTCATGGTATCCTTTGAAATGTGCTTCTATTTTCAAAGCTTGACCTATTATTCTATATTGTTGAATCCATAATGAGTAGCTTCCAAAATGCAATTTTGGGGAAGATGTCTGTTTAGTTTTCCATTCAAAACACTTCTAAGATGAATGGAATCTGAGGTTTCTATCTTACTGGCTCTCGCCCAAGTGTTCTCTCTTATTTTATTGCTCCGTATACACTATTCATTGCTGATTAGACTTCACTACCACATCTCTGTTCTTTATATACCACTTTTCTTGTTCATGCTTTTTTTTGCCTACAATACCTTTCACTAATTATTGACCTTTTCCCTCATTGTCAGAAATGAGTCCTGTGATCATTTACAGCATAAGGAAGTGAACATTCTACACTCTAATGTTTGGAAGATAGAGAAGGAAATTGCAATGTGTGAGAGAAGAAGCCTTCAGTATCTGCCAAACCAGTGGACTCAGTGTAGGGAACATCACAAAAGTATTTGTACTTAACAGATCCTTTTATTTGCCTACTCAGTAGTGATTTTCCCCAGTCTTTTCACTAATTTTGCCCAGAAGCATAGAGCTTGTGCTCAAGAAACCTGGGCCCAACTCTAGCCCCAAGAAAACAATAATTCACCTTATTATTATATCATCACCAGTCATGATGACCACAGACTCCTTTGTAATGACTATATTGAATGGTCACATGACCCAATTTTAGCCAATAGGATATAAGGAAAAGTCTACCGGAAGCTTATGTAATACGGTTTTCTCCCTGGTAAGAAGATAAATATGGAAATGGTTGTTCTTGTCTCAGAGCTACTGTTGCCATCTGTGAGAATGAGGAAAGTTATCACCACACAGACAGCAGAGTGGATAAATGGAAAGCACATGGATTCCTGATGACTTCCAGGAGTTACTGTACCAGGTCTGCAACCACCTCCCCCTGGACTCCTTATTATTTGAGATAATAACTGCTTAAGCCACCATTCATTTCAGAACATGTACTTGCATCCTCAAGCATATTAAGTGCCATAATACGAATGGGGCATCGAAATGAAGATTCCAGAAACCCTGAGGAGAAATGAGGGAACTAATTGTGGTCATTGGAGAGGGCAATGGCAACCCACTCCAGTACTCTTGCCTGGAAAATCCCATGGACGGAGGAGCCTGGTAGGCTGCAGTCCATAGGGTCGCTAAGAGTCGGGCACGACTGAGTGACTTCACTTTTACTTTTCACTTTCATGCTTTGGAGAAGGAAATGGCAACCCACTCCAGTGTTCTTGCCTGGAGAATCCCAGGGACGGGGGAGCCTGGTGGGCTGCCGTCTATGGGGTCACACAGAATCGGACACGACTGAAGCAACTTAGCAGCAGCAGCAGCAGCAGCAATTTAGGTCATAGATTATGGTCCAGGACAAGATCCTGGATACAGTGATGGGGGAGAATAGAAGTTAGAAAATTAGACTAATTCACTCTAAAGTAACTGTATTTTGAATCCAATCTGATCATATAAAACCAAATTTTGGAAATGTAAATGAAAAGTTGGCTCTCATCATTCCCAACAGACTATGATAGCATTATTGACTTTATTATCCATACAAAAATCACTGTTTTTGTGCACTAGGTCTCAAAGGTGTTTATCAGACAGCCCTGGAAATGGCTATGATGGAACTTGGAAGCTAATCAGGGCTCAGGCAAGTATCCAGCACATTCACCTTTGCATTTCTGACAGAAAAGCAATGGCTGAGAAAGGGAACTACAAGAGAAGATTCTGACATTAAAAGCTTTTCTATTGTAGCAACTTTTCCCTCCCATGCCATCACGCTACTTGCTTTTATAAAATATAAACCTTTATTTATAAGTTGAGTAAAATTCATGGCAGAACTAAAATGATGATAAATAACATATCATGAGGTTATTTCATTGTGAAGAGCTTTTTCAGAGGCATCAGAGGAAGAAAATATAATATAGCTGATGATAGATATTTTGTGATTGGATCTATTAGGGTTATTCCTAGGCAGCAACGGGGGTGTGATTGCCAGGACAAATTATAGTGTAAGCTGTTTTCTTCCCACGCTCAATATTTTTGTCCAGTTGAGAGGTGTTCAGAATAAATCTCAAGAGTAGCTTTGAAAAAGAAAATACGTGGGAAAGGGTATAATGCTTAGTCTTTGGAGAAGTAAACAGACAGTCCATCCAGCTAGTCTTTGATGATGGGAGTTGGGGAGTGGGCTATAGTCTGGCTGCTGCTGCTGCTGCTGCTGCTAAGTTGCTTCATGTCCGACTCTGTGCTACATATTCAAATTTCATGTGACTTTGCCAGAGCTACTATGAGCCAGGGGATGAACTCTACAGACTGCATCTCCTTAGTTCCTTTACTGTCTGGTTCTAGTCAGGTTCAGCCAATGGAAGGCAAGACCAATAAAGCAGAGGTTGGAGAAGGAGTACTTCTTTCCAGTTCAGTTTCAGTTCAGTCGCTCAGTCGTGTCCGACTCTGCGACCCCATGAACTGCAGCACGCCAGACCTCCCTGTCCATCATCAACTCCTGGAGTTCACTCAAACTCACGTCCATCGAGTCGGTGATGCCATCCAGCCATCTCATCCTCTGTCGTCCCCTTCTCCTCCTGCCCCCAATCCCTCCCAGCATCAGAGTCTTTTCCAATGAGTCAACTCTTCACATGAGATGGCCAAAGTATTCGAGTTACAGCTTTAGCATCAGTCCTTCCAAAGAACACCCAGGGCTGATCTTCAGAATGGACTAGCTGGATCTCCTTGCAGTCCAAGAGACTCTCAAGAGTCTTCTCCAACACCACAGTTCAAAAGCATCAATTCTTCAGCGCTCAGCCTTCTTCACAGTCCAACTCTCACATCCATACATGACCACAGGAAAAACCATAGCCTTGACTAGATGGACCTTTGTTGGCAAAGTAATGTCTCTGCTTTTGAATATGCTATCTAGGTTGGTCATAACTTTCCTTCCAAAGAGTAAGCGTCTTTTAATTTCATGGCTGCAGTCACCATCTGCAGTGATTTTGGAGGCTCCAAAAATAAAGTCTGATACTGTTTCCACTGTTTCCCCATCTATTTCCCATGAAATGATGGGACCAGGTGCCATGATCTTCGTTTTCTGAATGTTGAGCTTTAAGCCAACTTTTTCACTCTCCACTTTCACTTTCATCAAGAGGCTTTTGAGTTCCTCTTCACTTTCTGCCATAAGGGTCGTGTCATCTGCATATCTGAGGTTATTGATATTTCTCCTGGTAATCTTGATTCCAGCTTGTGTTTCTTCCAGTCCAGCGTTTCTCATGATGTACTCTGCATATAAGTTAAATAAGCAGGGTGACAATATACAACCTTGACATACTCCTTTTCCTATTTGGAACCAGTCTGTGGTTCCATGTCCAGTTCTAACTGTTGCTTCCTCAGCTGCATATAGGTTTCTCAACTACTTCTTTCCAAGCCCCTCACTATTTCACTTACTGCAGTCTCACAGCAGCTGCATCCTCTGTCACCTCAGCTTCTGATCAGTCTCTCCTCCGTGGCTCCTGTCCTCACAAAATAATACTCTTCAAGCCTCTTGAATCTTGAAGAGCTCAATGCCTCTTCAAGCCTAGTGCAATAACATTTTCTCACAGTAGCAAGGTCCTGAGTGTATCAGCATCTGTATAGATTCCTTTAACCCTACCACATCCATCTGACTGTGACTTCTGTCCCCAAGAGTCACTTATCTTTTGTTCTTAGTCCACAGCAATCCCCGTTTACATCATATTATCTTTTTAAAATGTTTATTGGAGTATAGTTGCTTTACAATGTTGTGTTAGTTTCTGCTTACAATAAAGTGAATCAGCTATATGTATACATATATCCCGTCTTTTTTGGACTTTTTTCTCACTTAGGTCATGACCGAGCATTGAGTAGAGTTACCTGTGCTGTATGATTGTTCTCCTTAGTTATCTATTGCATACATCGTTGTGTAAAAGGAACACTCCCAAACTCATTCTATGAGACCACCATCACCCTGCTACCAAAACCAGACAAGGATATCACACAAAAAAGAAAATTACAGACCAATATCACTGATGAACATAGACACAAAAAGAACTCAATATTCATTCATGATAAAAACTCTCCAGAAAGTGGGCAAGAGGAAACCTCTCTCAACATAATAAAGATCATCTATGACAAGCAAGCAGTATTCTCAGTGGTGAAAACCTGAAATCATTTCCTCTAAGATCAGGAATAAGGCAAGGATGTCCACTCTCACCACTGGTATTCAACATAATTTTATACTATAGTATCTTTTTATGTGTGTTTGCAATGCGAATACCTGTTTTATTCCCTCTATGATCACCAATCCCCAGGAAAACTCGAGATATGAATATTCGAGACTTAGAAGACTACTCAGTTTGGCATAATTTATGAAAGGCTTTGATCGATGTTCATTTTCGAAAAGTGTTTGGAATGTAAGTTCATTGGGACATATTTGTTTTCATTATTTTTATAAAATTCCTTCCTCAGAGTAGGTTGAAAATCTTTGGGAAAGAATGACTTATTAAGAAGATCGGCACAGTATGACTAGTTCTTCCCAATTATTTTTTAGAAAAATATATAAAAAAACTATCCAAAATAACCATTCGTTCTTCACCTCAGGTACACAATACTTAGGGAGAGGTACCCAGTAGTTAGGGAGAGCATGAAAATAGCTAACGAGAAGTCATATCAAGAAGCAGAGATAGTTTTTTCCTTTGTTGGTTCCTGTGGTCGGTTTTAAACTGCATAAATTCAGTCAAAGAAATAATTGTTTTAAAAATTGCAAAAAATTTTCCATTCCATTTTGCTCTTTCTAAAAGTATAATGATCTTGGCTCTACATAGAATGATATTATTGAAAAGTGTTGCAATGATATGAACTGAAAATTAGGCTTTTTTGCCTTAGTTATATGATGACTTTTCCTTAGATGACCTTTATATTTTCATTTTGAGAACTAACTTTTTAAGTTGAGCATGAACCAAATTATTGTAATTTCATTTGTTTGTTATTTGATTATGTGAGCACTTCTGTTCTTAGGCTGTAAGTTCCTTAAGTGCAGGTGCCAAATAATTTTTGTAATCTCAGAACGATCCTGACATATCAGTGGTTACTCAGTAAATGCATCTTTAATTAATTATGATATTTTTAGCAAAAAGCTACTCTGATAATCCTTTGCAATATTTGTACTAAATGCAAACTGTTCTCCAATGACTATAATGCTGTTTTTTGTGTGAAATGAGTTTTTTGTTTGTTTTATATTTCTCAAACACAGCATGTCAATCAACTATCCAAAAACATTCACATTTCTATCTTGAAGACACCCAGCCCTCCTTTATCAAAGTTTACAGAAGAGACACAAATGATAACTTCATTCCTGTTTAGAGTATGTATCTTGGCAACACATGAGACATGAAATGCTTTTGTGCATATCTAATTGATGCCATGTTCAGACATGAAAAAGGCTTTGTTTGAACTTTTTCTAAAGTAGATATCATCCACTCTGGACACTTGAATCTCAGCTCAATTATTGGTTGAGTCTCAAGTTCAAATTTCTCTTCTGAAAACTCTCTCACACACATACACATTCATTAATCTCAAGGATTATTGATTTTCACCACCACTCATTTGATTTCACTTTGTGCCAGAAATTATACATGGATAGATAAAAATCAATTATACAAAGTTTAGACAATTGGTATAGAGAATAAAAATCAAGTCCCCCTCACCTTCTTCCCCACCCCTTTCCCCTTCTATAATAGTAGCCACAGTGGTTAACAACTGGAATGTACCCTTCTGGACTTTTTCCTTTGTATTTGTAAACTGATATGTATAGCTGCAGATATATACAGTGCAGAGTTGTTATTTTGAGGGTTTTATTAACATAAATGGTATCATGTTTTATGATTTGCCTTTTCCTGTTAACTCCTCCAAGAGATTTTCCTGTCTACACAACACCTTATTTTACAGAAAAGAAAGTTAAGACCCAGAAAGGTGAAGCAACTTGCCCAAGGTCACACAGCTACTAGTCCCAGACTTCAAGACAGATAATTTCCCTACATCAATAGGAATGTGTATTTTACCATTCCAATAACAATAAACTTTAAAAACATCAGGGGCTCACCACAATGAAAAGTTGTCCCTCATTCACTTAAAAGATCTGTCATGGTGGCACTGGCTCCCCATGCCCCCTTCCCTCTAGGACTCAAGAAGCAACCTCTGCCAATCTCACAGCAAATAAAAAGCAGAGATGTCAAGGTATAACCTGGCCCACAAAGCTTCCACACTGATCTTCCATTGGCTAAAGCAAGTTACAGCCTGACACGTAACTTGCTTTAACCAACATGCAGCCTGATCCAGCAATCCCACTGCTGGGCATACACACTGAGGAAACCAGAATTGAAAGAGACATATGTACTCCAATGTTCATCGCAGCACTGTTTATAATAGCCAGGACATGGAAGCAACCTAGATGTCCATCAACAGATGAATGGATAAGAAAGCTGTGGTACATATACACAATGGAGTATTACTCAACCATTAAAAAGAATACATTTGAATCAGTTCTAATGAGGTGGATGAAACTGGAGCCTATAATACAGAGTGAAGTAAGCCAGAAAGAAAAACACCAATACAGTATACTAACGCATATATATGGAATTTAGAAAGATGGTAACAATAACCCTGTATACGAGACAGCAAAAGAGACACTGATGTATAGAACAGTCTTTTGGACTCTGTGGGAGAGGGAGAGGGTGGGATGATTTGGGAGAATGGCATTGAAATATGTATAATATTATATATGAAACGAGTTGCCAGTCCAGGTTCGATGCACGATACTGGATGCTTGGGGCTGGTGCACTGGGACGACCCAGAGGGAGGGTATGGGGAGGGAGGTGGTAGCGGGGTTCAGGATGGGGAACACATGTATACCTGTCGCAGATTCATTTCGATATATGGCAAAACCAATACAATATTGTAAAGTTTAAAAATAAAATAAAATTAAAAAAAAATAAAAATGAATTGAGCTCTAACTCTTATAGATTAAAAAACAAACAAACAAACATGCAGCATGACATCAAGAGGGTGGGGAAGTATAACCCTCAGCAGGAAGAAGAGTCATAATAATTGACGAATCATGATACAACATGTATGCATCCTTCTTTCTCCTTTTCATTCTTTTGATTTGTTTGATTTGTCTTTTTTTTTTTCCTGATTCCACTTTTTCTCTCTACTAATTTGAAGGTTATTTTTAATGTTTGTTATAAAATGTTAAATGTATATTTAACTCTTTAAAGACTAAAGTTATTTTTTTATCTTCCCAAACAATACAATTTAATTCTAATTGACTTGCAGGCTATTTGACTCCTTTTTCTTACTTTATAAATCACACTTTATTTTAGTACTTTTTAGTTTTATAGATAGTGTTCATTGAGATTTATCCCATTTTTACCAGTCTGCTAATCTTTCCTTCTGTAATCACAGAATATTCTTGTAGCATCATTGTCTAGACTTCTGGAGTAAATACTTTACCATTTTAATAAGGGGGTTTAGTAAAGGATTGTTAGTAGTAAAATCTCCCTCTTATTGGTACAGGAAACAAGATATGAGTTATATTATTCTGGGTTAAGATTTATTTTTTAAAACACTATGAAAGTGTTATTCTACTGTCTTCTGGCTACCATTAGTGAGGTAAAAAATACCCTGTGTATCTAAATGCTGTTTCCTGTACTTAATATGTCTTTTTTCTCTGTCTGCATCTAAGCTTTTCTGTTTTTTTGATGATTTTCAGTTTCAATCTGATGAGACTTGAGTTTGACCACAAATCTTCTCAAGGATTTAAATATGCTTTTAGTTTATCTCTGGGGAGATTTACCTTTTCTCCTGTCATTCAGAAATTCTGCAGAAAATACTTATTTTGCATCCATTCAGAAGATGCAACTTTCCTAGTCTGATCTTATCTGAAAGGTCTCCTATTAGACTTCACATGGAACGTGATCTAGGCTTTGCCTTTTGACTCCATCCAGCCATGAAAATAAAGGCCATGGAACCAACTGTGGAAAAGTGAATTTCTCCAGAGAAGCCAGGTACTTGTCACTTATTCACTCATCTCTCTGGATTCACGCTCCTAACTATACTTTTGCCTCCAGAGAATTTCTCTTAATTTTTTTTCTGGCCCAGCAATGCATTTGTAGATTTATCTGTAGGTGATTTTCAGATGCGGTGGGCAGGAAAGCTAGTGTGCCAAATTACTACAAATGAAAATACCTGACGGACTTAACCAAGAAAATGAAATCACAAGCCTGACAAAAAAATTAATTGAATAGAATACATTAAATAGTATTTACTGAATACATTTATAAAATAAGAAAAAAATATGGTATTTTCTGTTATTAAATACCAGCCATCTCAAAGAAGGATATGGATTATCACTAAGCCCAGTATTTTGAGGTAATCAATACAAACATACTATGAGCGCTGAGAAATGGCTGACAGAGAGATTAAGAACTCTCCATAATTGCGTATCTGTTTGTGGTCTGGTGATACATGAGCCATAGCATTTTATAATAGGTTATATACTGACTTATCTTTCCATCACTCACTGCTTTCTGCTTTATGGAATATCTCCACAATAGGGTCATTAACCAAAATTTTAAAAAAACAGACCTGATTGAAATTTAAAAAATGTTTGTCAGGGATTTGTTAGGACAGCAGCCCAGGAGACACAGATTTAAGAAACACTTGAATTGTGTTCTGCCGGAGTACAAAACAAGGAGGCTTACCAAAGCAAAAATCACAAGATTACAGTTAGTTATTTAGTTATTTGAGTTGTTTATCAAGAATTATAATTTAAATTGGCAAGAAGTAAAGGTGCTTGAGGTTAGGGTTCATTGGAGTCTGAGATAGATGCATAATTACAAGAGGAGAACTTAAGACTTTTGGCTGGTGGTGTTCTAAATATGGCTGGTGGCGTCCTTGGGTCTCATGCAGTTCAAACAAACTTAAATTGTCAGTGGTGCAGAGACAAGTCTGAGACCAGAATCTCTATGGCCACCTGATTCCTTTTTTTTACACCTGAACTGTGATTACTTCATTATAATTTCAATTTGCTATCAGGGTCTAACTCTGATTTTGTGTATCACTGAGTGTTTCACTGTTCTTCCCAGCCTAATTCAGATACTCAGCTGAAATAATTCATCTTTATCCCCACCCCAAACTCTGCTCCTTGGCTCTGAAATGTTCCCAATCTGATCCCATTCTCATGAGGCCTTAGCTATATTTCCACATTCCATTTCAACACTGAATCATAGTGATTTTCCATGATGCTACTGACTTGCGTTTGCAACTAGAGACTTTTGAGAAGATTCTTCTTCCTCAAGTCCTCACGGTATTAGTAAGGGAGAATTAAGAAGGTAGAACTACTTCTAAAAATTAAATATTTAAATGTTACTAAATTGTAGAAAGCAATGGATTAGTCAGATTCAAATACAAAATGTCTTTTCTGTTTTCTTTTTAGATCTAAGTGTTAATTATGACCCCAGGGCAAAAATAATACTCTTTTGACAGCAGCTATTGTCTGCAAAAGATGCTTTTGAAACGTACACAACAGGTGAAGCAGTTGAAGGGAAGCAGTTGAAGACCTTGGACATTTATTTAAATGAGTTTAGCTTTCCCAAGTTGGATCTGTTTCAGAAATAGGTAGTACATGTTTGTGCGGAGATCACATGATCTGAAGTGTGCCAGCTGGAAAGAACCTCCAGTAGTAGTAACTGTCTTAAATTCTAAAATTGGAGTTCTGTTTTGGAATATGAAGACATTTGATTCTCTATTAAAATATCTTCCCTACTTCCACCTCTGTCCCATGAGTACCACCCTAATTTATTTGAGTAGTGTGCTTATGTGCTCATGCTCAGGCAATCAGTCTTGTCTGACTCTTTGCGACCTTATGGACTGTAGTCTGCCAGGCTCCTGCATCCTTGAGATTCTCCAGGCAAGAAAACTGGAGTGGGTTGTCATGACCTTCACCAGAGGATCTTCCCAACCCAGGGATCGAACTCGCATCACCTGTGTCTCCTGCATTGGCAGTCAGATGCTTTACCTCTGATCCACTTGGGAAGCCATATTATAGTAATACCCTCTCAATAATTAGTTTAAAATAATATTTTAAATGTTGACATCTTAAGTAAAAGAACATTTTGAATGAACATCATTGTGTTTCTCAGATTGAACCTGTAATATGGCTAATTTTTAATTTTGAAAAAGTACTGATATTCTTATTTTTGCTATCATTAATGGAAAAAGCTCTTATTTGGAGCTTTTTTCAAATACATTTTGAAATATTTTAATAGACTTATATAATTAGTCAAACTGTTAGAACCATTCTTCTGTAAAGAAAAAACACTTAAACTTATTTTTTCAGTGTACTTTGGAAAGTAATGTTAAAATAAAAGTCAAAAGACAACAGAATCATTCATTTGGTGTTTATATTACTGCTATCCTGCTGTAGTTATAGAGCTCCTATAAAGTTTTATTTGCAGGCTATGAAGATAGAGTGAGGCATAATGAAATTATACTAATGGAAAGTCTGTTCAAAACTAAATGTTTAATTACCAGAAAGTCAAAACTTAGTTAGACTATGCCAAATTAGACATCTTCTATCATCAAGATGAAGAGAATGTGGGAGACAAAACAGTACTAAACACATTTGTGATTTTATGTTCTTCCTCAAGACACAAAACAGAATGCTCAGTTGTGAAGCAGCGAGACAGCCTGCTAATTTTATAATGATAGACCCTAAGAATAAGCAACAATCATTCTCTTTTTCATTGTCTAACTGCTGACTCAAAGTCACCCCTCAAAAAAATCACTTAACTTTATTTATAGTTGCCAAAACTTGGAAGCACTTAACATAAAAATAATGAATGGAGCTGGGATGGCTGAATGGAACATCTTGCCTAGATTTCTGTATTCCAATGCACATCATGTTGCTAAAGAGAGCTTGACTTAATAATTGCAAGAAGGGATTTAGTTCAAGTTCACAGAAATATTCTCATTGTCCCACCATCATATGTATGTGCTTTTTGACATAGATGACTTCTGCTCATCATTTAGAATTCAATATTCTGCTTGTATCCATTAATGGCTCCTTGAAAATCCTAACCTCTTGCCATATGTGAAGGGATTAGATCTCACTCAGTATTTTATTACATGTAAAACTATTCTCTTTATAGGTTCTGTAATGAAACAAAAAAACTTACCTAGCTAACACTTAAAAAATATGGAGTGATTTTAACATAAAAGATACTTGGAAAAATAGAAACTTTATACACATTTAACAAAAATAACATTGTCATTATTAACTACATGGGTTTTAAGAGCTTAATCTTCCCAATGGTCCAAAGTCACATTAGCTTCTGGAATATAACGAAGGGTAGTAATCGAGGTTTAATGCTCTATCAAAGAAGCATCAAGGGCCTCATTTCCTTGATTCCAAGGTCACTAATTAGTGATTTGTTTTTGTTTGTGGTTGGTGGGAACGTTCAGGAGAATAAGCTCAATTTAATAGTTTATGAAGAATTGGAAGACTATTACTCAAAATGATATTTTCTTTTTTTTTTCTTTTTATTTGATTGTACCAAGTCTTAGTTTCAGCACTCAGAATATTCGTTATCCTGTGCAGGATCTTCATTGAGGCATGCAGAATCTTTGGTTGTGGAATGTGGGATCTAGTTCCCTGACCAGGGATTGAACCTAGATCCTCTGCCTTAGGAGTACAGAGTCTTAGCCCCTGGAACCCCAGGGAAATCTCAAAACGACATTTTCAGTAGTTTTACTAAACTACTACTAGTTATACTGGTAGTTATACTAAACTACTGAAAACTATACTAGTTTAGTAGTTATACTAAAATACTGAAAATATATAATTGGTGGTGGTGGTGTTTTAGTTGTTGAGCCGTGTCTGACTCTTGCAACCCCATGGACTGCAGCCTGCCAGGCTCCTCTGCCCATGGAATTATCCAGGCAAAAATCAAGAATACTGGAGCGGGTTGACATTTCCTCTCCACAGGTTCTTCTCAACTGAGGGATCGAAACTGCAGCTCCTCCACTGGTGGACTGGCAGGCAGATTCTTCACCACTAACCTCCTGGGAAGTCCCAAGGGAATATTACTCAACACTAAAGAGAAAGGGAGTATCAAGCCATGAAAAGACATGGGAAATGAAGTCAGTCTGAAAAGGCTACAGACTGTATGATTACAACAATATGACATTCTAATAAAGGCAACACTACAGAGACCATAAAGAGATGAGTGGTTGGCAGAGGCTAGAGGGGAAGAAGGGATGGATAGGCAGAATATAGATGATATTTTTTAAGATATTGAAATTATTGTGCATAATACTATAATGATGGATACATGCCATTATACATTTGTCATAATCCATAGAGTGTATATCAAGTGACCCTAATAGAAACTATGGATTTGGGATGATAATGATGTGTCAGTATAGTTTCTTTGCTTGTAACAAAATAAGTAAGTGTTAGTGGCTCAGTCATGCCCAACTCTTTGTGACCCTGTGGCCTGCAGCCCACCAGGTTCCTCTGTCCATGAGATTTTCCAGGCAAGAGTACTGGATTTGGTTGCCGTTTCCTTCTCCACGGTATCTTCCCAACCCAGGAATCGAACCCAGGTCTCCTGCACTGCAGGCAGATTCTTTACTGACTGAGCTACAAGGGAAGCCCAGGTGCCACTGTATTCGGTGATGATAGTGGAGGAGGCTGTACACAGGTGGGGGCCTCCAGGAGCTCTCTCTATTTTCTGCTCAGTTTTGCTGTGAACCTGAAACTGCTCTTAAAAATAAAGTTTGTTTTTTTAAAATGTACATTTTAAAATTCTGTCCACTGAAAATGACTAGGAAAATAAAATAAAAGATCACCTTGGCAATAACGAGCACCCTAGTGCCTGAGTGGTGCTACCTAATGCCTTTCCCACTAAAGTAAACCAAAGCTCCATAAGAAATAGGTGATAAAAGGCTGGCAGAGGAATTATACAAGATGAGCCTGGGATATCTTATAATAGAAAGCCATAAAATTATTCAAACTTCTATGACCATGTCCACAATACTCAAGAGTCGACTTGAAGAGACTTTTACTCAGCAAAGGTAGGGTGGCTTGAGTCTCAGAAAGACACTAGCTGAAGCAGATTGAAATAAATCAAATGAGTTCAGAAGTATATTTTTAAAATGCAGTTAGTGGTCGCCTTAGAAGGATGCTGGGAAAGCAATTAATTTAAAAAATAAGTACACTAAGGGAAATAATCAGGCATGCATCCTTTCTATGTGAACAAAACTTTGGAGTAACCAAATCTAATAGGTGATTCTTCACAGTTATATTCCAGGTTAAGAGGAAAAAAGGAAGAATAATTAGTAGACTATTCCCACTTTGTAAACCTATAATGAAATAATTAATCTAAACAATAATCATTAATGTTTGCCAGTGTCATAAAATAAAGGACCACCAGCCACTAGGTATCCCTGATAGAAGTATATGATGACATTCATAAAATAATTCTAACCAAATAAATTAAAAAAAAATCTGAATATGATCAAATCTCTAGATTTGGCTATCAGTTTACAGAAAATGCAGGGAACACGTCAAACAATGTCAGAAGAATAAAAAGTAAATCAGAGGGGAAAATGTTAGCTAATTAAGAAATTTTGAATATTGACTGGATTTTAAGTTTTTGAAAACATTATGTTGTATTTCCAAATGGTATAATGGTATTATGATTGTACTTTACAAAGATCTTTATCTTTTTAAAAATATTTAGTGAAATATTTAAAGATGAAAGATGTTATGTCTGGAAATTGTTTCAAAATAATCCAGTGCATCTTAGTGGGCAAAGACAAAAAAAAATTGTGTCTGTGAGTGACAATTGTTGAAGATGCTAGATGGGTACATAGAGGATTTATAATTATGGTAAGAGATATCAACCCCCCCCCATTTGTATTAACAGATTAAAGGCTAAAATACATACAAGCAAAATATATACCTGAGACATGAGGCTTTAACAAACCCCTTTGGAATTCTTAATACTGATAATGATGCTTGGAAGATGCTCAGGAGAAATTTAGAAATGGAGACCCTATAGCAATATAATATGGGCAAATATTGCATTAACTAAATAGTTTGCTCCCAAAGGAATTCATAGTTCAGGATTGGATTTTGTTAAAAATGCCAAAATGTTAACCTCTTCTCCATCAATAAAAAACCAGGTCTGTTTAAAATAGAAAATACATTCATATAAACTGAATAGCAAGGAGCACTCTAGGATCCTTGAAATAATTGTAAGCATTTATTTTGAAAACTAGAGGTACATCCAGAACATCCTGAATAAATACACTAGAACTATGGATTATAATATACCAAACTATGGAAGGATAGAGACTTCCTTGATGGCTCAGTGGTAAAGAATCCACCTGCAGTTCAGGAGACACAGGAGACTTGTGTTCAATCCCAGGGTCAGGAAGATCCACAGGAGGAGGCCATGGCTACCCACTCCGGTATTCTTGCCTGGAGAATTCCATGGACAGAGGAGCCTGGCGGGATACAGTCCATGAGGCTGCAAAGAGCTGGACAAGACTTGAGCACACATGCACACACACTTGTATGGAAGGATAACCCTGCTTGTCATAGGAAGGGAAATTTTCCATGATGTTTGATAAACTTGAGATCTACATTTCTGAATATTAGATTTTAACTTTTAATATAGATTACAGAGAACAATAATCAAAATACTAACCATATATTCAAGCCAGATTACTTTGATAGAATCCTAAATAGAACTGTATTTGATGCAGATTATATTATTACCTATTTATTACTTTAAGAAATATATTCAATGGGCACTGAGTTTCAGTTGTGCCAGATGAAAAGAGACCTGGAGACGGCTGATGGTAACAGTTGCACAACATGAATGGACTTAATGCTGCAGAACTGTATGCTTAAAAACAGTTATGGGAGTAAAGTTTATATCATGTTTATTTTACCTTAATTGTAAAAAGATTAAGGAGACATTAGCGGAACAAAAAATAATATGGTGCAAAAATCAAACCATCTTATATTATTTGGTGGAACAAAAGTTTCATTCAGGTTTTTCTGTAAGAACTTAGGCCAAACTTTTTGGCCTACCCAATAAAACTATGTGCAATTTAGAAACAGTCACGAAAACTTTGGTGTTCAATTTAGTGGCATGATACATGGAAAAACAGATAATACAAAGTTTCATCATGTAGCATTAAAAACCTTACTTATTACATTAGTGACATTCATTAACTCAAGCATCTAGAAAAAATCTGAAGCATAAGGACAGTCTGATAACACTGAAAAAAAAAACTTTAACTTAATTGCCATGTCTCTCTATATTAAATGCTTACATATATTACAAAGGATTTTATGTATTCTATTCATTTTTGCATCTTGGGTATAATTTTATATATTATATATAATTGTATATATATATAAATTATATATAAATTTAGTTTTATTTATATATAAATTATATATATATATAATTTTATATATGTGGTACACTGTCTTGGAAGACAATTCTCCATGGTCTCTCATGTTTCTGAACAATGGCTGTCTCTGTCAATGACACTGTTTTCAAGAGTGTTTATGATGCTTTCTCACTGTGGTGCTGAAGATGACTCTTGAGAGTCCCTTGGACAGCAATCCAAGAGATCAAACCAACCAATCCTAAAGGAAATCAACCCTGAATATTCATTAGAAGGACTGATGCTGAAGCTGAAGCTCCAATACTTTGGTTACCTGATGGGAAAAGCCAATTCATGGGAAAAGACCCTGATGCTGGGAAAGATTGAGGGCAGGAAGAGAAGGGGGCAACAGAGAATGAGGTGGTCGAATGGTGTCACCGACTCAATGGACATGAACTTGAGCAAACTCCGTAAGGACGGGGAAGGCTGGGATGCTGCAGTCCTTGGGGTCACAAAGAGTCGGACACAACTGAGCGACTAACACTTTCATTTTCACTTATTATATCAAGCATCGAGACCTGTGTGTCTCAGTAATTGACCCTGTTTAAATGATCTCAATAGAAGTTAGTACATGTCTGTTTCTCTATGACTTGATTTCTTTGTAACAAAAAAAAAAGCAGGGGGGGAGTTACAATTCAAGAGAGAAATCACAAGTATATTCTGAAAGCTAACGAGGAAATGTGGCAGAGTTCTTTAGATAAAAGGCATTACAGATTGAAATTACTATTTGATTTTGACACTCCTGCCGAGGGACTGCCTGTGTGTTTCTTTCTAAAGAAAATGCAATTTGTTCTCGGGAGAGAAGCCTCTAACCTGTTCAGCACTCAATGATACAGGATGAATACCACATCTCTCTAAATTATATTTTCTCTTACTTCTAACAGTGTATAAATTTTGTAAGTCAGTATCTTCACTAATCTCTCAGCAGGTCTGGATTTTGCAATTCTATTGAGATACTCTCTGTCCTCATTATTTAACTTTCATTGAAATATATTCTTATCATGATTTTACTAATTTGAATTTAATAAGCATATGGAAATTACTTAGCATCCACTAATAAAGTTATTTGTTTTTACTTTTCATCAGAACTTTACAAAATACCAGATGCAATAATAAGCTTCGTTTTATTTTTCATATTTGCAGATTGAGGTAAGTGCCATATGGAAGGAAAATGGTAAAATGAACAAAAGCTGAGGCTAAAGAGATAAACTACAGGTGGTTCTCAATTTTGCCTTGAGCTAGACTTGAAAATGAAGCCAAATAACAATCTCCTCTAAAACATAAAATCGTGAAGAAATCACACTCAATAGTTGTCTCCTTGGCTTTGCTTAAAACCATTCTTCTTTTTTTTTAAAACCAAAAATGCTTCCATGCTTAAACTCGTGTTTTGAATGGTTTCCTTTATATCAAGGCTAGAATCATTACACAAATCTTTAAAGCAAAGATTTGTAAAATGTACTCTTCTTGAAATTGGCCTGAAGAAAAAAATCTAGGTTAATTATTTGTTCCATTTTATCAAAAAATTAAATTTTTATTATTGGTGTTTTTTATTTTCATACTATGGTCAGGAACATACCATTTAATGTACCATTAAAATAAGTAACTTCCTCAAGGGCCTGCTTTTTATCTTTTATCTTTCTAAACCATTTTCATATTCTTATCTAGTTCTATATTACCATATTTTACTATGTTTGAAAAGCACCTTGGAAGCAGTTTTCCCCATTTAAATATCTCTGCAACAAAAATGGGTCTTACAAAGGGTATCCTGCGTACTCCCTGGCTGCTCTCAATATCCATTCTCTATCCACTGGGACTTTTCTCTGGCTTAAGGTCTGGCCAGGGTGTGCTGAGCCCTCTGGGTTTTCTTGTCCTCTGGATACTGGTAGGGTCCTGTAGTAGGAAGCTCCAGTAGCAGGTCAGAGGGGAAAAAGTCAGAAAATAAGCTCCCTCAGCTCTCTCTTGAAGACTTTGGTGCAGCAGTAACTGTGTTCCTCCACCTAAGACTCAGGCTGTTGTCTGGCTCCTAACCTCCCATAGTAGTTGGCAGTCACAGCAGCTTGTTCCCCTAACCCTTCCAAATAAGGGTTGCTGAAGGCTTCCAGTTGTTGCTAGATCCTGCTTGCATTGCGGTCCTTGTTTGTTTCCTTAACCTTCTCAAACTTCTGTCAACTGCCCCTTTATTTAACTTTATATATACATATATATATATATATATATATATATATATATATATATATATATGGTCCTGATGGGATTTTTCCTTCCTGATGGGAAAAATACAATTTTTTTTTTTTTTTTTTTCCAGAAGTGGCCTGAGGAAACAGCCATTGAAAAGGAATTCTGGGATTTGGTCACACGTGTCAATGATCACGTTAGATATTGGCTCTAAACTCCTGCCAGTCTCCAGACACAAGAAAATGCCATTACAGAAAACTGGTCAGAGTAGGGCTGATGGAAGTTAGGTGACAGTTGGAGCTTTGGCCTTAGTTCATCTCATAATAGGTCCAGTGGGACTACAGAACTCTCCTAGTTATTTCCTCAAGCCCAGGATTCATAGTAAGATTAGATCAAGAGGGTCTATGGAACCTCTGATAAACCCTAATGGGGGACCCATAATACAAGTCCCTAGGGTCTTAGAACAAGGCTATGTCATATACTGTCCAAAAGTATTCTCTACTTGAAAAGCAGTGTTTGGTGACAACTCTGTTTGATCCCTGAATATTCATTGAAAGGACTAAAGCTGAAGCTGAAGCTCTAATACTTTGGCCACCTGATGTGAAGAGCCAACCCATTGGTAAAAAAAAACCTGATGCTGGGAAAGATTGAGGGCAGGAGGAGAAGAGGGCAACAGAGGATGAGACGTTTGGATGGCATCACAGACTCAATGGACCTGAGTTTGAGCAAACTCTGGGAGATAGTGAAGGACTGGGAAGCCTGGCATGCTGTAGTCCATGCTGTTGCAAAGAGTTGGACATGACTTAGCAACTGAAAAACAACAGTGGTTGATCATGATGCATCAGATTACTATGTCACCTCAACTCCCATCTGGACCACGCATTACCAATCCATGGAGTCATAGTATTTAATGCACAGAGTAGTATCCCATTTTAGGACACCTGGACCCAGCTGCTCCAGAGTGCAAAATTAAACTTCCTAAGCTTATGGCCAACTGGGGATTTTCCTGGACCAAAGGAAGAAAGATACAGGCCAGGTATATGGATGGGTCTGCAAGGGAATATGGAACCAGCTGGAAGTGAAGAGTTGTTGCATTACCTTGACTGTTAGGGTAGTCATGAAATATAGCAATAAAATTATATGCTCCCAGTTGGAAGAATTCTACATAGGATATTTAGTTATCTATTTTACAGCATGGCAATTATGACCTGAGGTAGGAGTCTATACTCATTCAGAATTCCTAACCCATTGGTCAAGGACTTAAATAAAAGAGTATTTGAAGGTGAATGTGATAGCACAAAGAGCTGACTGTCAAATCATTTTTATAAATACATATTATTACTCAGTAACAACATTTACATATAATTTAGAGGATAATCAGGAAACACAGGCAAGGATAAAATTTCTTCATGGATTCAACAGGCTAGTTCAAATGTCGCCAGTGCCCAAACTGCCAAATGCAAAGAACGTGGTTGAGTTTCCACTATGGCATCATATATGGTGGTCAAAACCCACCAGATGCTCTGAGGCATATTGATTACACTGAACATCTTTCACAATAGAGAGGATCTCTGTTTGTCTTCATGGAAGAAATGTATATTTCATATTCATACCTACCTTTCTATTTACAAAATTTCTGAGAGCATCATCATTTTTAGATTTATACAATTCCTTCATATGCTACACTAATATTATCTCTAACCAAAATATGTATTTTACAGTGAAAAAGGTATGCAACAAGCTTCTGACTACTCACTGATCTTATAAGTGTACCAATATCAGAAGTGGCTGGCTTGATAGAGTGATAGGATGGCCTATTGAAGTCTCTGTTTTCTGTCATCCAGGGAACAACAGTGAAAGACTGAGATATTGTTCAACAGAATATGGAAAGGGCCTTAAGTCAGCAACCAACATATGACATTATTTGCCCAAAGCCAGAATGCATGGGTTTGGGAATCAAGGGATGAAGGTCAAAATGGCCCATATCACTGAATGAATTATTTACTCCTTCCCTTTCAATCTTGGACTCATTGGATTTGGAGTACTTGTCAACATTTATCTAGAGAGAAATGGTCCACCAGGAAACAGAAGCATGGTCCATTAAATTGGAACTGACAGTGTGTGTAGAAAACTATTTCTATTGCTGTTGTAACAAATCAGCACAAATTTAGTGTCTTAAAACAACACAAATTAATCATCTGGCAGTTCTAAAAGTTAGAATTCCAACATGGATCTCATGGTACTAAAATCAAGATGCCAGCAGCGCAGCATGCCTTTGGAGAGGCTCTAAGGGAGAAATCCTGTCCTTGCCTTTTAGCATTTCTAGAGGCTACATAGATCCCTTCACTCACGGCTCCCTTCCTCCATCTTCAAGGCCAACAATGTGAAATCTTTCTAGCCATTCCTCTGTAGTCCCATCTCTCCCTATCTCACTTTTTCTGCCTCCTCTTCCACTTTTAAGAATGCTTGTGATTACACTGAATTCACATAGATAATCCAGAATAACCTTTCTATTTTAGGGTCAGTTTATTCACAATCTTACTTCCACTCAAGGGGAAATTGCACATTAAGATTCCAGGGTAACTATTTCTGAAGTCTGGAAGATTCACTGGGTCACCTTGTATGGATAATGGAGAACTACATAACCAATAAATACAGGACTATTGAGGATTTGGATCTTCTGGAAATAAAAGTTTTCATCATCCCATCAGATTAAATAGGCAACCAGTCAACATGCTAGAAGAGGGTAAGAGAAATTCAAAACAAGTCATTAAAGAAAAAAGCTATTTGTCAACGTAGCCTTAAGATCAACTATAAAAGAGGGGACTGTAGTAGCTATGTTTCATGTAAATTAAATATGTTTCCTTTTTTTTCTTTTTCAAGAAGGAAATGGCAACCCACTCCAGTATTCTTGCCTGGAAAATCCCACTGATGGAGGAGCCTGGCAGGCTACGTACCATGGAGTCGCAAAGAGTCAGATACAACTGAATGACTTCACTTCACTTTTTTTCTTCTATGATATCTAAATGACACAGTTGGTCCTAATATTTTCATTTAAGACTATAGAGATGTTGTTTTGTAATAAGACAGACATGTTTTCTCTTTGTTAGATAAGAATCAAAAATGATGGGCAAAAGGAGTCGATATTCCCCATTTATTTTCTATAACCACTTTCTACTCTTTTCTAACCTACTCTGAGTTCTGAGCAATGATATCCATAAGCTGTCTTATCCAGGCTCTCTTGAGTTTGGCATCTGTTTGCGTTCATTCAAGAAATACTAGTAGCAGATAAGAGAGCAGGAGGAAACATGAGACAGAATATTTACTATCTAATTCCTACCTTACAAGTATAGAGAAGTGGCTGAAGTTCTCTAGCTATGGCCACTGATTCCAATAAACTGCATGTCCAGGGATGGGAATAGATCCCAGCTACTGTGAGTCCTTCTGTATTTCAGCATCACTTGTTACTTTTCTTACCCTGCCTACCCCTTTGGAAAGAGTACCGTCATTAAACTCTTTTTAGTTACTGAGTATCACATCTGTTCCCTGCCTGAACTCTAATTGAGAAATATGACAAGTACATATTTTTAATGATGCAAGCCAACTCACATCTACTTATCCTTCTATCTATTGCAATTTCTCTCTTTCTTTTTCCATTTACTGACTTTTCTGTTACTCTAGCTCTTGTTCTCTTTCAACTATTTCCAGGTAACACAATAGAAATCATAGGTCACAAGTCTTTTCATTTTGCATAAAATATGTAAAAATAAAGATTAGACTTTACATGTAAGATGTGGAATGCAGTGTATAAGAAAAGGGCTTTAGAATTATCTATCTACATATATATATATATGAATCCTAATTTATCATCATGAGGAAAGATTATTTGAATTTCACTGCTGGTTAAGAAGTAATAAATCTACCAGAGGCCATTGCTTCCATTGATTACAACTAAAACTTCTGGACAAAATACAAAAAGCAACTAAATGAGGAGTCTGAAAAATTACCACTAACAGGTAGACTGAGGAAGTAAATGGTGAAGAATAATCTATAATGGGGCTAAATTTAAAAGCCTTTCCCCCTAT
Source organism: Bos indicus x Bos taurus (assembly GCF_003369695.1). Classification (NCBI taxonomy): domain Eukaryota; kingdom Metazoa; phylum Chordata; class Mammalia; order Artiodactyla; family Bovidae; genus Bos; species Bos indicus x Bos taurus. The sequence continues at coordinate 16,352,220 of NC_040084.1, read as the reverse complement.
CTTTTATCTTGATTTTAAGCCAGATAGTCCCATTGCAAAACTGCGCAGTGGGGCATGGACAGCCAAAATCCTGAGAGAAACTTTGCCTTTCTGGCCAGCATCTTGGGACAGGAAGTCCCTCTGAGCCAGAATGTATAGGAGGAAGTGCTTTTTTTTTTTTTTTTTGCACTGTCCCAAAGACAATCTCATTCATAAATTATCCAGTGGTGATAGTCATGGTGGCACAGGCATCAAAACCATGAGAGAAAATCTAGAATAGCGCCTCCTGTCACTGAACACTGTGGAGGGAATCTCTGTCATTTTTTTCTCTCTCTCACTCTTTCCTCTCACTGTTTTGCCCTACAGGAACTCTTTTCTCTCAGACAGAACTGTGGGGCAGCAGGAGTGGTGGGATCTCTGAAAAAAGTATCAGTTTCTAGATCAACTCACCAAGAAGATATAGCAATTATCAATGGGCATGTATACAAAAGCACAGGTTCAAGATACATGAATATAAATGCACTCCAATGTTCATTGCAGCACTATTTACGATAGCCAAGACATGAAAGCAACCTAAATGTCCATCAGCAAAGGAATGGATAAAGAAGAGGCAGCACATATACACAACAGAATATTAGCCATAAAAAGAATGAAATACTGCCATTAGCAGTAACATGAACGGACCTAGATATTGTCATACTGAGTGAAGTAAGTCAGACAGAGAAAGGCCGATACCATACAATAAAACTTATATGTGTAATCTTAAAAAATGATACAAACTTGTCTACTAAACAGAAATAGAGTTACAGATGTAAAAAACAAACTTATGGTTACAATTAGGCAAAGGGAGGGGAGGAATGAATTGGAAGATTGGGACTGAAATACACACATTACTATACATAAAATTCCAATTGCATAGGAACTTGGAATGTTAGGTCCATGAATCAAGGCAAAGTGGAAGTGGTCAAACAGGAGATGGCAAGAGTGAACGTCGACATTTTAGGGATCAAAGAACTAAAATGGACTGGAATGGGTGACTTTAACTCAGATGACCATTATATCTATCATTGTGGGCAAGAATCCCTTAGAAGAAATGGAGTAGCCATCATAGTCAACAAAAGAGTCCAAAATGCAGTACTTGGATGCACTCTTAAAAATGAAGGAATGATATCTGTTTGTTTCCAAGGCAAACCATTCAATAACACAGTAATCCAAGTCTATGCCCCGACCAGTAATGCTGAAGAAGCTGAAGTTGAACGTTTCTATGAAGACCTAAAAGACCTTCTAGAACTAACAACCAAAAAAGATGTCCTTTTCATTACAGGGGACTGGAATGCAAAAGTAGGAAGTCAAGAAACACCTGGAGTAACAGGCAAATTTGGCTTTGGAGTACAGAATGAAGCAGGACAAAGGCTAAAAGAGTTTTGCCAAGAGAACACACTGGTCATAGTAAACCTGGAACATTCCAGGTTCCTATGCAATAGGAATTTTATATATAGTGATGTGTATATTTCAATCCCAATCTTCCAATTCATTCCTCTGCTCCCCTTGCCTCTTCCAAAAACACGAGAGAAGACTCTACACATGGACATCATCAGATGGTCAATATTGAAATCAGACTGATTATATTCTTTGCAGCCAAAGATGGAGAAGCTCTATACAGTCAGCAAAAACAAGACTGGGAGCTGACTATGGCTCAGATCATGAACTCCTTATTGCCAAATTCAGGCTTAAATTCAAGAAAGTATGTCAATGTATGGCAAAACCAATACAATGTTGTAATGTAATAGCCTCCAATTAAAATAAATAAATTTGTATTAAAAATAATTTAAAAATTTTTTTAAATTAAAAAATAAAAAAAAGAAAGTAGGGAAAACCACTAGACTATTCAGATATAACCTAAATCAAATCCCTTAGGATTATACAGTGAAAGTGAGAAATAGATTCAAGAGATTAGATCTGATAGACAGAGTGCCTGAAGAACTATGAATGGAGATTTGTGACATTGTACACGACACAGGGATCAAGACCATCTCCAAAAAAAAGAAATTCAAAAAAGCAAAATGGCGGTCTGGGGAGGTCTTACAAATAGTTGTAAAAAGAAGGGAAATAAAAAACAAAAGAGAAAAGGAAAGATATACCTATTTGAATGCAGAGTTCCAAAGAATAGCAAGGAGAGATAAGAAAGCCTTCCTCAATGATCAATGCAAAGGAATAGAGGAAAACAATAGAATGGGAAAGATAAGAGATCTCTTCAAGAAAATTAGAGCTTCCAAGGGAACATTTCATGAAAAGATTGGCACAATAAAGGACACAAATGGTATGGACCTAAGAGAAGCAGAAGATATTAAGAAGAGGTGGCTAGAATACACAGAAGAACTATGCAAAAACTTCATGACACAGATAACCAGGATGATGTGATCACACTCCTAGAGTCAGACATCCTGGAATGAGAAGTCAAGTGTGCCTTAGGAAGCATCGCTATGAACAAAGTTAGTGGAGGTGATTGAATATCAGTTGAGCTATTTCAAATCCTAAAAGATGATGCTATGAAAGTGCTGAACTCAATATGCCAGAAAATTTGGAAAACTCAGCAGTGGCCGCAGGACTGGAAAAGGTCAGTTTTCATTCCAATCCCAAAGAAAGGCAATGCCAAAGAATGTTCAGCCTACCATACAATTGCACCTGTCTCACATGCTAGCGAAGTAATGCTGAAAATTCTCCAAGCCAGGCTTCAACAGTTTGTGAACTGTGAATTTCCAGATATTGAAGCTGGAATTAGAAAAGGCAGAGAAACCAGAGATTAAATTGCCAACATGCTGGATCATCAAAAAAGCAAGAGAGTTCCAGAAAAACATCCACTTCTACTTTATTGACTACACAGAAGTCTTTGACTGTTTGGATCACAACAAACTGTGGGAAATTCTTCAAGAGATGGGAATACCAGACCACCTGACCTGCGTCCTGAAAAATCTGTATTTAGGTCAAAAAGCAACAGTTAGAACCAGACATAGAACAATGGGCTGGTTCCAAATCGGGAAAGGAGTATGTCAAAGCTGTATACTGTCACCCTCCTGATTTAACTTACATGCAGAGTACAACATGTGAAATGCTGGGCTGGAAGAAGCACAAACTGGAATCAAGATTGCAGGGAGAAATATCAATAACCTCAGATATGCAGATGACACCACCCTTATGGCAGAAAGCAAAGAACTAAAGAGCCTCTTGATGAAAGTGAAAGAAGAGAGTGAAAAAGCTGGCTTAAAACTCAACTTTCAGAAACCTGAGTTCATGGCATCCAGTCCTATCACTTCATGGCAAATAGATGGGGAAACAATGGAAACAGTGACAGACTTTATTTTCTTTGGATCCAAAATCATTGCAGATGGTGACTGCAGCCATGAAATCAAAAGATGCTTGCTTCTTGGAAGAAAAGCTATGACCAACCCAGACAACATGTTAAAAAGCAGAGATATTATCTTGCTGAAAAAGGTCCATCTAGTCAAAACAATGGTTTTTTCAGTATGGATGTGATGTATGGATGTGAGAGTTGGACCATAAAGAAAGCTGAGGGCTGAAGAATTGATGTTTTTGAACTGTGGTGTTGGAGAAGACTCTTGAGAGTCCCTTGAACTGCAAGGAGATCCAAACAGTCAATCCTAAAGGAAGTCAGTCCTTAATATTCATTGGAAGGACTGATGCTGAAGCTGAAACTCCAATACTTTGGCCACCAGATGTGAAGAACTGACTCATCTGAAATGACCTTGATGCTGGGAAAGACTGAAGGCAGGAGAAGGGGATGACAAAGGATGAAATGGTTGGATGGCATCATCGATCCCATGGGCATGAGTTTGAGCAAGCTCCAGGTTTTGGTTTAAATCATAGATTTTAAATAAACTATAACATATCCATCTTGTAAAATATACATAGGAGACTCTACTTTTAACCATCTTTAAGTTAAATAAATATTCATTACCATGAATCAAACAATAGCTTCTTTACCCTGCTCACCACCAAATGATGATTTTATTGGCCCTCTCATTTGGATTTCAGAACAAATGGATTTTCAGATCCTTCCAGAACTTTTATTTTATATAAGCTTATATACCACCTGAAATATAAGTTGTTACAGTCACTATGAAATATGAGAAATCTAAATGAAATGCTACAAAAAGATTTTCAAGACACAAATTTTAATGAAAATATAAAGTGTCATGGAAGGATATGTTATTACACAATTTATCCAAGAAAACAGTTATGCACACATATGTGAATATGTAAATACAAAGAAATTCACTGTAAGGATGCTTATCAAACTGCTAATCACACTTATCTCTGGGTAGAGTAATGGATGATTGATGGAGAGTAGTGTACAGAAAGTGGAATATGGGTGATTCATCCTTCGCATTATATATTGCATGTTTTATTTAACTTTTATATAAATTATAAAAATAAAATTGTTTTATAATTATATATTGCAAAGGTTACTTTTATAATGAAAAGAGAAAGATTATGAGTTTAAACAAACATGCACATAACAAAACAGAATTAGAAACAGAATAAGAGAGAACGCAGCCTTGACTGGGATCAGTAGTGGGTCCCAGTGGCACACTTTTATATGGAAAATTCTTAGAGGCTATAATCTTAACTGAAAGGGAAGTCTGAAACTTTTCTGCAGAATAATATAGGAGAGACTGAAAAGTAGCTCAGGCTTCATGTGAAAAATCAGGAGACTGAAAGTATGAAGAGAGCTCGAATGAGGCTATTTTTGAAGAGTAACAAAATAAGGAAGGAAATAAAGAAAGGTACAGAGTAACTGAACCGGTCTTGTGTGAAGAGCCGCTACCTGCACAGCTGAGTAATGGGAATGTCGCTCTGGAGGAGTTAGTTCAAACCATCCCTTGCCGTGGCTTCATTCTCTGTGTGGATCATAAAGTAGATGAAGTGAGGTGAAGAGGGTTGGGGTGGCTGCTTTGTTACACCCAGCTTTGTTTTACTATCGGGTCTATTTGCTTATAAAGAATTGCCTGGTGGAATGTGTTGTATCAAGGGAAACTGACCCAGTGACGTTTTTCTCTCAAAACCTCTTTAAGCCTCTAGTTTCCCACTTAAACATTATGGAAAACAAGACCTACGTCACAGTGTCATTCTGAGTGCCAAAGGATACAATGTATGTAAAAGTGTAGAAAGTTACAGTTCAGTAGTTCAGTTCAGTTCAGTCACTCAGTCCTGTCCAACTCTTTGCGACCCCATGAATCGCAGCACACCAGGCCTCCCTGTCCATCACCAACTCCCAGAGTTCACTCAGACTCACGTCCATCGAGTCAGTGATGCCATTCAGCCATCTCATCCTCTGTCGTCCCCTTCTCCTCCTGCCCCCAATCCCCCCCAGCATCAGAATCTTTTGCAATGACTCAACTCTTCCCATGAGGTGGCCAAAGTACTGGAGTTTCAGCTTCAGCATCATTCCTTCCAAAGAAATCCCAGAGCTGATCTCCTTCAGAATGGACTGGTTGGATCTCCTTGCAGTCCAAGGGACTCTCAAGAGTCTTCTCCAACACCACAGTTTAAAAGCATCAATTCTTCGACCCTCAGCTTTCTTCACAGTCCAACTCTCACATCCATACATGGCCACTGGAAAAACCATAGCCTTGACTAGACGGACCTGTGCCATGCAAATTTACATGTTATTTAAAAGATAAAACAATAAAGTTCTATAAATGCTAATATAAAATCTAGTAGCTTCCCTGGTGTCTCAGTGGTAAAGGAACTACCTTCCTGATCCTTGAGTTGGGATGATCCCCTGGAGAAGGAAATGGCAGCCCACTCCAATATTCTTGCCTGGATAAACCCACGGACAGAGAAGCTTGGCAGTCGACCGTCCATGAGGTCCCAAAAGTCAGACATGACTTAGAGACTAAATAACAACAACAGAAATCTGAAAAACATAGCCTCTAAGTGTAATGAGAACTCTATATAAATTTCCCCACTTAGGCTTGCAAATTAATTTTTCTATAATGTGTGAAACAAAAATAAAATGGAGAGGGAGGAGCCAAGATGGCGGAGGAGTAGGACGGGGAGAACACTTTCTCCCCCACAAATTCATCAAAAGAGCATTTAAACGTCGAGTAAATTCCACAAAACAACTTCTGAATGCCGGCAGAGGACATCAGGCACCCAGAAAAGCAACCCAACTCTTCGAAAGGAGGTAGGAAAAAATATTAAAAACAAAAAAAAAGAGACAAAAGAGGGAGGGACGGAGTTCCGTCCCGGGAAGGGAATCTTAAAAAGAGAGAAGTTTCCAAACATCAGGAAACCTTCTCACTGCCGAATCTGTGCCGAGCTTTGGAAGCACAGAGGGCAACATAACAGGGAGAAGAAATAAATAAACAATTTAAAACTCACAGATTGCGAGCCCTACAGTAACTCCCCCAGCAGAGAAGCAGCGCAGACGCCTGCATCCGCCATTAGCAAGCCGGGGCTGGGCAGGGAGGCGCGGCGTGGGCTGCATCGCTGAGAGTAAAAATCTGGCCTGAATACCCTGAGCGCTATCTGAGCGAAATAATTTGGGCTAGCAAACCAGACTGTGGGATACCTACCACGCGAAAAGCCAGCCCTAACCTAAGACCGCCAGGCCCGCGCACGAAACAAAGGACTGAACAGAGATAGCCGGCTGCAGACCTTCCCCCTCCGGTGACAGGCAGCCAGAGCCGGAAGGGGGCAATCGCAGCCCCAGAGAGACATTATCTATAAAATTGTAAGCAGGCTTCTTTGCTAACTAAAACTTCTTGGGGGTCTGGACAGTCAACATCTGCCTGAGAAGGTGCGCCGGTTTTACATCCAGATAACCGAGTGGCGGGGAGGCGATAAGTCGCAGCATTGGCGCTCGCCTGGGAAGAGCAAATTGGCGCTCGGACCTGGGAAGAGCACAAAACGCAGGCCCAACTGAGTCTGTGCCTCTGAGGACTACCCGAGTGCCTGAACCTGAGCGGCTTGGACCTGGGAGGTGCATGCAGCCCAGGGCCAGCCTCGGATTGTTCCCGGCGGAACAACCTAGAGTCCGAGCAGTGTGGACAGGGAGGCTACACGCGCCGTGAGCAGGGGCAGACCCAGGGTGGCTGAGGCACTGCGAGCCCACGCCAGTGTTATTTGTTTGCAGCATCCCTCCCTTCCTCCCCACAGCGCGACTGAACAAGTAAGCCTAAAAAAAAAAAAAAAAAAAAGTGTCCTCCACCGTGCCCTTTGAGTCAGGGCGGAAACCAGATACTGAAGAGACTAGCAAACAGAAGAAGATATAACAGAGGGAAACGCCTTGGAAGCTACAGGCAATAGATCAAAACCCTGTGGTTACTACGGACTACATAGGAAGGGGCCTATAGATCTTGAGAAATATAAATCTGACCAAGGAACTAGCCAAAAATGAACTGAACCCACAACACCCACAAAAAAAAAAAACAAAAAAGTCCTAGATATATTTTTATTATTTTTACGATTATTCTTTCTTTTTTTTTTTTTTTAATTAAAAAAAAAAAATTTAAGTCCTCTATTGTTCCTTTAATTTTCACTTTTATAACCTATTACTTTGCAAAAAAAAAAAAAAGACCCTATTTTTTTCTTCTTCAGCAAACTTCATATATATATATTTTATAATTTTTTGACCTTGGTTTTTTTTTTTTTTTTGGTCTTTGTTTTTTTCTTCTTTTCTTTAACATTGTATTTTTGAAATTCCAAACTCTACTCTAGATTTTTAATTTTCGCTTTTTGGTATATGTTATCAATTTTGTACCTATAGTTTTTTTCTATATAATTTCTGTGACTTTTTTTTTTTTTTTCTTCTTCTCTGTTTCTTTCTCTTCTTCTTTTATATAACATTGTATATCTGAAATTCCAAACTTTACTCTAGATTTTTAATTTATGCTTTTTGGTATTTGATATCAATTTTGTACCTGTATTTTCTTTATAATTTCTGTGACATTGTTCGTATTTGTTTGTTTGTTTTCTCTCTTTATTTTTCTTCTTCTTCTTCTTCTTTTTTTTTTTTTTAAACATTGTATTTTTGAAATTCCAAACTCTACTCTAGATTTTTAATTTTTGCTTTCTGGTATTAGTTATCAATTTTGTACCTGTACTTTCTTTATAATTTTCGCGACCTTGTTTGTTTTTGTTTGTTCGTTTTTTCTCTCTTTCTTTTCCTTCTTCTTTTCTTTAACATCGTATTTTTGAAATTCCAAACTCTACTCTAGATTTTTCGCTTTCTGGTATTAGTTATCAATTTTGTACCTGTACTTTCTTTATAATTTTCGCGACCTTGTTTGTTTTTGTTTGTTCGTTCTTTCTCTCTTTCTTTTCCTTCTTCTTTTCTTTAACGTCGTATTTTTGAAATTCCAAACTCTACTCTAGATTTTTAATTTTTGCTTTTATGTATTTGTCACCAATTTTGTACCTTTAAGGACCCAATCTTCAGGACCCATTTTTCACTAGGGAGTGAGATTACTGGCTTGACTGCTCTCTCTCCCTTTGGACCCTCCTTTTTCTCCACCAGGTCGCCTGTGTCTCCTCCCTAACCCCTCTCTACTCTACCCAACTCTGTGAATTTCTGTGTGTTCCAGACTGTGGAGAACACTTAGGGAACTGATTACTGGCTGGATCTGTCTCCCTCCTTTTCATTCCCCCCTTTTATCCTTCTGGCCACCTCAGTTACCTTCCTCCTTCTCTTCTCTGTATAACCCCGTGAACATCTCTGAGTGGTCCAGTTGTGGAGTGCACATAAGGAAGTGACTACTGGCTAGCCCACTCTCTCCACTATTGATTCACCTCATCTCATTTGGGTCACCTCTAACTCCCTCCTCCCTCTTCTCTTCTCCATGTAACCCTGTGAACCTCTCTGAGTGACCCTCACTGTAGAGAAACTTATCATCTTTAATGTAGATGTTTTATCAATGGTGTTATATAGAAGGAGAAGTTTTGAAACTACTGTAAAAATAAGACCGATAATCGGAAGCAGGAGACTTAAGTCCAAACCCTGACTCCAGGGAACTCCTGACTCCAAGGAACATTCATTGACAGGAGCTCATCAAATGCCTCCATACCGACACTGAAACCAAGCACCACACAAGGGCCAATAAGTTCCAGGGCAAGACATACCAAGCAAATTCTCCAGCAACAAAGGAACACAGCCCTGAGCTTCAAGATACAGGCTGCCCAAAGTCACCCCAAAACTATAGACATCTCATAACTCATTACTGGACATTTCATTGCACTCCAGAGAGAAGAAATACAGCTCCACCCACCAGAACACCGACAAAAATAAAATGGAATAGTTGTAGTGAGTCTGTTGGACTTCAATTAGCCCTCTAATTTTCAATATTGAAGGTTTTGTCTTTTCAATTAGAAAAAATATGCATAATAACACAACTCAATTGTGGATTTATCCTCAATTATATGTCTGATTTATCTTTCTATGTCTAACAGTCTTCCCTGATGGCTCAGATGATAAAAATTCTGCATGCAATATAGGAGACCTGGGTTCGATCCCTGGGTTGGGAAGATCCCCTGGAGAAGGGAATGGCTACCCACTCCAGTATTCTTATTTGGAGAATTCCATAGACAGAGGAGCCTGGCGGGGTACAGTCAGGCATCACAAAGAGTTGGACAGGACTGAGCAATTAACACTTTCAATTACCTAATTCATTTTGACAACCTACTCCAAATTTGGTGACTTAAAACAAAATAGCCATTTGCTTTTTTGCACTAATCTGCAATTTGTTCAGGTATCAGCAACCACAGGCTATTGCTACTCCATGCAACACAAGCTGACGTCACCTGAATGGGGCTGGAATAGCCACTTCAGTTTGACTTTTTGACAACACCTGGCAATTAGGAGCTGACTGTCAACTAGAAGCTCAGATAGGGCTGTGAGCCAGAGATCATGATGGTTCCTCTCTACCTGGATTGCTTGAGCTTCCTCACAATGCGGCAGCTGAGTCCATGCACAAGCATCTCACAGGAACCAGAAGGAAGCTAAATCTTCCTTTATATCTTACCTCCAGAGTCCACTGTATCACTTCCACACTGAGACTCTAAGATGCCAATCCTCCTCAACTTAAGGGAAGTTACAGCCTGTCACATTATCTAAGATATAGTAAGAAAAAAATCAATTTTAAATTTTATATTCTTTCATATTCTTTTGACTATTGAATTGTATAAATGTCCTATTCAAAAGGCATGTGTATAGGTGTACATATGCCCATGTGTGTGTTCCCAGAGATACTTACAGAAGTTAAGTAACCTGAATAAGCTCACTTAGGTAGCAAGTCATAGATTTAGGGATTAAAGACTTGTATATATAATCTTGAAATATAACCTCTTACCCACATTGTGACTCAGCTTCTCTCTCTGGGTCAAAACCCTCTCTAGATCAAGGCAGTTAGTCTATAAGATAGCTCCCTGAGACACTGGACTACACGTTTCCTTTCCTGTAGAGAAAGATTGTGAGCCAGCTCTCAATACGTTCCTGGTTCCTATATATCTGCATAATGCCTGCTCTCCTTCAGACTGCTTTCATAATGTGATATTTTATTAGTTTAAAAAGAGAAAGAGAAAAATGATGCCTAAGAGGAAACACTTTTACATTTCCAGGATTTTCAACAGCTCAATAAAATTTTCTTTTAAGATCACATGTAAGAAAAATGAACAATGTCTAGTGTACATACATTTTTCATTTTTCTTACATGTGCTTTCAGTTCCACTGAAATATATATAAATATATATATATATATATATATATATATAAATCCCATGGTGGTAGTTTAAATATATATAAATCTATATATATAGAGAGAGATTTATATATATATATATATATATATATATAAATCCCATGGTGGTAGTTTAGTCACTAAGTAGTGTCCAACACTTGTGACCCCATGGGCTATAGCCCAGCAGGCTCCTCTGTCCATGGGATTACCAAGGCCATTTCCTCAATCTTCCCAACCCAGGGATCAAACCCGGGTCTCCTGCATTATAGGCAGATTCTTTACTGACTAAGGCATCAGGGAAGCCCGGAAAATCCCATGATCTGTAGCCAAGATTGGCCTCAGCTTTATTTGTTTTTCAGAGAGCATCCTTGTATATTTAGAATATCAAATACAAAAAGCAATCTCATAAGGTAAACAAATTGCTAAGCACAAATGCTTGGAATGTTGTCTTTCCATAAAATCTAATCCACTGGTGTTCTTATGGTATGGATGAAACATGAAACAGAATGACATTCAAGTCACATTGCTACCATGGATTTTGAATATTAGAAGGCAGCCAAGACGAGCTACCCCACACCCGAGGTCAGGGGAGGCAGCCATGAGGAGATACCCCTCGTGCAAGGTAAGGCGTGGCGGCTCTGCTTTGCTGGAGCAGCCGTGAAGAATTACCCCACGTCCAAGGTAAGAGAAACCCAAATAAGACGGTAGGTGTTGCAAGAGGGCACTAGAGGGCAGAAACACTGAAACCATAATCACAGAAAACTAGCCAATCTGATCACATGGACCACAGCCTTGTCTAACTCAAGGAAACTAAACCATGCCATGTGGGGCCATCCATGACCCCACAGGAGGGTCATGGTGGAGAAGTGTGACAGAATGTGGTCCACTGGAGAAGGGAATGGCAAACCACTTCAGTATTTTTGCCTTGAGAACCCCATGCACAGTATGAAAAGTCAAAATGATAGGATACTGAAAGGGGAAATCCCTGGGTCGGTAGATGCCCAATATGCTACTGGAGACCAGAGGAGTAATAACTCCAGAAAGAATGAAGGGAAGGAGCCAAAGCAAAAACAATACCCAGCTGTGGATGGGACTGGTGATAGAAGCAAGGTCCGATGCTGTAAAGAGCAATATTGCGTGGGAGCCTGGAATGCTAGGTCCATGAATCAAGGCAAATTGGAAGTGGTCAAACAACAGATGGCAAGAGTGAATGTCGACATTCTAGGAATCAGCGAACTAGAATGGACTGGAATGGGTGAATTTAACTCAGATGACCGTTATATCTACTACTGCGGGCAGGAATCCCTCAGAGGAAATGGAGTAGCCATCATGGTCAACAAAAGAGTCCGAAATGCAGTACTTGGATGCAATCTCAAAAACGACAGAATGATCTCTGTTCGTTTCCAAGGCAAACCATTCAATATCACGGTAATCCAAGCCTATGTTCAAATCAGTAACGCTGAAGAAACTGAAGATGAACGGTTCTATGAACACCTACAAGACCTTTAAGAACTAACACCCCAAAAAGATGTCCTTTTCATTATACGGGACTGGAATGCAAAAGTAGGAAGTCAAGAAACACCTGGAGTAACAGGCAAATTTGGCCTTGGAGTACAGAATGAAGCAGGGCAAAGGCTAATAGAGTTTGCCAAGAGAACACATTGGTCATAGCAAACACCCTCTTCAAACAACACAACAGAAGACTCTACACATGGACATCACCAGATAGTCAACACCGAAATCAGATTGATTATATTCTTTGCAGCCAAAGAGGGAGAAGCTCTATACAGTCAGCAAAAACAAAACCGGGAGCTAACTGTACCTCAGATCATGAACTCCTTATTGCCAAATTCAGACTTAAATTGAAGAAAGTAGGGAAAACCACTGGACCATTCAGGTATGACCTAAATCAAACCCCTTATGATTATACAGTAGAAGTGAGAAATAGATTTAAGGGCCTAGATCTGATAGACAGAGTGCCTGATGAACTATGGACGGAGGTTCATGACATTGTACAGGAAACAGGGATCAAGACCATGCCCATGGAAAAGAAATGCAAAAAAGCAAAATGGCTGTCTGAGGAGGCCTTACAAATAGCTATGAAAAGAAGAGAAGCAAAAAGCAAAAGAGAAAAGGAAAGATAAAAGCATCTGAATGCAGAATTCCAAAGAAGAGCAAGGAGAGATAAGAAAACCTTCCTCAGCGATCAATGCAAAGAAATAGAGGAAAACAATAAAATGGGAAAGACTAGAGATCTCTTCAAGAAAATTAGAGATACCAAGGGAACATTTCATTCAAAGATGGGCTCGATAAAGGACAGAAATGGTATGGACCTAACAGAAGCAGAAGATATTAAGAAGAGGTGGCAAGAATACACAAAATAACTGTACAAAAAAGATTTTCAGGACCCAGATAATCACGATGGTGTGATCACTGACCTAGAGCCCGACATCCTGGAATGTGAAGTCAAGTGGGCCTTAGAAAGCATCACTACAAACAAAGCTAGTGGAGGTGATGGAATTCCAGTTGAGCTATTCCAAATCCTGAAAGATGATGCTGTGAAAGTGCTGCACTCAATATGCCAGCACATTTGGAAAACTCAGCAGTGGCCACAGGACTGGAAAAGGTCAGTTTTCATTCCAATTCCAAAGAAAGGCAATGCCAAAGAATGCTCAAACTACTGCACAATTGCACTCATCTCACACGCTAGTAAAGTAATGCTCAAAATTCTCCAAGCCAGGCTTCAGCAATATGTGAACCATGAACTTCCAGATGCTCAAGCTGGTTTTAGAAAAGGCAGAGGAACCAGAGACCAAATTGCCAACATCCGCTAGATCATCAAAAAAGCAAGAGAGTTCCAGAAAAACATCTATTTCTGCTTTATTGACTATGCCAAAGCCTTTGACTATGTGGATCACAATAAACTGTGGAAAATTCTGAAAGAGATGGGAATACCGGACCACCTGACCGGCCTCTTGAGAAACCTATATGCAGGTCAGGAAGCAACAGTTAGAACTGGACATGGAACAACAGACTGGTTCCAAATAGGAAAAGGAGTACGTCAAGGCTGTATATTGTCACCCTGCTTATTTAACTTCTATGCAGAGTACATCAAGAGAAACGCTGGGCTGGAAGAAGCACAAGATGGAATCAAGATTGCCAGGAGAAATATCAATAACCTCAGATATGCAGATAACACCACCCTATGGCAGAAAGTGAAGAGGAACTCAAAAGCCTCTTGATGAAAGTGAAAAAGGAGAGTGAAAAAGTTGGCTTAAAACTCAGCATTCAGAAAACTAAGATCATGGCATCTGATCCCATCACTTCATGGGCAAACAATGGAAACAGTGACAGACTTTATTTTTGGGGGGCTGCAAAATCACTGCAGATGGTGACTACAGCCATGAAATTAAAAGACACATGCTCCTTGGAAGGAAAGCTATGACCAACCTAGACAGCACATTAGAAAGCAGAGACATTACCTTGTCAACAAAGGTCCATCCACTGAAAGCTATGATTTTTCCAGTGGCCATGTGTGAATGTGAGTGTTGGACTATAAAGAAAACTGAGTGCTGAAGAACTGATGCTTTTGATTGTGGTTTTGGAGAAGCCTCTTGAGAGTCCCTTAGACTGCAAGGAGTTCCAACCAGTCCATCCTAAAGGAGATCAGTCCTGGGTGTTCATTGGAAGGACTGATGCTAAAGCTGAAACTCCAATACTTTGACCACCTCATGCGAAGAGTTGACTCATTGGAAAAGACCCTGATGCTGGGAGGGATTGGGGGCAGGAGGAGAAGGGGAGGACAGAGGATGAGATGGCTGGATGGCATCACCGACTCAATGGACATGAGCCTGAGTGAACTCTGGGATTTGGTGATGGACAGCGAGGCCTGGCGTGCTGCGATTCATGGGGTCGCAAAGAGTTAGACACGACTGAGTGACTGAACTGAACTGAACTGATATAAGCTAGGGCAGGAAACAGGATGAGATGAACAGTGAAACTTGCACCCTCCTCACAGCCACTTTTCTGTTCTCCTTGAGCTCTTTGGATCACAATGAGCTCTGGGAAACAGGCTTATACAGCAGACAGATCTGTTGCATTTATTCATGCTTTGATGCATTGGGACAGGCCACATTTTATAAAATGTTGGAGGGGCCACTGAATTCAGAGTCAGAATACTTGAGTTCAAGTTTACATTATGCCACTGAGAATAATAACTCATCTGCCCTGCTTATTTCACCAGGTTGATGCAAGGCTCAAAAGTACTTTGTAAACTGAATGACAGCAAGACTTTGTTATTATTAAATTAAAGAAAACAATTCAAGCAATGGCTGAATTCATGTAGTTATCTGGCTTGAATCAGAATTTTGCCACAGCTGGAAAGAAACAAACCAGTGTTTCTTTGTTACAAAGGAAAAAAAAGAAAAGTCAATTTTCAGGGTGATTGCATCTTAGAGTAACTGATTTTGTTTTAAAAACTGCTGTAAAATGGGGTCAAATAAAAGAAATGCTGATGATAACTATAAGGTATCACTGACTTAAGCATGAACAACTTGAGAGTTTTGAGTTTTAGTTTTATTTGGGAGCAAAATGAGGACTGCGGGCCATGTGACAGCATCTCAGTTATCTCTGAGAAACTGCTTCCAAGAGGAAGGGAGAAGGTCAGTATATATGTGATTTTGGTGAAAGGTGAATACATGCAATCAAGTACGTATTTTCTCAGGTTTCTGCTAGTCTCATAAAGCTTTTGCTAGTCACAAGGAACAGCTGTCATCATGAAGAATTTTAGTGCATATAAAGAGGTAGAAGAACTGGGCTCATAAAATCAACTCCTAAAAATATTGACTTATCTGAGGAACTGTCCTGCCATTTTCTTTCTCCAGCACAGAGTGCATCATTTCTTTTCTACACCCCTGAACTTCTTTCAGTTCAGTGCAGTTCAGTCTCTCAGTCATGTCCGACTCTTTGAGACCCCATGGACTGCAGCACACCAGGCCTCCCTGTCCATCACCAACTCCTGGAGCTTGCTCAAACTGATATCCATCGAGTTGGTGATGCCATCCAACCATCTCATCCTCTGTCGTCCCCTTCTCCACCTGCCTTCGATCTTTCCCAGCCTCAGGGTCTTTTCTAATGAGTCAGTTCTTCACATCAAATGGCCAAAGTATTGGAGTTTTAGCTTCAGCATCAGTCCTTCCAGTGAATTTTCAGGACCGATTTCCTTTAGGATTAACTGGTTGGATCTCCTTGCAGTCCAAGGGACTCTCAAGAGTCTTCTCCAATACCACAGTTCAAAAGCATTAATTCCTCAGCGCTCAGCTTTCTTTATAGTCCAACGCTCACATCCATAAATGACTACTGGGAAAACCATAGCTTTGACTAGATAGACCTTTGTTGACAAAGTAATGTCTCTGCTTTATAATGTGCTTTCTAGGTTGGTCATAGCTTTTCTTCCAAGGAGCAAGCGTCTTTTGATTTCATGCCTGCAGTCATCATCTGCAGTGATTTTGGAACCCCAAAAATAAACTCCTTACAAGGAGTGCTGAAAACCAGCACCCCCAGAGCACTTGATTTAATCCTTGCACAGGCAGAGGCCAAGTGCCAATCTGTAGTCGGTAGTGTGTATACACATTGTTCTTATTGTTGTCATTATTATTGTTTCTCCAAAACGGTCAATTTGGGGAAAACTAAAAACAAAGCAAAAATTACAATGGAGACATGTCTGTTTTTGTTCTTTAATTATTTTGTCCCTTTGTGCGTGAGGCCAGCCCTTTTCATCAAGACTTCCTTGGATACATTCTTAGAGAAAGAGAAGGAGCTGGTAGCTCCTTAAATGACTGAGATGAATTAGTCTTAATAAGAAAGAGAAAGTGTCCATGAATTCCAAGTTACCTGTGCCCTAAAAAGTTGATAGGGGACAACACAAAGATAATATAACTGTATTAACTCACCCTAAAAGAGAACAAAAATGATGCCTTTGAACACCCATTTTTATGGATAAGTTGCTTGTGCTTGTGCCCAGTAGTTATGTCATGCCCAACTCTCTGTGGCTCCATGGGTTGCAGCCTACCAGGCTCCTTTATCCATGGAACTTTCCAGGCAAGAATATTAGCATGCATTGCCATTTTCTACTCCAATTGTTAGGGTAGCATAACAAAATAGCTTCTCAGAAAGGAGAAGAGTAAAGATTAAGTGAAAACACAGTCCTTATTTATTCAGTATCTCATTTTTATATCCTTCATAACCATAATACCGGAGATTTTGAGCAACAGGAACATTTTGAACTTACAACAGGGCTTTAAGATAACACAATGTCTATTTTTTTTTAATTAATACTGATTAAAAAGGAAAATAAACTACAGAGCTAGCTCTTTAATCTGTTTTATAGCAATCTCATAGAAAATGGTAATGTTTTCTAAAATTACAACATTTTGCATATGCTAAGTTGAATGTCAAAATTGGATAACATCAGCTGCAACTGTGGTGTCAAAAATCTGATAGCAAATTTGCTGCTCCATTTTGCTTGCAACATTATACCACAGATATGCATCAATTTTTGCTCCTGGAGGACAAAACATATCCATGATTATATTCATACCTTGCTGAAGGTCATCATTGATTAAGACTTCTGATGCTGGAATCTGGAAGAATTTTTCAGAATTTGTGAGGTAAGTTTCGAATTCTCCCATTCCATTGTCAAGACTGAATGTCATTATAAACACATGTTGGAGGGGTACAGTAGCCAGCACTTCTGCTACAGAAGAAGGAATCCACAAAGTTTTATCAACGAGGGAATTTAGATTTTGTATTGGTCTCGAACTAGAACACTGTTTACATCCATAGTAACGTATTTTTCCTTGCAGAAGGAATGGTGCTGAAAGGTCAAGTATTTCCACATCTTTGTGACGAGATCTCATAGGAATTACTCTATGAAACTTGTTTGAGTGTTCTCAGATTTCACTGAGTGTATCTCCTTCTATCAAAATTAGACATTCATTTGAAAGTGGAAGAATACCATTATTTTTCACAAAATGAACAGCTACTTTTCATTTCCTTTGATCTTTAGCTAAACTGAGGTCATGTAAACTCAGAAGACTCTTTCAATCTGTTAAACTTTATTGTACTAAGTGTCATTCACTGCAAGAAGTTCCACATGAAGGTGTTCTGGTTAAGATTTTGCAAGAGGGTGTAATCAAAAGCCCCATATACAAAATAAACCATTAGATGATTTGAAGAATGGAGAAGTTAAGCTACCATTTTTATTTATCTCCATGTGGTGAATAGGAGCCTTCAGATGACATTAGAATTTATGTTGGCTTATCTTAATCTCCTGGGACTTCCCAGGCGGCACTAGTGGTAAAGAACCCGCCTGCCAATGCAGAAGACTCAAGAGATGTGTGTTTGATCTCTGGGTTGGGAAGATCCCGTGGACAAGGGCAGGGCAACCCACTCAGGTATTCTCCCCTGGAGAATCCCATGGAGAGAGGAGTCTGTTGAGATACGGTCCATGGGGTCGCAAAGAGTTGGACACTATCGAAGCAATTTAACATGCACATGCAATTTAATCTCCTAAGGAAAAAAAAAGCCATAAAAACTAAGAAACTATAGTAATAGTCTTATTGAGTTAATTTAAAAGATTCCAGATATTGGGTGTCACATACTCATAAATCATTGATTAAATCTTTCAATGGCAAATATATTAACAAATGGACTTCAACAATAAAAAATGTACTATTCAATTTAAAAGAAATGAAGTAAGGATTAAGCTAATGTATTCAACACTTAGGCACTCAAATTATGAGAAAATTGCTTCAGGTTTTCCACTAAGAAATGATAAGACATTTATTCTGCTTAGCATCAATGCCCTTATCACAGCTGATATAAATCATTATTTCAGTGCAGTTCCTAAGTGACCAAATCCACAAATGACTTGCAATTTGTTTAGAAACTAATCATTGCAATTTTCAGATTTTCTACTGGCACACCTCAAAAGGAGGCTGCGGTGTAACTGCATGAACGTCTGCAAGCAGGAAACAAACAGAATTTATGATTTTACTGCCTGTTCTACTTCAGCTGAAAATGATCAGGGGGAAGAAAATGCAGACAGGCACACAGTCAGAGGTTTAGAGAAAAACATGAGGAGGAACGTAAGGGTAAGTAGAAGCCTTTGTTGGAAATGCCTTTGGAGTAGTTTGTATTTCTATTTTTTGCGATAGTGTTTTACATGATATGTGGGGTATTTGTTAAGCAAAATGGATCCTCCTAGGAAATCACTGATAACTCTTCTGAAGACACTGCCCTCCTAGTATGGTTGAATTTAATAAATAGAACCGAACCTACAGACAGTGTGGGTCTCTATAAAATAAATCTCCTGAAATGTATTTATAGAAATAAAAAGGGGAAAGAAGAGTTGAAGTCCTTTTTGTGTGTCCATAAGGAGAAATCCCTACATATGCTGTCTGTACCGGGAAACACACTAGGCCACATCCCTTCACTTTAGTCTGCATTATGTGTCTAATAATGTAATTTCAGTACTGAAAACATGTATTTGTTCATAAGCTAATAAAAACACCTTACAAACATACTCATTTTGAGAAAAAGATTCACATTCATAATAGGGATATGAATTTTACCTGGCAGATAGACAGCAGTCATCAACCCCCGACGTAGGGATACTGTTGACCTACACAACTTATTTCCTGTAAAATATTTTGCTACGCTGTGCTGTGTGCCAAGAAGCTGAGATCTTTAAAGGACAAAAGCAGAAAATGAGTTTTGCTTGCAAAGTATTTCTGATGTATTGTTTTGAATGCCACCATAAAATCAACAAGAACCAAAAAAAGCTTTTAGAAAATGTATTGTTGAAGTTTATTTCTTTTCAACTAAAGTGCTTAAAGAACCCTTCTTTAGCAGATGGACTGCTACAGGCAGGAAAATAACATATATTTGAAACAGCACACCATATTGTGTGTGTCAGGGGGAGTTCAACAGGCTAAATTAATATATGATGGTTTTCTCTTCCCCCTCCTTGTGTAACACCTGCTGTGATGAGTTTGAATTCTGAGCATTTCTAGCTCTCAGTATTAGAATATGGTAAGCTTAAACAGTAAATATTGGCTTCTCCCCTGCTTTACAGAGAATTTCTGTGCATTTTGTGGACACCCTGCCATGGTTTCTGCTAGTGGGGTGCAGAGGAACCCAAAACCAATCACAGCAAGTGGGAGGTTTAAACTACTGTCTTGATGAAAAAAATATTATGTTCATAAAAGCAAAATTATTTACTGAGGCGTTCCACCTGCCAAGTATTGAAAGAGTAAATGATAAATATTTTCCCCAGATATTATAAATTGCAAGCATATTTGAAAATGATATTTCCTTATACCTACAAATATATACACTGTTGAAACCACAAGAAGAAGCTCCTCCTCATTTTGTTAATTAATTAATTTCAAGCACAGTTGACTTCATAACTCTGAACTTTTCAACTAAACAGAAAAATGTTTAATTTCATAAGTAAACATACATATGAGATTTTTTTCATTTTTTAAAGCCAGTTTTTTTTTAAATAATTTGCAACTGGAGTACCCAGGATCATTGTGAGAACAGATATTGATTAACATCATGAAAAAAAAAATATAAGACCAGTGTCCATAAAAAAGATTTGAAGTCTTGGAAAATTCACCAATTGATGTCAGTTTCACTAATTGCTTTGTTCCAGTACTCTTGCCTGGAAAAAAATCCCATGGACGGAGGAGCCTGGTGTGCTGCAGTCCATGAGGTGGCTAAGAGTGGACATGACTGAGCGACTTCACTTTCACTTTTCACTTTCATGCACTGGAGAAGGAAATGGCAACCCACTCCAGTGTTCTTGCCTGGAGAATCCCAGGGACGGGAGAGCCTGGGGGGCTGACGTCTATGGGGTCGCACAGAGTCGGACAGGACTGTAGCAATTTAGGAGCAGCAGCAGCAGCAGAATCTCTAACCACAGGATTTCTGGCTCTACCATTTCAGCACCTCTGCTTTTGTGAATTTTGCCCATTACCTCCAGGTGGCCAATTAGCCAACCCCCACCAGTCCCATTTTCTCTAGCGTCACACTTGCAGATTTTCCTCCTTCCCAGGAGACTTAAGTGACTTCTCTACTACTCAGTCACCAAATACTGGCTCAATCTGTTAACCATGCCTTCTTTCTAAAAGACTTCTTCCCACAAGTTTAAGTCCTATTCATATGATAGTTACTCTCCAGTTTGTATCAACTTTAAGTTCATGTATTCACCTGCCAATTTGACATCTCCACATAACTGTCCACACAATCTAACCTCACAATTGACATGTCCAAAATAAACTCTCCCGCTAAAAATCTTCTCTACCTTACTCCCACTTAGCAACACTGTTCATGAATACCTACAGACAAAATACAAAGATCTGATTGAGTTTTTCCTTGTCCTTGCTCCCTTAATCCAGCAACAGTTTCTGTTGACGCAAACTCCAAATCATCTCCCAAATCTGTCCTCTTCTCTCCATCTTCACTGTTACAAACCTTCTTCAGAACCCCATTACTGTTATATTGGGTCACTACATTAATCTTTTTATCCTGTCCTTTATACTCCATGCCAGGCACCAGTTAGGGTGATCTATGTTGAGTAAATCAGACCAGAGTATTCTCCTTCCTAAAAAAAAAAGAAAAAAATCAATGTTTTCTTCCTTTGGCTTATGAGGCAATATGTGAACTAGCTTGGCTCTCTAGATTCATCTCATGCAATGATATCCATTTTTACAATGTGCTGGCCACCCTGGCCATCTTCTATTACTCCAACAAGTCATGCTCTTTCCAAATACACATCTTTACATTAGCTATTCTCTTGGTCTGGAAAGGTCTTTGCCCAGATCAGTGCAATCTTATTCTTCTGATTTAGACTTTGGATTAAATTTTCCTTCCTAAAAGAATGCTACCCTGGACACCAAATTTTAAATAGACTCCCTCTCCCACTCCACACCAAACACTCAATAAGATCCCACCATGTTTTACAGCATTTGTCACCAGTGATTTATATTTTGTATTCTATTAGAAGACATTTTACACGTGTTCCTTTCCTGTTGTGTTTGTTGCTAAGTCCTAGCATCTTGAACAGGGCTTGAAACATAATATATGCTCAATAAATGTTGTTGAATAAATATGCATGTTAGAATGTTAGGGGTACCTACAAGAAAGTTCCAACTGAGGATGAGTATGGTCAGCTTTGGAGTTGTTTCTTTTTTTAATATGTAAAATGACCTTTGACTTTGTTCATTTACTTTCCCTGGTTTCAGTCTTGTCCCCATCCATCACTGAGTGGCCGCAGGTGGGGCTTTGGATAAATGCTTATGTTCTCTGTATGCATTTCTTTAAATATAAGATATAGATTTATATTTGTCCATTTGATACATTAAATAATGTCTAAATCTCCACTCTGTGCCAGATACTAGACTGGGCACCCAGAATACAGCAGTAAACACTTTATGCAAAAATTCCTGCCTTCAGAGATTTATATTCTATCAGGAGGATATGAACCACAGTCAAGAAAAATAAGCCACATATATAGCATGTAGATAGTGGTAAATGTTAAGCATAAAAATAAAAATAGCAAAGAAGTATAGGGATCCAGAATTGGTGGGGGGGAGTATTATACTTTTTAACTAGAGTGTCCATAAAAGATGCCATTTAAGCAAAGACATGAATTAGGTGGAGTGAGTCATCCAGGTGGCTCAGAATCTTGCAGAGAGAACAAGTGCAAAGACTATCCTGACAGAGAAGCCAACAAGGAGGACAGCCTGGCTGCAGAGGGATGAGTGAGAGGGAGGAAGGCAGGAGATGAGGTCAGAGAGGGCTGGACTGGAGGCAGAACACAGGAAGTCTTTGGGAAGAGCACTGGGTTTTATGCCTGTGAGATAGGGCAGCAATGGAGAGCTTGAGTGAAGGAGAAAATTGATCCGACTCCCTTTTTTTCTCAGCAAAATTTTTTTTAACTGAAGTATAGTTGCAGTTCGATGTTATATAAGGTAACAGTGTACAATTTAGGGATTCACAGTTTTTAACGGTTACACTCTATTTATAATTGCTATAAAATATTGGTTATATTCCCTGTGTTATATAATATTTTCTTATAGTTTATTTTATGCCTAATATCTTGTGCTTCTTAATTCCCTACCCAGACATTTCCCCTCCCTCCTCCCCTCTGGTAAAAACTAGTTTGTTCTATCTGTGAGTCTGTTTCTTTTTTGTTACATTCACTAGTTCATTGTGTTTTTTTAGATGCCACATAGTTCAGTTCAGTTCAGTTCATTTCAGTCGCTCAGTCGCTCAGTCGTGTCCGACTCTTTGCGACCCCATGAATCCCAGCAGGCCAGGCCTCCCTGTCCATCACCAACTCCCGGAGTTCACTCAGACTCACGTCCATCGAGTCAGTGATGCCATCCAGCCATCTCACCCTCTTCGTCCCCTTCTCCTCCTGCCTCCAATCCCTCCCAGCATCAGAGTCTTTTCCAATGAGTCAACTCTTCACTTGAGGTGGCCAAAGTACTGGAGTTTCAGCTTTAGCATGATTCCTTCCAAAGAAATCCACATATATAGGATAAAATAAAATATTTGTCTTTCTTTCCATGTTGCTGCAAATGGCAAAATTTTATTCATTTATATGACTGAGTAGTATTCTGTTGTGTGTGTGTGTGTGTGTGCACTCAGTCATGTCCAACTCTTTGTGACCCTATGGACTATAGCCCTCAAGGTTCCTCTGTCCATGGGATCTTCCAGGCAAGACTATTGGGGTTGGTTACCATTTCCTTCTCAGGGATCTTCCCCACCCAGGATTCAAATTCATGTTTCCTGAATTGACAGACAGATTTTTCACCACTGATCCATCTGGGAAACCCATTCCATTATATATATATATATATATATATATATATATATATATATATGTATATCTCACATTTTCTTTATCTATTCATCTATTGATGGACACATATATGTATACATTATTTATTATATATTATTTATTTTACAAATATTTTTAAAAATCACCACAAAATACATTTTTGCATTGGAAATTTTACCCAATTGTATTTTCTTTCCCTGAACAATATTTTCATATATATTTACTAATAAGCAAACACAGAGTTTTGCTAGCTTTTGTGAAGGGGGAGAGCACAATGTTTTAATTAGGGTATGCTTGCCTATGAAAGGTACTGAAGTGATATTCTGTAGAAGTCACTAACATTGATTTACTAGCTTGGCATTGTTGCAATCAATTTCAGATAAGGGAAATATTGACAAAGGTAGAAGATGGTCATTCCTCTGGAAACCAGTTATCTTGAAAGTATTCAAAGAAAGTGACACAGAAACCAACATGAAGGAGCAAAAATAAACATAATAAAATAATAAAAGGTTTATATATTAATTTCTCACAAAAAATAAAAAATATATCACCACAAAAGTAAGCTCTTATCTTTGAATAGTTACATAAGTACATTTTGATGATCTGTTTTTAATTACATATAGCTATATTTTGCAACTTTTTTTTTAATTTAGAAAGCTTCTGTAACCAAAGGAGATTCCATATTAACTTTGTAAAACACTAATTACAAATATCTGTAGTAGTAAGTATAATAACAAAATAAATATAATATATTTTATAAATAATATAATTAGTTAGGTACTCCCTCTCCCACTGAAATCTGAAGTTAAGGGTACTAGTTTATTGAAGTACTTTCTTTTTAATTTGTATTTGTCCTTACAAGGTCTGAGGGCTTCCCTGGTAGCTCAGTTGGTAAAGAATCTTCCTGCAATGTGGGAGACCCCAGTTCAATTGCTGGGTTGGGAAGATCCCCTGGAGAAAGGAAAGGCTACTCACTCCAGTATTGAGGCCTGGAGAATTCCATGGACTGTATAGTCCATGGGGTCGCAAAGCTGGATATGACTGAGCGACTTTCACTTCACATAGAAGGATTGAAAGCATTCTAGGCAGAGGCATAAAATTGTTAGTACCTGGAAACACAGGCACAAACTAGATAAAGTAGAAAATACTTTAGAAACAGGGATTCGATTGAATGTCAAACTATTATATTCTCCCTCACTGAAGACCTCACTGATCTTAATTAATGATTTTTCCATTACAAGCTCAAAGCTTTCCCTTTAATAATTGAAAAACAAAAGCCTTTATTTAAATTTTATAAATGTACATCTTTTCTGTCCTTCCTCTTCTACCTGTGAAATTTAGTCCAGTTCAGAAAATTACCTCAATTTTTAGATCATCTTTCTAATTCTTTAAAATGGACATTTAAAACCAAATACTTTTCCAAAACACTGTTGCTTTTCTCCTTTGGACTTGAGCACTTTGTTTAGGAGGAGGAAGGGTAAAGATGAGGAGAAAAGGAGGATGTAGCAAATTAAGGGAAAAAAATTAAGCCAAGATCATAATGTGGTGAGCAGCTGTACTAATAAATGCCAATTGAAACTTTCTTGCCATTATGTCTAGTTGAAGCAGAATGCAATCAGTGACAAGAAAAATTCTTACCCACATTCTCATTTTTCTGATCCCTATTTCTCACATCATAATTATCAGTATCAGACCTTGCATCTTGCCTCTGTTCTCTCAAGGTCATCACAGGGCTGCTGAAGGCCTGAGCCTCTCTGCCTCCAGCATCTCCTTTAGTTTTCTCTCTCCTCTTTCATTGTTTTCTCTCTGCAGGCTCAATTTGAACAGAAACTCAACCCACTAGGCAGGCACAGTCAGTTAGCAAGTGATAAGAAGCTATCAGCCTCAAAAAAAAAAAAAAAAAAAAAGACAACTAAATGGTATAAAAGCAGTGAGGAGGAGCTGTGTGGAAATGTAATACTTTGGTTCAGCTTTTCTCTGTGGATTTAATCATTTCAACGTCCTCACTTACCCTCTGCTGTCCTTCCAAGTAGATTAGCCTCTATTATCAGTTCTCAGGAACCAGGACAGAGAGTGAACCAGGAGAGAGCAGGTGCAGCTGTGCAACAGAGTGGAAGAACCGCCATTCCACCAGGCTCAGGGCAGGACTGAAGAAGCAGATGGCTAGGGTTCCAGCTACTTTGCAGCACCAAGTTTCATGCTGACCCTTTGAGATAAACCACCAACAGGAAAAATGTGCCCTGACTGGATGAAAGCAAAGCAACCCACCACAGCCTGCTCCTTTTGTGGTAGAGAGGATTTCCCAGCCCAACACTTGTGCAGAAGGGATCTCAAGTCATCCTCTAGTAATCTTGGCCACATTGTAATATTATGATAATATCATTAGCATTGTGGCTTTGATCCATCCCTGCCCCATGTGGGTTCACTTCGGTGCTCATGGAAAAGATTCAAAATGGCGCCTGGTGGAAACGCAAGAATCACAGATGACATGCTTCTAGGAAAGGGGAAATGCAGTTACCCTCATCTAAACCCCAAAAAACTAACCCCGTATTAAAAATCTAAGCTATCCCTGCAACGTGTAACTCACTCTACAGGAATGCCTGTGTGCTCTCCCACACATGCTGCTGCTGCTGCTGCTAAGTCACTTCAGTCGTGTCCAACTCTGTGCGACCCCATAGACGGCAGCCCACCAGGCTCCCCCGTCCCTGGGATTCTCCAGGCAAGAACACTGGAGTGGGTTGCCATTTCCTTCTCCAATGCATGAAAGTGGAAAGTGAAAGTGAAGTCGCTCAGTCGTGTCTGACTCTTAGCGACCCCATGGACTGCAGCCTACCAGGCTCCTCTGTCCATGGGATTTTCCAGGCAAGAGTACTGGAGTGGGGTGCCATCGCCTTCTCTGCTCCCACTTATACTGTGCTTCTAATAAACTCTGTGCCTGCTTTGCAATCTTGATCTCTTTGTCAAATATTTTATTCAAAGAATACAAGGACTGAGATCCTTTTGCTCATAGGAAACAGGACCAGCGCTCTCATCATCTGGGCACTTAGTCTAAAAGAATGGGCTCATTTGATTTCATGTTTACTTCACGCATCTATGATAGCCCATCCTGTTTACAGAAAAGATTACAAAAGATCATAGACTTTAATTAGCTAATATTGGTTTTTTTTTTCAAGATTTTTATTAGACTGCAGGGGTATCTGTATTATCTTTAAAGGTCAGGTTTCAAATTAAGACAAAGATGGAAAACTGGTGGCCCATGGGTTGCTATATGGCTGTCACACAAACTTTCTCTGGCAGACCCTGTGTTTTTATAAAAACTGAGTTGAAATCCTTTCAGACAGTGCACACAATTATGCTCTCTCCATCCCCCATTCTTCCCTATTATTTTGTACTCGACCTGACCCACACACTAGTTTATCTGTCTGTCTATTACAGATATTTCAGATAGAACCCTCACAGTCTTTCAATCTATGTTGATCCGGGTGTGCCAAGAGAGGAAATTTGAAACCATTGTATGTTTCTATCTGTTCAACATCAATTTACTTGTACAGACAGAACTTTTCAGGTTTCCATGTTCCATATACTTCATCTCAGTTTACCAGAGGAACAAAGAGCTAATGACTTACATTTCTAATTGTTTCATTATAATTTAACTTCTCTTGCTGTCTACACAGAAAGGTGGCCAACTATCACTTTTTCTCTGTCCTTCAAATAATGGATAATTATTAATGATTTTATTTGAGATTGAAATATTTAAAAGCCATATGCATAATTGATAATTTCCTTTGACCTATTAATCAATTAATGGTTCAGTGTGCATATTCATGTCTATCCTGTGGTATATTTTAGCAATCAACACATGGGACTGATAGAAATATTCTCATATGGAGCTGAGCACAATGCATGAACTTCTTTTAGATTCTTTCATCCATTCACCTGACTCACCTATGCCATTTTATCCCTGAACACTGTAGGGAGAGTGTTCACTTTTCTTATAGGTACCGTGGCTGGTCCAATAAGTAAAGTGATGTAAGACAGATCAACAGGAGAAAAACTGAAGTATAATAACATGTATATCCCTTACATATGTGAGAGTGATCCAGTAAAACTGAGTAAGTCCCCAAAGTGGCAGAGCCCTCACCTAATAACATCTTCAGCTAGATAGCAGATGTTAGAAGTGGGGAGTCAGGTGTGGGAGGTTACCAGGAAAAGCACGCTAAAAGAGGTTAAGATTGTTAAGCATATTTAAGTCTATTTCCTTCTGCATAGAAGGAAATAGTGTTACAGAATTGGTCAACCAGACACATGCTGGGGTCCCAGCCCGGGCAGAGACCTCCCTCTTGTCTCAGCCAGAGAGGTTCTTTTTCTGATGAGATTTGCACAGCCAATAACAAACGCTATGCTGAAACTAGAACAACTCAAGCTTTATTAAATGGTCAAAAAATGGAGAAATGGGACTTTAGTTCACAAATCAACTCAACCCAATTTGAGTGAGACAAACTTGGATGGAGACACCAATTTGGATGGACAGCAAATATATAGGAGGGTCAAGGTAAAAGGGAGAGATTGGGAAAGAGTGGGAGAAATAAATATCATGAGTTAACCAGGAACAAGGATGTGATTTGGACCGAAAACTAATACAACTCACCTTTTCAGTCCTTTTTTGGACCTCTCTGATTGCTGTCATGGCAATTGTTAGCTCTCATGGTGCTGACAGGTGTGCCATTTAAGTAATGATTTATAATGAGTGTATAATGAGGCTCATGGTCTGCTGGAACTCAAATCTTCTGCCATCTTGGGCCTAGTTGTTTCTAACTGGTTCTTGTTTTATTCTCTTTGCAGCTTCCTCCTGAAACTTAGGTAAGAGTAATTAGCTTCTGTTTGAGAGAGGGCAGGGGTATGTTTCTGGGTAACAGAAACAGCCTTGGCACAATAGGAGTTTTTAGAGATAACTTCATCTCCCTCTTCCTGGTACAGTGAGGGAGAGGCCCTTATAAATATATATATTTATACATGTAAGTGTCTCTTACAAAAGGATAACTTCTCAGTTTTCAAAGCTTCTCCTATGTCTGCAGTTTCTTAAAAATAATCAGCCTAAAATAATCCTTATGCCAATAAAGATCTTTTAGCATGGCAAAATATGCTCTCCTGTAAAACTCAAGGATTTGGTACTCATAATAAGCCAGTTTGTCTTCATCTCCTTCATGCACTCTTTTCATCCTTATATCCATATCTTTATTCAGCCTAAAATGAATTTATTTTCCACTTGACAAATTCGCATTCATTTACCTTGAGCACAACTTGATTTTTTCCTTACAATGTTGTCCCTAAATAATGTTATCTTCAGGGTAATTACTCCTTAGTTTTATTTTAGGATTCTAAATTACTAAACATTTGTGTATTTTATTTTGAATCATTTTCCCCAGATGTTTTCTATATTTGTTATACATTCTGAATTAGATTTTAGGTTCCATGAAGTCAAGAGCTGTATGTCTTCTATGTCTTTATAGTGTTAAAAACTGAAAGTTCAACCTAGAAATTAGGAGATATCATTGATTTTATTGGGATTCCCTCATAGCTCAGTTGGTAAAGTGGCTGCCTGCAATGCAGGAGACCTGGTTTTAATTCCTGGGTTGAGAAGATCAGGCAATTCATGAATCCAGCAGCATCCTATCTGGCAATTATAAGGGCTTTCTGAGCAGCTGTACAGAATGGAAGAATTTATAGGAAGACTAGTGAGGCAAGGGAAAGGAAGAAAAAGAAAAGAGAGAATTATTCTTAGGCTAGGACATCTTTGGGGGAGCTTGGAGCGTAGGCAAAGGGTTTTATCATGCATGCTGCCGCTCCTTCCTCTGTCTGATGGACTCATTGATTACATTTCTGGTGAAGGTCCAGAGTACTATGAGGTTAGGTATAAAATCTAGATTTGGCATTATGTGTACGAGTGACACCATTATGGGCCTGTGGTTTTTCTCTTTAACAGTAGCCACCTATAGCTACTCTGATTCTTAGAGTATTCTAAAAGAATTACATATTCATATTTTGTTTCTTCATACCCCACAAACCATCAACACGATTCAGTTATTACAAACATTTAGTCTCTTATCTCCTAAATGGGTTTACCAGGTAGTGCTAGTGCTAAGGAAACTATCTGCCAATGCAGGAGACTTAAAAGACACAAGTTCAATCCCTGGGTCAGGAAGATCCCCTGGAGGAGGGCACGGCAACCCACTCCAGTATTCTTGGGCTTCCCTGGTGACTCAGCTGGTAAAGAATCTGCCTGCAATACAGGAGACTTGGGTTCAAACCCTGGATCAGGAAGATCCCTTGGAGAAGTAAATGGCTACCAACTCCAGTATTCTTGCCTGGAGAATCCCCATGGACAGAGGAGCCTGGTGGGCTACAGTCCAAAGGATCGCAAAGAGTCAGATATGATGAAGCAACTTATCACCTAATCTCCTAAACTGCCTAATTGTCGTTGTGTTGTTGTTGTTTAGTCACTCAGTCATGTCCAACTCTTTTGCTACCCCATGGTCTGTAGCCCACCGGACTCCTCTCTCCATGGGATTTCCCAGGCAAGATTACTGGGATGGGTTGCCATTTATAATGGCTTACAAAATAAAAAACACAAATCTTTTTGTAATATATTTTGATTTGTAGTTTAGAAAAGATAATTGCCACTCATCCCTACCTAAAATCCCACCTAACAGTGCTGGAGTTATGCAACATTTGCTTGGTTGGATTCCAGAACATGGATGAGGCTACTTAAACTAATGGTCAAGTCACAGGGAAGAACAGTCGAAAATCATGAGCATGGTTTCTGAATAGTACTTCTATTTGGCTGGAGCTAAAAGAAGGAGTGAAGTGTGGGAACAGAGCCACCATGCTCCTCCACTTCTCTCCAAGAAGCAGATGTTATAAACTACCCCAATTTTTCATTCTGGAATAGTTGTGGCAGGTTTTGCAGATCACAGAACCTTGTGTTTCATGAAAAGTGAAAGTCATTCAGTTGTGTCTGACTCTTTGCGATCCCATGGACTATACAGTCCATGGAATTCTCCAGGCCAGAATACTAGAGTGGGTAGCCTTTCCCTTCTCCACGGGATCTTCCCAACCCAGGGTTCGAACCCAGGTCTCCTACATTACAGACATTGAGCCACAAGGGAAGCCCTGGGTTTCATGATGCTGGTTGTAAAGTAAAATGCCAGCCTCAGCTTATAACTCTTGGGGTGAGCAGAAGGATGGATTATCCATTTGGAGAGTCATGTTTCTGTGTTATTGCTGATTGTATTAACAGGAGAAAAATATCTGAACTTTTGGCTAGTTGTATACCCTCCAGGTCAATTGGAAAGAGTTCTTGTTATTGGAATTCAGGACCCAAGGCACTTAGCAATAAGTATTACCATATACTCCTAAACCATTATTCCCTGTAAGTTTAGTTTCCTCAATAACCATACTGGGATGGATAAATGTGCTATGTGGAAGGATTTATTGATTCCTAGCTCTTGGGGCCATAATATATTTTAAAAAGTCTAATATTTAGACCAAATACTGTACTATTTGTATAAAACTTAATGGTATATTTATTGAAAGTTCTATAACTTGATGCAGGTATATATTTTAGGGTATTTCAGAGTACATATTTGAGAGTTTTAACTTTGTAAAGAGCACAATACAAAGAAGAGAGGTTTATATGATACCCAAGGGATTATGTCTGATTGGAAAATAGAGGTGCATTAATGAGAAACTTCTAGATAATGATGGGGAAGAAAGCTATATTGTAGAATCTTTCTTGGGCAGCTATTTTTTTTTAAAGCAATAAAAATATTTACCATATGTTAAAAAAGAAATGTCAGGCCCCTAATAGAGTTATTAATGCTAAAATCGAGACTTAATACATATATAACCTAGCTGAAATTACAACTTTCCTCAGGAATATAACCCTAAATAGTCAGTGTGAAATTTTCTGGTCAACACCAGTGAGGGTTCTCTCTATCTCCACTGAATGAAGATGAAGTAATCCGCCTAAGAAGACCACTTTGTCCCCAAACAGAGATGACCTAATCTGAATTGTGTTTTTTGTTTATTACCTCTTTGTCCTGCCTCTGAAAACCTTTCCCTTTCTGTGGACCATTGCAGTTCCACTCTACTCACTAGATGGGAGGCTTCCGGGTCCATGAATCATTCAGTAAAGCTTAGTATATTTTTAAATTTTACTTTGGTGAACTTTCTTTTTTGTTACACCATCAACAGCAACCATATAAAGAGCTACGATATAACTTGGAATAAATCTAGTCAAAAGATAGAGATAAAAATTGCTATAAAACTCTTAACCCAATCTTGTTCCTGAGAAGGGGGTCAGCCAACTCTAAGAATTTTTACTGAATTCAAAAATCTGTGGAAAAACAAGCACTTCATTCTCACTAATATGCCCACACCTATAGAAAGAGTAAACCATGCATTTTTTTTTTTAATTGGAAGATAATCGCTCTATGGTATTATGCTGGTTTCTGCCATACATCAACTTGAATCAGTCACAGGTATGCATATGTCCTTTCCATCTTGAACCCCCTTCCCACCTCCCACCCCATCCCACCCCTCTACATTGTCACAGAGCACTGGGTTGTCTCCCTGTGTCACACAGAACATTCTCAATTGTTATCCATTTTCCATGTGTTGTGTGCTGTGCTTAGTCGCTCAGTCACATCTGACTCTGCAACTCCATGGACTGTAGCCCATCAGGCTCCATTGCCTATGAGGATTCTCCAGGCAAGAATACTAGAGTGGGTTGCCATGCCCTCCTCCACGGGATCTTTGCAACCCAGGGATTGAACCCAGGTCTCCTGCATTGCAGGAGGATTCTTTACCATCTGAGCCACCGGAGAAGTCCATCTATTTTACATATGAAAGTGTATAGGTTTCCATGCTACTGTCTCAATTCATCCCACCCTCTCTTTCCCCCACTGTGTCCATAAGTCTGTTCTCTATGTGTCTCCATTGCTGCCCTGCAAAAAGGTTCATTGGCGCCGTCTTTCTAGATTCCATATGCATGCATTAGTGAATGAGGCAAACATTTGTTAGAATTCTCACTAGTGTTTGAAAATCTGCAGAGAAACTGGGGGAAAGAGCCTTTGTTACTGGGAAAGACAAAGTATAATGGGGAAAGTGAACAGCTGGAGTCAGGTGTTTAAATTCTCAGCTATCACCCCATAGGAACCAGCTCTGGCAATGTGGAATAAACCCTATGGCAGTAAATTTACCAAACTTCACATGAGAGCCAGTGGTTTTCAATGGACTGCACAGAGTTTCCACTGAGTTCTCTCCCTTCCCCTCCTTAGTCTTCATCGGACAGAATGCACTTGAAACCAATAAAAAAATGTTGATGTTTGGACAGAGATGGTCCTGTTGACTTAAGTACATGATGAGACAAATGCCAGGACACCTGTGTAATAAAATCACAGGTAAAAAATAATAATAATAATTCCATGCCGAAAACAAAGAACTCAGACCAGAAGCCAGCAAAAACAGAGGAAATGAAACAAACAAACAAAAAAAAAATGATTGCAAAAAATAAGAACACAGGTAAAATACCTGAATGATATCATTTATCAAACTAAGATAGATTTAGCAAAGTAAGATCCAAAAAGCAAATTAATAACAGAGATTGAGGATTCCTCTGACAACCAGAGTAAATGGAAAGGAAACCATAAAAGTAAAACAATGAAAGAAAACAGTGAGGAAAACAAAGATAATGTGACTTAAAGATAACTTTTCCTTAAATAGAAAGTCCAACAAACAAACAATTAATTCTACTTCAACATTAAAAAATTCCTTGCAGATATCTGGAAATAAATAAATCTTTTTATTAAAATATATGATTTTCAGGAAACACTAAGAAAAGTAATTTAAATTAGAAATATTCTGGGTAAGCTGTTAAATTTCAAAAGTAAAGAAAAAAATATGTTAAGCACTCAAACTGAAAAAAAAGGGGGAGAATAAATCAAGCTGGCTTCAGGCTTTTCCAAATTAATATCTCTTTGCAAGAGAAATTTTTTTAACATCTCCAAAATTTTCAGGATGTAAAATTATGACCCAATAATATTCTAAGCAATCAGAAACACCAAAGGTTCTTCACTATACCATGGTATGTTGTATTAGATCCTTATCACTTCTGTAACAAATGATCACAAAATCAGTGGCTTTAAACAATACAAATTTACTTTCCAGGGGGACAGAAGTCCAAAATTAGTCTCATGGGTCTAAAATCAAAGTGTTAAATAGTGGAATGTGATTTCAAATCTACTTGTCTAGGGGAGAAATGAAGTTGTTTCTAAGAGCGAATCTGTTTTGATCTAAGAATGAAGTTGTTTTGATTAGTAAAGTTGTTTTGATACAAAAGGGAAATTGTTGTATCATCCATGATTGCTGACAAGTGCTGAGTAAGCTGCTGAGAGGCACCACTGGTTGCTTACCAGTAAGAACATAAGAAGAAACAACCATGGCAAGGGACATTTAGAATACAAATACCCGCAGCTCGTGATGAGTATTCAAGAGTGTGTGATCTGGGCAAGGTGACTCCCGCTGATCTAAGTAGCTCTTTGAAGACTTTGGGGCACCAGCTCATGCCTGGAAAATGAATGTTTGGCCACAGTGAAAACCATGTAGTGGCCTCAGAAGGTTGTCTTGCCTGTCAACACCTACATCTTCATTCCCTCGCATAAGGAGGGAATAAGCAATAAGGAAATTATTCCTCTAGCAATAAGGAACATTTATTCTTATGCCAGCAGTTGGACATCAACATTTGGTTGGCTAAACTGACTCTCCTAAGAACAAGGGTTCAACTTGGTAGAAGGGTTCACCTTGAACTATATTTGGCTTTTATTCCTTTCATCTTCCCTTACTTGGATCAATAGTTATTAATCTATCATTGGTTTGGAATATGGTATTTCTCTATTGGCTTATTACGAGACATTACCTTGCATGTTATTGGCTTATGAAATTATTATACAAGTTCTGCAGTAACTTGTGTTAAGTAAAACATTGGCAAAGATAATCGCAGTCTCTGAGCATAATTTGTCCCCACCCACCACCCTCCCCCCCAAAAAAAACCCCACAAGATGTTCCTTTTGGAGGTTCCAAAGAAGAACTGAGTTCTTGCTTCCTTCAGCTCCTAGAGGCTTCTGGCTTTTCTTGGATGGTGACAATATGTCTCCAATCTCTTCTTTCTCTACATTGTCTTCTCTTTCACTGTACTTTGACTGCCTCCCTCTTATAAGGACACTAATGGTTACACTGGACCCATCTAGATAATGTGGATAACTAAATCTCAATTCGCTATTGTTCAGCCCCTCACAAAATCTCAATATCTTTGATTTAATTACATTTCTAAAATCTCTTTTGCCATATTAGGTAATATATTGCTATGACTGAATATGTGTGTCCCCATAAATTCACAGATTGAAATTTAATCCCTAATGGGATAATATGTGTAGGTAGGGCCTTTGTAAAGTGATTAGGTCATAAGGGAGAATTGTCATGAATGGATAAGTGTCTTTATAAAAGTGGTCCCAGAGAGCTGCATCTCCCTTTCCATCATGGGAAGTTACAGCCAAAAGATGGTCACAGACACTGAATCTGCCAATACCTCCACCTTGTACTTCCTAATCTCTAGAAATGCGAAGAAAAAAATTACTTTTTTCTTTTAAGCCACCCAGTCTATGGTATTTTGTTAATAGGAGCCCTAAAATATTCAGATACATATTCATAGGGTTCTAAGAATTAAGATGTAGATATATCATAAGTCCTTGGAAAGAAAGTTATGACCAACCTAGATAGCACATTCAGAAGCAGAGACATTACTTTACCAATGAAGGTCCGTCTAGTCAAGGCTATGGTTTTTCCAGTGGTCATGTATGGATGTGAGAGTTGGACTGTGAAGAAAACTGAGCACCTAAGCATTGATGTTTTTGAACTGTGGTGTTGGAGAAGACTCTTGAGAGTCCCTTGGACTGCAAGGAGATCCAACCAGTCCATTCTGAAGGAGATCAGTCCTAGGTGTTCATTGGAAGGACTGATGCTAAAGCTGAAACTCCAATACTTTGGCCACCTCAAGTGAAACGTTGGCTCATTGGAAAGACTCTGATGCTGGGAGGGACTGGGGTCAGGAGGAGAAGGGGATAATAGAGGATGAGATGGCTGGATGGCATCACCAACTCGATGGACCTGAGTTTGAGTGAACTCCGGGAGTTGGTGATGGACAGAGGCTTGGTGTGCTGTGATTCATGGGGTCGCAAAGAGTCGGACACAACTGAGCGACTGAACTGAACTGAACTGATAACATAATAGGGCCATATCATAGATATTCTCAACATTTAAGGATTAAAATCAAATGAATTAAAAGATTAATCAAAGTAATATCCTCCCAGGTTTTGAAGAAATTTTAAAGAGATGAACAGAAATTCATTCATTAGGCAATTTAATTACAAAGTTAAAACTAATCAACTGTATGGTGACACAGCATTTTGTAAATGTTACAAAACTTGATAAAGATTAAATAACTATCACAATAAATAGCAATGGATTATGAGATGTTAGTAATAGGTAGCGGAATGTTAATGTTCAGCTAATGTATAATAATAAGTCAAATTCTATGTTTAAAAATATTTTGTTGATCTTAGTACTTTTAAGAAACAATATCACTTAGGGAAAGAAATACATTTATTTATTGTCAGTTTAAAATAAAAGTCTGGTAAATGTGCTTTCAATATACTACAGTGATTTCTCTGGAGATGCAAAGTAGTTGTGTAGTTCTTGAACAACAACAACAACAACAAAATCAATGGTGTCAAAAGAGATTTTAGTTACATTCTTTACTAAGAAGTATAATCATTCACAGACAGACTAAGCAACATAAAGTACCCTTTTTTAAGATCTTCTATTGCAATATGTTACTTTTCCTGCACAGTTTTACCCACGCTTCTTAGATTATTCTTTGCAAGATTCAGATTTTGCAAGTAGTCCACTAAAAATGTCTGTATTCTTTATCTGAGTTTGTCATCTACTGGGCAAACCCTCAAAAAGTATTTTAATCTGAAAAAATATGCATTTCAGAAATTTACAAATCAAACATTAATTTGTCATAATTCAATATAATTTATGTGGTTATATATATATATATGGAGAGAGAGAAATTAAGTAATATAAATTAATCTATTCAAAGTTACTTTCTTAATCACATGTATTACTGTCTTAATTATTCAGTTGTTTTTTGCACTTAAAATAACATGTAGTAGTTTTTGGTGGAAATATTTGTATTCTGCATAAATGTTTTCCATAATATGCAAATTTTGCTATAATTCCTGCCAAATGGAAAAGTTCCATTTGTTGTTGTTATTGTTTATTCGCTAAATTGTGTCCAACTCTTTTGCAACCCCATGGACAATAGCCCTCCAGGCCACTCTGTACATGAAATTTTCCAGGCAAGAATACGGGATTGGGTTGCCATTCCTTCCTCCAGGGGATCTTCCTGACCCAGGGATCAAACTCACATCCCTTACATTGCAGGTGGATTCTTTACCACTGAGCCACCAGGAAAATGTTCTATAATCATGCTCATTATATTGTTTGGCTAATCCATCGGTGTTAGACATTGCATCTCTAAAAATTGAACTATGCTTTCAACTATCATATGACATTATTTTTTCTCATTTACATATAGTTTCTATTCTACAACACTAATTTTAAAATCAGATTATAATTCTGAATATTTAATATTACTGCTTAATATACATTTCTATTCTTTCATGTTTCCCTGTACTACATGAAAAACATGCCACTATTAGATACATTGTTTTATATCTCCAAAGAGTTTGAGATATACACAATATAGAGAATCCTTTGAAATTGAATGAAGTAACCAAATTCTAGTCATTTTTTCCATTTGAAATATTCACATAATATTCATTTCCAAAACTTCCTACCTTTTGGAAAGTTAGACTTTCTTACTTGAGATTCAGAACTTTCAAAAAAGAGTAATTTAAGAGTCAATTTACACAGTCATATACTTAGAGTTGCAAAAGCTGTGTTTAGTTTAATGGATGCTCTGAGTATTTTTTTGTGTGTGTGTCTTTTAGTTTTGGTAAAATGTATCAAATATGCTTGATATTTATTAGTATGTTTTGCTGAAAAATAAGCAATTTTCTTTTTTTTCCCCTGGCATTCCATATTTTCTTCCAAAATATTTCTGTGATATAAGTAATTTTCTTTTCTAACGTCTTTCCATCTTCCATTTCTCTGCTGATTGTGATACTTTTATTATTTTCTCTCTGGTAAAAATTTTTAGCATTTAAAATAACATGTAGGAACATGCCACTACATTTTAAGAGCAGTTTATATATGTATTACCTATAAAAGTGTCATAAAAAACATGCAATTGGTGGATAATTGCTTAGTAATCAATGAAATATCTATTTTGTGGATTAGTGGCAAATAGATATTAGATATTATATTATGGTTCATGAATGCCACTCATTATCAATCACCATTGGAAACTGATTTCAGTAGTTATGCTTTTTTTCAGTAGTTTTGATTGGAACAGTTTTGATATTCAGTAATTTTCATTTGGCATATCATTTCTAAAGATAGAATCTGTGCAAACATTTTCACCTTTCAGTTTTTAATATTTTATAAACCATATTTCCATATGTTGCTCAAGTTATCTTAGTATTTTGGATACATTTGTGTTTTACTAATTTAATAATTATTGATTATATGTCCAACAAGTATTTATTAGTCATCCACCATATTCCAGGGCACTAATCTAGGTCATATTATATTCAGTACGTCAGGGTCATTAATTTGAACATTATTTTATATTTACCTTTGACTTGAGAAAATTATAAAGAACATCAAAATTAAATCATACATTTCATTATTTTTCAATTTTTCTATATATATTTATGTAAAGATTACAAGCCTTAGCAAACAAGAGCATTGTCTGTCAACTTTTAAATATTTTACATCCTGTCTGACATGATATGAGGTAAAAATACAAGCATTACCAAGAAGTTTCAAGTTTTGGACCCTCTGTGATGCAATGATGTTGGAAACCTGAATGCTACGGTGAAAAAGACTGCAAAATGTCTGTGTCCCTGAACTCAGCAGACAAGAGGATCAGGAATAATTAGCAACACTTGCCATATATGAGCTTTTGCCAGGTAAAGCTGCTGTACTAGTCTCAGAGGGTTAGCGTAGCAAAAGTTTATTTCTTGCTCATGGTACATCCTGCTCTGCTCTGGATGGAATTCTGCTCAATATATCAACTTCTTTCTGAGATTTAGGCTGAAAGAAACCACATTCTGAAATGTGCTGAGATACAAAAAGAGGCACGAGTTCTATTCTGTGTGCCTTCTCAGTGTGTCCAAATTTTTGTGACCTCGTGAAAATTTCAAAGCAAGAATATTGGAATGGGTTGCTATTCCCTTCTCCAGGGGATCTTCCCAACCCAGAGGTTAAGCCAGGGCCTACCACATTACAGGCAGATTCTTTATCTTCTGAGACAACTATTACTATATTATTACTACTGAAATGGGAGGGAAGGGGGCAGGGCACAATGTTTAAAAGAACAACATAGCCTGAGGACATTGTATAAGCTGATTAGAACCAAAAGATCCAAGATGGTGGATGAGTCATCTTTCAGTGAACTGTATGCTCATTGTAATACATTTTGCTGTTGCTGTTTAGTCATTCAGTTCAGTCAGTTCAGTCGCTCAGTCGTGTCTGACTCTTTGCGACCCCATGAATCACAGCACGCCAAGCCTCCCTGTCCATCACCAACTCCTGGAGTTCACTCAAACTCATGTCCATCAAGTCAGTGATGCCATCCAGCCATCTCATCCTCTATTATCCCCTTCTCCTCCTGACCCCAATCCCTCCCAGCATCAGGGTCTTTTCCAATGAGTCAACTCTTTGCATGAGGTGGCCAAAGTATTGGAGTTTCAGCTTTAGCATCAGTCCTTCCAGTGAACACCCAGGACTGATCTCCTTTAGAATGGACTGGTTGGATATCCTTGTAGTCCAAGGGACTCTCAAGAGTCTTCTCCAACACCACAGTTCAAAAGGGTCAGTTCTTCGGCTCTCAGCTTTCTTCACAGTCCAACTCTCACATCCATACGTGACCACTGGAAAAACCATAGCCTTGACTAGATGAACATTTGTGGACAAAGTAATGTCTCTGCTTTTGAATACGCTGTCTAGGTTGGTCATAACTATCCTTCCAAGGAGTAAGCGTCTTTTAATTTCATGGCTGCAATCACCATCTGCAGTGATTTTGGAGCCCAAAAAACTAAAGTCAGCCACTGTTTCCACTGTTTCCCCATCTATTTGCCATGAAGTGATGAGACCAGATAACATGATCTTAGTCATTGGTTTATGCTAAATGACACACCCACCACTGCCTTTACAGGCCAGCCATTAAAGACCAAAAAGTACACAAAGGCCCAATTGCTGGAAAACTTTATCCCTTCCCCCAAATTAGTGGAATAATCCTCCTACTCATTAGCCTATAAAAATAGCCAGCCTATAAAAACTAATCACACCATATTTCCGGCCTCTTTTGGGCTCTCTCTCTCTCTCTTTCTTACCTTCTGAGCTGGCCCACACTCTGCCTGTGGAGTGCATATCTAAAGAAATTCACTTCTTGCCTATCACTTCATCTCCAAATTCTTTCACAGTGAAGCAAGAACCTCCAGTTCACTGGCAACACTGTGACTACTACTACAATTACAAAAATTCTGGGATTCAGATATAAACTGCTGCCTCACAGTACTATGCCTGAATTTAAACCCCTTGATCACAGAGCTACTGTTGCTTCTTTAGATGCAACTCCTGTTTTACTTAATTATACTCATAACAATAAATTCACTTACCACCAGACAGCTTCAGTCTCTGAGTCAGGGCTAAATTTGCATACCTATAAAATAGCAAAAAACGGTTAATAGCATGTACCCTGATGAGGTAAACAGGCCCAACTCTACCACTTACTAGTGTTGTGAATTTACTTAATTCCCTTAAGCCTCAGGATCCTCAAATCTAGAATGCTGATAAGAATGGTAGCTACTTCATGGGATTGTTGTGAAGATTAATCAGGTGATGCAAAGAGTTAACTGAGTAACATATGCAAGATATAGCTATATAAGTGAAACATAAACACAATTTTATTTTGTTTAATAAAACACTAATTTATTAAAAAGTCCCTTTTATTTTGATTACCATCTTGGTTTTTGTATGGCAACCTTTTATAAAGAGGCTATGGAAGAGGTAAAAACAGATGGTACATAACATCTGAATCTTGACTGACATTCTTTGAAACTATGATGAGAATGGACTACAGTTTGAAACTATGTAATAGTTGGATGTACCTTCCAACATCCACAGATATGACTACACTTTTGATGTCTTTCATTTCTTTACTCTGAAAAAGCACATACAACAGACACATTTATGCACATAAAGACTGAAGAGCATATTGTAGACCCAGTGAAAATCAAGATGATGTGAAATTGAAAGAATACACTAGAATGTGTCATAATTTAGTGAAGCATTTGTTATAAGGTAAAGTATATCTTTGAAGATTATGCTCTTTTTAGAAAAAATTTTCCTTTCTAAATATGAATTTAGATGCTACTGTACCAATGTGGCTAGGCTTTGTGAAGAGGCAAATGTTTCCTTTGGATGATCAAAGCCAAATAAAGCTCAGAAGGTGGAGGGGACATGCTTAAACCTAAATGTCTCATTCTAGAGAACTGACTTGGTAAAGTTTGGCTTTACCATTTGTTGCTGTCCTATACTGTGTTCAAGAAATAGTAAAGAGTTGAAGCTGGTAGTCTTTCTTTCATTTTGTACCTAAAAAAAAAAAAAAAAGAGGAAATTTAAAGGAAAAGTTATTTGTCATTGATAATTAGTTCTTACACTGATGTTGGTCTATATATATCAGTGCCACTGTTCTGTTTGAGACAAAAGAACCACTACTGTGAGCTGTGAGTAAGGGATAAGGTTTTGAATCAGTTAGGGTTCATCAGAGAGATAGAATCAGGTGTGTGTGTGTGTGTGTGTGTGCAAACAAATTTATTATAAGGTATTAGCTCACATGATTATGAAGACTAAGAAGTCTCAGAATCTGCTATCTGCAAAACATCTGAGAAGGCCAATTGTGTAGTTCAAAGGCCTGAGAGCCAGAAAGCCAATGTTATAGATTTCAGGCTGAAAACCCAAGAGCCAGAAACATTAAGGGCAGGAAAACATTGATATTCCAGCTCAACAGTAAGACTGAGAGACTGAATACTCACTTCCTCCACATTTTTGGTCTATCCAGTCTCCCAAGGAATAAGATGAAGCCCACTCACAGTATGTAATGTGCTGCACTAAATCTGTCAATTCAAATGCTAATCTCTTCCAGATCCACCCTTACAGACACACAATGAAAGAATGTTCCCCAGACATCTGGTCAACCCACTATCCAGTCAGGTGATACATCATAAACTAGCAACAGTTTCATCTAAAGGTAATGAGAATTCTCACTTTCAATCACTTTATGAAGAATCTGGGACAAAA
Source organism: Bos indicus x Bos taurus (assembly GCF_003369695.1). NCBI lineage: Eukaryota > Metazoa > Chordata > Mammalia > Artiodactyla > Bovidae > Bos > Bos indicus x Bos taurus. The sequence continues at coordinate 16,309,962 of NC_040084.1, read as the reverse complement.
TTTTGAAAAGAATCTGCATGCCAATGCAGGAGATGCAGTCTTGATCCCTTGGTTGGGAAGATTCCCTGGAGAAGGAAATGGCAATCCAATTCTACATTCTTGCCTGGGAAATCCCATGAACAGAGGAGCCTTGTGGGCTACAGTCCTTGGAGTTGCAAAAGAGTCATACACAACTTAGCTACTGAACAACAACAATATCAAGAGGACATTCTTGCTCCTTCTGAGTCTTCAACCTAGAATTCAAAAATTTGAACATTTTTGCCTAAATGATGAGCAGAAAACCAGGCTATTCAACAAGAAGTTAGACTGTATGGAATACTCTCAATCTGCCATCCGAATTCACTCTCCATTCTTTTCCACCCTACCCTGTGCTCCAGAAGGCTAACATTGGAGACTACATCAATAGATTACTGGCTGATATCCAAGAAACAGATTGGAAGATCTCTTTCAAGAAGGGACTGGAAGATCCCCTACCAGACACAGGTTAGATTTTGCTGTGTCCTGCTATCCAAAGTTACAGCTCCTAGCAGACATACCTCTTCTACAGCCATAGCTTCAGCTTTTAGGTTCCATAAATTCCCTTTGTACTCTTTCAAGACTAGAAGTGGTTTTAACAGCTCCCTTTTGTTGTTGCTAAGCATAAAGTTCTTCGCAATCCCTTGGCAGTTGTTCTTCACCATAAAACTAGTCGATTGGATGACCTAATTATTGAGAGAAGTCTTCCACCAGGAAAAGCAGTCATAATTGTATTAAATTGTAAGCCAAGACTGTCCCCTGTTCATTTGGGGCTCTTTATGGCACTGAACCAACAGACAGATAAAGGAACACCAGTGACTGATTCTGATTACTAAAAACAAATTAGGATGTTGATGCTCAAGAAAGGCAAATGATTTCTAACACCCATCTCCCCCACCCACAATAAACATTTGAATTCATATATACATCATCATTTTCATTGAGTGCATGCTCAGTAGTCTTCAACTATTTTCAACCCTATGGACTGTAGCCCACCAGGCTCCTCTGTCCGTGGGATTTCCCAGGCAAGAATACTGGAGTGGGTTGCTATTAGCTTCTCCAGGAGATTTTCCCTACTCAGGGATTGAGCTCTCAGCTCTTGTGTCTTCTTCATTGGCAGGCAGATTCTTTACTACTGTGCCACTTTGGAAGCCCCATATATATGTACACATGTAAAAATACATGTATATTTCATTTTACTATTGTGCCCCTTAGATGTTCCCAAGTGACCTTAGTAACTGAAGAATATCAAGGCGAAGATTGAATACTGGACTATGTTCCTTCCATAGAATCATCTCAAAAATTTTTAAAGAGCTGTTCAATGTCCTGAGGTCAAATAATATTATGTATCTTCAAAAAGGCCTCTAATTATGTCATTCAATTAAAGCATCTTCATATCTGAAGCAAAGATTTTGAATGCTAAGTGAAAATGGCTCAAGACTTTCATTAAATAAAAGTTGTTCAACCAAGTTAGTTTTACTATGATGACTTTAAAAGTAAGTTTATTTTATATGCATTGTTCATCCTCACTTACAGTTTGCTATCTAAACAAGACAAAATAATATTAATAAAGACAAGAAGTTCTACTTGGTAAAGGCCTTTCACTATACTTGCAGTTCTGTTTCCAAGACAGAGTATAGATTAGGTGTTCCAAAAATTGATTAAAAATTGATAGTTGTCATTCATATGCAATTTTTCACTTAAAAAATCATAAATGATTTTTGCATTTATGAAACCAAGCAAAATTTTAATTTCTTAGGCTAATACTAGCCTACATACATAGCTGTTCAATTGGTTGAATACATACAGATGTGCTTTTAAAGGTCTTTAGCTTTTATCCTCTGGAAAATCACTTACATTATACTTTTAAATATTTTTGACTCAGCTGCACATAATTGGATTAATTATTATACTAGATGGTGATTTAATTTCATCATCAGTCTATGGATGACCCCATTCTTAATCTTTCTTTTTGTTGTTTAATTTTCTATTTTGACAAATATAATACCACTAGATAACCTTTCACTTAAAAATGAACACCTAACTATAACTTATAATAATTAGTGTCATGTATATCTATGCATCTTCCCAACTATGTATTTCTAAATCCTTTCCTCAATGTTCTGCCTAGAACTTCCACTACAATATACAATGCAAGTGGTGATTATGGAATTTGTTGCAAAATTCTATACTTTTGAAAAGACTATTCCATTGTTTCCTAGGTAAAATAATGTGTACATTTTTTGAAAAATGAAATCAGTTTATCAGGTAAATAAAGTTACCTTCTAATCTTAATTTCCCAAGAATTATTTTTGTGATTTGGTGTTGAAATTTATCAAATATTTTTCTGCATCTATTGATATGATTATATAATTTTTTATAAATTAATATGTTGAGTTACATTTATGGATTCCTAAAATTAAAGGATTCTTAGAGATGTAAAATTAAACCTAGCATGGTTGGAATGTATCTTTTTCATGCACATTGGATTTTACTTGTTAATATATTCTTCTTGGGTTTTGTTTTTGTAAGTATGATTGAAATGAGTATGTCTTTTTTTCTCATAATGACTTTCATTTTGGTAAATGTATTGGAGAATAAATGGAGGATTTTCTTGCCTTTTCAATTGTCTAGAAAATTTGAAAGAAAATTAATGCTTGTTTCCTAAATATTTGCTATAACTTGTAAAATTATCTAGACATAGTATGTTTTGAAGAATAAATTTTTAATGACTTTTACTTGTGTTAAGGGGTATAAGACTATTAATGTTTGACTTCATCACAAGTCAGTTTTCATTGCATTTTTCTAGCATTTTTGGTAAGTTTTCAAAATTGTCATCTTATCATTGATAGTGTTTTCTTATTTTTGTGGTCTCTATTGAGTCTGTATTTATGTCCTCTTTTTATTCACAGTATTGTTTATTTGTGTCTTCTTTCATCTCTCTAACAATAATGATATATGTTTATTTCCTCTGTTAGTTTTTTTTTTTTAATCATCAAATTTTGCATCCTCTTTTCTATTTTATTTATTTCTACTGTATTTTTTTTCATTTACTTCTTTCTAATTTTTGGCCTTACTATGTTTTTCTTGTACTATATTTTTATATTAGATACTTAGAACTTTAATTAGATGCTTTTTTGTCTACTAACATAACTACCTGGAGAAGGAAATGGCAACCCACTCCAGTGTTCTTGCCTGGAGAATCCCAGGGACAGGGGAGCCTGGTGGGCTGCCGTCTCTGGGGTCACACAGAGTCGGACACGACTGAAGTGACGCAGCAGCAGCAACATAACTAGCTAGAAAGTCTAACTTTCTATAAAACTTACGTTTATGACATCCCGTAAGTTTTAACACATATTTTCACTGTCATGCAGTACTTGGATTATTTTATTATTTCCAATATTTTTCTTTTTCTAAAACAGTATTATTTTGGCAGAGAATATATATCATACTTTGACTTCCAGGTGACTCAGCAAGATACTCATGAGATGCAGGTTTCATCCTTGGGTTGGGAAGATCCCCTGGAGTAGGAAAGAACAACCCACTTCAGTATTCTTTCCTGGAAAATTCCATGAATAGAGGAGACTTGGTCTGAGGTCCGTGGGATCACAAAGAGTCAGACACCACTGAGTGACTGAGCACACACTCACATAGATCATACATACCTTAATTTATGGCCACAATATAATTACCTTAGAAATTAATAACAAGAAAAATTTTCAACTTGAACATTGAATGAGTGTGTGTGTGTGCACTCACGTGCTTGGAGAGAGAGGAAGAGAGATTGCTCTAATTCTAGATTACTGTTTTATACTGATGTGTGAATTTATAGACTTTTTCTGTTTTCTCAGTACTTTGTACCTATTACATAAGATTGTAGATATAGTATTTACATAAAAAGAGACTTACTCTCTTTAGAAGTTCTGAGAATTGTCCAGGTTGCAGTACATTACTCCCTTGAATATTAGCATACATTGATCTTAGTCTTTGATTTTTTCCCTTTTTTTTCTGTATAATTTTTCATGTGTTATTAAGCAAATCTATGTGTACTAGTGAACTGTGTGAAACTTTCAAAATATTCAATAAATGTTTGTGAAAGAAATGAATTACTTAATGAGATATAATTGAGTCACACATACATTATTAGTCCTCTGTCAGTGAAAATAAATTAACTTAGTTTTTCAATACTGATACCTTGTATTTCCCTAATTTGTTCAGTTTCTTAGCATTTTAGCAATTTATTGGTCAGCTTGCTCCTGCTCTTCTAAATTGTATCCAATTTTTGTTTTCTAGGACCAAGACAAATGTTGCTTAGCCTATAAATCCAAAATATATTGAATATATTCTTGATCTCAAAATTGCAGAAGGCAATTTTGTTTTAAAAAACTAGCAATCTAACCATTACAGTTACGTTCATGAAACTGAAATGATAATATGGGTACAAATTCTAGTTTTATGAATAATTGCCAATCTGACTGTAACTGGATAGTATTTTTAAAGAACTGATTGGTATAAAAGAGCATGGACTGACTGGTCTACTTTTCAGGTTAGTTTTTAGGCTAATGAGGCAAACTTTACTAAATTAAGTATATGCAGAATGTTGCAAAGATTTTCCATCCAAAAGAGGTAAAACTAAATATCTAAACAGAAAAAATATATTTGTGTAGTTTGCTTGTAGATATTGATTTCTAAAACCAAACTAAAATTCTACTCTAAGGTAGCATATGATATTCCTATGGTTTACTCTTTTTCTGTCATTATCAACCTAACCAGATATGTAGGTAGCTTCACAGTAGCAATAATAGACTCCATAAAACTGAGAACAGCTTGCCAGCCATATTTTTATCTATGACACAAGAACGGTATCATTTAATTTAATTTCAAATTAGATATGCATTTAATTTAATTTAATTTCAAATTAGATATGTATTTCCATAAGTGCAAAATTGAAAACACAAAGCTATTATAGACTAGGCATCTGAAATAATTTAGAGGGATTTGAGATATGCAAAATAGAATACCAATTCTTCTCAAAATTTTAAAGCCAGGCATTAACAATCTATCAAGTTTTCAGTCCCCTCAGTAACAGTTTTGAGTTTCAAATTTAAAAACTGAAATTATTTTAAAAGTGAAAGTGTTAGTTGCTCACTCCTGTCCAATTCTGCGACGCCATGGACTGTAGCCCACTAGGCTCTTCTGTCCATGCCATTTCCTTCTCCAGAGGATCTTCCCAACACAGGGATCGTACCTGTGTCTTTTGAATTATAGAAGGATTTTTACCCTCTGAGTTACCAGGGAAGACAGATAAATCAATACAACATAAGAGCCTTATTAAGAGCCATCATAAGGAATAATAGTCATCACTGCAGCTGCAGGACAGTAAGTTGGTTACTCATGGTTGATTAAAATGCACTTTGATATGACAGTTTGAGACGCTTCTCTCTTATTTCATGTTCTCCAAATGGGTAAGTTATAAGATTATTGATTCAGAAAAAAATAGCTGACAAGTTGGAAGTTCATACGCAAGAACAGGCATATCATTAATTTGTGGCGAATCTAATGACAACAATTATATCTATTTTTCTACTTCTTTCAAACTTAATATGTTACTATATATGAATACTTAATAAGGTCAGATCTTTAAGACAAATAATTTCATCTAATTATTAACAAACCCTTTGAGAGGTGTACAATTAGCTCTTGCTATTCAAAATCTCACCAATTTGTAAAAAAAAAAAAAAAATTATTAAAAATTCACTGTCAAGATCAAAACATCCCTAAACAAAACTACATATGCATATCAGCAGACACTAAACTGAGTGCTTCTCCTATAAGAGAGTTTTAATCATATTGCAGGTCTAACTCCACTGTTCTCTTAATGGGACTATGACTTGTGTTAACATTTTTTAAATCTATTATACAAAATTATTATTGTCTCCTCCACTTGTTACTTAGAGCTTTATGCTGATGTGGATTCTTATTTGTTTTTGTCAGGCACCCAAGAGCCCTATCAACAAACTCCAATTTAGTCAGTATCTTTTCTATTTTTAACGTATCATTTCACTGTACAGCTGTCTTGAAGTCCTAGCTCTTTGTAGTGGAAAAGGAAAAATCAGAATAACATGGTCTACTCCAATGACTTCATTGCTTGTAAATAATAAGATATCTTGTATTTTCAATGTTGATGTTATCCAGAAGTCATTTGTGGACTGTTATTTAGGTATTTAAGAAAGTTTTAGTGACATTTGGTTGGAGTTTTGTGGTTTGGAATCCATCATGATTTTCCCACTAAAAATAATGGAATATAGGCTCCTGCTCCCTGAAATCCACAGTAAACAATTTTTGTAGGAATGAAAAGAGATTTAGCCACTCTAGGATACCTATACTATCATTATCAAAATTTGCAGGTAAGGAAATAAACCTCTATGTTAGTTCTTTCATTGATTGGACAAATATCTTAGTGTTGGATATTGATGATATAACAATGAATAAACAAAGATACTTGCCTTCATTCTAAAGAATCCTGTGGAATAAAAGGCAACTAACAAACTGAGTAAATTATACTGCATGTCAAGAGATGAAATGGAGAAAAAATGAGCAGAGAAGAGTAATGGGGAGTGAGTGGAGAGTGTATATGCTTGGTCATGAGAATTTTAATGGTTAAATAATTCTGAACAAAGTTCTATACTAAAAGTAAAGCATTTTCTCTGATTCTTGCCAGATCTGAAGTACTCACTAGTTGGACAAATTGAGAGTTCATTCTAGGGAGAAGAAATGGAGACTTGAACATTTTTATGAGAAATTTGAGCCAATTGGACTTGTGGACATGAGTTTAGGTAGAAGATCTGGGTTTGGCTAAGTGGTTCATCTTAGGGACAGTAACTAGAGCAGAATGACCACAAATTAGATGAACAAATCAGCCACTGACAGAGATAAATATGAATATGTAGTGAATAATAAGTGCAGGGTTCCGGAACTAGGCTGTTACATTTAGGAGCTAACATATCCCACTAGGATAAATCTCCTACATTAAGTAGTATTAATTTTAAGTACTATTAATTTTAACAATTATCATTATTATCCCTCTAATGACAAGCATTGCTCCCCACAGCATTTCTCCTCTGGCACAGATTTTTAACTAAATTTAAAATGAAATAGTAATGCAGTCACTTTGCAGCTGTCACAGGAGCTCCTAGAACAGGAGTCTCTCTAGGGAATCTCTCAGTGACAATGACACAACTGTGTCTTGTCTTGTTGAACTGAAGTGATCTGGCTGTTTTTCTCTGACACTTTTTGGCATGGTTGGGATGCTCTGTGGTACATAAGCACTAAATATACTCTACCCATTAGGATCAGAGCTACGAGTACAGAAATCATTTTGATATGACCACTATATGAAGACTGGAGAAGGCAATGGCACCCCACTCCAGTACTCTTGCCTGGAAAATCCCATGGACGGGGAGCCTGGTGGGCTGCAGCCCATGGGGTTGCTAAGAGTTGGCATGACTGAGTGACTTCCCTTTCACTTTTCACTTTCATGCATTGGAGAAGGAAATGGCAACCCACTCCAGTGTTCTTGCCTGGAGAGTCCCAGGGACGGGGGAGCCTGGTGGGCTGCTGTCTATGGGGTCGCACAGAGTTGGACACTACTGAAGCGACTTAGCAGCAGCAGCATATGAAGATTGGATTTAAAACATCCTCCCTAAAATAAAATAAAATAAAATAAAACATCCTCCCTTATGTTACAAATCTTGCCCTCCAAATTCATGTGGGATTTTCCTCTTCTCAATTTAGTTCAGAACTAACAAACAATATTGTGTTGAGGCCTCTCTAAACATCTTTGTGCCTGTTCTTCTTTTATATTTTCATTTTCTTGCAAGCATGTGTATGCTCCCTCTTATTGAAAAGTCTAAGCTAATGAGAAAGTGCGATTATCTGGTAGAAAAATATTATAGAGGAAGTTCAGTAGTTGGTGAACCAGCTCTTGCTGTTTCAACATATTGCCTTTTTCTCCATATCCCATCCATTTTCAGAGGTAAGAGATTAATTTATTACATGAACCTTTAAATATTAAATATGGTTAAAAATCTATAATGGCTAAAGATAAACATATGCATGCAAATAGAGAATAAGTAATAATCCATTCCTGTAGAGGACAGAGTGGGAGTTAGTAGACTCTGTAAGTAGTCCTGGATCCGAATCCCAGTGGAATTTCTTACAGTGTCAGTCACCTAATTTCTAGCCCCACTCTCCTACTCAGTAAATATGCATATACACCTCCTCACAAGGATATTGTTAGACATGAATTTTAAAGTACCTGGAATGTAGTATTATGAAAAATCCATTTTTGTACATAAGAAATGTTCAAATACTGGGAATTTCATATGATTTGAGCTAATAAAGGGCTTTCCGGGTGGTTCAATGATAAAGAATACACCCTCCAAGCAGGAGATTCAGGAGACCTGGGTTCAGTCCCTGGGTTGGGAAAATCCCCTGAAATAAGAAATGGCAACCCATTCTAGTATTCTTGCCTGGAAAATTCTATGGGCAGAGGAGCCTGGCAGGCAGGTTCATGGGGTCGTAAGGAGTCGGGCATGACTAAGCACGCAGCACACACACACAAGCTAATAAACACTCAATTAGTGTCTCTCTTCATTTTCAAGAAAATTTTATGAAGAGCTCTTTCTTGGAAAATAAAATAACCCCCAGTGAGTAAGATTCTATAGTTGGAAAACAATTAGCAGTGTATACAGAGTCCAGACCTAACCACAGACAGGAAACCCATATCTGGGCAAATATCACACATCTCTTAAATAATGCTTAATAAGCCAAGATAAGTGAACAAATGACTTTAACTGAAATTATAAATGAAAATATAGCTTCATGAATAAGTGTAATGGGTAGTCTTTGCTTCTGGACAATAGTCATGAATCATAAACTAGCACTGTGTATGTGTGTGTGTGTGTGTGTGTGTACATGTGCACGCTCAGTAGTGTCCAATTCTTTGTGACCCTCTGGGCAGTAGCCACCCAGGCTCCACTGTTCATTGGATTTCCCATGTGAGAATACTGGAGTGGGTCACCATTTCTATCTCCAGGGATCTTCCTAACCCAGGGATCAAACCCACATCTCTTGTATCTCCTGCATTGGCAGATGGATTCTTTACCACTGTGCCAACTGGAAAACTCAAGCCAACACTATTTAGTGCTGTTATTTACCACTAATTAATTTTAACTTTTTCAATGGCTTTAATAATGATAACACTGCAAGTTTCTCACACCTAACAACAGTTCAAAGAGACACACCTCCTGTCAGATCCTGTGCAGACTGAGATATGCTTTGGAAAACTTTTTTGAGGTATAACTGTCATATAACATTATATTAATTTCACCTAAGATGTACTTTTGCTGGGTCAGAAATATAAAATTCAGCACATTGCAGAAGTTTGGTCTGCCATTTATTTTAGATTAAAAACAGAAAAAAAAATGAGATAGACAATGATAGCTGTAGAATACTAACAAATACAACAATTTAAAATAAGGAGAGGACACTATGATTTGTAATTTTAAATTAAACTTGAATTTGAGAATACATATTTTTTTTCTGTTACATAAGACTATGTAACAAGAGGGGCTCAAAATAACAATTTATTATCTCTCAAGATTCTTTGGGTTGACCAGGTTAAGCCAGGCATTCTCACTTGGCATCTCTCATGTAGTTTTAGATCCTTGGAGTCTGGAGTTGGCATTATCAGAAGGTTCAGATGGAGTATTCATCCACAATGACCTCTTCATTCACGTGCCTGATGCTTCCCTAATCTTCCATGTAGCCTCTCTCTTCAGACCAAATTTTTTACAAGGCAGTTCAGAGCTCCAAGAGGCAAGAGCGGAAACTGCTAGTGTTCTCAAAGGCCAGGTCTATAACCGAAGCTGCACCATTTTACTACACTCTCTTGGTCAAAATTGGTATGTCAGCTCTGGTTCAAGAGAATGAGCAGCAGACCCCAATTCTTATGGAGTGGAAAGTTAGTGAGAGAATGAGGACCATATTCTACTTCTTATGGAATGGGAAGTTAGTGATAGTAAACATCTTTGAGACAAGCTACCACACCGATATCAGCAGATAAAAGCTGAAAAGTCCTTACAGTAAGACATACGTCAGAGTCTGGAAAACTAAATGATATCTTTGTATCTCTTATGTCCTGTTATGTATTTGGTGAAAAATCATGGGGAACTTCACCTCTCTAGTCTTAGTTTTTCTCATCTATAAAATAGAACTAATTAACACCAATTCATAGGCTTGTTGTAAGAATTTAATGTAATGTCCACAAGGTTATTAACTCTTCTTGGGTCAATAAATACTAGCTGTTACTAGAGTTCTATTTAGAACCAAAATTATAGCACATGTATGAGAATGATCGCCACCCAAACACCTATTTTAGAAAAGCAGAAAAATTGCTCGCATGATGAGTTATTCCTTCATTCATTTTAAAGTATTTAATAATATTAGAAAAATTGCCAGGATATATATTCAGTTCAGTTCTGTTCAGTTCAGTTTCTCAGTCATGTCCAACTCTTTGTGACCCCATGGGCTGCAGCACACCAGGCTTCCCTGTCCATCACCAACTCCCAGAGCTTGCTCAAACTCACATCCATTGAGTCAGTGATGCCATCCAACCATCTCATCCTCTGTCACACTGTTCTCCTCCTGACTTCAATCTTTCCCAGCAACAGGGTCTTTTCCAAGGAGTCGGTTCTTTGCATCAGGTGGCCAAAGTATTGGAGCTTCAACATCAGTCCTTCCAGTGAATATTCAGGACTGATTTCTTTTAGGATTGGCTGGTTGGATCTCTTTGCGTTGGGCACTAGAATAGCACAGACATCTTGAAACCTTCTCATCTAATGCTCACAGTCTGATGGAAGAGAAGGAACTCTGAACTATTTGGAACAAGGTGTTGCACATGTTGTATAAAAGAAGCACAAATGAAGGCAGGGCAAATCTTAGGGAGTTAGGGATGGATTCATAAGAAGATATAACATTTGAAAGAACCATTAAGGAATGAGTAGGAAAAGTCTTGAAATGCTATTAAATGACACTCGAGTAAAATGGGGTTATAAGAAGTAGAAATAGGTCATCAAATCATCAGATAAATTAGAAAATAAGCAAAATGGACTAAAGTGGAAACTTTCTGACCAATAGCAGTTATTCTCCATTTGTTAGTTCTTCCTACACTCAAATCCCCAACCCAAACTGGGTCAGCAGTGCCAGTTCTCCCCTGCCCACACTGCCCAGGTGCACTTAAGGGATAAGAATGACATATAGCATCTTTAGTTCTACACTAGAATTAACTCATTGCAAGAGAAACAGATGCCACCATTGGGGAGGAGAATTGAGATCCTGTCTAGGATTCCTGAAGAATTATGGATGGAGGTTCATAATATTGTACAGGAGACAGTGATCAAAACCATCCCCAAGAAAAAGAAATGCAAAAGGGCAAAATTTATAAGGCCTGAGGAGGCCTTACAAATAACTGAGAAAAGAAGAGAAGCTAAAGGCAAAGGAGAAAAGAAAAGAAAAACCCATTTGAATGCAGAGTCCCAAAGAATAGCAAGGAGAGATAAGAAAGCCTTTTTCAGTGATCAATGCAAAGAAATAGAGGAAAACAATAGAATAGGAAAAACTAGAGATCTCTTCAAGAAAATTAGAGGTACCAAGGGAAAATTTCATGCAAAGATGGGCACAATAAAGGACAGAAGTTGTATGGACCTAACAGAAGCAGAAGATATTAAGAAGTGGTGGCAAGAATACACAGAAGAACTGTACAAAAAAAGATCTTCATGACCCAGATAATCACGATGGTGTGATCACTCACCTAGAGCCAGACATCCTGGAATGCGAAGTCAAGTAGGCCTTAGGAAACATCATTAGAAACAAAGCTAGTGGAGGTGATGGAATTGCAGCTGAGCTATTTCAAATCCTGAAAGATGATGCTATGAAAGTGCTGCACTCAAGATGCCAGGAAATTTGGAAAACTCAGCAGTGGCCACAGGACTGGAAAAGGTCAGTTTCATTCCAATCCCAAAGAAAGGCAATGGCAAAGAATGTTCAAACAACTGCTCAACTGCACTCATCTCACACACCAGCAAAGTAATGCTCAAAATTCTCCAAACTAGACTTCAAAAGTACGTTAACTGATAACTTCCAGATGTTCAAGCTGGATTTAGAAAAGGCAGAGGAACCAGAGATCAAATTGCCTAAAACCACTGGATCATAGAAAAAGCAAGAGAGTTCTAGCAAAACATCTACTTCTGCTTTATTGACTACGCCAAAGCCTTTGACTGTGTGGATCACAACAAACTGTGGAAAATCCTTCAAGAGATGGCAATACTAGACCACCTTACCTGCCTCCTGAGAAATCTGTATGCAGGTTAAGAAGCAACAGTTAGAACTGGACAGGGAACAACAGACTGGTTCCAAATTGGGAAATGAATACATCAAGGCTGCATCCTGTCACCCTGCTTGTTTAACTTATATGCAGAGCACATCCTGCAAAAAGTCAGGCTGCATGAAACACAAGCTGGAATCTAGATTTCTGGGAGAAATATCAATAACCTCATATACGCAGATGACACCACCCTTACAGCAGAAAGTGAAGAAGAACTAAAGAGCCTCTTGATGAAAGTGAAAGAGGAGAGTGAAAAGTTGGCTTAAAACTCAGCATTCACAAAACTAAGATCACGGTATCTGATCACATCACTTCATGGCAAATAGATGGGGAAACAATGGAAACAGTGACAGACTTTATTTTCTTGGGCTCCAAAATCACTGCAGATGGTGACTGCAGCCATGAAATTAAAAGACACTTACTCCTTGGAAGAAAAGCTATGACCAACCTAGACAGCATATTAAAAACCAGAGACATTACCTTGTTAACAAAGGTCCGTCCAGTGAAAGCTATGGTTTTTCCAGTAGTCATGTATGAATGTGAGAGTTGGACTATAAAGAAAACTGAGTGCTGAAGAATTGATGCTTTTGAACCATGGTGTTGGAGAAGACTCTTGAGAGTCCCTTGGACTGCAAGGAGATCAAATCTTTTAATCCTAAAGGAAATCTGTTCTGAATATTCTTTGGAAGGACTGATGCTGAAGCCTAAACTCCAATACTTTGGCCACCTGATGCAAAGAACTGACTCACTTGAAAAGACCCTGATACTGGGAAAGATTGAAGGAGGAGAAGAGGACCACAGAGGATGAGATGGTTGGATGGTATCACTGACTCGAAGGACATGAATTTGAGTAAGCTCCAGGAGCTGGTGAAGGATAGGGTAGCCTGTGTGCTGCAGTCCATGGGGTCACAAAGAGTCGGACACAACTGAGCAACTGAACACAACTGAGCAACTGAACTGAATTAAGATGGTATGGGGAGGGAGGAGGGAGGAGGGTTCAGGATGGGGAACACATGTATACCTGTGGCAGATTCATTTTGATATATGGCAAAACCAATACAATATTGTAAAGTTAAATAAAATTAAATTAAAAAAAAAGATTCCATTGCTAAATAGTTAACACACACACATACACAGGCCTGTTTTAACATCTTTATTTCTATATATTTCTACTGTATCTTTATTTTTCCTCATTAGCATGAGATTGAATGAGACTAAAAGTTTTGGTTCATTTTGCTCTTCTCTGTAGGTTCAATTGACAGATAGGACCATGCTTCGGTAAAATTTGCCTCTCAGTCCTGTAGTTTAGACATTCTATTATTTGAAAATACCTCTGTTAAATGGAGTAATAAATCCTACCTCATACAAATACTGTAAGGATAGCATATGTCATGTATCTAGCACATTTGACTATGCACCATAGAAATTCAATACATTGGACATTTATTTCTTTGAGGAGTTTCCAAAACTAAGGAGTTGGAAGTTCATCTTATGACAAGGTTTTATTTAATAATTTATTCAGTAAGCATTAATTTGTTGTCAACTATGTGAAGGATCCTCTGCAGGTCTTTTAAGAACTTAATAATTATACTTTTGGAGATTTTAAGCTTCCTTGTTTCCATGTTTTGTTAACAAATGTTCATCATCTTATCTCCTTTTGACCTCACAGTATTTGAAAATCCTTGTTTTTTGTTTTCCCCTAATCAAATACATATTTTTCAATTTTAACTAAAAATTTTCTTCTAACAGATTTTTCCCTCTATTTCTATCATGACTGTTTTTTAAAAATGTAAAATTTCATTTATTTTTCTGTTCAGTGTTTTACAGATTTGAGGTAGAAGCCTTACACAGTTTTCATTAGATTTGTCTCTAAGTAGTTTGTTTTTGTTACTATTGTAAGTATTATAAGATATTTTCAATTATTAATTGCCAATTAAAGGAAATATAAATTATTTTTACTATTTGGCTTTGTGTCCTGAAATCTTGCAGAGTTCAAGTGTTAGGTCTAATACTTTGATTTTCAATATACATAATCATACTGTCTGTGAGTAAAAGCAAGTTTACTTTTTCTTGCACAATAGTCATACATTTTATTTTATTATTTCCCATCTTTTAGGCTAAGACCTCTAGTACAATATTGAATAGATGTTGTAAGAGTATTCATAAAGAATATTGTTTGGTTTTTATAAATGTCAAGTTGAGAAAATTTCCTTCTATTCATATATTATTGAGTGTTTTTTCATGAAAATTTCAGATATCAACAACTTTTTAAATCTGTTAATATGACCATATGATTTTTCTAATTTACTCTGTTAATGTGATGAATTACATTGGCTAAGTCTCACTTGTTAAGTTATGCTATTTTTATTGCTAGATTTAATTTAATAATATTTTGTTGTGAACTTTTGCATCTCTATTCATGAAGAATGTAACTGTATCATTTTCTTTTCTTATATCCTTTCCAAATTTTGCTATTAGGGCTACAACGGGCTATCATTATCACAACTTAGTCAAGTTTTTAGTTGTTTTTTTTTTTTAATGTATTTACTAGCTTTTATTTTATTTATATCACCCATAAGCAGTTCTAATGAAATTTCAGGTCCTTTACTACTGGTCATGGAAGTTTTTAGACTGTTCCATCCATACATTTCTCCTTTCACTCCTTACTTCCCTCAGCCGAAACAGCACAGAAGCTAATGTGACCCTGTGGTTGGCTGGAACCCTCATGTGTACATCATCTATGCTAATGGCCAACCAAGGATAATTACCATCCAAATAAAAGAACTATTTAACTTAGATCAGTGGTGTATCTTGCTTGACATTCTGTATCTTTCAGTGAATAATGTTTAATGCTTAGGGGGAAGTATAGAACCTATTATGCTCCTAACTATGCAAAACTATTCCAAGAAAAAAAAAATAGTGTTCCTCTGATAGCTAATCATCAGCTTGAAGCCAAAACATAAGGACAGTAAGAATCCAGTGCTTGAAAAATATGCCCCGTTGTGAAATTGCAGGAGCTGTTCTTATGCTCAGATGTTCTCCCAGTAGTCAGCATCTTCCAGGATTAATTCAGTTTCAGTCTCATATGACAAGTAGCGAACAATTATTTTTTTAAGAATAAATAAACCAGTATTTTTTCTCTTTCTTTTTAAGTCCTAATATTAGTAAAAGATAACCTCTGAAATAATTGATCAAGTTAAATAGCTGTTGAAAATAGGAAAAGGGGGGTTTCTTTATTAAAGTATCCATCTTATTGATACTGTTTTTCCCTCATTTTTTCCAACATTCCCCCCCACACACACTCTGCACAAACCTTTTAATGAGAAAGGGCTTGAATCTACTCATACATGGGTAGAACAACAAAGCCAAAAAACTTCTCAAGATTGAGGATATATTGTTCTACACAATTTATCCCCGGACTGCAGACATGACATGAATTCTTGGTCTAGTTGCATTGTCTGTAAATTGAGTGGATCCCTACTAAATTCCCTTGCAAGTCATATACTTTTTACTTCAGGTTATTCCAACGTGGCCTTTATGTAGGCTTTACCAAAATGATAAAGGGCAGTCAATAGACGTGCTTATATTAATACAATGTCTCCAATCATCTTTACATAAGATAATCATCCTCTGTATTTGTTCTATAATCATTTGAATCCCTTAATTCCTAAACTGTAGTAACATATTACTTGTCTTACAGATTAACAAGGCATGTGCTTAATCCTTCAGTCATGTCTGACTCTTTGCAACCCCATGAACTGTAGCCCGCCAGGCTCCTCTGTCCATGGGATTCTCCACGCAAGAATACAGGAGTGGGTTGCCAAGCCCTTTTCCAGGGGATCTTCCCAACCCAGCGATCATATTCAGGTCTCCCACATTGCAAGTGGATTCTTTACCATCTGAGTCACCAGGGACAGTAATGAAACCTAATGTCTGAGATATGTAAATTAGCTGTCATTTAAAATAAAATACAAAACCAAAATAGAATCGATCTTATTTTAAACCACATGTCACTGAACAGATCACTGCAAATGAAGACATATTTCTCAGCATTTAGACTTTGGAAAGGGGATTATATTTTCTGCTAAGTTTAGTACAGTGGAGAGGTGATTATATAGGGAAATGGCCATTCTTTCAAAAAATAACAATAATTAATCATTTAGTCCACACTACATACTAATAATAATATTATCCTGTTTTTTCTATCTTTTTTTTTCCAGCAAACTGAGTCTTAGAAAGTTTTAACAATTTAAACAAAGTCACAGAGTTCATAAATAGGCTAAAAAACTAGTATCCTTTTTAATTAGTCATGTTGCCTTCTCAACCAAGTAATTTTGTTTAGCATTACTAATGTGTATTCAGAGATGTTCTTCATGTCCACAATGTAAAGCATTTGTTGTTGGAAGAACATTATTGGGGTAAAATAAGACTATCAAAAAGTTTCTTAAAAAAAAAAAGAAGTCAAATTGGATTAGTAATAAGAGCTAGAATTAAACCAATATGTATCAGGTCCCAGGCACTACGCTAATCTCTTGATCATCAAACATTTACAAAATATAATACATACAAAATACTATCATTCTTTCAATGTTAACTGAGTGCCTTTTATGTTTCATTTATACTTAAAACACCATATTATTCCTATTTCACAGGTGAGGAAACTGAAGTTCTGAGGCTTTAAATATCTTGTTTAAGGTCACAAAGGACTCCACATGATGAGGAGTCAGTTCAGAGCCATGGCTCCCAGCCACCAAAACTCACGGTTGTTGGCAAAGTCCTCAGAAACTATCCATGAAACTTAGGATATCTATCTTGATAGAAAATGGAGGAGTGCCCCAAAACATGTAGCTTCAAAAAGGACAGCATGGAATTCCAAACACCTCTTACCCAAGACACACATGATTCAATGACTTTTATCTAAATGTAAGTTACAGATGAGACACCAGCAATTATCAACTCATCCTCCCATCGGTTGTGATCTCTCATTTTCATTCTCTCCGTGTCTTACCTCATACCTTTCCACTTCTTGCACGTGAAATCAAACCCATATGTAGTCTTTCTAGAGTTTATATAAAGTAAGAAACTATATTTTTAAAGTGGAAGGATAATTATATCCATTTTTTAACATAATCACAGAATCTAAAATTTAAAAAACTGAAACTATAACCATCAAACAACAAAGTGCCTACCTCCAAGAGTCCTTTGAAGCAAACAAATGTGCTTTTCTGGCTTCTATATGTTGACCTTTCATGCTGTTCTCTTCTAAAAGGAAACAGAACTCCTTGAGTAAGACTGATTCCATATTTTTGGCCCGAAAAAAAGCAAGCTGAATCTGAGATACTTTTTATTAAAGAATACTTGCAGAGTAGACAATGGTAATGATAATAGTAAAAGCCTAGTGGCCGAGTAGAAACAGGCTGAGCGGCTACAGGAGGAAGCAATTAGAACACATTGGTATTGTTAGAATAGTCCAGCATGATGCTGGCAGGAAAAGTTTACAAAAATTGTGTTAAAAGGTGATTTTATGCAAACATGACTTTAGCACATTTTCTATAAAAATGCTGTGCACTGAACAGTCCGTATTATAGGATAACACTGAATGTTCAGTCAAGTGCAAAATCTTAAAATGCAATCATGGATTTCTTTTATAGGGAGATGAAATTTAGAAAGAAAAGAAAGGTGAGTGTTGAATAAAAATTATCCTTGAGAAATTTCAAAGGATCAGAAAGAAAGGAGAAAAAAATCATACAGTGCGGAGTATTCACGGTAACTAGCCCTTAAGCAGAGAAGGCGGTGGCACCCCACTCCAGTACTCCTGCCTGGAAAATCCCATGGATGAAGGAGTCCGGTAGGCTGCAGTCCATGGGGTCGCGAAAAGTCGGAAACAACTGAGCGACTTTACTTTCACTTTTCACTTTCATGCATTGGAGAAAGAAATAGCAACCCACTCCAGTGTTCTTGCCTGGAGAATCCCAGGGACGGAGGAGCCTGGTGGGCTGCAGTCCATGGGGTCGCACAGAGTCGGACACAACTGAAGCGACTTAGCAGCAGCAGCAGCAGCCCTTAAGATGGCTTTTCATGATTTCACTTCTTTGTGTTCATGGTTTCTGGTGTGGTCCCTACTACACTGACATGAAATGACCTGGTAACCAATAGTGTGATGTCTGAGGCTGAGTCACAGAAAGACATTGCAAGTTCTATATTGATCCCTCTTGGATCACTTACCTGAATGAAATGAGTGGCCATATCATAAGGAATTCCACCCTCTAGAGAAAAATGCATTGCAAGGAACTGAGGCCTCCCACCAACAACTAATTTGCCAGAAATATGAGTGGGTAAAGCATTCTTTCTGAGTATGTCTATGTGGATGTTTATGAATGAGAGTAGCATTTAAACCGGTGATCTCAGTAAATTGTATTCCCATCCCTAATCTGGGTGGACATAATTTAATCTGTTGAGGTTCTATTAGAACAACACAGCAGACAAAAGAGGAATTTGTCCCTTTCATCTGCCTCAATAGTTAGGCTGGGACATTGCATCTTCCCTGCTATTCTACTGGCATTTACACTCTTGACCCCTGCTGGTTCTCAGGCATTTAAGGACTGGGTCTGAATTATACCCTTGACTTAACTGGGTGTCCAGCTTTCAGATAGTAGATCATGGGGTGTTTCTGCCTCCATAATCATGGAGGCATACGTGTCTTTTGATACATACAGTCTTTTGATTCTATTCTCTAGACAACCCAGACTGTAAAGAGGTTAATCCTTCAGACTCAGTCAAGCCTCCACTCACATCTTGACTGGAATTCATGAGAGATTCCCAATCAGAAGCACCCAGCTAAACTGTTCCTGAATTCTTAATCTACAGAAATGGTATGAGATTCCCTGGTGGCTCAGATGGTAAAGAACTTGCCTGCAATGCAGGAGACCTGGTTTGAATCCCTGCATCAGGAAAATTCCCTGGAGAAGAGAATGGCTACCCACTCCAGTATTCTTGCCTGGAGAATTCCATGGACAGAAAATCCTGAAAGGCTAAAATCCATAGATCACAAAGAATTGGACAAGACTGAAAGACCGTCACTTTCATCTTCAATACACAGTCATCATTGTTTCAGCTGATAATTTTAGGGGAAATTTGTTATACAGCAAGAAGCAACTAGTGTTATAGGAGAAAAAATATACAGAATAGTCTGTAACAAAATATAAGCTTGATATATCCACAAAATGGATAATTAGGTAAAGAAAAGAGAAAACTACATAATGTTTAGAAAAGAAACAAACCCTTCTGCACTTTTTGCCCTCTAAGCAAATGAAAAAGAGGAATCAAACCATAGTAAACGTGAGGAAAAACCGGGGTGGGGGGGAGGAGGGAATTAGATCAAAGCAAAAAGAAAAAGAGATAAAAAACAAGAGAAAAGTCCATTTTGATAGAAATAAATTAAGAAACCCAGAATTGCCTTTTATTTTTAAAAGAAATTTAAAACAGATTGCGGAGTTGATGAAATTCCAGCTGAGCTATTTCAAGTCCTAAAAGATGATGCTGTTAAAGTGCTGCCCTCAACATGTCAGCAAATTTGGAAAACTCACCAGTGGCCACAGGACTGGAAAAGGTTAGTTTTCATTCCAAACACAAAGAAAGGCAAATGCCAAAGAATGTTCATACTATCACACAATTACACTCATTTCACACCCTAGTAAAGCAATGCTCAAAATTCTCCAAGCAAAGCTTCAACAGTACATGAACTGAGAATGTCCAGATGTTCAAGTTGGGTTTAGAAAAAGCAGAAGAACCAAGATCATAGCAAAAGCAAGAGAGTTCCAGAAAAAACATCTACTTCTACATCCGAAAGGCTTTTACTGTGTGGATCACAACAAACTGTGGAGAATTCTTCAAGAGATGGCAATACCAGACCACCTAACCTACCTACATAAGAAATCTGTATGCAGGTCAAGAAACCACAGTTAGAACTAGACAGGGAACAACAGACTGGTTCCATATTGGGAAAGGAGTATGTCAAGGCTGTATATTCTCACCCTGCTTATTTAACTTATATGCAGAGTACAACATGTGAAATGCTGGGCTGGAAGAAGCACAAACTGGAATCAAGATTGCAGGGAGAAATATCAATAACCTCAGATATGCAGATGACACCACCCTATGGCAGAAAGTAAAGAAGAACTAAAGAGCCTCTTGATGAAAATGAAAGTGGAGAGTGAAAAAGTTGGCTTAAAACTCAGCATTCAGAAAACGAAGATCATGGCATCTGGTCCCATCACTTCATGGCAAATAGACAGGAAACAATGGAAACAGTGACAGACTTTATTTTCTTGGGGTCCATAATCATTGCAGATGGTGACTGCAGCCATGAAATTAAAGGACACTTGCTCCTTGGAAGAAAAGCTAGAGACATTGTTTTGTTGACAAAGAGCTATATAGTTTCAGATCAGATCAGATCAGTCGCTCAGTCGTGTCCGACTCTTTGCGACCCCATGAATCATAGCACACCAGGCCTCCCTGTCCATCACCAACTCCCGGAGTTCACTGAGATTCACATCCATCGAGTCAGTGATGCCATCCAGCCATCTCATCCTCTGTCGTCCCCTTCTCCTCCTGCCCCCAATCCCTCCCAGCATCAGACTCGTTTCCAATGAGTCAACTCTTCTCATGAGGTGGCCAAAGTACTGGAGTTTCAGCTTTAGCATCATTCCTTCCAAAGAAATCCCAGGGCTGATCTCCTTCAGAATGGACTGATTGGATCTCCTTGCAGTCCAAGGGACTCTCAAGAGTCTTCTCCAACACCACAGTTCAAAAGCATCAATTCTTTGGCGCTCAGCCTTCTTCACAGTCCAACTCTCACATCCATACATGACCACAGGAAAAACCATAGCATTGACTAGATGGACCTTTGTTGGCAAAGTAACGTCTCTGCTTTTGAATATGCTATCTAGGTTGGTCATAACTTTCCTTCCAAGGAGTAAGTGTTTTTTAATTTCATGGCCGCAGTCACCATCTGTAGTGATTTTGAAGCCCAGAAAAATAAAGTCTGACACTGGCAGCCGCCGGGAGGAGCAACCCACGCCCAAGGCCAGGGGCGACGACGAGAGGAATTACCCCACTATATAGTTTAAGTTATGGTTTTTCCAGTGATCATGTATGGATGTGAGAGTTGCACGATAAAGAAAGCTGGGTGCCAAAGAATTGATCTTTTTGAACTGTGGTGTTGGAGAAGACTCTTGAGAGTTCCTTAGACAGCAATGAGATCCAACCAGTCAATCCTAAAGGAAATCAGTCCTGACTATTCACTGGAAGGACTTATGTTGAAGTTGAAGCTCTAATACTTGGGCCACTTGATGCGAAAAACTGACTCATTGGAAAAGACCCTGATGCTGGGAAACATTGAAGTCAGGACAAGGGAATGACAGAGGGTGAGATGGTTGGATTGCATCACTGACTCAACGGATATGAGTTTGAACAAGCTCTAGGAGTTGGTGATGGACAGGGAAACCTGGCATGCTGCAGTCTATGGGGTGGCAAAGTGTCAGACACGACTGAGCAACTGAACTGAAGTGAAACCAAATTGACTTAAAATCAAAACAAACAAGATGTCAGAAGAAATAAAATATCTAGTTCCCCATATTATGTTAATAAATATACTATAAAACACAGAAACACAGACTTCATGTGGTTTTAAATGAGGCAGCCCCAAGAGAACTAGGGTAAAGTGAGAAAACAGTTGAAGAAAGAGTTTGTTGTTGCTTTGTAGAATTATTTAAATATATACATTGAAACCAAATGGGCTTCTCTGATGGCTCAAATGGTAAAGAATCTGCCTGCAATGCAGGAGATCTGGGTTCAGTCCCTGGGTCAGGAAGAACTCCTGGAAGAGTGTGTGGCAACCCACTCCAGTATTCTTGCCTGCAGAATCCCCATTGACAGTGGAGCCTGGTGGGCTACAGTGCGTGTAGTAGCAAAGAGTTCGACCTGACTAAGCGACTAAGCACACACACACAAACCAAATCCTTGAATATTTGGCACCACCAATATGGTAATCTTTCTACTGGTGCTAGTCATATAAATACATGTAATAAATCATGTAGTCAAATTCTCTGCTAGCCAATCAAAGTTGCTATATGGGAGAAAGGTACAAACTTGGTTTTCATTTGCCTACAGTAACATGTCTTATATGCAGACTCATGGGTACTACATGATCAGGCAGTATCTAAAACTATAGGGATCCCCCAGTTTGTATATTTTTATGTCTTTTTTCAACTCCAAATAAAATTTAGCTAGGTGTATATTCGTGTAGTAATTTTATAAGTGATAAGGAAAACTTGCACAATTTTTGAAATAGTCCTAATCCAGTGATTTAGATTGAGTGGTATGTTCTCCCAAAATCTTGAGTCGAGGAAAGAAGACATTATTGCAACCATATAAATTTCATAGAGGAATACATTTTTATAATTTATTTTCTTTCATATAAAATTGATGGTAGTGAGTTATTTTTGCACTAAAGTAATTAACACAATTGTCAAATTAAAAATATAAGTTTAGGGAATTCATCAGCAGTCCAGTGGTTAGGACTCCATGCTTCCACTGCAGGGACACACAGATTTGATCCCTGCATGCCACATGAGTCAACAACCACAACAAAAAATACACAGACACACACACACACACATACATATATAAGTCTAGTGCTGATAAATAGCTTAGGTAAATGACAAAGTTGTCAGCTTTGATGTTTTATTTTGTTTGATTTATATCTATGAACTAATTGCTTATTAAAATGTGATCACTCACTTGGAGTAAGTCTACAAAAATTCATTTTAGAACCTTCTCCAACATCATATAAATTTGTAGGTTCATTAACTTATATAATTAACCAAGTCAAAAGTTAATGAGTGCTTCAAATCTTCCAGATCCTATCTGCTTTCCA
Source organism: Bos indicus x Bos taurus (assembly GCF_003369695.1). Lineage (NCBI taxonomy): Eukaryota > Metazoa > Chordata > Mammalia > Artiodactyla > Bovidae > Bos > Bos indicus x Bos taurus. The sequence continues at coordinate 16,286,566 of NC_040084.1, read as the reverse complement.
TTTTATGGAAATGGAGTAACACTTTATAACATACATTCTTATAAATTCTTTAGTGAAATACAGTTTAACTCAAACTCCTGGATCTAATTTGGGATATATTTTGATGACAATTGCTAATTATATCTAATTCTTAATAACCATACACATTACTTTATAGACAATATGTTCTATGCAAATAAAGTTGCATCTTTCAACACTAATGAGAAGTCAAAACACAAACTGATATACTGTATTTTGTGATTTTATTATGCTTTTTCTTATCTTTATTCTACAAGCTTCTGGAAAGCTGGTGAGGTGAGCTTCTATTTAGCTTTGATTCTGAATTCCACATACCTGGAAAGCTATGGTCACATTGCTACACGGGCTGCAACAGCAGCTCAATGTCTCTCTGTCACTGACTCTTTGGTTTTTGTCTTAAATTATCTTACATGGATAGGCTTAACTTTTATAGTTCTTACTCTGTATTTGTGCTCAGTCACTAAGTCATGTCTGACTCTTGTGACCTCCCTGGACTGCAGTCCGCCAGGCTCCTCTGACCATGGGGTTTTCCGGGCGCGAATACTGGAGTGGGCGGCCATTTCCTTCACTTTGATTCAGCATTTTGGCCTATACTTCACTAGTGCATAGGCAATAGTTTCAGTGTCCCTATTACTTTCCTGGGCCTTGAATTTATTGTTTTTCTGAGCTCTTTAATTCTTTATAGGTGATATGGGAGTTGAAGAAAGAATGCCTGAAAAAACATTTTTGTACCTAACCTCCCTACAGAGTGTTAGTTGTTCAATCATATCTGACTTTTTGTGACCTCATGGGCTGTAGCTGCCAGGCTCCTCTGTCCATGGGATTTTCCAGTCAAAATGTTACCTGAAAGTTCATCCTTAGCAAATAGCATCCACATCCTAAAGCTTAATCCTTAAGGATTAAAAAGGGTAACTAAGTTTCATTTAGTCACTCAAATACCATGGTTTCCTAGCAGCAGCAGGAGAGGCACCTGTCCTCTCCCACAGGTTGGTTCTAATCTTTGAATGAATAACTGAGAACTCCTGTAAGCCAAACATGAATTTTTGTATGAATATGCATGAATGTTTTTTATTAAAGCATGTATATGAAATAAAGTCTTTCTGATGTTGCCTTTTATGAAAACATATTTCTATTGACCAGTAAGTCTCTTTTACCTCTTAAATCTTTGTTCATGTTGTAGCTCTTGCTGAAATTAACGAACCATGTGAATTTCATCAAATGATACAACTACAGCATGACATAAAGCATAATTTTTCAGATTTTTTTTCATAACTCTTTGCTATATAACACCCAGGAATTACAAGTTCAGCTTTTTTATTCCTCTGTCAAGTATCAAGCACTGGAATTTTTATTCTATACAGTGTATTATATTGAATACACAAAGTGAAAAATAGGAATATTTTACTAGTAAAATATTAATCAAGCAATTGCAAAATCTATTATTTAAATAATTTTGAATATTTAAAATGTAATAGTCATGGTTATTTTGAGAAATGACCAATAGCATCACTTCTAACATCAAACTTGATTATATTAATGGGAATTATTAACTTTGAGAAAGACATGATCAATAATTATTAATTTGACCCCTGGAGGAGGGCATGGCAACCCAGTCCAGTATTCTTGCTGGGAGAATCCCGTGGACAGAGGAGCCTGGCAATCTACAGTCCTTAGGGTCACACAGAGTCAGACATGACTGAAGTGACTTAGCACAGGCTCGCACACACACACACACACACGTACATTAGCTATTGTGTATTCAACTGTAACCAATGTTAGTAAATATAAAATTGGTATTGGTCCAAAACTATATTAGTAAGTTTTTCTACAAAATAGGAAAGTACCAACAATTTATGATTTCTATAGGTTTAATATATTACTTTTTTAATTTTGAAAAAAATTTCTAGCTTAATTGATTAAGTAACATAGTAACTCATCTCTTTGAAAATATTTATTTAATTGATTTATACCTTAATTATCACTACAGTTATATGTTTACAGATTTTCTGAAAATTTAGAATAAATATTTTATGTATTTCTATTCATCAATATCTCTTTAAAGTTTGTTACCTTAAGTCAAATAATGGCTTTTTCATGAACTCTGAAAATTTATGTACCAAAGTTTTTCTTAGTATAATAACTTTTTACTCATATGAATTTCTGAAATGTATTTACTCTTTTAACATTTAGACAAATTTAAAAATTGAATTGTGCAGTGTATTTTTAGTAGTTAAAGACATATTACCTGCAACTTTATTATAGCTAGACAGCAATTTCTACACCACATTAAGTTAATCCAAACAAGAAAACAAATTCACAACTCCCTGCTCCTTTACTGTTTCCTGAAATCTCAATATTTGAGCCAGGAACAAACAGGTTTACACGAGCCCACTCCTTATGAGCGGGCTTCACAGGTAGTGTGAAGAACCTGCCTGCCAATGCAGGACATAAGAGACGCGGGTTCATTCCCTGGGTCGGGAAGGTCCCCTGGAGGAGGGCATGGCAACCCACTCCTGTATTCTTGGCTTTAGAATGCCATGGACAGAGAGAGGAGCCTGGTGGGTTACAGTCCACAGGGCTGCAAAGAGTCGAACATGACTGAAGCAACTCAGCAAACACACTCACCTTGTGAGCACTCTCCTTTATGTGCATTGCTTAATTCTCTCTTGTGTATATTTTCCATAGAGCATGACATTTTAATTCTGTCTGACTTCTAAAGGCTTACTTCAGCAGATGGTCCATATGGAGCTAGAGGAAGTTTCCCGGTAGTTTGGTTTTTGTGATTTTAATCAAATGCTCAGTCACGTAAAGCCAGAGGCAGTTCTGTTGAGTTACAATAAATTTCACACAGAGATCCCATACTGTGCAAAACATCTAAAATTTGATTTTCTAAAATGTTAAAAAGTCTGTTGAAACAGTAAAAAATTAATAAACATAAACCACAATGAAATAAAACTGGGAGATTAGAAGGGGATTTCTCATGCCCTGACAGCAGAGCCCAAGAAGAAGAAGAAAGACTCCTCTTCCTTCCTGTCAAGGACTCAGCCAATGAAAAGCTATGGAATCTTTGTTTCCCATAGCTCTCCCACCTTCCTTTTCCCCTCTATAAAAGCATTCTCCTTCCCTTGCTGTGCAGAGACTTGAAGATGACTGACCATGGTTCCAGACCTCAAACTGAAATTCTCTGCTAGTCCTGAGTGATCCATCTTTGCTGGAAAAATATCTGGCAGCTTATTTATTTCAGGTCAACATTTTAGAGGCCTGTATGGAAACCAAAGACCCTTAATGTTTCTAGGGCTGCTGAGCAAATAGGTACAGTATGTGTCCAATGCTACACACTGCTTTCTTGCAGATCTTGGGGGTTGGAGGTACATCTTTCTCCTGGATCTAAGCCCACGCTATCTTTGCATTTGAAGCTTTCCACGTTTTATTTGAGATCTGTTTTAAAGTTTTTCTTTCTGGTTAAGATCTTGTTCTCTGTGCAAGTATTTGTTTGGCACTTCAGCCTAATTTTTTGATCAGACTATTTCAACCAAAGCTGCCTGAAAATGCCTTTGGCTAATTTCTTCAGGAATAGGAACTGCTTCTCTGAAATGGCACACTTTTTCAGACATCAGCCTTTTCCTTCAGGAAGGGATATTCTCTTAAACCTGGCTGAAAAAGCCCTCTCCCTGGTTCCTCTGGGATCAAGCTGTTTTCTTAGAATTGGTTGGTATTCTGGCTTGTATACTACTTAAAAAGGAACTTTTTATACAGTAAGCTTTTTAAGCTGTCAGAAAATTGTTTCCTTACTCTATAGAAAAAACTCTGAGAAGCAAGGTCCAAGTCTTCTAAATATTATGAGAGTGTCCTACCTACAGGGACTTCAGTTGATTTTATATTTGAAAACCATGGTCCTTCCTCAAGTGCATTTCTAACTAATGGGACTGACTTGACTGAAGTTAATTTAGAATATTAATAGCCATCATGGGGTATTTTTTGAAATCAAAATTAATTTTATTAAAACCAAATTGGATTACAATAGCTCAAAATTTTCCAGACTTTACTGAAATTTTTATTTTGATTGGTATTTTTATGCTTCCTAACATTATCTGGAGTCTACAAATGCCTCTCTGAAAAATAAGATTTTGAGATTACCTCAAGCAAAGCAAGCAGTTTATAAAAAGATAAAATGGCTTCTGAAGCCTCAGGTTCTTCTTCCATGACTTCTTTGCTTTAGGCACCACATCTAGCACTATCTTCCTCTTTCTCCCTTACACTGCCTATCCCTCCTTTATATCCTCAGTGTGCCCTGCTTAGTCATTCAGTCATGTCTGACTCTTTGTGACCCCATGGACTGTAGCCCACCAGGCTCCTCTGTCCATTCGGATTCTTCAGGCAAGAATACTAGAGTGGGTTGCCATGCCCTCCTCCAGGGGATCTTCTCAACCCAGGGATCGAACCTGGGTCTCCTGCATTGCAGGTGGATTCTTTAACAGCTGAACTACCAGGGAAATCCTGTATAGCCTCAATACTCTCATACTAATTCTCTTGCGAACTTCTTTTCTCTGAAAAGAACTCTCCACTACTGTTTCCTCTGAACTTGTCAAAACATGTCCCTTTAAAATTAAGCCTTCTAAAGATTCAGAAGTTAACCTCTTAATTACTTCTTATTTTGGACTAAATATGATCTGCCAGTCATAATCATATATTTTCCCAAGGTAACTGAAGAACCAAAATTCACTGAAGAATTTGATATAGTCATTAAAGTTTATCAAACTGGGTTATCTGACATGTCAGCCAATTCATATGCTTATTGGTGAAGACTAGACTCATTAGTGGATCAAAGTTGCTAATGGCAAAAACCCTAAATAATATCTAGAATTACAACCAGGAGATCAGCCTGCTAACATACCATATGATCTACCTCAAGTAAGCACTGGGTGACTTCACTGAATAGTTCTTAGGGCTTTTACAAAATCTTTTCATTAGAATAACATTTAAACTTACACACAAAAATCTGATGAACTCATTATGATTAAAATGTGTGTGCTAAAGTCACTTCAGTCATGTCCACTCTTTGCAACACTATGGACCATAGCCAGCCAGACTCCTCTCTCCATGGGATTCTCCAGCCAAGAATACTGGAGTGGGCTGCCATACCTTCCTCCAGGGGATCTTTCTGACCCAGGGGTCAAACTCATGTCTCTTGTGTCTCCTACACTGGCAGGCAGGTTCTTTAACATAAGCATCACCAGGGAAGCCCCATGATTATCATAATCAACTTCAAATTATTTTTAAGGAAACTATGATCTTACTTCAGATGTTGACCCAGCTGTAGTTTTTAACTCTGTGTTGATTAATCCCCTGAAATGAGATCTTTCTTTTCTAGTTAAAAAAAATAGGATGAAATGAGAAGATATGTTCACCCCAGATTTAACCTGGAAACCATCTCTCTCTCTCACCAAAAAGGAGGACTGGCAAAATTCTTAGTCTTTAGTAAGTGAAGGATCCTACCTAGAACCAAAGCCCCTCTAGCTTCTGCTATTACTGCAGAGAGCCAGGACATTGGAAAAGAGATTATTATAAATGTAAGCAGTTTAGGCACCTTCAGTCCTCTAACTGGGTTTTCCAACATCCTCCCAGTTCTCAATGATGGGCTCCAAGGAACTACAGGAGTTCTTCCCAAGCCTCCCGCTTAGTCAACTTGAAGAACATTTCTGCATATTGCCAATGAATCTGTTCTAGTTCTGATATTGGAGCTGCACTCTCAGTATTCACTCACTATTATAAAATGCTTTTAGAGAACAATCTTGATCAAAAGGGGAAATGTAAAAAATTAATAACAGAAATCTCAATTAAATTGAATTGGGAGACCATAAAGGGAAGCTTTCACGCCCTATAAGCTTAGCAGAGGCCAACAGGAAGAAGACCGACTTCTCTTCTTCCTGGCAATGATTTAGTCAATGAAAAGCCATAGACTGTTTACTATGGCTTTCCCAACTTCCTTTACCTCTCTATAAAAATCTTCTCATTCCCTTGTCAAATGGGGACTTGCATGCACCTTGTCATAATTGCAGAACCCAGATTGCAATTCTCTTGGTTCAAAATAAACCTATCTGTTCTAGAGAAATATCTGGCAGTCTATTTGTTTCAGATCAAAAAATAAAACAAAATACTACTGAATACAAATAAAAATATTTATGCAGGTGAGGGTAGATGATTCCCTCTTTTGCATTGTCTAAACCTCAAAACTAAGCTGCTTTCATCTGTTGGCTGAAAAGTAGCCCCCACTGAGTATTATTTGAGAGGTGTTAGAAATCATTCTCTCTTCTTTAAAATCCTGCTCCCATCTAATATCTGAATTTTTCTTCGGAGGATACAAATGATCTTCTTACCATCACATATACATTTGAAATGCATGGACTCTGGAGAAAAGTGATACTACTGACTTCAGTTTGAAAGAAGGTATAAATTACTGACATTAGTCCTAGGTATTGAATTGGTGATTGTCTTCACATGGTATGTGAAAATCATGGCAGAAAGAAATATTGATAGAAATAAGGCTGAAGCTGAAACTCCATTACTCTGGCCACCTGATGCAAAGAACTGACTCATTTGAAAAGACCCTGATGCTGGGAAAGATTGAAGGCAGGAGAAGAAGGGGACGACAGAGGATGAGATGGTTGGATGGCATCACCGACTCAATGGACATGAGTTTGAGTGAGCTCCGGGAGTTGGCGATAGACAGGGAAGCCTGGTGTGTTACAGTCCGTGGGATCACAAAGAGTCAGACACAACTGAGCAACTGAACTGAACTGAAGACAAAAAAGACAAAGAAACGAGTCAGATATAACAAAACCCAAGCTTTCTCTAATTTTCCACTCTACATAAGACAAGTTCTTTGTTAAATCTTGGATGAAGTAGTACAGAAATAAAAACAAATTTTGAAGTAAAACAGATGAAAAGATTTAAAAAAATTAAAATGATTAAAATCAACCACATCTACTGATTTGATATTTTTCAAAGCAGCAGTTCACCTGTATATTGTCCTGCTTTATAACCTGGCTCAAACATCAACTTACAGAAAAAAAATAAACCTCTAAGAAGCCATATTTTAGATTTTTACAGTTTTCCCTGTGTTAATTTTCGGTAATATGATATGCAGTTTAAACTAATACAGTAGTTTTAAGACAAAAGCAGGTTGAATCAGGAACAGTTTCTATATGTTTTTATACTTTTTAAAAATTCTGAACTCACTGTTTCAAGTAACTTAGTTTTAATTACTATTTTCACCAGAGCTATAAAAATATAATTGTATGAAGATATCATTTGTATTACTTAGACAACTAGACTTTGCAATATGCATGGTAAATGTTTTTAAAAAGTCAGAAGAGAGTTTCCATCATGTGGAATAGAATGTTCTAGAACAATCTAGCAATGTTCTAGATCAAAAATTAAAATGATCTTGCTTTACAAGGTTATGTTGGTTTCTGTCTTACAACAACATGAATTAGCAATAATTATAATAATTATACATACATCCCTTCCTTCTTAATAATTATACATACATCCCTTCCTTCTTAAGCCTCCCTTCCCCATCCCATCCCACACCTCTAAATCATCACAGAGTGCCAGGCTGGGTTCCCTATGTTGTATAGCAGCTTCCCGCTAGCTATTTTAGATGTGATAGTATGTGTATGTGGATGTTTTCTCAATTTGTCCTGTCCTCTCCATCCTCCAGTGTGTCCACAAGTCCATTATCTACGTCTGCATCTCTGCTTTCCTTGCAAATAAGTTCATCAGTACTATTTTTCTAGATTCCATATATATGTGCTGATAGTCAATATTTCTTCTTTCTCTTTCTGACTTCACTCTGTATAAAAGGGTCTAGGTTTTGAAAATCATCTTGCAGGGCCATTCACCAGCTTTTGCTAATGAAATAGTCAAATTGAGAATAAAACTGTCAAGTTCTAAACATAAAGTCAGTCAGGATAGGCTAGGTTATGCTCCAGTAAAAATTCTAATTTTCAGCGGCTCAGTGCTTCATGTTTCATGAAGGGCTCTTTGTTGTTGTTAAGTTGCTAAGTTGTGCCTGACTCTTTTGTGACCCATGGACTGTAGCCTGCCAGGCTCCTCGGTCCATGGAATTTCCCAGTGAAGAATACTGGAGTGGACAGCTCTTCCCTTCTCCAGCAGGTTTTCCTGACCCAAGGATTGAACCCTGATCTTCTGCATTGGCAGGGCAAATTTTTACCACTGAGCCACCAGGGAAACCCCAAGAGGGCTCTACTCATTGTATTTATTCAAAGATTTAGGCTGATATAGGCTTCAGTATCAACAGATACTTCCATGATTTTTCAAGCAGAAAGAAGTTGCTGAAGCAAATAATGCACGAACTTTTAAAACTTCCACATGGAAGTCCAAACTGGATGACCATGTGTAATTCAAAATCAACTATTGATGTTGTTCAGTCTCTGAGTCATGTCCGACTCTGAAATTCCATGGACCACAGCACCACAGCCTTCCCCATCCTTCAGTATCTCCCAGAATTTGCTCACACTTGCATCCATTGAGTCGATGATGCCATCCAACCCTCTCATCCTCCATCGCCCACTTCTCCTCCTAAGAGTTATCTCCAGCACCACAATTCAAAAGTATTGAGTTTTTGGTGCTCAACATTCCAGTGAAAAAGCTTTGAAGAGTATTAACTTAGAAGTATTAATAGTTCATTAGGGCTCAATACCAAGCTACAAGTGGCCTGTGTGTATGAATCCGTGTTATCTACATTATAACTATTTGTTGGTTGTACTTTTGATTTCATTTTCTATTCCTTTGTTCAATAATGAAAAATCACTCTATTTTGTTATTGGTAATATGCCTTTTATTCTTATACTAATTAACTAGAATTTTAATTACAGGTCTGAAACCTCATCTAGCCTGCAGAGTGTTTTCCAATGGTTTTACTCTCCTCTCAGTTCTGGATACCAAGAAAAAGGAGCAAAGTTCTGAAGATGTTCTCAGTCCAGCCTCTGAACACTAATGGGAATATTTTGATGTCTAACTAGTATTTACCCATATATGTATCTATATAAAATTATGTTTCAATTTCCTCAGAAGACTGAATAGATATAGATTCACTTTATCACAGATAAGATCCTCACCTAATCTATTACAGTGGAATTGAACAGAAATACTAAAAGAAATGGTAACAGTCCGTTCTCTATGATTTTGATTTAAAAAAAAAATGCAACCATATTACTACTGAGAACTCAAGGCTGTTTACATATCTGACCTTCATATTCATAGTGTCTCTAAATTGTTCTAATTCTTCTCGTTATTACTTCAAACCATCCTAAGGTTCTCAACCATGTCTCTAATCACTATTGAATTTAGTTGAACTCAGGGCTAATGGAAGGTGTGGGGAAGGATAGAATGTGGCTTACTTACAAAACTCTCCAGGTCCCAGGGCCATTAGACAATGAAATTTAAATGCTTTCCATTTTATAATTGATAACTACAGGCTTGGACTAGACTCTAATAAGACTTTACTTCTTCAACTAAAAGTGTATGTTAATTAAATTTGGGGGCAAATATGAGCAGCACTGAACTCTGTGCTCTAAAACCACAGCTTGGCATGATATTCTGGTTAGCATTACTGTAATTACAAATATACTCATCCTGTGGCTGTACTGCTTAAGTTCCAATGTATTTATCATCAAAATTTGAAATGGCTATTCCTCTAAGTTTCCTTTTTCTTTTGGAATTCTAATCAAATCCTTTTACAAAACACATAAGGCCTTAAGCTATATTAAAGAACAAAATAACAGAACCTATCACAGAACATCACTTTCATAATTATTATTATTCATAATAATCTTTAACTTGTTGATCTTACTCTGTTCCCCAATTTTTATTATTTTTCTGTGAAAAACATACTTTGGACAATTAAAAATTTAACATGGAACATGAGCTCTTCTTGAGATTACATTAAAAATGCACGCTTACCTTGAGTGAAAATTAAGAGAAAACATTTGATTTATACCTTATAAGAAAGCTCTATTTTAATAACTCTTGATAACAAGTAGCTTAGGGAGATATTATTTCAAAGTAAATAACTTTGTCCATAAGAATGTAACCAAATTCAGAAGAATAAAAAATGTTAATGGGGTCTTAGGCTCCCCTGGTGGCTCAGCTGGTAAAGAATCCACCATCAATGCAGAGAACCTGGGTTCGATCTCTGAGTTGGGAAGACCCCCTGGAGCAGGGAAAGGCTACTCACTCTAGTATTCTTACCTGGAGAATTCCATAGACTGTATATAGTCCATGGGGTCACAAAGAGTCAGACAAGACTGAGCAAATTTCACTTTCAATTTCAAGTTCAATGCTAAACAAAACCAAGTAGATATCAAATGAGAAAACTGTTAACTGTTAATTGAAAACTGTTAACTGTTAATTGAAAACTGTTAACTGTTAACTGAGAAAAGAGTTAACTGTTAACCTTAACCCTAATTTTTAGTTCAGTTTATCTAAATTAGATTATTCCTCTTTCCCCACATCTACCCTAAATCTATCCTCAATGAGATTTTGTTCATAATGCCCATGTTACTGCTCCTGTGTGAAATGGCTTTCTCCCCATCAGTTCTATGAAGACAGCAGTTTTTCAAGGTCCTGTTCAGAAAGCTTCTTTTTACTAATCTTTCCCCTTCAGAAGAAAAAAATATATGCTCTTTAATTTAGCTAATGAAGCTTGAGGTCTGTACCTTTCTTATGGAAATTTTATGGCAACTTTCTTCTAATAGATTAAGTTCTTCGAAAATAGAATCTGTAAAATGATCATTGTTATATGCTTCAAGAGCCTAGAATAATTTCTTCAACATAATTGAAGCTTAATACTTATTTGTCTGAATACTGTTGATATTTTTAACATCTGCAATATCTCCTAAATCTGGGATAATTTCAAAATTATCTGGAGAGATTTGTTTGAGATGCAGACTTCCAGGCCTTGAAGGTTAAAGTCACTCAGTCGTGTTCAACCCTTTGGGACCCCATGGACTACACAGTCCATGGAATTCTCCAGGCCAGAATACTGGAGTAAGTAGCCTTTCCCTTCTGCAGGGGATCTTCCCAAGCCAGAGATCGATCCCAGGTCTCCGGCATTACAGGTGGATTCTTTATCACCTGAGCCACAAGGGAAGCCCAAGAATACTGGAATGGGTAGCCTATCCCTTCTCCAGTGGATTTTTCCAATCCAGGAATCAAACCAGGGTCTTCTGCATTGCAGGAGGATTCTTTACCAACTGAGCTATCAGGGAAGCCCTTTCCAGGCCTTGTATCAGTCTAATAAATCCAAACTCCTTAGAACATCAGCTGTTTACCACTTTTTTATTTATTTATTTATTTATTTTATTTTTGGCTACACTGGGTCTTTATCACTGCATGCTGGTTTTCTCCAGGCTCTGTGAGTGGTGGTTACTTTTTGTTGCCGTGAGCGGGCTTATCCTTGCAGTGGCGTCTCTTGTTACAGAATTTTGGATTTGCTCAGTAGTTGTGCTGCTGCTCGAGGCATGTGGAACCATGTCCCCTGCTTTGGCAGGTGGATTCTTAACCAATAGACCACCTGGGAAGACTCTGATTTGCCTTTTTTGATGATTCTAATGTATCTTGTATGTAGATAGGCAAGCTTAAGTACTTACATATTCATTTCCTAATGCTAACAATATAAAATTTCATTGAGAGTCAGAAGGCCTTGTGTGTATCTGGCTCTTTAGAAATGTTCCTATTTTTAATAGCCCAATAATATATACTTTTATAATTGTCTTTATCCAAGTCCTTCTTTATTAAACTATAAAATCTAATGCTGTTTTTCCTTTCATCAATAAAAGTAAAATATCTAAAACAACCAAAAAGCTTCCACATCATTTTACAATTTCTACTGACACTTTATATGAACATTATATTTCCTAATTTGTCCACTTAATATGTATTTACCATTTTCATTTTTTCATCTGCTTCTTCAGTTATTTTCTTTTAAGCCTTGTTCATAAGCATCATGAATATCATCACAATTCAATTATTATCACTGCATTCTAAAAGACCATCTTTAGTTAAAAACACTTTTGATCTACTTTTTCAACAATAGCATTTTTCTAACATTTGATAATCATATTTTTCTTATATTTTGTTGTTATTTTCCAGCCAAATCATCCACTCTCAGTCTGCCAAAATAGTAGCATTATTTCCTCTCATGAATACAATAGCACATAAGACCCTGATTCTATTCTTTGATTGGAAATGATGTGGAAAAAAATTGCCTGGTGAGAAAACATCCACGGTTTTCTTTTTTCCTTTTCAAAAGTTACATGCACCAGCACACATCTGATGCAATTCGATCCAAAGCACTGGACAAAAAAAAAAAGAGAGATCAATAATGAAAGTAATATTAGATCAAAACAACCTCATATCAAAATTCATTCTTAAGAAAGTAAAAGTGAAAGTGAAGTCGCTCAGTCGCATCTGACTCTTTGCAACCCGTGGACTGTAGCCCACCAAGCTCCTCCATCCATGGGATTCTCCAGGCAAGAATATTGGAGTGGGTTGCCACTTCCTTGTCCAGAGGATCTTCCTGACCCAGGGATTGAACCCAGGTCTCCCGCATTGCAGGCAGATGCCTTAACCTCTGACCCACCAGGGAAGCCCTTAGAAAAAATGAATATATTGATCCTATTTGATAGAGTTCAAGTTCAGTGACTCTACAGTAAATAAATAACGCTTGTGAGAAAAAGCATTCCTTTTAATAAATTTGTAATAATTTATAATAGTTAGCATTGGTTTAAACCCTACTTTGCATCAAACGCTTTATAAACTTGTTTATTCTAACCCTACCAGGAAAGATCTACCAAGATGGCAGACTAGAAAGATCCTGAGTTCATCTGCTCACATAAACACACCAAAATCACAACTAGTGGTAGAACAGCCATCAATGAAAAAAGTCAACCTATCAGAAAAGATATAAAGAAAGAACAACAGTGAAATGGATAAGAGGGGGTGAATTCACAAGATAGTCAAGTCCCATACTACTAGGTGGGTGACCCACAAACAGGAGTATAATTACAATTGAAGAGGTTCTCCCAAAAGAGTGAGAGGTCCGAGCTTCATTTTGGCCTTCCCAGCCCTGGGGTCCTGCACCAGAAAGAAAAGCCCTCAGAGCATTTGGCTTGGAAGGGCAATGGGGCTTAGTTTTGTGAGGCCCAGAAACCTGGGGGAAATAGAGGCTCCACTCTTAAAGAGCACTAGAAAACTACACGATTGCACATACATACATTTTCATAAAATTTCAGGGGTGGAGAGATATAAAGAGACCTGACAGGGGAGACTAGATAAAGACTTGTTCATGTGTCTGATCACTCTAAAGAAACTGCATTTCTTCATCCTACCCAATAAAGAACTATAGCTGTAGGAGGCTTAACATCACCATAAGAGATGTAATAAAGCCAACACTATATCAATAATCTATAGCATTTTTCACACAGAAGAAATATGTTTAGGCAAGAAAAGGAGTTTAAATATCAGTGTAAATTTTTCCATAAGAATACTAGTGAAACACTTCTTTTAAAATTTTGCATTGTGCATCAGTTCAGTTCAGTCACTCTCTTTGCGACCCCATGAAGCACAACACACCAGGCCTCCCTGTCCATCACCAACTCCCTGAGTCTACCCAAACCCATGTCCATTGAGTCAGTGATGCCATCCAACCATCTCATCCTCTGTCGTCCCCTTCTCCTCCTGCCCTCAATCTTTCCCAGCATCAGGGTCTTCTCAAATCAGTCAGCTCTTTGCATCAGTTGGCCAAAGTATTGGAGTTTCCGCTTCAACATCAGTCCTTCCAATGAACACCCACGACTGATCTCCTTTAGGATGGACTGGTTGGATCTCCTTGCAGTCCAAGGGACTCTCAAGAGTCTTCTCCAACACCACAGTTCAAAAGCATCAATTCTTTGGTGCTTAGCTTTCTTTATAGTCCAACTCTCACATCCATACATGACTACTGGAAAAACCATAGCCTTGACTAGATGGAACTTTGTTGACATAGAAGAGTATAAAAAATAATAGTATCTAAGATGTAAAATAGGTAGAAAGAGAGAAAATCTTCAGGTCACTATAATTCATTGTTGGTAATTTTCAAAGTTCAAATTACATAAATAGAAAAGAAAAATTAAAACAACATTCAAAAATAGTCATTTAAGAAACTGCAAGTCCATTATCTTAGCATTTATATTTTTATAATATAATGGAAAGTGGGAAATCAGCCAGAATATTTGGGAATATGAGGGAAACTTACAGGTCATTCTCATCTTCAGTTTAAGAGAATTATAGAGTATTTGCCAAAATAGACAACCTGATGCTGGGAAAGACTGAGGGCAGGAGGAGAAGGGGGCGACAGAGGATGAGAAGGTTGGATGGCATGACCAACTCAATGGACACAAGTTTGAGCAAACTCCAGGAGTCAGTGAAGTATAGGGAAACTTGGCATGCTGCAGTCCATGGGGTCACAAAGAGTCAGCCACGACTGAGCAACTGAACAACAAATTTAAGAAATTATGAATACAAGTCGTTGGAAAGCAAATTAAACCTGTGCGTGAATCCTGTCCTCAACATTCATAGTAATTGGTCATCCTATCTCTATTTGAACATTTCCCTATGTCCAAAAATTCAGCATGGCAGCACAGTCTGTTTTCCAGGAAGATCTTACAGTTAAAAGTTTACTCTAACATTGAACCAAAAGCCATTTCCACATCACTTATCCATTGATGTGATCCTTTCCTCTGGAGCCACAAATAAATTTACTTATCTCTGGCCTGTTTTAGAACTATTAACTGCTCCTAAGTTATCGTCTTTCCAGGCCAACCTTCTCAGATTTTCCCATTATGTTTCATAAATTAGAGTTGTCAGTACCTTCCCTCTTCTGTGAACTCCAATTTGTTTAGAGTGAGTTTCCAAAACTGAACACCATATATCAGCAATAGTCTAGTCAGAGAAACAAAAAGAAAAGTTAACCTAAATGTAAATCCACAAAAAAATAAATAAATAAATAAAGAGTAAGGACATAAATGGTGTTTAACAATTATTTAATAAGTAAACCAAAGTGTTGATTTGCTTTTATTTTATAGACAAGATTTTCACATATCAAATGAAGTTATATTTCTCCTGTCCTAAACATTAGTGACAGTATATTAAAAAACTAAATGTAGTACTTTAGTTTATTTCAAGTCAATTTCACCTTGTTGGATACAGAACAGCTTTGCAGCATATAGAGATCATTATAGATGCTAATTTTGTCACTCAGTGTATTTGTTATACTCCCAGTTTCATGTTGTCTCAAAATTTAGCAAGAATTATTTTTTGTCAACTTTTAAAGAAGCAATGAAAACATTAAATTTAACAGTGTACTGAGATACTACCAGAGACCTTTCCTGCATTCTAACAATGATATAATCAGTAGGGCCCTTCAGGTACAGCCATTTCACTGATTAAAAATTCACTTATCATTAGATTATACACATGTCTTTTCTACGTGAATAATTTTTTAAGTTGTCAAATTGTTACTCACATCCAAATTTGTCATATTACTTTTCCTATCACTTTAGTAACTATTTCACAAAAAGAAATTTGTTCCATCAGTGTGTTTATTGTTGGTAAAACCATGCCAAAAGTCAGGGAGTTAATTTTTTTCCTAATATTCTACATCATTTTTTAAAATTTATCTTCAAAATGGTAACATCTCAAGCCACTTTATTAAACATTCTTCTGTTTTTTGACAGCATCTCGAGGTCTCCATTATACCTGTTTTGAAAATTCAAAGGCTTTTTTACACTGAAAAGATATTTTACCACTTATAAGTAAGTAGACCACCATGTATTTTTTTTTCTTTTATATTTCTTTCTCAAGAGTTGGCTGGGTGAGGGGTACCTACTAAAATGGGTATTAGGAATGTTACAGTCTTATTCAGCTGGTCAAATACCTTTTAATAGTCATGTGTTTCAGAGCAGACTATGATATAAATAAAACTTAGGAAGACAGAATTTTGTAAATGACATGGCTTACCTAGTATTCTGGAGTAGGAAATGGCATTCTACTTCTGTGTTCTTATCCCGAAAATACCATGGACAGAGGAGCCTGGCAGGCTACAGTCCATGGGGTTGCAAAGAGTCAAACACAACTGAGTACACACACACACACACACACACACACACACAAACACACACACCTGCTCTTATATACATAGGTAGAATCCACCAAGCACAATATCCATATTAAATAATCCTTGAAAAGATTTTCTAACTGTGGATTCCTTAAAAATGGCAAAATATGTTGTTTGGAATGATTGATTCTGCCATCAATAGTAAGAATTACATATCGTTTTCAAGCTTATACAGAAAAAAGAATACAGGGCTTTTGACACCAAGCTTCAGCGACTCTTCACAATGGTATTATTGATAATCTTTAACAATACAGAGTAAAAGAATAGCCTGTTCTACCCTAAGTTTTTTAAATTCTCTAATCTCAGCGACTTCTTTCCCAGTGCTACCTGAGCACTGTTATCTTCATTTTTGATTCAAGTCCTTTATCATTAATTTCTATTTGTAATTCATCAAAGTGCATTCTTCAATAACTGACTTTTCAACAGTTAATTGAATCATTCATTCTTTCATCTGATATTCATCAAACACTCTTGCTAGACATTGTTCTAGGCTCTAAATATCATGGTTTTAAAAAAAACGTCAAACTCTCCTCCTCACCAAGCCTATATCTTAGTGAGAGTTTGCCTTCTTTGCTCATCAGATATAATGATAAAGGCCATGAAGAAATAAGAAAGTAAAGGATTAGACAACAGGGAGGAGAGTGAGGTTCTTTATTTAGCTTAGAAGATGACTCTGCAGAGATGGCCTTAGAGCTGAGAACTGAATGAAGAGAGAGAGTCAGCAATGCAGAGATTTGGGGGAAGAAGTGTCCAGGCAAAGGGAAGTGCAAATAAAAAGACTTGGAAGTTTGGCATATCTCAAAGAAGGAGAGAGAGATGATTCATCTGGAGCAGATTGGAAATGAACTAAGAGGTAATGCCCCAACCAGGCAAAGCCCTATAGACCAAGCTAAGCATGCTGCTGCTGCTGCTGCTGCTAAGTCGCTTCAGGCATGTCCAACCCCATAGACGGCAGCCCACCAGGCTCTGCCGTCCCTGGGATTCTCCAGACAAGAACACTGGAGTGGGTTGCCATTTCCTTCTCCAATGCATGAAAGTGAAAAGTGAAAGTGAAGTCACTCAGTCGTGTCCAACTCTTTGTGACCCCATGGACTGCAGCCTACCAGGCTCCTCCATCCATGGGATTTTCCAGGCAAGAGTACTGGAGTGGGGTGCCATCGCCTTCTCCAAAGCACACTACTTAATTCTAATCATATTGTATATGTGCTGTGCTTAGTCACTCAGTCATGTCTGATGCTTTGCAACCCCATGGACTGTAGCCCACCAGGCACCTCTGTCCATGGTGATTCTCCAAGCAAGAATACTCCAGTGAGTGGATTGCCATGCCCTCCTCCAGGAGATCTTCCCAACCCAGGGATTAAACCCAGGTCTCCCACATTGTGGGCAGATTCTTTACCATTGGGACACCAGGGAAGCCCTATATTATATATAATAGAGGGTTAAACAAAAGAGTGATATTACCTAGTCATTAATATGTTATAATTTATTATAGGACCATTATGGAGGTAATTTGGAGAATTCCCAAGGAAAAACACAAGGGAGCTTGAAGGATTGTAGAACAGTAAAGAGAATGGATCAGATTTGAGATTCTGAAGATGGTGCTGATAAATGAGATGTAGGATATGAGGAAAATAAGATTTAATAATGCCTCCGAAGAAAATGACCTAAGTTACTTTGTGACAGTTGTTGCCATTATTGAGGTAGTGGAGGTTGAAGTTTAGAGGTGTAAGTAAGAAATCACAAGTTCTGTTTTGGCTACGGATCCTTATAATATAGCTGGTAAATATTTAAAATAAAACTCAAGTTCAAGAGAAGACATAAGGATTTCCCTGGTGGTTTAGTGATTAAGACTCCAAGCTCACATTGCTTACCCCTGATTGGGGAAGTTCCTGCATGCCTCACAGCACAGCCAAAAAATAAAAAATAAAAAAATAAAAAAACTATGATTCTAAAAAAAAAGAGAGAGAGAGAGAGAAGATATTAAGCTTGAATGTACACTTTTGAGAAACACCAACAAATAAATTGGACTTTCCATGTGGCGCTTGTGGTAACAAATCCATTGGAAGATCCCCTGGAGAAGGACATGGTGACCCACTCCAGTATTCTTGCCTGGAGAATTCTATGGGCAGAGGAGCCTGGAAGGCTACAGTCCATGGGGTGCAAAAAGTCAGACATGACTAAAGTGACTGAGAAGACACTCGCACACAATACATAAATTATACTTCAAGCTGCAGAATTATATGAGATGAGGCAAAAAGATCATTTAAATGAAAAAGTGGATTTTTTAAAAAAGAGCATTTAAGCAAAAAAAAGAGGAACTGAGAAAATCAAAATCCAAGAATGAAACAGTAGGAAACAGAAAAGGAAACCAGAAAGATGACTGACAGCTGAGTAAACATGGTATTTCAAAGGCAAGATGACAGTGTTTCAGGAAGAACAAAGTCAAGTGATAAAGCTGCTGAGAAGCCATGTAAGACGAGAAATGATGACTAACAGGGAAAATGGGGGTCAGAGGTGGTCCTAATGGATGTTATTTCAGTGGAATGAGGAACCTGGGATTAGAAAGGAAGGGGTTAAAAAGAGAACGTCGGCAAGGAGTGGAGGCAGTGTGTGCTGCTTTAGCTAATTTGTTCCATAAAATTCTGGCCTTGAGTATAGGACCCTCTGGAGGTACCAGTATATCAGGGTTCTCTGTATATCATTCATCTGGTAGATTAAGGAAGATGAATTTTAAGACATAATTATATGTAAGTAAGAGTTAATTCCTGGTGAGACTCTTAAATGAAAATTAATATGGGTGGTCCAGAAATACATTATACGTATGCAATACATATACAATATATATGGTACATAAACAATATAAATATAATATATATAATATTATAATGCAATATAAAATATTCATATCATATACACTATATATAATAATACTATATTATATAAGCTGTTAGTTTTCCTTGAAAATAAACAAATATTCTCTAGGGTTTACAATTCAACTGAGGTAGGCCTTGCACAAACCAATATTTTTAGTACCAAACCAATATTACTAGGTCAGTTCATAAGCCATAGATTATTTAATTTTATTAAGAATGTCTCAGATCATGCTGTTATGTTACCATCACTTACCAAATTGAGTCACATTACTTCTATATGAAATAAAATGTTTTTCGTCTAAAACAGGATGAAGATGTAGATCTCAGACTACAATTAACTTTAATTGTCTGCTGCAATTAACTTTAATTGTTAAATCTCACATTCATATATAAAAGTACATGGCATAATTTCAACTACTAAGGAAGTCATTTAGAATCTAAGTCTATCAGTATGCCTTCCTTCAGTAATCAATTCTTAAAAATTAATGTAAAATATTATTAAGGACAAAGTACAGAAAATAAGTTACGAATCTTGTGTGTGTATGTGTGTGTTAAGTCACTTCAGTCGTGTCCAACTCTTTACAACTCTATGCACTGTAGCCCGCCAGGCTCCTCTATCCATGCAATTTCCCAGGCCAGAATACTGGAGTAGGTTGCCATTTCCCTCTCCGGGGGATCTTCCTGACGCAGGGATCCAACCCACATCTGTTATGTCTCCTGCACTGGCAAATGGGTTCTTTCCCATTAGCGCTACCTGTTATAGATCTTAGCTAATAATATCATTAGCACTTCTTACGTAACAATCATCATTCTTAAATACATTAATATGTTTAATCCCCACAACCTAATACAGTACTACTATTATCAGTTCCATTTTAAGGATAAGTTTCACAGAGTTTAAGTAACTTATCCTAAATTGTGGTAAGTTATTGTGACTACAGAGTCTGAGGTCTGTATGACCTTTGAGGACTTTCTTAAGGGGAAAGAGAGAAGAGGGATGCCAGCAAGATGGCAGAGGAGGAAATCCTTGGCCTTTCTTCCTCACTTAACCCTCAGTGACCTCCTTGGTAGACTGAGATTTAATCTCTGGAAGAACTGGGAATCAAAAAGGAGAGCAGGTAGATAGCTTGCCATAAAGATAGGGATTAAGTGAAAGCTCTTGTGGCAAACGAAACGCCTGATCCATCACTGTCCCTCTCCCAGTACCAGAATGCCAACAACCATGCTTATACTACATTCATATTCTCACTGACACACTAACTCCACCTCAAGCAGGAGATGAAAGCATTCTTATCCGGAGAAATTAAGCTATCCAGGGAAATACCTACAGATATAGACATCCAGGGCTTACCAACAGAAAACTAGGAATCCTTCACCCAAATCAAGTTCTGCCTTTTCTCCAAGCCTTGCCAGTACATACAGAGCCTGCCATCAGATTGTCAGCATCTTAGTCCAAAAGTATAATAGTGGCCAAGATGTTTGAGAAAGACATACAAAGAAAGGCAGAGAGGGAGGACGAATGTGAAGGGAGAGAGGGAGAAAGAGAGAGATAGATGCAGAGAGAAGAAGCTCACAAGAAAAAGAGACAATAAAGAAAAGAAAAGATGTCATGACCTAATAGAAATATGTCTGCTAAGTCACTTCATAGATTGGCACTAAAAATAAACATTTGAGGATAGCAAACTATCAAAAAGTAAGATTGCCGGGAGCCAGCACAGGAGTCCCCACCCATGACAAGGTCATGTGGGAGAGATCCGGTGGGCAAGGCCAGCCAGAACTCAAGGGGTGCCCCTCTGGGCCTGCCTGAGGATCTACCCCAAAACCTGAGCCTGTCTGTTTTACTGCTTCATGACTTTCACCAACTCCCTTGACAGTCACGAGGGGCTATCCCCAACCACTCTCACCTGTAAGAAAAGCAACTTAGAGCTCTAGTTACTAAGTCTCCGGGGTATAATAAGGTGTGTTCCAATTGTGATGCCCTCAGAAAGCTTTCTAATGTGCCTAACAGGTTTCCGGACTCCTACAGCTATGCATGTGATTGTTTATAGTCTCCCAACCGTATGAGGTACAAGGAGACTCAGTTACTTTAACAATGCAGAGCCTCCCGGGAAGTTAGAAAATGTCAAAATAGAACCAATAGAAGAATTCTTTGTCGAGTTAATGCCTGCTGCCAAGTTTCCATATTCTCCACCCACTATGTCCCTGAAAGTGTATTGATTAATATAGTTGATATAAAAATATATATATATATACAAATAGAAACTTTAATGTTAATAATAACCTTAGACTCCTAAGCTAATAAATTCTTCCCTTAATTACCCACGCTGCACCCTTGCCCTATAGGAATGCAACTCTGCCTAGTGCTTTTGGGGAGTGGTACTAAACTCTAAAAAAAAGTCACCTTTGGAGAAAATAATTTTTTTTTGTTGACTAACTCTTATCAGAAGAAAAATGTTAGCAGGTCTCCTGACCAGAAGATGATGTAAATCATAAAGCCTTTGTATCTGAAGAAAAGCCTGGTTTCAAGGTCTGCTGACCTTGCATGACTTTACATCCCCTATTATCTTCTATGTACAACTTAGGGTATAAAAGCCCCTGCTGGAAATAAAGCTACGGACCCCGCTCACTAAGCTCAGTCTCCCAGCGTTGTTCTTTCTCGTCTCCTTTTCTTTCCTTTTGTCTCTACTCTTTCTTCAGGCCAAAGTAATTGGAGCATGGGGGTATATTAATTTCCCACGTAAATCAATTATAATTAGGCCTCTGATTCTCTCCACTGACGCTATCCCTTTAATCGCCGACATCATCCTCCTGAGGGAATCCCTGGATCCAACTGGGGCTGGACCCCGGTATATGATAGCTAAAAAGTATGTTAAAAATTCAGGATTTGGAATATATAATAGCAGAAACCCTCCAAAAGGCAGGGTTTTTTAATCAAAGTTTTTTAAATGGGAAAGATAGAGAACATTTTTAGAATACAAAGCATTAAACCAATTGGAATTTCAGAACAAAAATATAAAGAAAGAGAATCTCTGAAAGAATAAGAAAATAATATTTTCTCAAACTGACAACCCTCTAAGCTCTAAGAAAGGCCTACACAAACACCCAAATAGTTGAAAAACACTAAACTCATGTTATGACACATTATTATAAAATTTCAAAATAAAAGGATAAATTCCATAAAACCTCTCCAAGAGATAAGTAAAGTCACACCGAAGAAATAAAAGATGTCAATCTCATCAGACTTTTCAAAAATAAGACGAGAAACCATAAGACAATGAAGCCATTCTTTCAAAATTACAAGTGAAAATGAGAGTCAATGTAGATCTCTTCCCCTATTTAAACTATCACAAAGGCAAGACCATAAACCATAAGACATTGAAGTCATTCTTTCAAAATTATGATTGAAAATGAGGTTCAGTATAAATCTCTTCCCCTATTTAAACTATCAACAAAATGAGTAAATAAAATAAAGTCATCTTTTAATTCTGTAATTCTCACATTTACCTCCCATTGGCCTATTTTCAAAAAACTACTTACTAGTAAAACATATGTCACCAAGAAAAGAGCAAACCCAGAATGAGAAACACTAACACAGAAGCAAAATGGCAAAAATTCTCAAGATAAATAATTGAGTGTTCCAGGAAAATATACCAAGAAAAAAAGTAATTGAAATAATATGTCTTGTCCAAATGGAAAATTGTATTGAGAAATAGTTTACAGCAGTGATATACACAGAATTATTCCAATAAAATAATGAGACAATTTTTAAAATCATATAAGAAAGAAAATAAAATCATAGATACTATTTGGAACAGAAATAAATTATATTTAAATTGCTATGAAGATGATAAATATGGTTTTCTCCCAAAATTTATGTATCATTATATTGGATTTTTTTTAAATACACTTGTCTGGTTTTTTTTTTCGGTTTGCACTCCATGACATGTGGGATGTTTTTTCCCTGACCAGAGGTTGAACTTTCACCCTCTCTGTTGGAAGCAGAGCCTTAACCACTGGACCATCAGAGAAGTCCCAATGTAAACTTATATTGGAATGATACAACTAGATGAAGAATATGGAACATAAAAAAAAAAAGTTACTAAAATTGATATGTCTATTGAGAGAATTGAAAATGAGGTGGTAGTGTAGGAATACCACTTACAAATATGATGGTAAATACCAAAGAAACATCAAAAGAATAGAAGATGTTTTCATCTGGTAAGTTATGGGGGAGGATAATCCTAGTTGGTGATCAGGACCATTATTTTTCACTATAATTCCTTTAGTACAAAATAATTTTTCAAAATTTTTGAATGCAATATAGTGATAAAAATATTTTTTATATTTTAAGTGAGAAAGGATTTGAAAAGGAAGATACAGAAGTCAATAGAACTAAATTTACTAAAGAAGGTAACATGATGAAGACTGAAAATGACCATATGGATTTGTCAACATGAGAGAAGTTCATGATCCTTTGAGGGGAGCAGTTTCAGTGACATGGATAGTAGCTATATGTTTTCTCCAAAATGTTTGAATTAGAAGGGGAAAATAAGACAATAACTCATTCATTTGCTCATTGCTGAATGAGAATTTCTTGTTCTAAGAATTCTAAGATATGATCATAATTTCTCATATTTTACTTTCAAAAATCATTCTGAGATACGACATTAAGAATAAATCCCAACTCCTTATCAGCCCGTGGCCTTTCTCTCCTTTCATGTTTTCCCCTCTACATACAATTCCAGCTCTATTGTCCATCTTCATCACTATTTTTGTGTTTTTTTTTTTTTTAATTGATTATTTTTCAACTGGGTTAAAGAGGTAATACTTCCCACTATCATCTTTTCATCAAAAGTTCTCCTTTAAGATATTGAATTAAAATAATTAACAGGGAGAGCAGCTAAATCTCACACCACCCTTTTAATCCAAGTTCCTGTCAAGGAATTGTGTATCATAATCTAGCCATGTTGAAGCATTTATAAGGTAAGAAGTGATGTCTCTTTGAACTTCCCAGTGCTGAGCTATTTTTATGTCAATCTTTATAAAAGAAAGAGACAGTGCATGACATAAGTAAGTATGTCTGTGTGGACAACACAGAACCCTAACCAGGAAAGAAAAAAAAAATGTCCTGCTAAGAGATTTATCAGTTTCCTAGCTAAAAGAGTCACTATATGAACACTTTTGTATAGGGTTTATAGCTAGTTATGTGATAAAATTAATTGGAGAATAAACTCTATACAGTTCTCATTTGAAGAATGAATTTAGCCCTCTTCAATGTATGCTTTGGCAGCCATGTAATTCATGTATGTATTATAAAATCAGGTTGCAGTTACAGCTGATGTTTTAAGAAACCCTTGATCTCCTTTGCTTATGCTTGTTCTCATGGTTTTAATTCTAAAAATCTTAGCTTTATTCCTTGTCTTGGTTCCCCTGGAGCTAACAACCTCCTTGATTGTTTTGCAAAAGATGAGATTTGATTTTTTAGTCTCATTATTTTTCCAGTGTAGAAGAAATTTGACTTTTAGGGGATGACCCAGCATCCATTCCTCTCCCTAAGAGCATTTCTAATTCCTTTTGGGGAATTAGCTACACCTCATTGGGTGTATTATGGTAAGAATCCTTTCAAAGTATTTTGCACTCAGTTAAGACCCACGTTAGGTCAATAGAATGACTTTCAAGGGCCTTTGAATCTTGGAGAGATAGCTTCAAAGACTTGAAAATGTCTGGTGTACACTTTGTCCAGCTGCTCCTCTTGGGAAAGACAGGTGAGTAGGTAATTTCTTATGCAGTCTCCCAGGGCAGCACTGATTCCATCCTGGAC
Source organism: Bos indicus x Bos taurus (assembly GCF_003369695.1). Classification (NCBI taxonomy): domain Eukaryota; kingdom Metazoa; phylum Chordata; class Mammalia; order Artiodactyla; family Bovidae; genus Bos; species Bos indicus x Bos taurus. Next base: position 16,261,614 of record NC_040084.1, on the reverse strand, counting down.
CTGCTACCATACTAGCTCTATAATCTTGGGCAATTTGTTTAATTCTTTGTGCTTATATTTATTCAGCTGTGAAAAAAGAACAGCAATATCATATTTAATAGGGTTGTTGAGAGGATTAAATGAGATAATTCATGTAAAACGCTGAGAACAGCTCTTGGCATTTATCAAGTACCCAATAAATGTTGTCCATTAAGTTTCATTTCTCCAGCCTCACAATAAATTTGACTTGGCTAAATGTATCCTGTATTGGTTTTGTTACATGGATCCCACGAACCATATCTGATTTATCCATCACTTTTCCATGGTCTTCGATGAGACTTGTGCCTCTAATCCATCAGCCTGGTCAAATAAGAGCCAAGTTCTCCAAGTCAAGGAGGGAATTAAGATAACCATTACTTGCCCTCTGAGGAAAACGTTTAAGGCCGCTTCATTGTTCCTAATTCATTTTTCCTTAATAAACCTTGTCTTGAAATAGAAAAATGCTGATTTCCAACTGGATTTCCAGAAAGAACATCTGCTTAGGGAATAAGATGGACATTAAAACTGTGGCACTTTTTCTTGCTTTCAAGCAACCCCAGTTACAATTATAGCTCATAAGAATGAAATTGCATCAGAGGCCTTGGCCAGTCAGCAGAAACCCTTGAAAAGTTAAATCATTCAGTACCCTTTACATGACTTACTCCATGTGATAAATGCTGGTCAGTTCTCAGTTCTCAAAGCAGTATTATAGTAACTTGCATAGTTATTGTGTGTGGGCAAAAGTCTCTAAGAAGTTAACTAAATTGATATAACAAGCTATCGAAATTTAGTCATTAAAAATATTATATATGTGAATATTGCAATTTAGTAAAAAAGAAAATGCCATTTGCCTTTCATTAAGTTTACTATTTATCATTTTAATGTTCAATTTACATAACGTTGACATTTTACAACCTTAAGAAAACATAAAGAGAAAAATATTTAGCCTTTCCACCCAGTTGCAAGTTTGACTTGGAAAAACACTGTATTTTTCATAGTCTGAACAGTTTAACAAAGCTGTTTGCATGTCATGCATACCACAGATACCTTGAACTAATGGTTTTGAATAGTAATCTTGATAGCCACCTGGTATTCTGTTAGTAGAAAACAATCTCAAAATGTTCTGGTCCTATTTTCATAATAAAGAATTTAACCTTGGAACAAGTTTTGAAAATAATTTAATGGTTTAATGTCCTGTAAAGAGGCTTTTAATTGATTTTTAAGGAAAATCCTTTATTCTGCTTTGCTTCACTGGACAACAAAATTTAAAATGATAATCAAAATATATAAATGTGTGGTCTTGGGAAAGAAGTTTTCTTAGTTAAGCATGCTCATTCAGATTGAGGCACTAACACTGGCAGGTTTGGGGGTTAGTCTTTTTTTTTTTTTTTCCCTATGAAATCCATGAGGGGGGAAAAAAAAAAAGTACTGCTAAAAGCTAGATTCGAATAGGTGTGATTTAGCCTGCAGTAAAATGGAAATTTCCATATCCCATTCTAGCTCACTCTCCAAAGGCAACAGCCCATGGTGGATGTGGTTGATCACACCAGTAGTGACCAAATTGCAGATCACTGAAATGCCATTTGTTGAATACTGTATTTCAACTCAGTTGTTCTCCAAGTTGTTTTTTTTTTTCCCCCCCTTTAGGCTGTATACTGAGATAAAGGAAAAAATTCTTATTATGCTTCATACATTTCACTGAATTTAGCTAAAAGTTAAGCAAAATTCTCTTCCTCTTTACATCGTAAAAGTTTAACTGCTATTTGGCCTCCAAGTAACAGAAAAAGTCAAACGTAATTTTCAACAATGGCATGCTTTATAATTTGGATTACAGAAAAGCAATTTCATTGTGCCACCTCCTCTACTTCTTCAGATAAGAGTTTAGTCACTGTTCTACATAAGAAAATAACATTAGTATATCTACTGATACTCTGTCCTGTCAGCAGTTCATGTACAAGTAACTTCTTTTTTTAAACTTCAGAATTCTTGTGTCAATGCATTTTAGCAGTGATCTGGTTGGCTTGTAATAATGAAAATGGATTATCAATAAAATAAATATTCATGGTGATTATCTATGGACATGCATTATCTGAATTGGATCTTAACTTTGGATTGGCATTATAATTCTCAGCTTTCTGAGACAGCCAATACGAAACATTAGTAAATGTAATGCATGCACATTTCAGTTTCCTGTCCTATAGTCAGTCTTTAGCTGATGGAAGCTAAGAAAGATATTCTGGGAAATACTGCAGAAAATTTACTTTGTTTCTACTTTATGATCAAGTTTCTGATCATGTTTCCGAACACTCAGTGTGAAATTCTATTGTTAATATATTCACTTAAGTAAAAGTACTACTTTTTTAGCTACAACACAGAAAACTTTTAAAAAGCCCTTGTTGGAACTTCCCTGGTGGTCCAGTGGCTAATATTCCCAAAACAAGGACCTAGGGTGCAATCCTGGTGAGGATACTAGATCCCACATGTGGTGACTAATAGTTCACATGTCAATAACCAAAGATCCCACTTGCTACAGCAAAGACCTGGCATAGTCAAATAAATAAACAAATATTTTTAAAAAGAAGCAAGTATTTGTAGAAAGAAAAAACAATGTTTAAAAAAAAATACTCTCTTGTCAATTACTAGGGCTGATTCTAGTAATATTATTCTCTAAGAACAAATGAAACTGAAAACTGCAGTCATGGCTTTTTAAAATTGTTGTTTACTAGACCTTTTGAAATATTACATCCTAAAAATAATGTGAATAAAATGTCAAATTTATTAGGACAAGTTTTACATTCAGATGCATTAACCTAAAGTAAATAGGACATGGAATAATAACTGGAAAATTAATTTATGGTTAGAATATCATCAGTTCAAGGTTATTTGACTGTGTCCTAAGAACTGGCAACTAAATTTATATTTCTTTGTACGTGAGCTTATATTTATATTTTCAGTAAGATCTACTGCTTTTATATTCAATTCATCAACAATTTTGAGAAGAAGTCAATAGAAATAAAAACTTAAATATTTAAAAACTTTAAAACTAATTCTGAAAGGACTTCTGATGTTGAACTATTTTATCTCTGTTATCATTGTTTCTAGAACTTTGCTGTCAGTGATCTCCATTTTCTGTATATTTATGTGGTTGATTACAAAAATGACCATACCTTTTATTCCTTCCTGTGTTTGCAAACTTTTAAGTCCTTGAATCTCTACCCCTTGAAACTGAGCGGATTTTGTGGCTTGCTTTGGCAAATAAAATGAAGCAAATGTAATCAGGTAGCAGTTCTAAGGAAGGGCATGCTTCCCTCTCTGCTGGAACTCTGCCTCACCACCATATGAGGAAGCCTGGGCTAATCTGATGGATATTGAGACTGTGTGAACTAGAGCTGAGTTGATCCAGTTGTCCTACCCAAGGTCCTAGACAGATGACAAAGTCCAGCCAAGATTGGCAAAGGTGTTCAGGAGCCCAGATAAGAAGAAAAACTCCTCAGCTGAGTCCAGCTTCAATTGCTATCCAGGAAAGTCATGAACTAAATCAGTGGTTGCTGTTTTAAGCCACTAAGATTTGAGGTGGTTTATTACATGGCAATAGTTAATTCAATTAGACATTGAAAAGGGCTTCCCTGGTGGCTCAGCAGTAGAGAATCCATCTGCAATGAAGGAGAAGCAGGTTCAGTCCCTGAGTTGGGAAGATCCCCTGGAGAAGGAAATGGCTACCCTCTTCAGTAGTCTTGCCTGGGAAACCCCATGGACAGAGGGCCATACAGTCCATGGGGTCACAAAGAGTCAGACACGACTGAGAGACTAAACAGGAAAAACACAGACATGGAGAAGTCTACTAGATTTGGGCTACAAGTTGATACATCACTATGGGATGTCATTCTTTAATACATCTTTCATTTAACAAGCATTCCTATAAGAAACGTCAATGAGATATGTTGCCTCTTTTGTCATTATTTAGAATCATGTATTCTACAGTATGTTGTAATTGTTTTACTGAAAACTAAAGGAAATTCTTCTTCTATGTCTCGCTCATTGTCTTTTCCTTTCCTTTTCGTTTGTGTATTGCATTTGCTTTCCCTCTCTCTTTCTCTTACAAAAGAATATGACCAAATCATAGCACAAACGATAGAGACAGTTTATTCTTTCCATTCGCAAAATAAGTTACTTACTAACATAGAAATCTATCAGAACCTAATTCCTAGACTTTTTCTCGAAACTTTTGGCACAAGAGTTTAACAATGTGCGACTTTGTCTATTCTGCCTTCCGTTGTTCATTAGGGATTTAATAAAATGTTCAGAAATGATGATGGAAAGTTCCAATGGTTTTTTATTATTTCCACTTAATGAAGCTATCTGAATGAAATAGAGATTGTCATGCTTTTACTTCAAATAGCTTTTCAGCAATTTCTATATAATTATATTCCCTGAATGTGCTAGACTTCTCGGGAACTATTTGAAACATATTTTAAAACATGTACTTTCCCTTTCAATCTGTTTTTCTACTGAGTCTTTAAAATTTTAGTTATATAAATATGCTATCATAAAAAGGGAGATCTCCAAAATAGTATACAGTTTCACTAAAGACATTCTAATTTAATCATATTATAACATGTTTATTTTCTTTATACGTATCAGTTATTTGAGAGATCAAACTGACTTACAACTTTGTCTTACTAAGTTTTTCTCAACTATAGGACTTTAAATCATGGAGACTGGAACAGTGCAATTTTTCTAAATGACTGTGAGTTTGTTTAAAGAAGAATTTATATTTGAATACATTATTTGCTAAGAAGCATTTGTTAGATAAAGTAATGCATTCACTTTACTAGATACTGGGAATACAAAGACTTTTTTCTTCATTCGGGTGCTCACCATGAGGAAGAAGACAATAACAGAAACAGAAAAAAATTATGATGTGGCATAGAAGATTGAATAACATTTAGCAAGAAGAGAATGAAACGACCCTTCTTGAAAAGTTAGGAAATCCTCACAAAAGAAGAAACTTTAGACTAGATACATCCTTTTATTTATCAACTATGAAGAAAAGGCACAGAATTTACAGTCAGAGGAACTGTTTTAACTACCTTTCATTCACCCCACTGGTGAAGAAAGGGTTCTTGCCTTATAATTATAGGAGTGGCTGAACACACATCACCGAACACTGGACAACTGAGATCAGCTGCAGTTAGTCACCTATACTCACAGCCAGGAGGATCACACTGCATCACACAGGGCCACACAGGTGATGCACTCAAGAAGGGAGTGAGCACATGGGAACTGTGGGAGGCAGGCTTTATAGTATCAAGGAGGTAAGATACCTCTGACTCCTTTGAGATGATATATCACTGACTTGGGATGATACCATGGCTATTGACTATGCCAAAGCCTTTGACTGTGTGGATCACAATAAACTGTGGAAAATTCTGAAAGAGATGGGAATACCAGACCACCTGATCTGCCTCTTGAGAAATTTGTATGCAGGTCAGGAAGCAACAGTTAGAACTGGACATGGAACAACAGCTGCTGCTGCTGCTGCTGCTAAGTCGCTTCAGTCATGTCCGACTCTGTGCGACCCCATGGACTACAGCCTACCAGGTTCCTCCATCCATGGGATTTTCCAGGCAAGAGTACTGGAGTGGGTTGCCATTGCCTTCTCCTTGGAACAACAGACTGGTTCCAAATAGGAAAAGGAGTAGGTCAAGGCTGTATATTATCACCCTGTTTATTTAACTTATATGCAGAGCACATCATGAGAAACGTTGGACTGGAAGAAACACAAGCTGGAATCAAAATTGCCAGGAGAAATATCAATAACCTCAGATATGCAGATGACATTACCCTTATGGTAGAAAGTGAAGAGGAACTAAAAAGCCTCTTGATGAAAGTGAAAGTGGACAGTGAAAAAGTTAACTTAAAGCTCAACATTCAGAAAACGAAGATCATGGTATCCAGTCCCATCACTTCATGGGAAATAGATGGGGAAACAGTGGAAACAGTGTCAGACTTTATTTTTTGGGGCTCCAAAATCACTGCAGATGGTGACTGCAGCCGTGAAATTAAAAGACGCTTACTCCTTGGAAGGAAAGTTATGACCAACCTAGATAGCATATTCAAAAGCAGAGACATTACTTTGCCAACAAAGGTTCATCTAGTCAAGGCTATAGTTTTTCCTGTGGTCATGTATGGATGTGAGAGTTGGACTGTGAAGAAGGCTGAGCACCGAAGAATTGATGCTTTTGAAGTGTGGTGTTAGAGAAGACTCTTGAGAGTCCCTTGGACTGCAAAGAGATCCAACCAGTCCATTCTGAAGGAGATCAGCCCTGGGATTTCTTTGGAAGGAATGATGCTAAAGCTGAAACTCCTTTACTTTGGCCACCTCATGCGAAGAGTTGACTCATTGGAAAAGACTCTGATGCTGGGAGGGATTGGGGGCAGGAGGAGAAGGGGACGACAGGATGAGATGGCTGGATGGCATCACTGACTCGATGGACGTGAGTCTGGGTAAAATCCGGGAGTTGGTGATGGACAGGAAGGCCTGGCGTGCTGCAATTCATGGGGTCGCAAAGAGTCAGACATGACTGAGCGACTGAACTGAACTGAACTGAAATTGGGGAAGTAAAGCCCACTAGTCAGGGATAACCAAAACTGTGTCTGGTTTCTTGAGAAGTATGGTTGTTTCTCAAGGAAACCTTATCAATGGAAACAGAGTAAGGAGGGAAATTTATACTTAGGCCATTATAGATGCTCCTGATTTTATGATTTCAAGGTAGCACACAATTTTGAGTCTTTAGGTCTCATACTATAAGAATGGAAGTTTTATAAAAATGATGAAAAGTTCTGTGTGTTAGGGCATGGATAGGTAGAGGGTGACAAAGGTGGAAAGCTTTGTACGTATACTTGGTGTCTTTGACATATCTTTATGAAAATAGTAATTCTGTCTCTCTTGTCCAGATTGTACACCCAGCACCCAGAAGAACACTTGATACATAAGTTAGTTTCAAAAAATGATTTGAATGAATTAATAAAATAATAGTTTTTGGTAAGACTAATGTTTTTATTTAGATGCACAGATAAATAAATCCTGGCCCCTCACTCACAGTCTCACATTGTCTAACAAAGACAGAACCAAATACAGCCAAATAAGTTGACTATTAAAATCATACTCAAGTATTATGTTTTGGTGTGGATTTTTAAGAAACTCGTAAGCTAAACAAGTTTCAGTTCAGTTCAGTTCAGTTCAGTAGCTCAGTTGTGTCCGACTGTTTGCAAGCCCATGAATCGCAGCACGCCAGGCCTCCCTGTCCATCACCAACTCCCGGAGTTCACTCAGACTCACGTCCATCGAGTCGATGATGCCATCCAGCCATCTCATCCTCTGTCGTCATTAATTCTATAATTGGTAGAGAGATGAAAGAGGATTTTAAGAATTATAGTTAAACAATTATATTTGTTATTTAAGTGGAATATCCTGATAGCAAGGGGAAATTACAACTGAATTGGGAGGAGGCTGAAGTTTGTGAGACAGTGAGTTATGCTAGTCAAGGGAAGCCATTGTAGGGATGTGAACTACAGTAGAAGTATTTGGCAGGGGTGGGGGTACTGATAGATTTGAGATAATTTCAAATTTCTTTGGGAGGATAGACCCTAGAAAAACTTAACAACTTGAGGTACCAACATGAAAAAAAAAATACAGGTATGAGAATTAAAACACTTGAACAATGAATATGGAGCAAGGGGCCTTTCCATTTCAGTGTAAAGAATACAGAATGCTGTTGTTGTTCAGTCACCCAGGCATGTCTGACTCTTTGTGACGGGTGGACCACTGCACACCAGGCCTCCCTGTCCCTCACCATTTCCTCAAGTTTGCCCAAGTTCATGTCCATTGCATCCGTGATAACATCCAGCCATCTCATCCTCTGACTCCCTCTTCTTCTGTCCTCAATCTTTACCAGTATCAGGGACTTTTCCAATGAGTCAACTGTTTGCATCAGCTGACCAAAATACTGGAGCTTCAGCTTCAGCCTCAGTCTGTCCAATGAGTATTCAGACTGATTTCCTTTAAGATTGACTGGTTTGATCTCCTTGTCCAAGGGACTTTCAGAAGTCTTCTCCAGAATGTATTTATCACCAGCAAAAAATAATAAGGGAAAATTAAACAAATCAGTGTTTATCTCTTAAGAAAAGAAACTTGCTTAGTAGGAGAACTCTCCATTTTGCCTTAACAAATGCCCACTATGTGAAATTTTCCCAGTCCAGCTTCTCATCAACATATCTCATAATAAAGTGTATAGGAGGCAGACATCAGACAGCATCTTTACCAATGTCATTTTGAATAGAAATGTACAGGTGAGAAATATCACTGAAGATATCATATACAGTAAATGAAAAAGATTAAAATAAACATATAGACAAAAAATAACTGCAGATCCAAAAATGACAATCCAGGGAATAGTAAATAATTTTTTATGAAAAGGTCTTATAGTGTCTTGAAAGAAATTCTAGACTATATCTACAAAAGCAAAAACAAGATGTAATGAGAGGACAGGAAAAAAAGAAAGCGTTTAAGAAACTAAAAATATTATTGCCAAATAAAAAGTTAATTTAAATGTTGAAACATAAAATTGAGAAAGATCAAGAAATGGAAAATACAAGAAAGAAAGGATTTTGTCAAGATAAACTGGCCCAACTGAAGTGTCCAACATAAAACTAAGAATATCAGAATGAGAGTGCAGAGAGGAGAAATTTTCAACGGAGTGATACAAAATAATATCTTAGAACTGAAGTTGCATATGAGTCTTTAGGGCCTCCCAAATGATGATAGTGGTAAAGAACCCGCAGCCAACGTTCAGGAGACGTAAGAGATGCAGGTTTGATCCCTGGGTCAGGAAGATCCCCTGGAGGAGGGCACAGCAACCCATTCCAATATTCTTGCCTGAAGAAGCCCATGGACAGAAGAGCCTGGCAGAATACAGTCCATAGAGTCACAGAGAGTCAGACATGACTGAAGTGACTTGCACACACGCATGAGTCTTTAGAGTAGAAATGCCAACTGTTTGACTTATAAACTGAATAAAGAAAACCGAGAGATCAAGATTGGATATATATCCAGAAGTGGGATTGCTGGCTCATGTGATAACTCTATTTTTAACTTTTTGAGGAATCTCCACACTATTTTTCATAATAGTTGTACCAATTTACAGTCCCATCGACAGTATACAAGTTTTTCTTTTTCTCCACATAGTCATCAACACTTTTTGATAACAACCATTCTTCCCTGTGTGAGTTGATATCTCATGGCGGTTTTGCTTTGCATTCCCATAACAATTAGTGTTGCTGAGTACTTTTCATATACCTGCCATATACTTCTAGTCATATGTATGTTTTCTTTGCAAAAATGTCTATTAAAATTTTTTTCATTTTTTAATCAAGTTACATGTCTTTTTCCTACTGAGGTCTAGCAGTTCTGTATATATAAGATATTAACCTGTTAGGACAGTTTGCAAATATTCTTTACCATGGTATGTATCACCTTTTCATTTTGCTGTTTCCTTTCTTTTGCAGAAGTTTTTTGTTTGATGCAGTATGCCTTTACATTGGTCTATGTGTCTGTTTTTATACCAGTACCAAATTCTTTTGATTATTATAGCTTTGTCATATAATTTGAAATGAAGACTATGATGTTTGCAATTTTATTCTTCTTGCTAAGACTATTAGAGTTCTTTGATTCCAAATAAAATGTTTTGTAATTTTGAGTATTGGAATTTGGCAGAAATTGCATAATCAGTAACTTTAAAAAATTGTAAAGTTAATCACCACCAACAATTTTTTAATAAAATCATGAGATGAAAACACAGAGAAAACAGTTAGTGTGTATGTACATTCACATAATAACCAAAAAGGCAACAGGTATAGCTTTAGCAACCTCATTTCTGTAACTGGCCAGAAGCTATAATTGTCATATTTTCCTACTTCAACAACCCATTCCACGTTCCCTTCACAGTAAGTCAGCACTTAAGAGGGGTGAAATTCTTTTCCTTGTCACTCCTAAAGGGCCTGAGACCTCAGTGGTTTTTCCCATTTTGGGTTACTATTGTTTATCATTCATTTTTCTTAATGGATAAAGCACCCCAGAGAATCTCCTGGATTTCAGACATAATCCTCCCTCTCTAATTATGTAAAAGCTTTCCAATTGGTATATAAAAACAAACACCCCAATAAATATTGTAACTCCCTAAAGTAAAGACCTTGTAAAGAGCCTGATGCTGGGAAAGATTGAAGGTGGGAGGAGAAGGGATGGCAGAGGATGAGATGGTTGAATGGCATCACTGACTCGATGGACATGAGTCTGAGTAAACTCTGGGAGTTGGTGATGGACAGGGAGGCCTGGCGTGCTGCAGTCCATGGGGTCGCAAAGAGTCGGACATGACTGAGTGACTGAACTGAACTGAAAAGTAAGCAGGAATCTGAACTTCCAATTTAAATGGGATATTATATGTTCCCTGGTGGAAGCATTTTTTGTCTTAAGTACTAAGCCCTCTAGATCAGCAAAGTTTGAAGTTTCAGGGATGGGAAACAAAAGTTCTATATGTAGTTTATTAAGGATAATAGTGAAAGAAGCCACATATATTTCCACTCTGGGGAAGAAGTAAAGCAGTTGGCTTATGATCAATGTCTCTGTTGATTACAGGAATCAACAGAGAATACCTCAGGGAAAGAAGAAGACAAACAATTTGCTCTAATTAACTCACATAGAAACATATCTAGTTATTTGTTAGTTTAGAATATAAACTAATAATATTGACTAGGAAGAGAATCGTCATCTGTGGAATACTTTAGCAAGATGTCCTTGCCTCTGGCTTAGAGTTGCATGTGGTACAAGTTATGAATCTGTGAATCATGGCTATCTGAAAATAACACATAAACTTTAGTACTAGATGGGGTGGAGAATGGGGGCTTCCTAGGTGGCTCAATGGGTAAAGAATCCACCTGCAATGCAGGAGACATGTGCTCAATTCCTGGGTTGGGAAGATTCCCTGGAGGATGGCATGGCAAAACCCACTCCAGTTATTCTTGCCTGGAAAATCCCATGGACAGAGGAGCTTGGCAGGCTATCGTTCATAGGGTGAAAAGAGTTGGATGTGACTGAAGCAACTGATCACACACAGGGTGGTAAATGGAAATATTACAATACATACCTTGTGTGAGCTGCCCTGCCAACATCATTAGAAACACCATCTCTTTCTCTAGGCCGGAAAGAGTATGACTGATGCTGGAAGGAATGACTTGGGGAGCCATATGGGACCTCTCCTACTTCATCTGTGCCTTTAAATTCTTTGTAACCCTGAAATTATAAGTAAAGCTTGTCACTGGGTAAGATATATGACTCATGTGGGTCTAATTTGATAACTCAGTCCTTTGTTCATATTCCTGATTCTTGATCCTGTATATTATGGCCATTGGAGAAAGAGCGCCATAGGTTTATCACTAATTCAAAGATATCCCAAAACCATCTCATCAGATCAGATCAGCTGCTCAGTTGTGTCCAACTCTTTGCCATCCCATGAATCGCAGAACGCCAGGCCTCCCTGTCCATCACCAACTCCTGGAGTTCACCCAAACTCACATCCATCGAGTCAGTGATGCCATCCAGCCATCTCATCCTCTGTCGTCCCCTTCTCCTCCTGTCCCCAATCCCTCCCAGCATCAGAGTCTTTTCCAATGAGTCAACTCTTCACATGAGGTGGCCAAAGTATTGGAGTTTCAGCTTTAGCATCATTCCTTCGAAAGAAATCCCAGGGCTGATCTCCTTCAGAATAGAGCTACACAAACAAATTTGTTTTTAGAGTGGAATGCTATTTATGGTTATTTTCTAACTGAAACAGAATTAAATTTGTAACATATTAAACTGGAAAAAGGACAAACTAGTAAAGCTCAATTCTCATCCTACTTCACTTGAAACTAATAAAAAAAAAAAAATAGGAGAAGCACAACATATCTTTTGGGCAGGAAGAATAGCTGACAGTGTATGCCCTAGAACTTGAGTGCTAAATTCCTTTGGGATTATTTTATACCAAGCTTGACTAAAAATAAAGACCCCAAGATTACTAAGGCAAATCAAATGGCAGGAATATAGATTTAGATAAATGGTCACCTGTCACCTATTGATTCTTCCCAGGAACATGGGTCAGGTCATGAGTCTGTTGACATGTTCAAGTATCTCTCAGGGTAAAATCTACTTGTTATTAATATTAATGAATGGATAGCTCTCTGAAGTAATGAGTACACTTTCTGATTTCACATCATGTACAAACATGAAGAACTATAGCTTAATCAGATCTGTTGATTTTTAAAAAATAATCACTTCGGTTTTCACTGAGAAATATTCACAAAAAATGTTCCTAGTATTGCATTTGGCTATTATAGGTATACATATGGACACTGACCTTTTTTTTCTCAGGCTCTGTCTTTTACCTACACTACAACAAAGGTGTGTCTAGTCAAGGCTATGGTTTTTTCCTGTGGTCATGTATGGATGTGAGAGTTGGACTGTGAAGAAGGCTGAGCGCCGAAGAATTGATGCTTTTGAACTGTGGTGTTGGAGAAGACCCTTGAGAATCCCTTGGACTGCAAAGAGATCCAACCAGTCCATTCTGAAGGAGATCAATCCTGGGTGTTCATTGGAAGGACTGATGCTAAAGCTGAAACTCCAATACTTTGGCCACCTCATGTGAAGAGTTGACTCATTGGAAAAGACTCTGATGCTGGGAGGGATTGGGGGCAGGAGGAGAAAGGGATGACAGAGAATGAGATGGCTGGATGGCATCACCGACTCGATGGACATGAGTTTGAGTGAACTCCAGGAGTTGGTGATGGACAGGGAGGCCTGGCGTGCTGCGATTCATGGGGTTGCAAAGAGTCGGACACGACTGTGCGACTGATCTGAACTGAACTGAACACATACCTGACTGGAGAAAGCTAGAGAAAAATTGTGTTACAAATGTAGCAGTACTCATCCTGACAGAGAGATCTGTCAAGATGAAGTCGATGTTTTTGTAGATTTTGAATGATTAGCTTTCTCTGCCCTGATACTCAGGGATTCAAGAAAAGAAAACAAATTAGCAGTACTTCAGTTGTCACTGATTCTACTATCAAATCTATGGCAAGGAAGTACAATGCTCTATTGTATAAAGAAGAAAATATCCAAAGAATCTGAGTTTGTCGTAGTCAAGGTTTAGGATAAGAAACAATCCCTTACATTTTAGTGCAAGAAGAGATTAATCAGGCAACTAGGTACCTAAAAACTGGAAGCTCCTGAGCAGCAGATTCTAGGGGAGATCTGTGAAAACAACATGCAACTGATGCCCTAAATTTATCACCACATAGAAATTTAAATCAAGAACCCACAACATCAGCCACGAGCCCTTCTTAGACCCAGAAGGAGAAAAATAATGAAACATGAAATTAGGCTTCTGAGTTTAGAAATTAGGAGCAAGAACTTACCAATGCTTCGTTTGCTTCCTCATACACTGAAATCTGGAGATAGACACTGTTGTTTTGCAAGCAAGTCACATGTTTCCAGGGACTTCCAGGTAGCGATAAATCAAAGACATCAAGCATGTGGCTTCCACCTCATATCTACCTTCCAAACACCATACAAATGCATCTAAATGGCCAAAATGCATGTGCACACACAAAAACACTAGTTGCAGAGGGGAAAAAAGGGTAGGAAAGATAGTTTCTGCCTTTCCAGTTTTTCCAACTAATATTAGAATTTAGAATAGATTGAATTGGACAACCCCAAATGACCAAAAAAAAAAAAAAGCCTAGAATGTTAGGAGTTTTCTGTGCAAATGATAGAAAAATAAGCATCTCTTCTTTTGTAAAAAGAAAAACAATAATCTTATCATGTACATGATAACCCAAGTTACAGGTTCACAGGCAGAATCATTTGCCTGGTAGCTTCAATAAACAGATACAAAGAAAGAGAAAAGAAAAGAAATAGGAAAATATCCAACAATTTCACCTTCCTGAATACACTTTCTTCCTACTTACCCTGTGAAAAATTCATCACAGCGCATTAAAAAGACAGCACCTTTCATAGTACTGCTCTATTAGCTAATGTGGTATTTTATGTGCTTCTAGCAAGCTTATTATATTTGTCATGCTTTTAATATATGCTGCTTCTAAAAGTATGTCTTTTCATTAACAATACTGTTTATTTTTGTGTTTTGATCACTCTTACCAAAAGTTATTTTATTAGATTTTTTAAAAGAATTAGCCTTACCTTTGATTGTCTTCCTTACTATTTCCTTGTTTTCTATTCTTTAATTTCTTACATTTAATATTGCCTACTCATTATTTTCTTTTGGTTTATTCTATTCTTCCTTTCCTAAGTTCTTAAACTGGTTTTTTAGCCCCTATTTTTCAGTTTCAATAGGAAAATAATATAATATTATTCATAAAATACTAATTCTATCAATTATTTCTCTATATATGCTTTTTTATTTAATTATTTTATTGAACCAGTAGTCATGTATGAATGTGAGAGTTGAACTATAAAGAAAGCTTAGCTCCAAATTGATGGTTTTTAACTATGGTGTTGGAGAAGGCTCTTGAGAGTCCCTTGGACTGCAAGGAGATCCAACCAGTCCATTCTGAAGGAGATCAGCCCTGGGATTTCTTTGGAAGGAATGATGCTAAAGCTGAAACTCCAGGACTCTGGCCACCTCATGCGAAGAGTTGACTCATTGGAAAAGACTCTGATGCTGGGAGGGATTGCGGGCAGGAGGAGAAGGGGACGACAGAGGATGAGATGGCTGGATGGCATCACTGACTCGATGGACGTGAGTCTGGGTGAACTCTGGGAGTTGGTGATGGACGGGGAGGCCTGGCGTGCTGCGATTCATGGGGCTGAGCACCGAAGAATTGATGCTTTGGAACTACGGTGTTGCAGAAGACTCTTGAGAGTCCCTTGGACTGCAAGAAGATCAAACCAGTCTATCCTAAAGGAAGTTAGTCCTGAATAGTCATTGGAAGAACTCACGCTGAAGCTGAAGCTCCAATACCGTGGCCACCTGATGCGAACAACTGACTCATTGGCAAAGACCCTGATGCTGGGAAAGATTGAAGGCAGGAAGAGAAGGGGACGACAGAGGATGAGATGGTTGGATGGCATCACTGACTCAATGGACATGAGTCTGAGCAAGTTCCAGGAGTTGGTGATGAACAGGGAAGCCTGTCATGCTGCAGTCCATGGGGTCACAATGAGTGAACGACACTTGAGTGACTGAACTGAACTAAACTGAAGTACAGTTTATTTGCAATGTTGTGCCAATCTCTGCTGTGTAGAAAGAGACTCAGATATCCACATCTAGACATTCTTTTTTATTTTCTTTCCCATTATGCCACTTCCCTGGTAGCTCAATGGTAAAGAATCTGCCTTGGGGATTCCCAAATGGCGCTAGTGGTAAAGAACCTGCCTATGCAGGAGACAAGAGATGAGACTTCGATCCCTGGATGGGGAAGATCCCCTGGAGAAGGAAATGACAACCCACTCCAGTATTCTTGCCTGGAGAATCCCCATGGATGGAGTTGCCTCATGGCCTACAGTCCATGGGGTTGCAAAAGAGTCAGACACGACTTGATGACTAAACACCAGCATGTTTTATCACAGGATATTGAATATAGTCCTCTGTGTTATACCAGACCTTGTTGCTTCTATATATATGCTTTGATAAGTAAATTTTTCATTATTTTTCAATATGAAGTATTTTCTAATTTCCCTTATTTTTCTTTGACCCATAGGTATGTGAATTATGCCTTTAAAGTATTTTTAAAGGCACAATTTATAAGAAATATATCTTATAAGACTATTTTTGTAATAGATTTTAATACATATAAAAACTCCAGTTCTATCTTTGGCTTAAAAATGGTGATGTATTGGTGAAAGGCTATAAACTCTTCTACATTACTTTATATTCTAGGATGTGGTCAATTTTTCTAAATTTTTAGAAAATTTGCAAAGTATATTTATTCTTTAGTTTTGGAGTACATGGGTTTATATATATATATATATGCCTATTAAATCAATCTATTTATGCAACTGTTTAAATCTTCTTAAATCCTTCCTGCTTTATTTTATAATGTGATCTAATTCTTCCTAAGAGACATGCATTACAATTTCCCACTATCATGGTAGAGTTTTCTATTTCTCCTTGAAGTTATGTAAATTTTTGCTTTATGTATTTTAAAGTTTCATGGGACACATGTAAATTGAAATTATCTGCAGGATGTTTTGAATTTTTTTTTTTAAAGTATAGTGCCACTCTTCACTTTAAAGATTTTTACCCTTAAAATCTATTGTAAAGTATTAGTATGATTACAAGAGCTTTATTTTGTTGATTTATCCTTGATGTGGGTTTTTTTCATTCTCTTATGTCCAGCTTGCCTTTCCCTGCCCTATGTTCTAGCTATGTCTCTTAAAGAAAGTAGTTTAAATTATTTTTGATAATCAGTTATCTTTTATAGAAGAGTTGAAACCATTTATAATGATTATAATTATTTATGTTTCTATTCATTTCTATCACCTGATTTTGTCCCTTTTGTTTTCTTTATTCTTTAACAATCATCTTGCCCTACTTAAAGTGATTCTCTTTTCTGTCAGTGATATATTTTCTGTTATTGACTTTTTGTTAGTGATTTAACTCTCAATAAAATTCAGTGATGATCAGTATCTTTCATCTCTTCCTGAAAAAATATAAGCAGTTTAGAAGGTTTAAACTAATATCACTGCACTCTCAACTAATATGATATTTTCTAGGATTTTAATTCTAGCTTGATGTAACCCTACAAATCTGATATTTCTTTTATCCAAGAAATGTTTCTTCAATTTATTCAACAGTTTGCATTTTATTTGTTGACTCTTCCTTTTTTGTATCCTAACCTATTTCTTGCAATTATTTTCCTTTTCCCTGAAGTACACCCTGAAAGCTTAAAGTAGTGAGAGGAACTTTGTAAGAGGAATAGTTGGTAATGACAGCTTTCCACATGTGCTCTCTAGCTGTGTCTCTGTTCCAGGGTCTTTATTGAAAGATAGCTTTTTCAGTTTACATTTATGACTCATTCCCATCTCTCGGTACAGAAAAATATTATCACCATTGTTTTTGAGACATCAGCAGTCAATTTTTAAGTAGTCAGTCTTTTTCCTCTGGCTAGTTTTAAGATCTCTTTTGTCTCCACCTTGTTGCTGTTGTTCAATCGCTCAGTTGTGTCTGACTCTTTGGGACCCCATGGACTGCAACACACCAGGCTTCCCTGTCTTTTACCATCTCCCAGAGCTTGCTCAAACTCATGTCCATTGAGTTGGGGATGCCATCCAACCATCTTGTCCTCTGTCATCCCCTTCTCCCACCTTCAATCTTTCCCAGCATCAGGGTCTTTTCCAATGAGTCAGTTCTTTGCATCAGATGGCCACAGTATTGGAACTTCAGCTTCAGCATCAGTCCTTCAGGGTTGATTTCTTTCATTTTACTACAATTCTTCTGAGCGTTGTTTGTTTAGTTGTGTTTTTTGTTTGTTTGTTTGTTTTTTTCACATTATCCTGCTTGCAACATGTGCGTTTTAAGATTCTGAGCATCTGTATCTTTAGTAAATTCTTAGAGAAAAATTCAACTGCTATCTCACATCATATTAGTTTTTCCCTCTTATTATCTCCTGGATCCCTTTGATACTGTACTGTCAATATCTCTCATTTCTGTAGCAGTCTGATTGAAAGAATACCTCTCATCTCTGTAAGAGTCTGATTGGTTATTTCTGCTGAACCTTGCTTATGTGGATTATTTCCTTGTATAAAAATGTACCACATTTTGAGGACTTGCTGGCAAGATGGACAAATAGAAGGACATGAACTTAACTCTTCTTATAAAAACATTGAAATCATGACTAACTGCTCAAAACCATCAACCAAAAAGAAAAAAAAAGTGAACAAACAAAAACAAACACCGGAACCTACAAAAAAATATACCCAACATCCAAAGACAAAGAAGGAGCCATAATGAGACAGTAGGAGGGGCACAACTGCAATCAAATCGAATCCCTGGGACTTCCCTGGCAGTCCAGAGGTTAAGGCTCCAAGCTTCCGTTGCAGGAGACATGGGTTTGGTCCCTGCTCAAGGAACTAAAGATCCCACATGCCACATGTCCTGGCCAAAAAAAAAAAAAATTAAATGAAAGCCCATACCTGATGAAGTGGGCAACTCACAATCTGGAAAATAAATATATTACAGAGGTTCTCCCACAGGAGTGCAAGTCCTGAGCCCCATATCAGTCTTCCCAGTCTAAGGATTTAGTAATTAGAGGAAGAAGCCTTAGATAATCTGATTTGAAGGCCAATAGGGTTTGATCACAGGAATTCCATAGGACTGAGGGAAACAGAAATCATCCTTGAAGGGTGCATACAAGGTCTAGTGTAAGCCAGGGCCCCAGGGGAAAAAACAATGAGTTCACATCAGTAAGAATGGACATAACTAAAAAGTCTGCAGACAATAAATACTAGAGGCAGTGTGGAAAAAAGGGAACCCTTCTACACAGTTGATGGGAATGTAAATTGGTGCAGCCATTATGGAGAGCAGTATGGAGGTTACTTAAGAAACTAAAAGCAGAGCTATCATGTGATATAGCAATCCCACTCTTGGATATACATCTGGAGAAAAACATGGTTCAAAAGAATACAAGCACTCCAATGTTCACTGCAGCACTGTTTACAGTAGCCAAGACCTGGAAGCAATTTAAATTTCCATCAACAGATAAATGGATAAAGAAGATGAGGTATCCATATACAATGGACTATTACTCAGCCATTAAAAATAATGAAATAAGGTCATTGCAACAACATGAATGGACCTGAAGATTATCATACTGAATGAAGTAAATCAGAGAAAGACAAACATCATATGATATCACTTATACGCAAGAGTCTTAAAAAAAAATGATACAAATAAACTTATGTACAAAATAGAAATAGACTCACAGACTCAGAGAAAGAATTTATGGCTACTAGGAGGAACGGAGGGGGAGACATAAATTGGGAGTTTGGGAATGGCACCTACATATTGCTGCCTATAAAACAGATAAACAAAATGGACCTATTACTACTTATAGCTCAGGGAACATGCTCAATATTCTGTAATAACCTAAACAGGAAACAGAATCGATACAAGTATATGCATAACCAAATCACTTTGCTAAACACCTGAAACCAGCACAACATTGTTAACCAACTATGCTCCAACATAAAATAAAAATAAATTTTTAAATATACTACATTTAATTTACTTTTCCCTTTTAATTAAGATTTTAATTTGTTTGCAATCCATCCCTATTGATATCTCCTTCGTCAAATGCACTAGTTTTTTTTTGAAGATACTCAGAATGAAAACTGATGGTCACAGGGTTTGTTTACCTTGCTAGTTTACAGCCTTTAAAATTGCTGCAGTCATTTCATCCCCACCAAAAATATGGGAGAACAGTTTTTTTACAGAAAATCTCATCAGTACTTGATATTGTCAGGGTTTTACATTTGTATTGATCCTATGAGTTATATAGCTATTTTAAAGCTTATATTTCTTTAAATCACAGTGTCATTCATATCCATCTTTTCAAATGGTTATGGCCATAAATTATTTTGTTGTAACTGTTGTCCATTTCTCTAAAAAACAAGTATTTGTTACTAGTTGAATAGCATGTTGTTTTGTACTAAATTTTCTAGTGAAAACTCATATTTGCTACTGCTCTTTTGAAAGAGATCTATATTCCTATGTTCCAGACATGAACATAGCAATGTTGCAGTGCTTTTGTGCACACTTCCTTCATAGGCCTTCATAGGACTTCCTTCATAGGCCTTCATAGGGCTTCCTTCATAGGCCTTCATAGGGCTTCCTTTATAGGCCTTCACAGGGCTTCCTTCATAGGCCTTCATAGGGCTTCCTTCATAGCTCAGTTGGTAAAGAATCTGCCTGCAATGTAGGAGACCCTGGTTCAATTCCTGTGTCAGGAAGATCCCCAGAGAAGGGATAGGCTACCCACTCCGGTATTCTTGGGTTTCCCTTGTGGCTCAGCTGGTAAAGAATCCGCCTGCAATGTGGGAGACCTGGGTTCAATCCCTGGGTTGGGAAGATCCCCTGGAGAAGGGAAAGGCTATCTACTCCAGTATTCTGGCCTGGAGAATTCCATGGACTGCATAGTCCATGGGGTCACAAAGAGTTGGACACTACTGAGCGAACGTCACTTTCACCTATGTTAAGATTTTGCTTGCAAAGAAACCTCTCAACCTTCCCTCTCCCCAAATCTCTACACCTTATAACCACTCTGTTTCTGAAGTAGCACCTGGGAATTATATCACAGTAGGTGGTAGGAAAAACAATTTGCTCACACATGCTTCTTGAGTGCTGTGTGAAAAACAAGATTCTACATATAAATAAGATTTTATTTTTAAAAAGTTATATAATGATTTGAGTAAAGGGAAATAGAATTTAGATGAGTTTAGTCTTTAGCTAATTTTCTCTTTTTAGAAGCTAAAGCAATATCCTGAATTGTAGCCATTAAGGAACCATCTATCATGCTAATGCCATAACAGAAGATTTTAAAGTGCAGATGCAAAACTCAAGGTATCACTAGTCTCCAGTATTATACAAGTTTTACAAGTGGATATCATAATTGCCTGAAAGATTTTGGAAAAAAACAAAATTATAATCCAAAAGTAACAACCAGCGAGTCTTACATCAATTAATATAACTACAGACTAATTAGCCGTACTGTGAATTGTCAGGACAATTTTCAGGCTGATTGCTGAGAAATATCTGATTACTCCAAAAGCTTGCACCTTTATAAGATTTATGTGGTCATTTTGATGAAAATGTGCTTCAACAGAAGCTAAGAACTGCAAGTATTAAAAACACAAAATAAATTATACAGGGCTCTTTTTGCCTAACAACTGAAATTATATATGAGCAGAGCTATTCACTTTGATAGAATAAAACTAAAGTCTTCTGTTAGGTTAAAAGCCAATTTGAACTTATTTCCATAGCCAGAATAATCATTAACAAATTTATTAATAAAGGGCTTGTTTATAGTGAGGTACTAATTATTTGCTAGCTTAAGTAAAACTCTGGGCTTTGGCAACTATTATTATTGCACTAATATATTTTAAAAGGTTGGCTATCAGCCAGAAATATGGAAAGCACAATTTTGCAGATGCTTACGAAATTCAAGAATATTAGATTTATTTGATAAGCAATCATAGTTATCATAAACAAAGAAGACTTCAGTTCAAACAATAAATTATTATACTTAACAAACAAGTAAAATCAAATATCTAATGAAATGTATAATTGTTAACCCAGGCAGGTTCCCGAGTCATGGTCATTGAGTTTCCATTCATTTGATGAGCTGTAGAAAGTCCACAGATGTGTTTGCTGAAGGTGAATAAACCACTGAACTGTGACATGTAGGGTGTACCAGTGTCCAGAAGCTGTGTTGCTGCAGAGGGCGGGCAGGAAATGCTGTTGCTAGGGAACAGACACCTCCTAACAGCAGCCAGCCATTTTGAAAGAACCGCTGTAACTCTGTGAGAAAATACGTCAAGAACATCAAAAAATATAACCAATATTCAATCCTTCTACACATATGAAACTGTTACCTGGAAACCAGTGGAATCAAGAAAACAATGCATTTGCAGATGACTTTTTTCAGTTTAAGAAGTACATTTAAAAATATCTTTAATTGAAGTCCAGTTGCTTTACAATGTTGGGTTGGTTTCTGCTTATAGCAAAGTGGATCAGCTATATGTTTACATATGTCCCCTGTTTTTTTCTGTTTCCTTTACATTTAGGTTCCCTAGTGGCTGAGTTGATAAAGAATCTGCTTGCAATGCAGGAGACCCAAGTTCAATCCCTGGGTTGGGAAAATCCACTGGAGAAGGAAACAGCTACCCATTCCAGTATTCTTGCCTGGGAAATCTCACAGACAGAGGAACATGTTGGACTACAGTCTATGGGGTCCCAAGGGTCAGACATGACTTAGCAGTTAAACCACCACCCAACAGAACACTGAGTAGAGTTCCCTGTGTTATAGGATCTCATTAGTTACCTATTTTATACCTAGTATCGATAGCATATATATGTCAATGCATGCATTCTTGCTAAGTCGCTTCAGTCGTGTCCCACTCTTTGGGACCCTATGGACTGTAGGCCACCAGGCTCCTCTGTCCATGGGATTCTCCAGGAAAGACTAATGGCGTGAGTTACCATGCCCTCCTCCAGGGGAATCTCTCTGACCCAGGGATCAAATCTGTGTCTCCTGCAACTCCTGCATTTCAGGCCGATTCTTTACTGCTGAACCACTGGGAAAGCCCATATATGTCAATCCCAATCTCCCTATTCATTCCAGTCCCCTTCTTGCCTTGGTATCCATACATTTGTTCTCTATGTCTATCTCTATTTCTGCTTTGCAAATAAGACCATCTATACCATTTTTCTGGATTTCACACATATGTGTAAATATATATTTTTCTCTTTCTGACTTCACTCTATGTGACAATCTCTCAGTCCACCAATGTTTCTGCAAATGGGACAATTTCATTTCTTTTTATAGTTGATTAATATTCCATTGTGTATATGTGCCACATCATCTTTTTTTTTTTTTCACATCAGTGCAGGGGTCTTCATTTATTTTATAAACAGTATTCTAAGGTTAGTGAGAAAACTGTGCCTTGTTTTTGTTTTTTGGTTTTTTTAATCTAAGAAAACAAGGAAAACCAAGTGAAAATATTTCACTGGCTGTATCCTTTAGTTCAAACATCAGCAAGAAAGAAAGGTAAGTAGCCAGAGTGAAATTGTGCCTAGTATGTCAGCATATTTATGTCTGATTATCTGAAAATAAACAACATGCTTATTCTACAAAGACAGAGGACCTGCTGAAAGCTTATAGCAACACACAAGTCTATTTAAAATGATTCCATATGTTACCCTGTAGAGTTGCTGCATAGTTATACAAGGGAAAGAGTAAAAAACCCTGCACAGACACCTGTTATCGAACTTGAAACACCAAGTGGAAACAGAACTATTCAGTGTCTTCATTTATACACAATTTATAATATTTGACTCAAAATAAAAATCACAAGAAAAATACATCTGTTTCTGCTACAATTTCTCCCCTTCCCCCATCCACCCCTCAGTGAAAAGTCTTCTAATAAAAGGTATTATATTACCATATTGTCTTGTCTTCGGCTAATTCTGAAATCCCACCTTGGTATAGTTAAACACAAAAAGGAATGGCAATACTTGGAATTTATATAATGTACACATTTTATCCAAGGATCTTAAGTTCTTGCAGTCACGTCTCCAGATTTGAGAAATCATGGTTCAGTGGAAGCCAGAACGCTGGACGGATGCTGGGCAGGTTGCATGGGGTGTAAAATCCTTTGTATAAGTTATGATCAAACAAGGTCAGGGTTGGTTGGCTAGAGTTGGGCTCAATTCCACTTTCCGGACATATAACATCAGTCAGTTTTACCCTCTCTTACACCACACACCCATCTTTAGGTTACTGCCTAGAGTCAAAATCAGCTGAAGAAGCCATATCCTCAGGATAAGCAGCAGGACAGAAAAGCAAAAACAGAGAAACACATTCATCAGCATCTGGCCAGAGGAGATGGGAAAATCGACTTGAGAGGCCATTCCTAGCAAGAATGAGACAAAGGTGTCAATTCACCCGTTTCAATTACAGTTAAGCTCGTGGTAGAGTTGATTCCAGCAGAGGTGAGGCTCATGACATCTAGTGCTTGATGTAAGACAATGCTACCGAAGAAGGGTAATGAGAGCTCTTTGGTCTCGGCGGCAGAAGCAAGATGACGAAGGGAACGTCATCGTTTGGAAAGCGTCGGAAGAAGACGCACACGCTGTGCCGCCGCTGTGGCTCTAAGGCCTACCACCTTCAGAAGTCGACCTGTGGCAAGTGTGACTACCCTGCCAAGCGAAAGAGAAAGTGTAATTGGAGTGCTAAAGCTAAAAGACGAAATACCACCGGGACTGGTAGAATGAGGCACCTAAAAATTGTATACTGCAGATTCAGGCATGGATTCCGTGAAGGAACAACACCTAAACCCAAGCGAGCGGCTGTTGCAGCATCCAGTTCATCTTAAGGATTTCAACGATTAGTCGCACAATAAATGTTCTGGCTTTTAAAAAAAAAAAAAAAAAAAGAAGAAGGGTAATGAGAAAACAGCAAACTAACAGGCAGGAACTGGCCATAGCGTATCTGGAGGGTCAAAGTGATTTTCCTTCCTTATCATTTCTACAGGAGAAGGCAAGGAAGGGATAGGAGATCAGGGCTAGAGGGCCCCTTGTTTGCAGATTTTTTTAAAAATTATTTTCTTATAACTCTGTAATGAAAATGTGTATTATGGTATAGAGGTTACAGAACCGCATCTGCTACTGGGTCACGGCTACAGGTCTATGAGCTGATCCACCAGCAGTAAAGACCTGGCTAGGTTGGGAAGACTGGACTCGGAGCTCCTACTGCTGTTTCTAGAGTGCCCACCTTGCGGGGCTTTGGTTATCCATGCAGGAATAGGGTCAAACTCATCTTCTGCCACCTTGTCCAAGCCCTCAGGGACATCAAAAGCTGAGATGAGATTACTATCTTCTGCAGCTTTATGGGCCGGAGCATATGCTTGAGAAATGTGTGCCTATAACCTTTGTGTGCCTATAACCTAAGAAGTTTGTGACTTCTCTAGGCCTCAGATTCCTCATTTGTAGAATGATGATAACAACAATGTATTTGTCTTGTTGTCTGATGTTGTGAGAATCAAGTCATAGGTGGTTGATTGAGAGATGGTTGAGAGATGGCTATGGGCCAAACTCTTCTAGAAGGTCTGTAGAGGGGTTAGAAAGCAGAGAGTGATCAATCAGGGAATCTTCCCCAGCGAGAGAATCTGTGCGGTTCAAGGTCACAGATTTTGTCTAAGAAGGGAGGCACTGAGGCACCAGGGGCTCCAGGCCCAGTATCAGACTCTCAAGAGCAATGTCAGCTTTTTCAATTACAGCATCAAAAGTGCTCCCAAAGGGATCTTCTTTATCCACATCTTCTTTATCCATATCCATATCTCTGTTGACAGATATTTATGTTGCTTCCTTAAGAAGCATTTTTAAACCACCTATGTCTTGATTCTCACATCAGACAACAAGACAAATATATTGTTGTCATTATCATTCTACAAATGAGGAATCTGAGGCCTAGAGAAGTCACATACCTCTTAGGTTATAGGCACACAAAGCAAACTCAGGTCTGCAGCCCTGATGCCCAGTCCTTTCTTTCTTTTATACATTTTCTCAAGCACATGAGTTCTATGCTAGGACAAGCAGATATTCCAGAACAGCAGTTCCATCATGACTGGCAAGGCCAGTTTGACATGGAAAGAGATTAGGAAAAAGCATCTTAATGAGCCTCGCCAGCTGTTGCTTCAGGTGTAAAGAATAGTTGAATGGACAAGAGCCTAAAACAGAAAAATGACCGCTGTAGCACAGAAATTGTTCAAGTGGTTGTCATAACTGCATTGTCACACTAACTCTCCCACAGCTCTATTTGATGAACAAAGAAACTAAAGCTCATAGGAAGGAATCAGTGGTGCTCTGTCACCAGTAAGTGACAGAGCTGAGGTTTCAACTGTCTAATATCAAAGCTGAATCTTTTTTCAAAATGCTTCAAGACATAACAGAACTCACTCGTGTAATAAAATAATCAGATCTTTCCATACAATAAAAGACCTGTACAATATGTGAACTGTAGTGAGTGACACAGCATTGATGATCAGTGCTCACACTGCATGATCTACACAGACTTTAATTCACATCAATAGATAGCAATTGCTAATTTTTTGTGACAAATGTATATGCATGTACTAAAGTAAACTTCTTCCATTTTTATTCTTTGCAAAAAAAACAAATTTGTTAGATTCACACACCTTCAAATATTCATATTAATTTACTAAAGCTAAAAAAATCTTAGTTTTGAAAGAGAATCTCGAGATTTAAGCAGAAGCACTGCCACTAAAGTGACTTCCCTGGTGGCTTAGATGGTAAAGCATCTGCCTACAATGCGGGAGACCTGGGTTCGATCCCTGGGTTGGGAATATCCCCTAAGGAGGAAATGGCAACCTACTCCAGCATTTTTGCCTGCAAAATCCCAAGGACAGAGGAGCCTAGTAGGTTACAGTCCATGAGGTCGCAAAGAGTTGGACATGACTGAGCAACTTCACTTTCACTGTCACTGACACTAAAATACCCATTTTTGGACTTTACCATATTCAGTTAAATTAATACATTTGTATATAACTCATTTTTTACAGATCTTTGTGGGATAGAACGGAGAAGACAATGGCAATCCACTCCAGTACTCTTGCCTGGAAAATCCCATGGATGGAGAAGCCTGGTAGGCTGCAGTCCATGGGGTCACTAAGAGTCGGACATGGCTGAGTGACTTCCCTTTCACTTTTCACTTTCATGCATTGGAGAAGGAAATGGCAACCCACTCCAGTGTTCTTGCCTGGAGAATCCCAGGGACGAGGGAGCCTGGTGGGCTGCCGTCTGTAGGGTCGCACAGAGTCAGACACAACTTAGCAGTAGTAGCAACAGTGGGATACAAAATAAAGAATTTTCTTAAGAAAATAAATATTTTCTATGAATATCTGTTCCCTAATTTGTAGGCTAATTATGAAATGTACATCATATAGTTTTCTTAAATAAATCTCAATATAATTTCAGGTAAAGAAGTTTGTTTAGCAAGGAAAAGTGATCATAATTGCTGATATTTATCAAGCAGTAGACACTGCACTAGGCATGTTACATTTACATCTTCACATGCAAATTTCAAAACATCTTTGTGCCACAGGTACTATTATTTATCCTAAATGACAGACTCACAAATGATAAACAAGTAACCCATGTTCACATTGCTACTAAATGGAATAATCAGAACTTAAACTCATAGTGCTTTCAACAACCAGGAATCATGCTTCCTATGGAGTACTTACAAAGATTATACAGTAAAAGAAATAATTATAAACATTTTTATATTCTTTGCCAAAATGTATTATTTCCCATAGTTTTCACAAAGGATAGTATCTTTCCTAAGCTGTAGCAAGCATTCAGTTCAGTTCAGTTGCTCAGTCGTGTCCGACTCTTTGCAACCCCATGAATTGCAGCACGCCAGGCCTCCCTATCCATCACCAACTCCCAGAGTTCACCCAAACTCATGTCCATCGAGTCGGTGATGCCATCCAGCCATCTTACAAGATACGTTATTAGATTAATGAATATGATTCAATGCCTATTTATTTGGCAAAAAATAAATATTTTTTCCTGCCACAGAACACAATTTCACTTCATTCTTACACATTTTACATTTTCCACCACAATACTTTAAACTGCAAGAATTTTAAACACCCAGAGAGAAACTGCTTAGGAAAGAAAAAAAAATCCATTCAATATAGATTTAATTATAAAAGCATTTAACTGCACTGGTAGTGATCATTACATGGCATTTCATGCAACATTAATAGAGAGCCTGTTAGGAAAAATAGATTACTTAGAATTGAAACTCGCTTACGTGTCCCTAAATTATTAGGCATCTACATGTTTCACCTGTTTATTTCTTAAAAGTTCAAGTCCAGACCTGTTCAAAATCTTTGGCCTGATGTCAAATTTTCTTTGGAATTAAGTAGGAATTATCATACCCTACCAAATTTAATTTTTTTTCTAAACCAAGTCAGATATATACTAGAAGAGTATAATATTCAATTATAAAGAATTAACAATGCACATCACTAAAAATGACTATTTGCATCTCTAACATATCATTTATTAATACAGTCAATAACTCTCATTAATTTAACTGAAATAAGCATTTTAAGTTATGTAACTATTTTAAAAGAAAAGCCATTTGAACTTCATAGTATGCATGCCACATAACACTATTTTAATCATATTAGTGGTGGGATACAAGACCTCAGGGAGGTACTTATAGAAGAAACAGGACAGTATATTCAGTGGGCCAAGGACTGTCACTGAAAATTACTTTAACATATGTAAGAAATGTAATCACAGAGTTGGAGTTAAACTAAGTTATAAGAGATCCAAGTATAAAACCATGATGACCAAATATCAACACAAAGATCAGAAATTAAGGAAGTGTACAGTAAGCCAAATTTCAAGGCAAGAATGAAAAATTAAGTAGAGAAATCTGAGAAAAACAGGGCATCTGCCACCCACCTATGTTGCTCAAGAGACTTAAATCTAAAATACATAGGACTGACTTTATTAAATAGACGGCAGAATAACAGAATTGGTGTTGTTTTACTGTGTTAAACCCCAATAGCTCACCCTATTTATCAATACAAGTGAAAATAAACCCACAGGTAAAGAGTAAAAAAGGATTTTTGTTATTTACTCCAGTTCAGTTCAGTTCAGTCATTCAGTCGTGTCCGACTCTCTGCAACCCCATGAACTGCAGCACGCCAGGCCTCCCTGTCCATCACCAACTCCCGAAGTCCACCCAAAACCATGTCCATTGAATCAGTGATGCCATCCAACCATCTCATCCTCTGTCATCCCCGTCTCCACTACCCTCAATCTTTCCCAGCATCAGGGTCTTTTCAAATCAGTCAGCTCTTTGCATCAGGTGGCCAAAGTATTGGAGTTTCAGCTTCAACATCAGTCCTTCCAATTAACACCCACCACTGATTTCCTTTAAGATGGACTGGTTGGATCTCCTTGCAGTCCAAAGGACTCTCAAGAGTCTTCTCCAACACCACAGTTCAAAAGCATCAATTCTTCGGCACTCAGCTTTCATTATAGTCCAACTCTCACACCCATACATGACCACTGGAAAAACCATAGCCTTGACTAGACGGACCTTTGTTGGCAAAGTAATGTCTCTGCTTTATAATATGCTGTCTAGGCTAGTTTAACTTTCCTTCTAAGGAGTAAGCGTCTTTTAATTTCATGGCTGCAATCACCGTCTGCAGTGATTTTGGAACCCAGAAAAATAAAGTCAGCCACTGTTTCCACTGTTTCCCCATCTGTTTGCCATGAAGTGATGGGATCAGATGCCATGATCTTAGTTTTCTGAATGTTGAGCTTTAAGCCAACTTTTCCACTCTCCTCTTTCACTTTCATCAAGAGGCTCTTTAGTTCTTCACTTTCTGCCATAAGATCATTTACTGGTCAGAAGTTATAACTCATCACCAAATGAAATGTATGTATGCAGTAGTCAGACTATGTTAAAAAAAAACTTTGGATTTTGTGATGGAAAGGACTGGAGATCTTATCAAATGCTCAGTTCAGTTCAGTCATTCAGTCGTGTTTGACTCTTTGAGACTCCATGGATTCCAGCACCCCAGGCTTCCCTGTCCATCTCCAACTGGGAGAGCTTACTGAAACTCATGTCCATCAAGTCAGTGATGGCTATCCAACCATCTCGTCTTGCATTGTCCCCTTCTCCTCCCATCTTCAATCTTTCCCATCATCAGGGTCTTTTCCAATGAGCATCAAGTAACCCAAGTATTAGAGCTTCAGCTTCAGCATCAGTCTTTCCAATGAATGTTCAGGACTGATTTCCTTTAGGATTGAATTATTTGATCTCCTTGCAGCCCAAGGGATTCTCAAGAGTCTTCTCCAGCACAACAGTTTGAAAGCATCAATTCTTTGGTGCTCAGCCTTCTTTATGGTCCAACTTTCACAATTGTACATGGAAAAACCATAGCTTTGACTAGATGGACCTTTGTCATCAAAGTAATGTCTCTCCTTTTTAATACATTGTCTAGGTTCATCATAGCTTTTCTTCCAAGAAGCAAGCTTCTTCTAATTTCCTTGTGATTTTGGAGCCCAAGAAAATAAAATCTGTCACTGTTTCGCTTGTTTCACCATCTATTTCCCATGAATAAATAAGACTGTATGCCATGATATTAGTTTTTTTTAAATTTTGCTTATCAGATCAGATCAGTCACTCAGTCGTGTCCGACTCTCTGCGACCCCATGAATCACAGCACGCCAGGCCTCTGTCCATCACCAACTCCCGGAGTTCACCCAGACTTACGTCCATCGAGTCAGTGATGCCATCCAGCCATCTCATCCTCTGTCATCCCCTTCTCCTCCTGCCCCCAATCCCTCCCAGCATCAGGGTCTTTTCCAATGAGTCAACTCTTCTCATGAGGTGGCCAAAGTCCTGGAGTTTCAGCTTTAGCATCATTCCTTCCAAAGAAATCCCAGGGCTGATCTCCTTCAGAATGGACTGGTTGGATCTCCTTGCAGTCCAAGGGACTCTCAAGAGTCTTCTCCAACACCACAGTTCAAAAGCATCAATTCTTCAGCACTCAGCCTTCTTCACAGTCCAACTCTCACATCCATACATGACCACAGGAAAAACTATAGCCTTGACTAGACGAAACTTTGTGGGCAAAGTAATGTCTCTGCTTTTGAATATGCTATCTAGGTTGGTCATAACTTTCCTTCCAAGGAGCAAGCGTCTTTTAATTTCATGACTGCAGTCACCATCTGTAATGATTTTGGAGCCCAGAAAAATAAAGTCTGACACTGTTTCCACTGTTTCCCCATCTATTTCCCATGAAGTGGTGGGACCAGATGCCATGATCTTCATTTTCTGAATGTTGAGCTTTAAGCCAACTTTTTCACTCTCCACTTTCACTTTCAACAAGAGGCTTTTGAGTTCCTCTTCACTTTCTGCCATAAGGGTGGTGTCATCTGCATATCTGAGGTTATTGATATTTCTCCCGGCAATCTTGAGTGCAGCTTGTGCTTCATCCAGTCCAGCGTTTCTCATGATGTACTCTGGATAGAAGTTAAATAAGCAGGGTGACAATATACAGCCTTGACGAACTCCTTTTCCTATTTGGAACCAGTCTGTTGTTCCATGTCCAGTTTTAACTGTTGCTTCCTGACCTGCATACAAATTTCTCAGGAGGCAGATCAGGTGGTCTGGTATTCCCATCTCTTGTAGAATTTTCCACAGTTTATTTTGATCCACACAGTCAAAGGCTTTGGCATAGTCAATAAAGCAGAAATAGATGTTTTTCTGGAACTCTCTTGCTTTTTCCATGATCCAGCGGATGTTGGCAATTTGATCTCTTGTTCTTCTGCCTTTTCTAAAACCAGCCTGAACATCAGGAAGTTCACAGTTCACATATTGCTGAAGCCTGGCTTGGAGAATTTTGAGCATTACTTTACTAGCATGTAATTTTGCTTATAGAATATATTAATTTGCAGGAAGAAAGTGCTTTTCTTTAAAATTTTATAGTTGATCACTATGAAAAATATCAGCTTACTCTAACAAATTTTAGCATCAAGATAAAAATCATAGATGAGACACAGATGTATAGAACAGTCTTTTGGACCCTGTGGCAGAGGGAGAGGGTGGGATGATTTGGGAGAATGGCATTGAAACATGTATATCATATATGAAACAAATCACCAGTCCAAGTTCAATACATGATACTGGTTGCTTGGGGCTGGTGCACTGGGACGACCCAGAGGGATGGTACGGGGAGGGAGGAGGGAGGGGTTTCAGGATGGGGAAGTATACCTGTCGCGGATTCATGTTGATGTATGGCAAAACCAATACAATATTGTAAAGTAATTAACCTCCAATTAAAATAAATAAATTTATATTTAAAAAATCATAGATCTTAGTAAAAAAAAGGAAATGGATAAACTAAAATAGTTAATGTGGAAAACAGATTATATTTTCAACAATGATTCATTTCAAAAACAAATTTTTGTAATAAACATTTTATATAAAATTAAATACCATCCATCTATGTGTTTCCAGGAGTATTAAAGCAATATAGTCTTTATATTGCCTATAAACAATCATAAGCAGGGTGATAATTCTTTGTACACAGTCAGGTACTATAATTAATTTCTCGGCCTCATGCATAACTAATATGCCACAGTTATTTTTTAAAGAATGTATTTGAAAATAAGATCTTATTGTTTTAACTTTCTGATACATTTGAATACAGCCTTGACCAGAGTCAGATCAGATCAGATCAGATCAGTCGCTCAGTCGTGTCCGACTCTTTGCGACCCCATGAATCACAGCACGCCAGGCCTCCCTATCCATCACCAACTCCCGGAGTTCACTCAGATTCACATCCATCGAGTCAGTGACACCATCCAGCCATCTCATCCTCTGTCGTCCCCTTCTCCTCCTGCCCCTAATCCCTCCCAGCATCAGAGTCTTTTCCAATGAGTCAACTCTTTGCATGAGTAGAATTATATAATTAATATTTGATAATGTTGATATCCTTCACTGACTATTTTGTCTTTACCATAGTATTTTAAATCAAGATAAAATTCTCTGTAAAAATACTGTAAAAATTAATGAAAATTTTTACTAAATAAAGAATAATTTCAATTCTAAATTTGTTTTAAAATAAGTATTTCAACACAATTATTTTTGTAGGTGGACTTCCCTCTGTTCAAAATATCTATCTTCAATAAGTGTTTTTGTCACACAAAACTTGTAGCATAATATCACTACGATGCTTTTAAAGTATCACATAATTTAGATGCTGCTGCTGCTAAGTCACTTCAGTCATGTCCAACTCTGTGCAACCCCATAGATGGCAGCCCACCAGCCTCTGCCACCCCTGTGATTCTCCAGGCAAGAACACTGGAGAGGGTTGCCATTTCCTTCTCCAGTGCATGAAAGTGAAAAGTAAAAGTGAAGTGGCTCAGTCGTGTCTGACTCTTCAAGACCCCATGAACTGCAGACTCCCAGGCTCCTCCATCCATGGGATTTTCCAGGCAAGACTACTGGCGTGGGTTGCCATTGCCTTCTCCAAATTTAGATGCTACTAAGGACTGAAGCTGAAACTCTAATACTTTGGCCACCTCATGTGAAGAGTTGACTCATTGGAAAAGACTCTGACGCTGGGAGGGATTGGGGGCCGGAGGAGAAGGGGACGACAGAGAATGAGATGGCTGGATGGCATCACTGACTCGATGGACATGAGTTTGGGTGAACTCTGGGAGTTGGTGATGGACAGGGAGGCCTGGCATGCTGCAATTCATGGGGTCCCAAAGAGTCAGACACGACTGAGCAACTGAACTGAATTGAACTAAACTAAACTGTAAAATTTGTTGAAATCATTTCAATAAGGCAGAGAATCTACATTTTTTACTTAAAAATAGATGCTCTATCAAGAGTCATCCTGCAAACAAGATTCCAAACTGCAAATTTGGAACTTCAAAATTAAAACTTTTACACAGTCTATGCTCTCATTGTTTAACTGTTGAGCTTTTCCCTTGATTTTGTAGGTAGAGATTTTTAATATCTTCCTGTTTGTACCTTCAGTTCAGTTCAGTTCATTAGCTCACTCCTGTCAGACTCTTTGCAACCCCATGAACGCAGCATGGGAGGCCTCCTTGTCCATCACCAACTCCTGGAGTCCACCCAGAACCATGTCCATTGAGTCGGTGATGCCATCCAACCATCTCATTCTCTGTCCTCCCCTTCTCCTCCTGCCCTCAATCTTTCCCAGCATCAAGGTCTTTTCAAATCAGTCAACTCTTTGCATCAGGTGGCCAAAGTATTGGAGTTTCAACTTCAACATCAGTGCTTCCAATAAACACCCAGGACTGATCTCCTTTAGGATGGACTGGTTGGATCTCCTTGCAGTCCAAGGGACTCTCAAGAGTCTTCTCCAATACCACAGTTAAAAGCATCAATTCTTCTGTTCTCAGCTTTCTTTATATTCCAACTCTCAAATCCACACATGAGCACTAGAAAAACCATAGCCTTGACTAGATGGACCTTTGTTGGCAAAGTAATGTCTCTGCTTTATAATATGCTGTCTAGGTCAGTCATAACTTTCCTTCTAAGGAGTAAGTATCTTTTAGTTTCATGGCTGCAGTTACCATCTGCAGTGATTTTGGAGCCCCAAAAAATAAAGTCAGCCACTGTTTCCACTGTTTCCCCATCTATTTCCTGTGAAGTGATGGGACTGGATGCCATGCTCTAAGTTTTCTGAATGTTGAGCTTTAAGCCAACTTTTTCACTCTCCACTTTCACTTTCAACAAGAGGCTCTTTAGCTCCTCTTCACTTTCTGCCATAAGGTTGGTGTCATCTGCATATCTGAGGTTATTGATATTTCTCCTGGAAATCTTGATTCCAGCTTGTGCTTCTTCCAGCCCAGTGTTTCTCATGATGTACTCTGCATATAAGCTAAATAAGCAGGGTGACAATATACAGCCTTGACGAACTCCTTTTCCTGTTTGGAACCAGTCTGTTGTTCCATGTCCAGTTCTAACTGTTGCTTCATGACCTGCATACAGATTTCTCAAGAAGCAGATCAGGTGGTCTGGTTTTCCCATCCCTTTCAGAATTTTCACAATTTATTGTGATCCACACAGTCAAAGGCTTTGGTGTAGTCAATAAAGAAGAAATAAATGTTTTTCTGGAGCTTTCTTGTTTTTTTGATGATCCACTGGATGTTGGCAATTTAATCTGGTTCCTCTGCCTTTTCTAAAACCAGCTTGAACATCTGGAAGTTCACAGTTCACATACTGCTGAAACCTGGCTTGGAGAATTTTAAGCATCACTTTACTAGCATGTGAGATGAGTGCAACTGTGCAGTAGTTTGAGCATTCTTTGCAATTGCCTTTCTTAGGGATTGGAATGAAAACTGACCTTTTCCAGTCCTGTGGCCACTGCTGAGTTTTCCAAATTTGCTGGTATACTGAGTGCAGCATTTTCATAGCATCATCTTTCAAGGTTTGAAGTAGCTCAACTGGAATTCCATCACCTCCACTAGCTTTGTTCATAGTGATGCTTCCTAAGGCCCACTTGACTTCACATTCCAGGATGTCTGGCTCTAGGTGAGTGATCACACCATCGTCATTATCTGTGTCATGAAGATCTTTTTTGTACAGTTCTTCTGTGTATTCTTGCCATCTCTTCTTAATATCTTCTGCTTCTGTTAGGTCCATACCATTTCTGTCCTTTATCGAGCCCATCTTTGCATGAAATGTTCCCTTGGTATCTCTAATTTTCTTGAAGAGATTTCTAGTCTTCCCATTCTATTGTTTTCCTCTATTTCTTTGCATTGATCACTGAGGAAGGCTTTCTTATCTCTCCTTGATATTCTTTGGAACTCTACATTCAAATGGGTATATCTTTCCTTTTCTCCTTTGCTTTTCTCTTCTCTTCTTTTCACAGATATTTGTAAGGCCTCCTCAGACAGCCATTTTGCTTTTTTGCATTTCTTTTTCTTGGGGATGGTCTTGTTCCTGTCTCCTGTACATTTTTACGAACCTCCATCCATAGTTCATCAGGCACTCTATCAGATCTAGTCCCTTAAATCTATTTCTCACTTCCACTGTATAATCATAAGGGATTTGACTTAGGTCATACCTGAATAGTCTAGTGGTTTTCCCTACTTTCTTCAATTTCAGTCTGAATTTGGCAATAAGGAGCTCATGATCTGAGTCACAGTCAGCTCCGATCTTGTTTTTGCTGATTGTGTAGAGCTTCTCCATCTTTGGCTGCAAAGAATATTATCAATCTGATTTTGGTGTCGACCACCTGGTGATGTCCATGTGTAGAGTCTTCTCGTGTTGTTGGAAGAGGGTGTTTGCTATGACCAGTGCATTCTCTTTGCAAAACTCTATTAGGCTTTGCCCTGCTTCATTCTGTACTCCAAGGCCAAATTTGCCTGTTACTCCAGGTGTTTCTTGACTTCCTACTTTTGTGTTCCAGTCCCTTATAATGAAAAGGACATCTTTTGGGGGTGTTAGTTCTAGAAGGCTTTGTAGGTCTTCATAGAACTGTTCCACTTCAGCTTCTTCAGTGTTACTAGTCGAGGCATAGATTTGGATTACTATGATATTGAATGGTTTGCCTTGGAAACAGAGATCATTCTGTCCTTTTTGAGAATGCATCCAAGTACTTCATTTCAGACTCTTTTGTTGACCATGATGGCTACTCCATTTCTTCTAAGGGATTCTTGCCCACAGTAGTAGATACAATGGTCATCTGAGTTAAATTCACCCATTCCAGTCCATCTTAGTTTGCTGATTCCTAGAATGTCAATGTGAACTCTTGTCATCTCCTGTTTGACCACTTCCAATTTGCCTTGATTAAGGGACCTAGCATTCCAGGTTCCTATGCAATATTGCATCGGACCTTGCTTCTATCACCAGTCCCATCCACAACTGGGTGTTGTTTTTGCTTTGGCTCCATCCCTTCCTTCTTTCTGGAGTTATTTCTCCACTGATCTCCAGTAGTATATTGGGCATGTACCGACCTGGAGAGTTCATCTTTCAGTGTCCTATCTTTTTGCCTTTTCATTCTGTTCATGGGGTTCTCAGGGCAACCTTAGTGTTCAATAATCATAGTTTTCTAAAAGTATTCAAAAGTTGGAGTTTTTAATACTCTACTTGAATGTGTTTATTAAATATTCTCAACAGATATTAAGCAAAATGTAATAAATACAGGACACAATTATGTAAATATTTGATACCATTAAGTGACAAAGATTGATTAACAAAGTGTTTTGTAAAGTCTCAAATATTTTTAAAGTCTGGCATTACATGGACAGCAAAGAGCATGTTTTGCTATGCTGCAGTATTTTTATTGTTCAGTGGCCTTGTTTATATATAAACATACTTCTAAAGTTTTGCCATCTATAGCTGATGGCAAATCATGAGTCAATGACTGGAGCCTATTTGGATGTAATTATGAATTATATGTTCCCATTTCAAGCCAATTCCAAGTTCATTTTTTGGTCCATGAATTTCTTAATTTATCAAGAACATTACTTTCATCATTATTCTGTAGCCTACCAATATGTGTATTCCTATCATCACCATGAAAACAAGTACATTACCTTCAATAATTAAAATTTTCACCAAAATTACAATAGCAATCACAATATTGCAAAATGTTTTATCTTCAACATGATGAACTTCCAGATATATTTGACTCCATGTTTCGGAAGAAAATTAGGAGCCATTATTAAAATTTACTGATACTTTAATTTGACTCATATTTCTATTTCTATTGACTTCTAATGACACTGCTATAAAAACCAACATATTTTAGACATTTGTGAAGTTATTCCTCTACTGATGAAACCAAAAACAGCAACCAATACACATATTCATAAAAAAACTGGAGTCAAAAAAGGCAAATCAAATAGGACAACTGTCATCTGATCTAAATGAAAGGTCATGTTTCACAAATTAATATGTAAATACATCTTCTGCAACTGCACATGTTAATATTTGATCTGATTTTTTTTTAATTTTAGTGTATCTGTGTCTTCTGGTTGTTGCTGCTATTGTTTAGTCTCTCAGTTGTGTCTGACTCTTTGTGACCCTATGGATTGTAGCACACCAGACTTCCCTGTCCTTCACTATCTCCTGGAGTTTGCTCAAACTCATGTCCATTGAGTCAGTGATGCTAACCAACCATCTCCTCTCTTGCCCACATCTTCTCCTGCTTTCAATCTTTCCCAACATCAGGGACTTTTCCAATGAGTCGGCTCTTCACATCAGGTGGCCAAAATACTGGAGCTTCAGCATCAGTTCTTCCTATGAATATTCAGGGTTGATTTCCTTTAGGATTGGCTGGTTTGATCTCCTTGCTGTCCCAGGGACTCTCAAGAGTCTTCTCTAGCACCACAGTTCAAAAGCATCAATTCTTCAATGCTCAGCCTTCTTTATGGTCCAACCCTCATATCCGTACATTACAACTGGAAAAACCTTTGACCATATTGATCTTTGTTTTTTCTTTCTCTTTCAAAGTTTTTTTATTAATCCACAATATTCAAAATTCAAGGAAAATTTATGAGAATATCTTAAAAGTGAGAAAAAAATAGGCAATTAATAGAGCATTTCTACAAGTGATTTGAATACTGACATCTTATAAGACTATTAAATAATCATTATATACTGGAATCATAATTGGGGATTTTAGATCATCTTTCAATAACTGATAAGTGGACAGAAATAAAATCATTAAGAATGCATCAGGTTTAAATAAGATTGTTCAAATTTATTTAATTTACTTATGTTGGTGCTGGTATAGTCGCTAGGTCATGTCTGACTCTTTTTTTTTTTTAATTTTATTTTATGTTTAAACTTTACAATATTGTATTGGTTCTGCCATTTATCGAAATGAATCCGCCACAGGCATACATGCGTTCCCCATCCTGAACCATCCTCCCTCCTCCCTCCTCCCTCCCCATACCACCCTCTGGGTCATCCCAGTGCACCAGCCCCAAGCATCCAGTATCGTGCATCGAACCTGGACTGGTGACTCGTTTCATATATGATATCATACATATTTCAATGCCATTCTCCCAAATCATCCCACCTTCTCCCTCTCCCACAGAGTCCAAAAGACTGTTCTATACATCAGTGTCTCTTTTGCTGTCTCGTACACAGGGTTATTGTTACCATCTTTCTAAATTCCATATATATGCGTTAGTATACTGTATTGGTGTTTTTCTTTCTGGCTTACTTCACTCTGTATAATAGGCTCCAGTTTCATACACTCTCTAGGTTCGTCGTAGCTTTTCTTTCAAGAGCAAGTGTCTTAATTCCATAGCTGCAGTCACCATCAGCAGTGATTTTGGAGCTCAAGAAAATAAAGTCTGTCACTGTTTTCATTGTTTCCCCATCCATTTGCCATAGTGATGGGACCAGATGCCATGATCTTCATTTTCTGCATGTTGAGTTTTAAGCCAGCTTTTTCACTCTCCTTTTTCACCTTCAAGAGCCTCTTTAGTTCCTCTTTTCTTTCTGCCATAAGGGTGGTGTCATCTGCCTATCTGAGGTTATTGATATTTCTCCTGGCAATCTGACTTCCAGCTTGAGCTTCCTCCAGCCCAGCATTTCACATGATGTACTCTGTATAAAAGTTAAATAAGCTGGGTGACAATATACAACCTTGACATACTTCTTTCCCAATTTGGAACCAGTACATTTTTCCATGTCCAGTTCTAACTGTTGCTTCTCGACCTGCATACAGGTTCTCAGGAGGCAGCTAGGTGGTCTGGTATTTCCATATCTTTAAGAATTTTCCAATTTGTTGTGATTCACACAGTCCAAAGCTTTAGCATAGTCAATGAACACAACTGTTTTGAATTTCAGAAATTCAGCCTTAGTATTTAAGTAAACATACTCTTCCTTTTTTTTTAATTGGCTGCTATCAAAATTGGATACAGACAGTCCTTGTCTCAAAATGGTTTGACTTAAAGTATTTTGACCTTACAATGGTGCAAGTACAATACCCATTCAGTACAAACTGTGCTTTGGATTTTGAACTTTGAACTTATCCCCAGCAGTAGTTTCCCTCTTGTGATGGTGGATGATGGCAGCAAGTCACAGCTCCTAGTCAGTCATGAGATCGTGAGAGGGAACAGTCAGTACGTTTTCAACCATTCAGCATCCATACAATCATTGTGTTCTTCACTTTCAGTAGAGCATTTAATAAGTTACATGAGATTTTTAGCACTTTATTGTAAACTAGGCTTTTTGTTAGATAATTATGACCAATTGTAGGCTAAAGCATGTGGTCTGAGTGCATTTTGAAGGTAGATTAGGCTAAGCTATGACATTGGGTGTAATAAATGCATTTTCAGCTTAATGATATTTTTTACTTATGATGGTTTCATTGGGATGTAACCCAATTGTAAGTACAGTAGGAGCTGTATTGAAAACTAAAATGTTTGCTAAACAATAAAATTCATAGGTACTTGTATATTTGCACCTTATTATAAATGACAAGTCTTCCCTGGTGGCTCAGATGTTGAAGAACCTGCCTGTAATGCAGGAGACCCAGGTTCAATCCCTGGGTCGGGAAGATCCCCTGAAGAAGGGAATGGCTATCCACTCATTATTCTTTCCTGGAGAATTCCATGAACAGAAGAGCCTCGTGGGCTACTGTCCACGTTGTAGCAAAGAGCAGGACACAATTGAGTGACTAACATTTTCACTTTTGTAAATGACAAAACCATAACTACTAGTATGCTCTGATTGCTTTCTTATATGTATTAAAGTAGGACCTTTCAGTCTTTTAATTTCTGAAATAATATTCTGTACTTAAATGTGTTTCAGAACCTCTGACCTATAATCTGATCTCTCTTAAACTGTTTCTACTACCTTGAGAGCTGCTGACTTTAGGCATCAAACTGGCCTCAGTTCAGTGACTGGTCCACCAAATTGCCAGCAAGGACAGTAGAAGATGGATTTCTCCCATCACCACCTAAGATCATAATAGGTAAATAACTGATCTTCCTTACAGCTTCCTCTCCTGAGCCAGAATGGCAGTAAGTGTTGATTAGGTAAATGTCAAGACTAAAGGACTATGTATACTCAACAACTTCTGGATGAGTAGAGAACCAACTTGTGGTTGCCAAGAGTGGGTGGGGAGAGAAGATTGGGAGTTTGGGGTTAGGAGATGCAAATATTCTATTGTATATAGAATGGGTAAACAACAAGGTCTTATTATATAGCACAGAAAACTATATTCAACATTGTGTGATAAACCATAATGTCAAAGAACATGAAAGAGAATTAACATAAACATGTGTAACTGAATCACTTTGCTACACAGCAGAAATTAACACAACACTGCAAATCAATAAAAAATAAAAATATAAGTAAAAAATAAAAAAGAATACACAGTGAGGAACGGGGGTTAATATTCAGAATGAATCTACATGTACTGCAATATCTAAATTAATATGGTAACAGCTGAATTTAAAAGTTGTAAAATTTAGTATTTTTGTTGTTGTTGTTAACAACTGTCCCTTATTTTGAGCTTTCAAGTTCCTTCCAACCACCTTAAATTCCAATGACACACTGAAATTTCAAGGCAAGTTGGAGATAAAATACTTCTAACCTTAAGGTAAGAAAACTTGAAGAAGAAAGGAAAAATCAGGGCTTCCCTTGTGGCGCAGTGATACAGAATTCTCCTGCCAATGCAGAAGACACGGGTTCAATCTCTGTGTTGGGAGGACCCCACATGCCACCGAGCAACTAAGCCCAGGGCCCACAACTATTGAGCCTGTGCTCTAGAGCCCAGGAATCACACTGAGCCACATTTCACAACTATTGAAGCCTGCATGTTCTGGAGCCCATGTTCCGCTCAGGAGATTCCACCCCCTAGGCCAATGAGAAGCCTCGCACTGCAATCAAGAGTAGCCCCAGCTCACCACAAGAGAAAAGTCCACGCAGCAACGAAGACCCAGCACAGCCGAAAATAAATAAGTAAATAATTATTTTAAAAAAGGAAAAATTAAAAAGAATATAAATCAAAAGAAGCAACTAGAACTACGCCAATAAAGAAGAGATACAAAGAAGTAATGAGTGATTATCGCTCCTTAGTTTCCACCCATTAGTAGTTTGATCGTGGATCCAATGTGCACCCAAAATTCATTTGGGATTATCCAAACAATCCAAGTTATTTATCAGACAATAGCTTCACAGATAAAATTACAACATAATACTTATGACAGGTGATTTTAATTCTTTCCAAGAATAAATTGTTTCTCAGAGTTCAGGTAATTATTCATTGCAAAAAAATAGCAGGAGATGTAAATAGTGACAGCTGACCATAAACTGAACACCTAAATCACTGGAAATTGGAGAAGATATTTTCTATGTGGATAAAATTAATATCTACTTATTTTTAAGTATAACAAAAGCTCATTCGTTGAATTTGATTGGTATGTAGTTTTATCGACCCTGGTTCTATGTTACGAAGCAATGTTTATAAAGTGGGCAACTGAAAAATTCTTAACCACCCACCCAAATTAGAACCAACTCTTCATTTGGAAAACCAATTCATATGGAAAATATTTCAATTAAATTTCAATAAGGAGGAAATTGTGTGTATATTATTAATCATTTGGAAGTATCCTTTACAAAATAATATATTTATTCTAATCAAAACTTGTAGAACTCTTTAGAAATCTTAATTGTACTAATAATTCCCCCAATACTATAATTCTAAAATATAAACTTAGTTTATAAAACTACAGAACCATTACTTTTGTACAAAAAAATACACAGACCTTAAAAACTAGATCGTGAAGAAAATATTTTCTACCATTATGTGTCCCAAACCCCTGTGATGTACACTGCAAAGGCCTTGATTTGACTTTCTAGCATGTGAATCTTTGTGACTACAGATAATATTGCATGTGCAAAGTGTTTTGAGATCCTAGAACTGATCTAATATTTTAATATGTTATTGCCACTGCTTTATTATTTTTTATAAAACCCTGGATTTCTCAAAACACATCAGCAAAGCTGCAATTGAAGTGTCCTATCTTATCACTTTATCTGTAAAAAATAGGTGAAAAGACAAGTAAAAAGTCAAACAGAAAATGATTTTTAAAACACATTTTATGATTCCTTTTAAGTGGGTGAATAAAATTGAAAATAATTTCCCTTTCTTTATTTATTTTTTTAAAAAATCCTCTATTTTGCAAGCTTGCAGTTCAGTTCAGTTCAGTTGCTCAGTCGTGTCCGACTCTTTGCGACCCCATGAATCCCAGCACGCCAGGCCTCCCTGTCCATCACCAACTCCCGGATTCAACCAGACTCACGTCCATCAAGTCAGTGATGCCATCCAGCCATCTCATCCTCTGTCGTCCCCTTCTCCTCCTGCCCCCAATCCCTCCCAGCATCAGACTCTTTCCCAATGAGTCAACTCTTTGCATGAGGTGGCCAAAGTACTGGAGTTTCAGCTTTAGCATCAGTCTTTCCAAAGAAATCCCAGGGCTAATCTCCTTCAGAATGGACTGGTTGGATCTCCTTGCAGTCCAAGGGACTCTCAAGAGTCTTCTCCAACACCACAGTTCAAAAGCATCAACTCTTCGGCATTCAGCTTTCTTCACAGTCCAACTCTCACATCCATACATGACCACAGGAAAAACCATAGCCTTGACTAAACGGACTTTGTTGGCAAAGTAATGTCTCTACTTTTGAATATGCTATCTAGATTGGTCATAACTTTCCTTCCAAGGAGTAAGCGTCTTTTAATTTCATGGCTGC
This sequence comes from Bos indicus x Bos taurus, assembly GCF_003369695.1. Taxonomy (NCBI): domain Eukaryota; kingdom Metazoa; phylum Chordata; class Mammalia; order Artiodactyla; family Bovidae; genus Bos; species Bos indicus x Bos taurus. The sequence goes on along the minus strand of NC_040084.1, from coordinate 16,218,450 downwards.
AGTCAACATCTGCAGTGATTTTGGAGCCCAGAAAAATAAAGTCTGACAGTTTCCACTGTTTCCCCTTCTATTTCCCATGAAGTGATGGGACCAGAAGCCATGATCTTACTTTCCTGAATGTTGAGCTTTAAGCCAACTTTTTCACTCTCCACTTTCACTTTCATCAAGAGGCTTTTGAGTTCCTCTTCACTTTCTGCCATAAGGGTGGTGTCATCTGCATATCTGAGGTTATTGATATTTCTCCCAGCAATCTTGATTCCAGCTTGTGTTTCTTCCAGTCCAGCGTTTCTCATGATGTACTCTGCATAGAAGTTAAATAAGCAGGGTGACAATATACAGCCTTGAGGTACTCCTTTTCCTATTTGGAACCAGTCTGTTGTTCCAGGTCCAGTTCTAACTGTTGCTTCCTGACCTGTATACAGATTTCTCAAGAGCCAGGTCAGGTGGTCTGGTATTCCCATCTCTTTCAGAATTCTCCACAGTTTATTGTGATCCACACAGTCAAAGGCTTTGGCATAGTCAATAAAGAAGAAATAGATGTTTTTTCTGGAACTCTCTTGCTTTTCCTATGATCCAGCAGATGTTGGCAATTTGATCTCTTGTTCCTCTGCCTTTTCTAAAACCAGCTTGAACATCTGGAAGTTCACAGTTCACGTATTGTTGAAGCCTACCTTGGAGAATTTTGAGCATTACTTTACAAGTGTGTGAGATGAGTGCAATTGTGCAGTAGTTTGAGCATTCTTTGGCATTGCCTTTCTTTGGGATTGGAATGAAAGCTGACATTTTCCAGTCCTGTGGCCACTGCTGAGTTTTCCAAATGTGCTGGTATATTGAGTGCAGCACTTTCACAGCACCATCTTTCAGGATTTGAAATAGCTCCATTGGAATTCCATCACCTCCACTAGCTTTGTTTGTAGTGATACTTTCTAAGGCCCACTTGACTTCATTTTCCAGGATGTCTGGCTCTAGGTGAGTGATCACAAGATAAAAACTAATGTTTGAAGATGTCTTCACCCAGTTTGATAACATTTTGATATTTTACTCTGGAAGACAGAACTGATCTTTATAATACAGAAGTTTTATTATGAAGCATTATATGTTGTATCATAATAATTAAACCATCATATTTCTTTGCAAAACGGCTTAAAGAAGTCGCTTTTTCTACCAAAAGTTATTGAAGAGTTTACACACTGGCCATCAATTGAATATATTTCAAAGACTTACTTTCCAATAATTTTGATCATTAAAAGCTGGAGGGATCTTAGGGAGAAAGTTCTCTAGCACACTTGCAACACTCACTGCTCAGTCAGCAGTGATGATTTTGATTAATAATAAAGTGTCATGAGACACAACAAGCTTCACTCAATCCCAGATTATTTAATGATCAGATAAAGCCAGGACACGCAATGTGGCTTAAAGACCCCCAGCACAGCAGAGGCCCTATGCTGCTGCTGCTGCTAAGTTGCTTCAGTTTTGTCCGACTCTGTGCGATTCCATAGATGGCAGCCCACCAGGCTTCACAGTCCCTGGGATTCTCCAGGCAAGAAAACTGGAGTGGGTTGCCATTTCCTTCTCCAATGCATGAAAGTGAAAAGTTAAAGTGAACTCTCTTAGTCATTTCTGACTCTTAGTGACCCCATGGACTGCAGCCCACCAGGCTCCTCTGTCCATGGGATTTTCCAGGCAAAAGTACTGGAGTGGGTTGCCATTGCCTTCTCCAAAATCATCGCTAGATTACTTCATAATACCTTACTTTATAATACCTCAGTTCAGTTCAGTTCAGTTGCTCAATCATGTCCGACTCTTTGCGACCCCATGAATCCCAGCACGCCAGGCCTCCCTGTCCATCACCAACTCCCGGAGTTCACTCAAACTCAAATCCATCGAGTCGATGATGCCATCCAGCCATCTCATCCTCTGTCGTCCCCTTCTCCTCCTGCCCCCAATCCCTCCCAGCATCAGAGTCTTTTCCAATGAGTCAACTCCTCACATGAGGTAGCCAAAGTACTGGAGTTTCAGCTTTAGCATCATTCCTTCCAAAGATCACCCAGGGCTGATCTCCTTATAAAGTGTAAATGATACATAAATAGTTGTATACTGTAAATGCTATGTAAATGGCTGTCAGTGCCTGGGAAATTCAAGTTTTGCTTTTTGGAACTTTTAAAAATATTTTCAAACTGCAGTTGGTTGGATGCCCAGATGTATAACCTGTGGATACAGAGGGCCAACTGTATAAAGGCCCAAAGGCATAGGCCTGAACATTTTATGTTGTTTAGCAAGTCCTCAGAACATTTTGTTGTTTAGCAACATCCTAGCAAACGAGCTCACATGTTCTGTCATGGCTGCCCTTACTGTCACAGGCCCACAGCTGCTAGAATAGTGTAGGAAGATCAGTCAGTCCCTGCTTGAGCACACTCTTCCCTCAGACCCCGCTGTGCCATGTTAAAGTACTTCCCCTGTATATCAGAACCTGCTTGAAGAACCTTTAAGAACACGGGTCCAGGAAAACCAGGAAAGAGGCTCTTCCATTTTGCTATTTTTTGCTGTTTTGGTAAGTTTCTAGGAGAGGTTTCAAAGGTTTTTCCTATGTCTTCACTTTCTTTTTTTTTTTTTCTGGAAGCTTGAATTCATTTTAAAGTTCAATATGTAAACTATAGTTATAATTAGGGTGAAAAATAAATAGTAATAATAATCAAGTTATTAATAATTAAGTCACAATTTTCTTCTGAGGAGTACCAAAGTACCACCACCCTTCTGAGGAGAGTGTTTCCACTAACTCTAATTTTTATACACACAAGTAATAGCAAGGTAAAAAAAAAAAAAAAAAACAAGATCTCCTTTGCTTACTTTACCATGAAGCCCTTGCATCCTAATTAACATATTTCTCCATTTAGACATTAATTTGAGGTTACTCCTATACTGGTATATTGAAAAGAAAGTCAACCTTTTAAGCTAATTATTAAAGTCAATACACTGATGAATTGGGAGTTTTGATAGGAGCAAGTTGAAGGAACAGAAAAGTCAAGGTAAGTGAGTCGATACCTGACTCAGGGAAATGGAGATTCATTTTCCACCTCCATCAGCCATTGCCCCTAAAACCAGAAGTAAGATTTGGAGTGAAAATTGAAATAAATAAAGGCAAACTGTCTTTCATGTAATTTTTTCCCAAAGCAAGAATGGCTTCAAGTACCCCTCTTTCTTTCCGAAATCTCAATAAAAATCAAATGTAAAAATCAGACTAGAATTCCAAAGAAGGAATGATTTTATAACTCACTGGAGGGATGTTAGATTTCCTCCTCCGTAAAGGTTCTAAATTAAAGAATCTCAGAGCCATATGGGCAGATAAGTCTCTCACATATCTTTAATGAACCTTGAAGTTACCAAATAAGTTGTCTCCCAAGTAGAGGTTTTTTCCTTTATTAATGTGGTTAATAGATAGAGATTTTTCTTCTGTTTCATACTTTTCCTCTTTGGGATATAAACATTAAGTCCAATTTACTTCAGTAGATACATTTAGCCTGCATACATGTCTTAACTGTTATAAAGTAATATAAAGAGCTTTAATATAGTTGCCTTTTTTCTCAGTTCAAAAAATCTTCTTATCCAGAGGTAAAATATTCATGGTACTTTTTCATATTTTACTGCATTCTATGCATTCCAGAAGTTTTCATTATGTAACTCTAAAATTCTGCAATGCATATTTGTCTAGAGAGCTAGAAATAGTTATACACTTTGAACACAATGTGAATATAATGATAATTTTAAGTCTGCACTGGCTTTCCAATGAGCAGTCAATAGTGATGGTGAAAGTGTTGGTCAGTCGTGTCTGACTCTTCGCAATTCCGTGGACTGTAGCCTGCCAGGCTCTTCCGTCAGTGGACTTCTCCAGGCAAGAATACTAGGTGGTTTGCCATTTCCTTCCCCAGGAGATCTTCCTGACAAGAATCAAACCCAGGTCTCCTGCATTACAGGCAGATTCTTTACTCCATGAGCCTGGTAAAAAGCATCCAATAACAGTATCTGCAGTTCTTATATGTTAATGCAAACCGGACATAACTATGGGGACTTATTTGCAACCAAACCATTTATACTTGAAGTATTTAAGTATTTAATGACTTGGCAGGACCTTTTACTGGAGTACATGTGACTTCTTTCAGAGTATACCAGTTTAGCTTTCAATAATAGCAACCTCATTCTAGCACTTGGACAGCAAAGGTAAAACTTATTACTTTGTCCTTTAATTATATCATGTGTGAGAATTCCTGACTTCTATTGGGAGGCAATGGCTCTCCTTTTACCTATAGCTGATATTTATATTGCTGAATATGTTTTGTTTCTCTTACATAAGTGAATTTTAATAAATAGCTGCATAAGGCAATTCACCAGGAAACAATCCTTAAATGCTGCAATGTTTTAAATGCTCTTAAGCACTGCAATCTCTTCAAAGGTATATGTTTGAACACATGTTACTTTTTGCTAAATGAATGGGAGATAAATTATTTGCTAAATGAAAAGCATAACTGTTTGGGGCAAAACATCTAATTCAAACCATAAACATTTTCCTGGATAATCTTAACCATAAAGAAGGAAATGTTACAATCCTTTTTGTCTAAGCCGTGTGGGATTTCAAGTCATCAGAGATTTAGATTCTAGTATTACATTTAAGGGCTTCCCTGGTGGCTCAGCAGTCAAGAATCTGCCTGGAATGCAGATCTCCACCTGCAATACAAGAAATGTGGATTCAATGCCTGAGTAGGGAAGATCCCCTGGAGAAGGAAAAGGCAACCCACTCCAGTATTCTTACCTGGGAAAATCCCATGAACAGAGGAGCCTGACAGTCTACAGTCTGAGGGGTCACAAAGAGTCAGACACAACTTAGCCACTAAACCATTACCACCACTGCTGCTGCTGCTAAGTCGCTTCAGTCATGTCGGACTCTGTGCGACCCCATAGACGGCAGCCCACCAGGCCCTGACATCCCTGGGAGTCTCCAGGCAAGAACACTGGAGTGGGTTGCCATTTCCTTCTCCAATGCATGAAAGTGAAAAGTGAAAGTGAAGTCACTTCAGTTGTGTCCAACCCTTAGCGACCCCATGGACCGCAGCCCACCAGGCTCCTCCATCCATGGGATTTTCCAGGCAAGAGTACTGGAGTGGGGTGTCACCACTACTACATCTAAATCTGAAGTGTAGACATGATACATAATTTAAATATGCATTTTTTACCTCCAACTTTGGGTGATGCTGCTAAAGTGCTGCACTCAATATGCCAGCAAATCTGGAAAACTCAGCAGTGGCCGCAGCCCTGGAAAAGGTCAATTTTCATTTCAATCCCAAAGAAAGGCAATTCCAAAGAATGTTCAAATGACTACACAATTGCACTCATCTCACATGCTAACCAGAGAAGGCAATGGCACCCCATTCCAGTACTCTTGCCTGGAAAATCCCATGGACGGAGGAGCCTGGTAGGCTGCAGTCCATGGGGTCACTAAGAGTCGGACACGACTGAGTGAATTTACTTCCACTTTTCACTTTCCTGGGTTGGAGAAGGAAATGGCAACCCACTCCAGTGTTCTTGCCTGGAGAATCCCAGGGACGGGGGAGCCTGGTGAGCTGCTGTCTATGGGGTCGCAGAGTCAGACACGACTGAAGTGACTTAGCAGCAGCAGCAGCACATGCTAACAAAGTAATACTCAAAATTCTCCAAGCCAGACTTCAACAGTTCATGAACTCTGAACACCCAGATGTTCAAGCTGGATTCAGAAAAGGCAGAGGAACCAGAGATCAAATTGCCAACATCTGTTGGATCATTGAAAAATCAATAGAGTTCCCAAAAAATATCTGCTTTGTTGAATACACCAAAGCTTTTGACTGTGTGGATCACAAAAACCTGTGGAAAATTCTTCAAGAGATGGGAATACCAGGCCACCTGATCTGGCCTCCTGAGAAATCTGTATGAGGTCAAAAAGCAACAGTTAGAACTGGACATGGAACAACAGACTGGTTCCAAATAGGAAAAGGAATATGTCAAGGCTGCCTATTGTCACCCTGCTTATTTAACTTGTATGCAGAGAACATCATGCAAAATTCCAAGCTGGATGAAGTACAAGCTGGAATCAAGATTGCTGGGAGAAATATCAATAACCTCAGATATGCAGATGACACCATCCTTATGGCAGAAAGTGAAGAAGAACTAAAGAGCCTCTTGATTAAAGTGAAAGAAGAGAGTAAAAAAGCTGGCTTAAAACTCAGCATTCAAAAAACTAAGATGATGGCATCTGGTCCCATCACTTCATGGGAAATAGATGGGGAAATAATGGAAACAGTGACAGACTTTATTTTGGGGGGCTCCAAAATCACTGCAGATGGTGACTGCAATCATGAAATCAAAAGATGTTCACTCCTTGAAAGAAAAACTATGACCAACCTTTTGGTCTGTGACAGACAAGAAGTCTGTCTAGTTTCAAGGCTATGGTTTTTTCAGTAGTCATGTATGGATGTGAGAGTTGGACTGTAAAGAAAGTTGAGTCCTGAACAGTTGATGCTTTTGAACTGTGGTGTTGAAGACTCTTGAGAGTCCCTTGGACTGCAAGGAGATCCGACCAGTCCATCCTAAAGGAAATAAGTCCTGAATATTCATTGGAAAGACTGATGCTGAAGCTGAAACTCCAATACTTTGGCCATCTGATGCAAAGAACTGACTCAGTGGAAAAGACCCTAATGCTGGGAAAGATTAAAGGCAGGAGGAGAAGGAGACGACAGAGGATGAGATGGTTGGATGGCATCACCGACTTTATGGACATGAGTGATGAACAGGGAAGCCTGGCATGCTGCAGTTCATGGGGTCACAAATAGTCAGACACGACTGAGCGACTGAACTGAACTGATAAGAAATGCAAACGTTTTACAGTGGATATTTTGCAGATAGAAATAATCTGCACATTCTTAATTGGGACATTTCAAACAGGACAAGTTAAAAAGGTAAAAACTCATAAATGCTTGTTTGCTTTTGTCTCAATCACAGAAGCTGTGAGAGCAGTAATCTGTCATAAAACTTTAACTTTAGTTTCCAAACTTTTTCTTAAACAAGAAGAGATGCCAGTGTTTTGAAAGGGGAATACTAAAATTTTGAAAATCCCAGAAATAAAAATTCTCTATGTTCCAGAAGCTGTTTCCTGGGTAGAGTTATGGCAGAGACATCCTGCTGAGGAGATGGACTCTTTTGCTGCCCTAAGAATATTGTCATGACAATATACAAATCCTCCCTCCTATCACACAGACAAAAGCAGAGCAGAACCAGGAAGAGTCGGCAATTACTCGTCTCACTTTGGTTAAGTCCAAGAGTATGAGAACTTCTTTCTCTACTAAGCAAAGTGCCAATTCAGTAGAATTGTGACTAGCCAGGTGGGTCATATGACTCACCCTTGGTCAGTTCCAGAGGGTCGTGTTGACCCTCTCCTTTCTAGAACGCATGGAATAGGGGAAGAGCATTGCAACAAAGGAAAGGTGCTGTTATCTCCAGAAGATGGGCAGGAACTTCTGGTCAAACAGAAACCAAGTGATGTTCTCCACATGTGACAAGGGAGATATGAGCCCTGCTGGAAGGAACTAGAAACAAACAAGATTTGACTCTTTTCAGCACTTACATATTTTAAATATTTAGCAAGTTTAGTGATTATTTAAAGTGTATAGATTAAGAAAATAAAATGTATTTTATAACTATTCAAGGAAATTTCCAATTTAAAAAAAAAAAAAATGTACGACGTGAGAGGTGCAAGTTAAGTTTTACTTGGGAAGAGTGAAGACTGGAGCCCGGGATACAGCACCTTGAATAGCTCTGAGAAACTGCTCCAAAGAAACAGGAAGAAAGTTGCTACTTACGTGATTTTAGTGAAGAAGGAGCTGTTGTTCAGTCGCTAAGTTGTGCCCAACTCTTTGTGACCCCATAGGCTGTCACACACCAGGCTTCTCTGTCCTTCACTATCTCCTGGAGTTTACTCAAACTCATGTCCGTTAAGTCAGTGATGCCATCCAACCATCTCATCTTCTGTCGCCCCCTCTCCTCCTGCCTTCAATCTTTCCCAACATCAGAGTCTTTTCCAGTGAGTTGGCTCTTTGCATCAGGTGGCCAAAGTACTGGGGCTTCAGCATCAGCCCTTCCAGTGAATATTCAAGGTTGATTTCCTTTAGGATTGACAGGTTTGATGTCCTTGCTGTCCAAGGGCCTCTCAAGAGTCTTCTCCAACACCACAGATCAAAAGCATCAATTCTTCTGTGAAGACAGTAAGTACAGGCAATCAAGCTCATATCTCTCTGGGAGGTTCCTGCTAGTCTTGTGAAGCTTTGGCTAGTCACAAGAAACAAGCATCACCATGAAGGATTTTAGTGCTTTTCTAGATATAAGGAGGTACAAGAATGAGGCTCATAAAATCATCTCCTGAAAATGTTGAATTCTCTGAAGACCTGTTCTGCCAGTTTTCCCAGAGCACACAGTGCCTCATTTCTGCTCTTCACCCAGAAGTCCTTTCAGGGGGTGTTTGAAGTCAGCAAATGCTGCAGCTCATGATTTAATCCTTGTAGAAATAGATGACAAGTGCTGATTTGTAGCTGACAAAGTTTTCAGAAAACACAAAGATATTTCTCAGAACACGCTTCCAGATGAAGAATCAGCCCTGGATGGAGAGGTTTCAAAGGCACTCACTGAACAGTATCACAGAGGCAAGTGCTGGATCCTTCATCAACATGAATTTTCCTTGAAGATGTTGAGTCTGTCAGGCCACTAGAGCCTTGATCAGTAAGTAGTCCAGGCACAGAATAGGTAGGATACTCAGGCAATTTAAGTAGCCAAAATTCCCTCAAACACTAAGCATGTCATGAGGAAACAAGCAGAGAAGTAAATCAATATGGGAAACTTCAGAACAAAGCACAGAATACCTGGGAAAATTTCTTAACAAAAGATATGTTACCGTGGAAAGCTAGGATGCTCCAAAGCTTAGTTCCTAAATCTCATCCTCTCAAGGGACCCAGCTCTCCAGTGATGTAGCCACATTCCAGAACCTAGAGTGATTTGGAAATCTCTGTAGGGAGAATATCAACAGTTTAAGGAGGTTAGTCAAATAATTGGAAAAAAATTTCCCATTTGGAAGTACCTTGTAAATGAATTAACTGCATAATAAGGTTTCAAACAACTTTCTGGTAGAAAAATAACTTGTTGAATTTAAATTAAAATAATTGGAATACGTTTATCATAGTGCAACATGTTCCAGCATAACTACCGAGATCGTGATTTGTACTCCTAACAGAGTGAGCAGCAACTGCTCTTCTCACACCATTGCAGTTAGAGGATAAAAGTATATAGAAAAGTAGCTTTCTTAGCCATTTGGAAATTCCTACAAACCTTAGGTAAATTCCAGACCACAGGCAAACTTGAAAAGGGCTTTACAAAAAGCTGTTATAATGCTTCAGAATATACAGGGCAGTCAATTTAATACTCTAACAACCCTAAAGCAACTGGAGTTATCATCTAATTCACCCCCTCCTTTTTTTTTAAAATAACTATATAAACGTGCTTTACAAATGGAGGATTCACAATAGACTTGAAATCTTTGCCACTGACTTTTAGAATCACGGCGTTGGCCATAATCAGTAAGGAAGTCATGGTGAAACTCCTTGATATCAGGAGTTAAATTTTAGAAATGCTCTCTTTTATCCCAGTTTTACCTTTTCCATTATCTTATTCATCTTGACTGCAATTCAATTTCTGATCACAGATGTGAAAAAAAAATTGACACCCATAACAATCAAACCTCTTCCCAGGTTTCCCAAATCACAGTGAACATTTTTTCCTTTTCTTCAACGCTTTATTGATAGAATTGGCATATGATATTGTGCAAGTTTATGATATATAACTGGAGAAGGAAACAGCAACCCACTCAAGTATTCTAGCCTAGAGAATCCCATGGACAGAGGAGCCTGGCAGGCTACAGTCCTTGGGGTCGCAAGAGTAAGACAGGATTTAGCAACTAAACCATCACCACCAACCAGGATATATAACATGATCTGAAATATGTATATATTGCAAAATGATTACCACAGTACAGTTAGTTGACACATCTATCATCTTGCAGAGTCACAATTTTGCTATTTTTCAAAACTTTTATACAATTGAAGGATAATTGCTTTATAATATTGTGTTAGTTTCTGCCATTCATCAACATGAATCAACCCTAGGTATATATATGTCCCCGCCCTCTTGAACCTTTCTCCCACTTCTCACCGCATCCCACCCTTATAGGTTGTCACAGAGTACCAGGTTTGAGCTCCCTGCATCATATGGCAATTTGCCATTGGCTATCTATTTTATATATAGTGATATATATGTTTCAATATTACTCTTTCAATTCTTCCCTCCCTCTCCTTCCCTCCATCCATTCATTTTAAAGAAAAACTATACCATCCCATGAAATTGTCATCTGCTCCAATGAAAATACTATGAGAAAATCAAGAAATATATAGCAAAGGACTCAGATGATTTTATCCATCCATTCAATAAATAGATACCAGGCAATGCCAGTATCTGCCTTAGGCATTCGGAAGGCACAGGGAATAAGACACAATCTCCATGAAGAATGTATAGTCTAGTGGGCAAAATAAGTAAAGAGATATTAATAATTTCAGAATAATGTATGTATTCTGAGAAACAGTCAAAATATATTTTTAGAAACATGATTTTGGTATTTAATGACTCTAGAAGAAAAGGTTTACCATCTAAACTGAGACCTGTCACACAATTTTGCCAGGTGAGAAGGTGGCTGAAAGAAGTTCCAATGAGAGGGGACCAAACTTGTAAAACCCTAAAGACAAAAGTGGAAGTGGCTTATTAGAAGCTTAGGAGTTGGTGTGCGTGGGTCTAATCAGGTGGTGTGTTCAGATACCAGGCTGGAGAAATAAGCAGAACCTCGCTAAGAGTCGGACACGGCTGAGCGACTTCACTTTCACTTTTCACTTTCATGCATTGGAGAAGGAAATGGCAACCCACTCCAGTGTTCTTGCCTGGAGAATCCCAGGGACCGGGGAGCCTGGTGGGCTGCCGTCTCTGGAGTTGCACAGAGTCAGACACGACTGAAGCGACTTAGTAGCAGCAGCAGCAGATAGTAAAAAGACTAGAATATTATGTTGGGGTTTTGGAACATTATCAAGCAAGCAGTGAGAAAGAAATAAGGTTTGTAAGCATACAGTGTATTTGATCAGATCTGAGTATAAGGAAGATTTATCTAAATGGGAATGGAAAATGGCTTGAAGATGGATAACACTGGGGGTGGGAGCGGTGAAGGGGCTGTTGTAGGAACCACTCAGTGAGAGGATTCAGAGTTCAGATCAAACCAAGACAGCAGTCGTGAGAACAGAAAAACCTTCCCTGATTCAACTGCTCTTTTTGAAGCAGTACAGATCCGACCTCACACCATACAGGAAATGAAGAGTCAAAGGAAGGAACTGGGATGTCTGCTGGATTTTTGGTCTTGGGACTCGGGTGTCCTCAGAGGGGGAACACAGAAGGAGCAAGACTGGGTTAAAGACAATGAATTCAGTTTTTCATGTTGGATTTGGTGTTTCTGTGACTCATTCAGTGGATAATTTTTATTCTTATATTTATCCTTATTGAACTCAGCTACACTATGTGAAGTAGGGCAGGGGGAGGGAAGAATACATAGTGAAAACAAACAGTGATGAAAACAGAGTGCAATTGAAAAACAAAACCCTATACCAGACATGGAAAAGGGACAGTTCTTAGGGAAACAGAATTACATAATCATAATAATGTAAATGCTGTTATTAGTTTTTTTTTTAATTTACATGATCAAAGAAACAATCAGCATCTGAATTGAGTGCTTATGAAGCTTCCCTGTTGGTGTAAAGATGTGTTTATATGAAGAAGTCAATGAGTACATCTCTTCTCCAAGGTCCTTTGGGAGAGGATTTTACAGATAATCATAAAAAGTGATGTTCAGGCTGTTTAGTGAGGATAGGATTGCTCGTCTGGACCTGGTTGGCCTTAGTGTCTACATTCAGATCTTCAGGACATAGTGTACATGCAAACATCCTTAAACACACTTCATGTTGCCTATTCTAAGGACTTCTTAAGCAAAACATTTACAGGCTATAAAACACGATGGTTCACAAATCTCTTCCTTGATCTAATTTTTTCTGCAACAGTCAAATTATGAACAGAATACAGAAAATATTAATTTTGGGTTCAATTAATGTTCTCTTCCGTATAATATGTAGTAAGTAATTGTTATCAATTTTTACAAAGTAAAAATACAAATAGAAATTGCAGTAGAGAACTGCTAAGAGAAAGTTAGAGGTACGAATATCCATATTTTATAAATCAGGGAATAGAAATGACTGTTTATAGTTGGCAGAACAAAAAGTAAAGGCATAAGAATATTATCTAATGCTCCAAATGTAAGAAGTTAGTAATAAAAAAAAAAATACAATTGTGTTAGAGTGAAGGAAGATTGCTCAGTTATAAGTGGGCTAAGTTCTCATCTATCTTAGCAAGAGGTTAATGGAAAATATCTAAAAACTGACAATCAAGAGACTCTATTTTATCCACATTATTTGCAGCAATGCAGACAACCTCCAGGGAAAAGAACTGTGAGTGGTAGTGACAGGACTTTTTTTGTTTAAGTCTTCTGATTTGTCAGTCATGGATGAGTATTACTTTGGCAAAAGTTTAAAAATTTAAAGAGATATAAAAAGGATGTGTGCTATGTCATCTAAAATATTAAAAATGACTCCCAGTTGGCACTGTGTTTCCAGACATAACAATGGCATTAATATATGTGAACAAAGAATGTGTCAATCAGAAAAAATATACATGTTGAATGCGTGTGTGTACAGGTAACGTGAAAAGAAAAGCCAGCTGTGACCAAGAGACAGAGGGAAGAGTGATCGGACTTAAAGTAACTGAGAAACTTTGCTGAAGATCACATGCACTATTGTGGTCTGAATGTTTGCATTCCCTCAAAATTCATATGTTAAAGTCCTAATCCCCAAAGCGATGGTATCAGGAGATGAGGTCTTAGAAGGGTGATTAGGCCATGAGGGCAGTATGCATGGGTGTTTAGTCACTCAGTCATGTCCAACTCTTTGTGACCCCATGGACTGCAGCACGCCAGGCTCCCCTATCTGTGAGGATTCTCCAGGTACGAATACTGGAGTGGGTTGCCATCTTCCCAACCCAGGGATTAAACTCAAGTCTCATGCATTGCAGGCAGATTCTTTACCATCTGAGCCACCAGGGAAGTCCCTGAAGACAGAGTCCTCATAAATGGAATTAGTGCCCTTATCACAGAGGCCTTTCTTGCCCCTTCCCTCATGTGAGGTCACAGCAAGAAGTCAGCTGTCTGTAAGGAAGCAGCCTTACCAAACACCAAATATGCCAGTGTCATGATATTGGACCTTCTAGCCTTCAGAAATGTTAGAAATAAATAGCTGCTTACAAACCACCGTGTCTGTATTTGGCAGAGCACCAAAGACACGCTCTGTGTGCTTGTTCTGTGTTCACCAAGCAGCCTTGTTTTTATAATCAGATTTGTCACTGCAGCTAGCTTATAGGGAGAGAAATCTTGTCACAACATCACAAGTACTCCGGTCAGTGTAGAGTTTTATTTTACTATTAATTAATAATTTAGCATTCAGAATTACATCTAAGTCTCTGGTATTATGTGTGTGTCCTCAGTCGTGTTCGATTCTTTTTGACCCCATGGACCGTCACCCACCAGGCTCCTCTGCCCGTGGAATTTTTCAGGCAAGAAAAAGGAGTGGGCTGTCATTTCCTCCTGCGCGAGATCTTCCTGACCCTGAGATCGAACCCATATCTCTTGTGTCTCCTGCAATGGCAGGCAGATTCTTCACCACTAGCGCCACCTGGGAAGAAATAGTGCTTTTCAGCACCTGTCTTTCTACCTTCAATGACTTGACCAGGCCTCCCTTTTGTTAGATCAATGCACATCTTTGGTTTCATCCAACTTCTTGTTGTGTTGTGTTGCTGGAAGTTGTTCAGTTTTTAATAGCTCATACGGAACTAGTATTCTAAGAAGCAGGCAACAGTTTGTGGGTCACAATCTCAGTCCTTCAGATTTGCTCATAACTTTTGAGGAAAAAAAAAAAAAAACTGAATAAGAAAACATAACCAGACACAAAATCTAGTGTAGCAGATCTGAGACTGCAGAGAGCAGGATCCTACAGGGTGAACCTTTTTCTCAGAAAGTGCTGTAATCAGAGGCAGATTTGCTGTGAAGCTAATGAACCTTAACTTCTGGGCAATTTTCTTAGAGGAGGCCCTTCCCAGGCCCTAGGATTTCCCTTTGCAATGAGCTCACAGAAGCACTGTTTTTTCTAAAACTTTCAAAAGTGAGAGATTTTAACACAACTGGTTAGGTTGCCATCTCTTTTCTCTCAACTCCCTCTCCATCACAAATCCCCTGGAGTGAGGTGTCAATGGAGGAGCCATGTATATTTTAGAATCAGGCTAACGGAAAGTTGAATAGGGGATATATTTACCTGGTTTGGATATGTTTATGTTTTACAGTTTTTCCCATGTATAGTTCAATTGTTGCTCACTCACCAGGCATCGTTAAAAGAAATATTAATGAATGTATACATCCAGAGTCCATATTGTCGTATAAACAAGCCTGTAGTTCCCAGCAGAGGACAATTTGTAACTAGGAAAGAAGAAATAAGGTTTGAAATGTATGAAGCAAGAAGAGTATGGGGAAAATTCTTCTAATTATCAGACATTGTAAAGGAAAGGATTTAGCTCTCAGTGACCCCCAATCAAAATGGAAGCTCTATTTTTTTCAGGAATATTCTCAATAATGCAGCATATATCATTATCAGCACAATATAATGTTTTACAGGAATCTCTCAAAATGAAATGTATTAGAATTAGAATTACTGTGTGTGTGGTGCACATACTGAGATCAGCACTATAAATAGTAGAAATGTGTTCTCAGTTGCTCAGTCACATCCAACACTTTGCAATAATACCCTGGCAGGCTCCTCTTTCCATGGAATTTTCCAGGCAAGAATATTGGAGTGGGTTGCCATGCCCTCCTCCAGGGGATCTTCCTGACCCAGGAATTGAACCCAAGTCTTCCATGGCAGGCGATTTCTACACCATCTGAGCCACCAGGAAAGACTGAATAGTAGGTATAGTTTATTATAATATTTCATATTGAATGCATCCCAGCTCTTACTAATGAAAAACAAATTTTAATCAGCTATGGTAGAAAAAAAGGTTAATCCTGTAGTTGCTATAGTGAATATTGCACAATTATTTGTCATTTAATGAGATAATGAAAGAGCATTCAACTGAATACATAGGAAACAGTATTACTGTGCTTTGTGAGGCAGTTCATTAATAAAAATACTAGAGTAAGTTAATTTCTAGACATTTGTAGAATATGCAACTTTTTAGGGTTTTTTCTTTATCCTAAATAAATGTTTACATTTTTATACAACCTTGTTGTTGAAATTTTTATCCCTTTTATGAAAGAGGGCCCTCCCAAATTGCATAATCTTCAGGCAAAGCAAGGTTGAGAGCCAACCCTTCATGTAATATCAATCTTAAAGTGTTCTCTTAAAATACAATCAAAAGATAAAGGAAATAACTCAGTGTATAAGTTATTACCAACCTTTATATGTCATGTACACAGAGAAGACTGTTTCCAAGGAATAAAAACATGTAGAAATATTCAGTTTACATATATTGACAAGTTTCAATCACTTGCATCTAATTTTCTCTAACTTCCTCCTCCAGTTCCAAAGACACTTTTCTTTCTCTTTTTTTTAATTAAAGAAAAGATGCACAGAAAAAAAAATCTGTTTGGATGTTCTCTAAAATTCCATACACTTTTGCAAGGTAAAAATTACCTTGTAAAAAACAAACAAACAAAAAAAAACAAAACTAAGGCATGAAGGTTGTCAGTGGTATTAGAGCAAAAGTCCCATTTGGAAACAAGTGAGGGAGCTGTCCTAAATGATTCCCAAAATCATAAAAAATGAATGGGACCATCAAAATAGAAATGAATAATTAAAGTTGCACTCCAATTCTGCATCGATGAAGATCAGGAAAGCAGCAAACTGAAATAGCTAGTAATGTTGATTCTCTCCAGGTAGAAGCTCAAATTATACTCTAAAATTTAATAACAGATATAATCCTCAGGACTATAATGCTAAAACATAACAACCTTTGGCAAGTCTCTAGCAAGGGCTTATCATCCAAAAAAAAAAATGCAAAGAGAATGCATACAGATCTTACTGGAATAAAAAGAAAGGAGAAAAGAAAGCTAGTTCAGTCATAAAGAGAAAAGCAAGAAGTGATGGAGAGAGGGAGGCAGGGGGGCAGCTAGAGGGAGGGCCCATGGGCACTCTGCCATGTATTCAGTGTTTTATATCCTTCAACACTGCTTAACCGTCACAGGCTCTGGGTGATCATTATTATAATAACCATTTTACAGAATAAAAAATTGAAGCAAAGAGAATAAAATCACTTGTTTGAGAACACAAAGCTGAGATGAAGCTGGAGTACACGACCAGATCTGTCTGCCTTGAGCCCACACTCTTTTCACTCTGAAGTTTGGCACCAAAAGCATAATTTCTATTCGCACCTGGTCAGTTGGCTAGACTTGGTCACAACAACAAATACACTATTGATAATGCAGCATATACACTTCCTAAGTGCAAGACAGAATTCTGAGCACCTGACATGTATTGCCTTATTTAACTCTAACATGTATTGCCTTATTTAACTCTGTGTATGGAAAGTAATATTTTCCCATTTGACGTATGCAGACATTTTGCAGGATGGAATTCTGCTCCCTAGGCTCCTTCTTTACCTTGCCCCCATTGGGTGATCTGAACTAAATGATATTAAAGATACCAGTGAGAGTCTTTATCTATTGTAGCAAAGATGGAGGTGAAACAGATCAGAAAAAGAAGATAAAACTCTGAGAGCCATCTCTGAGTGTTTGGGTTTCTTTTTTAGCATTGTAAAAGCAATACTGATTGTAATATAAACACAAACTGTTTGAAGTGATTAAAGAGTGCATTTCCTGCCAGAGTCACTGAATCCCACTTAGAAGCAGTTAGACTGATGCACATAAACATTCGTACTGAACTACAGCTACTGCACTTAGACTGGCTTCACGATACATGGTTCAGTTCAGTTTAGTAGCTCAGTCGTGTCTGACTCTTTGCGACCCCATGGACTGCAGCATGCCAGGCCTCCCTGTCATATTTTATAACAGTAGTCCATACTCTGTACGTACCATAATTTATTTAAGCGGAACTAAAAGAATTTAAATCTATTCAAGTTTTGCATATTAACAAAAGAAATTTTTCCTTCTGCAGAAACATGACACAGGGTTCCTCTAACTGCATCAACCTGTCCCTGTTCTTAGGGGATACTCAGAGTTCCACTGTATCAGCAGCTCTCTTAACTGACCTCTACTTTGCCTGCTTACCGGATTAGCCAACGCTCTATTTCCTCAGTGAAATATAGCTGATGATGACTGCGGTTCACTAAATACTCAAAGCTGCTGAACTGCTTTCTATTGGGTCTCTTCTGCTTCCATCAGTTTCCAAATGTCAGTTGTATTTTCAACCAAATAAGTTTATGCCAATTTTACATGTTATTCTAATTATAACACAAATTAAAGAAAAATGAGTGCTAAATATAACTGTTTATATGAAAATGAAATTAAACTTTTGACCTTAATGAAGATCCATCATCAAAATGAAAGTGGTATGAAATTAGATACAGAAGAAAACTATAAAAATTGGTGGAAATTTTACAAAGCTCTACCAGGATTATGCACTCAGATTGCTTTGCATATACGTTTGAAAACTTATTTTAGTGCTGGAAATACATCTACATATTACAGAAAAATATTGCCCTTGAAAGGACAAAGTTGAGCTCTTCCTTAATCACAGTAAAGATTTAATGAGGTATGGGGATATTTGTCTTCTCTATAAGGAATGCTTAATAGGCGAATCCTATTTTAGAATATATAGAATTGACACAATTTCAAAAGAGGAAACATCACATGAGTTAATATACACACTATCTCCTTACCTACCCTACCAAAACTTGTGAAAAGAAATAAGTATTTAGGAAATATTATCCTTTTACTGAACATACTTTGAAGTGTAATGAGAAAGAAATCATAGACTTTAAGACTTAACTGAAAAAAAATGGAGAGCCAACCAGATGTATTTGGCTCTCCATTTTTTTGGATTTATTTATATCCAAAAAATGTAAATAATTGTTCAATGCATAGATATAAATATATGTGCTGCCAAAATGTCACTGATGCAATTTATGTAAAATGCCTTTTTAAATATAAAACAACATAGAAGTATAGTACATGTAAACAGTAAATGAGTTTTTTTTTACAATTGAAATACAAGGAAAGCTTCTGTGATTCTTGTTAGGAAAAGGCTATGTGCAAATAAAGAAATAACAGTCTTTCCAGGAAAAAATAAATGGTTTAAGACAATAGTATTTTTCTAATATCCATTCTAAGCTTTATAAATCTTAGAAAAAATGTAAACGCATACATCCCTTTGTCCTAAATCAATCCTACCAATAACATAGAGAATAAAACAATAAGCAATCCTGAATCTTAATATAAAGTAATATATTCATAATAAGCTATTAAAGTGTTTAGAATGCATTCATGAATTTCATAAGAATCAACACAATAATTTGCTTATTAGAGAGCATAAAATTGTAATATTCCCTTACTATTTGATGCCAGAACTAATTACATATATACACAGGTAGTTAATATACACATAAATTACCATATCTCATTGACTCTAAGATAATTTTGCAGTTAAATATTCATGAAATGTTGAAATACCTTACCCCACTAATATAAATATTTAATGGAGTGTTTCTCATCTTTTGTTAAGTAAACATTAAAAAAAATTGAAATGACACATATTTTAAACTACATTTTAGTACCAAGGAACTCCAACATTAAAATCATCAAACCATATACTTATCCAAAAAAAATTCTTTAAGAGGTTAAAATAACAATGCAAAATCTTAGTAAGAAAGAAAGAAAATGAAGTCGCTCAGTCATGTCCGACTCTTTGCAACCACATGGACTGTAGCCTACCAGGCTCCTCTGTCCATGGGGTTTTCCAGGCAAGAATACTGGAATGGGTTGCCATTTCCTTCTTCAGGGGATCTTCCCAACCAAGGGATCGAGCTCAGTTCTTCCACATTGCAGGCAGACGCTTTACCATCTCAGCCACCAAGTAAGCCCAAAGTCTTAATAGATAACCATCAAATAAAAGTCAATAAATTTGCATTTTTCTGAAAAGCTACCCCAGAGTCTACCAGAATCCTGGAAAGTCCTTGAAGTAACTAATACCAAAACCCAAACAAACAAAAACAAAACACACAAAGACACAATTATTTACACAATTCTGCAGTAGTTTATTTCAATGTCTTCAATGGTAGTGGGCATAAATTTTTTAAAAATAACCAAATCCCAAAATGGAGAAAAGAAAAAATAATACAGAGCTTAAATGTAGTCTGAAATTTTAAGGTAAGAAAGAAAGAAATAATCCTTTCACTATAAAAGCGCATCTGAATTTAATACTATTCTGGTTGTACCATTTTGCTTTTCTCTCCTGCAGCATTTCAAGCCAAGAGAATTGAAAAAAATTATTTAACCTTAATTTACTTAAGAAGAATTTACTTAATGCTTAATTTACTTAAACATTCTTGGAAACATCTTGGTATTTCAGTTAACAATAATATATAGTTCTTCATTACCAAAGAAAGACTTTGCTTCTAAGGTTTATCCTTAACACTATAAGATTTAATAGAAATGTACTTGATTCTCAGCAGGATAACCCATACCTATCATTCTCACAACATAAACTGCATAAATCCTATGTCTAATTCATTTCTCAAAGACTCTGAAAAGTCCTCTCTTTTTATTAAAAAAGATTGAAATCTTTTATGTAGATATGAGTTTCTAATGAAACACTGAAAATTAAATATCTGTATTAACCACCAACCTCTCTTAAAATCCCACTAGAGTTATAACAAAAGAACTAATTAATATGATACTAATATATAAAGACAGTGAGAATGGGAGAGTAAATCTCAGAAAACAAGATTTAATGAAATTTTAGAAGTCAGAAAGCTAATAGCTCATTGGTAACTACACAGAGGAGGGAAAAAAAGTTACTCAGGAGCTCAAGGGTATAGAAACCAAGAAATTAGAAACCGCACATCTCAGCAACTTGAAAAGTCTCAAGATTTGGAGGTACAAAAACTGCAAGTATTGCAGCAGTCAATAAAAGCAGAAATACCGTGTAGTTACAGAACAGAAGAATAGGCTGAAGATGTTTATAGGGTGCACTTGACCCCTGGATCACTGAGGGACAGCAAAGCAATTCTTCTCCATAGGGAAGCTCGGCCATTCACTCTCTAGTGAGGCTAAACTGAATACCTCTTGACTCAAGACACTGGGCAAAGCTACAGCAGAGGTGCTGGAAACCAAAGCTGGGAAACTAAACAAAAGATTATGTATGAGGAGTAAGACCTACTGGGGATTCTTTGGTTTATATCTTCAGGGTTGAAAGGGAAGATATTCTCTAAGGAAAAACTGATTAGGACAAAGAAAAAGTCAATCAATGTTGATTATTATGGATCCCTTGTGAAAAGACCAATCCCTAATTAATCAGTGAGATACAGCAGTCAACAAGTATTGCCCTTGCCACAGTCTGTAGTCAGAATTTTAGGGTTTCACTCTGAAATATGGAAAGACAGCTCAGAATAACCTGTCAGTGAAGAAAGAATTATTTTAGTCAATGCAGATACCAAAACAAACAAGTAATCAGAGACAACAGAGGCTATGCTGAGATCAAAAGAAAACTTTTAATATTTTATAACTTACATTTAATATGAATCATTTATAATTTTTTAGAAAATGATGTAAATAGATTTGCATCTATTTACTGGTATGTTTCAAATGCTCTGTAAGTACTGTATTATTTACTTCATCCATTGATATTTAAAAGAGATGCTATTTAAAATGAAGCTATCCAAAAATAAGAATTCTTGCATTTTAAAAATATGATTACAGAGCCAATTTTGTTGGTCAAGTTGTTAGAAATCTCTCAAAAAGGATTTTAAGACATAAGATGGGAGATGAAAGAGAAGAGATAAGAATATTTGGGGCAGTTTACCATGCGTGCTCAGCTGCTCAGGTGTGTCCAACTCTTTGCAGCCCCATGGACTGTAGCCCACTAGGCTCCTCTGCCTGTGGAATTTTCCAGGCAAGAATTCTAGAGTGGGGTTCCATTTCCTACACCAGCAGCTTACAATATTTAGCATCAAAATAAAGCCATCCCAGCCTAAGAAAAATAAATTTGTAGGGTAAAAATTCTCAAAAAATAACACCAATAGTTTTACCAGACCTGAAGTACATGAACATCCAAGTTAAAAGAGATTACAGAAAGCCAAGGAAATTAGATGAATAGTGACCTCACTAAGTCACAGCATCAAAATTTTCAAAAATCCAGAAATAGAAGCTTTTATAAGCAATGAAAGAGCAAAATTAAATGTCATCTAACTTTTAATGCAACTTTGGAAGCTTGACTATAATACAGCTTTCACACACACAAGAAAAAAGTCTGAAGGTAAATGATTTTCAACCCAGTATTGTATTCCAAGGTAGAAAATCAGTTAAGTTTGAGGGAAGGTCAAAGACGTTTTCAAATATGCAAGCTCTCAGAAGTTTACTCCAATATACCCTCTTTTCATAAACTACTGGATAATGTGAGTACCACCAAAAGTAGGAAATAAACCAAGAGGGCAAAATGTGGAAGATATATCATGAAGAGAATCCAACAGAGAATGGAGGCAAAAGGAAAAATTCTGTAAGGATAGCTATGCTACATGCTGTTTTACTTAGAGTACAAGGTCCTTCAAGGAAATCACAGAGTTCCAAGATAAACACCTTCAGAAAAAGAATAGAATTGATACATGATTTATGCATTTGAATGTGTTGGAAGATTCATGGCTGTTTTGGAGAGTTTATGGGTGGAAAGCTTATGGGTGGGTATTATTAAACAGGTATATTAACAGCTCATTAACAGGTATATTAAAAATTAATGAAATTTAAAATGATTCTGAATTTAACTTCAGAGAATTTTACAAGAGAGCAAAACAAATTTTGATATACTATAAAAAGATTGAATAGTGCTTATATATCTATTATAATAATGTATACACTGGACATTTACCAAAAAACTGGGTATGACTTTATCAGGAAGATGGAGGAAAAGTGTGTGTGAAAGAAATTTGTTACAAAAAATCAGGAAAAAAAATACCCAAAAGTGAAAAATAATATGACACTGTAGTAGAGGCAGGTCATTCCAAAACATGGAGGTAAATTGCAGAAAAAGCTGTAGTTTCCTGAAAGCTGGATCTCAGGACAGCAAGGATGGGAAAGTGGACGACTATTTCTGCTGGAATTCTATTTTAAAAGTATTTAGTTATGTTTGGCTGTTCTGGGTCTTTGGTTCTGCATGGGATTTTCTCTAGTTGCAGAGAGTGGCAGCTACTGTTCTTTGCAGGGCTTCTCTCACTGCGGAGCACAGGCTCTAGGGAGCACAGTCTTCAGTAGCTACAGCACGTGGGCTCAGTAATTGCAGTTTCCTGGCTCTAGAGCACAGTCCCGGGAGTTCTGGCACACAGGCTGAGCTGCTCTTCGGCATATGGATTCTTCCCAGACCAGGGACTGAACCGGCGTCCTCTGCATTGGCAGGCAGATTCTTTACAACTGAGTCATTAGGGAAGCCTTATAATTCCTATTAAGAATGTTTTTTTAAGATCCCCTGGAGAAGGAAATTGCAACCCACTCCAGTATTCTTGCCTGGGAAATCCCATGGACAGAGGACCCTGGTGGGCCATAGTCCCTGGGGTTGCAAAAGAGTTGGACATGACTTAGCAACTAAACAGCAATCGCAGTTCTCTTTTACTTTTTAAAAATCTCCAAGTTCTACTTGGCTAAAAATGAAATGTAAAAGCTAAAAACTCAGTGTATATGGAACATAGGACTGTTCTATAAGCAGTGGGGACCTGTGTCACTGTTGATAATCTTATTTTCAGTGACATGCAACTGTCCCCCAAGGACCCCACTTTCCAACTCCCTCAGGAGCAAAGGTTGTTTCACGTCTATCCTCCACATTCCTCCATGCCCGGACGTGGGTGAGCTGCTCTTACTGCTTCCCATCGCTGCTTTTAAATCATTTCTCTACTCTCCCTTCTCAAAACTTCAGTTTCTGGAGTTTTGAAAACTCTTTCATTTTTGAAGACTTTTGCTCCCACCAGACTCTCACTCGCTTAATATATGTGCATTTCATTATATGTAAATTATGCCTCAATAGAGCTAATTTAAAAATTCAAAAAGGGAGAAAAATCAGTGTCCTAGGCTTCCAGGGTCTGTCCAATTATTGATCAAGATGACAGCACCAAGGGACACAAGGGGGACATCAAGAAGCAGTTCCAGGTGAAGTTCAGTGCTGATGTTCAATTCAGGTGAAGAGCAGCAGGAAGATAAAAGTAAGGAGAAACAACCAGATTTCAAGTCAGAGAGGCAGAGATTTAATGAGTATTGCTAACTTTTCTACACACACACACACACACATGAAAAAAAATAATGGAAGAATATATGTATCCAGGGCAAATACAGCAGATTTTGTTAAACGATATTTGAGACAACAAAGCCTCAATCAAAGCTTTGCTCTTCATCAGCTCAGTCACCACATTTGCCTTATATTATCTATGTAAAAAAGAAATAATTCCAGTCCCATTTAAACATGATGTGTACTTTAATCAGGTGGTAAATTATTCCTTCAGTCTTTGGTAGTAACTAGACCTTATTTTATGCTTTTGGTATTGCTTTGTAAAAGATTTTCATTTCAGAGAGGAGTGTTCACCTTTACCGTTTAGCATAGTAATTTAAGTGTTGATCATTCCAGTCAAGGAGAGTCATAATTTTTAATGGTAAACAGTGAGGTTTCTGTGGCTCAGACAGTAAAGCGTCTGCCTACAATGCGAGAGAACCAGGTTCAATCCCTGGGTCAGGAACATCCCCCTAGAGAAGGAAATGGCAACCCACTGCAGTAGTCCTGCCTGGAGAATCCCATGGATAGAGGAGCCTAGTGGGCTACAGTCCATGAGGTTGCAAAGAGTCAGACACGACTGAATGACTTCACTTGCACTTTAATATTCAAAAGGAACCATAAAATCTCTAAGAATAGATGATGAAAAAATATATATGAATAAAAGAAATCACAGAGTTTCTCCATGTTTTTTTCCATAATTAGTCTCCACTAATTATGACAAACCTCCACAAAGGGACAAGGAAGAGATAGAAAGTTTGAAGGATGAAATCATATGACAACAGAAGTAAGTGAAGAATAAACTGGCAGAATTCAGTAAAGAAAGGAAAGAACAATGCAGAAACATCACCAAGAAAGAAAATCCAGTCTTTGATCAGTGAAAAATAGGATCACATGACTGAAATACAGGGAGACACAACATAGGTTGGCTAGAGAAACTAAAATTAAATAAAATGGAAAATAACAAGGTTTTTTATTGAAAATGATTTCAAAAGAAACCCAAAACACACGTATTTATTACTCTTGAAAAGAAAACTCATCAAATGAAAATTGTCACAGGTATTTTATAAGAGAATCTCCTTGAAACATAAACATAGTATATCCTAGGGGGGGGAACAATGACAGAAAATAACCAACCCCAAGATATATCCTGGTGAATTTATTGAACTTTCTTTGTAAGAAAAGAATCATATAGATCTTCAGGTAAATAAAGCAACACTCTTAAACCAGAAGGAAATAAACAAGCTCTCAGAATTTGATGGCTCACTGGTAAAAAAAAAATCTGCCTGTCAGTGCAGATTAGGGTTGGATCCCTGGGTGGGAAAGATGCCCTGGAGGAGGAAACAGCAACTCACTCCAGTATTCTTGCCTGAAAAATACTATGAACAGAGGAGCCTGGTGGGCTACAGTACACGGGGTTGCAAGCAGTCAGACGTGAGTTAGCAACTGGGCACAGAGACACGTGCACAGACTCCTCCACAGCAACACTCTAGGCAGACAGAGCACAGCACCATAACCAAAATTCTGAACAAAAGATGTTCTTCAAATATAAAGAAACCACATATTTTCAAATAGGCTTTAGGATTACAGTATCCTTGAGTTTGTTCATGAAATGATCGGCCAGTGAAATCCAGCAAAGGAAGAATGAAATAAAGAAATTTTTTTTTAAAAAGCAAATGGAGGTGAGCTTAAAATTAAGCGTAAATCAATTTTAGTACTGCACTAGGCTACATACATGTGGATATTATTTAGACATCAGAGAATAAAACTAAAATAATAATGCTACTTTGAGTTTAATGACTGAAAGTATCCTTGAAACTAAGTATGACCTACAAAGCCTTATGGATAAAATTAACAAACTCTCTGAGCCTCTTGAACTGAGACACTGTTTAATGCTGTTCCATGTCATCCATGCTTGTACTCAATGGAGAACAAAATGAATTACTTTCTGTATGTCTACCAGATCATAGGTCCCTATTCCAAATTCTGGTCCCCAAGTCCTTATGGCTATACAGCTCTCTAGGTCCTACTCAGCTCAATCTCACAGTCAGAGCTGATTGGACATGAAGGCATAATGATCCCCACTCAGCCAATCAGATCCTCACACCTGTGGACTGGAATTAGGACACAGATATTGTAGCTGAGAGTACCAAATGCCAGAATTACCACTCTGGTCCAACAGAATTCTAGTCAGTAGAGAGAAACAAATGAAAAAGATACACAGAGATGGGAGATCAACTTAATTGAAATGAAGAAGATAGCTTTTAGGTTCTTAGTTTTTCTTTCCTAAAGTCTAATATACATCCTGCCTTTGGCTTCATGAGATATCTGTGAATGTTGATAATAACGTGAGCTCTTTTACTTGAACTTCTTTGAATGGGATTCACTCATCTGCAGCCAAAGTTAAAAACAACGGAAATTAGTACAAGAAGTGAAGTTGTAAATAAATTCACATGAGGAAAAAAAAGCAAAACTGGATGAATTTAAATGGAATACATGCTGAAGGGTAATAATGATTCCTCTATCAAGGAGTAGGAAACCAGCAATTTCTGTTGGGCAATATCAAAAGATTTCAGTTAACATCTGCCTCCTCTGACAATTTAGAACATAGTTCCACAAAAAGTGAGGCTTTAACAGGTGTCATAGCCAATTTAAAGGTATCAGAGTATGCAGATTACAATTTGTGAAACAGACAGCTACAGAGAAAGAATACAGGGGAAAATTCCCTGTCTAGAGGCAGAAAGGAAAGCAGGACCCGGATCTAAGATCTCTGTGTTCCAGATTAAGAAATGATGTGCCTTGCCAAAATGCAGCATCTAAATTATCTGAATGATCACATATTACAATTTAGGTGTTCTGATGTTCTGATTGGGGGAAAAGTATCATAATATTTAGAATGGTAACACATGCAATTAGCTAGAAAGTTAGAAAGGAATCATTCTCCATAGGCCCTCTCAAAGAATTCCCTCACTCTGTGCCATCCTCAAGCTTCCACATAACAAATATACAAATAATTCAAAAGCTAAACTGGATTTCATGACTTGAAACTGAAAGTGAAAAAAATGAAAGTGAAGTCACTCAGTCATGTCCAACTCTTTGCGACCCCGTGGACTGTAGCCTACCAGGTTCCTCCGTCCCTGGGATTTTCCAGGCAACAGTACTGGAGTGGATTGCCATTTCCTTCTCCAGGGGATCTTCCCAACCCAGGGATCAAACCCGGGTCCCCCCCCCCTGCATTGTAGACAGATGCTTTACCGTCTGAGCCACCAGGGTAGGGGTACATGACTTATGACTTGGGAAAGATACAAATACTTGAATAGTTTAAAGAAATCTGTCCCATTGGCCATTATTTTTCTACTAGACCTTAAGACTAAGGTCATTAAGCAGATAAATATAGAGTTACAGAATCCCAGGAAGAGATGTTGATAAGAATCATAAACCTGGCCACAAGAGTTCAGCCAAGCTCATAGAGCACTATGATGCAACAAGTTTTCTGACTTGGTTTACTACAAGCAGAGCTCCTCCAAACCAAACAATAGCCACAAGGATTTCACTAAAGTCTACAAGAATGTTATTTAATTTCAGAAAATAAGAGAAAAAAGAAAAAATAAACCAAAAAAACTCTCTGATCACTAGGACATGAATGGTTCAAGGCAAGCTAGTAAACTAAGCACCAAGATTTCTTTTAGACACAGTTGCAAAGGATGCTGGAACAGTCAGCCTTGATTCTTACAGCCTTTATAGACAGCCCGTCTGTGGGAACTCTACTCAGTGCTCCATTCAGAATGGTGCTGAAGGATATCTGCACCAGAGGACAGAGCCCAAGGCACCTAGAACTGTTAACTATGGAAGACATTCTGCTGCAAAGGAAATGAGTCACCAGCCCATGAAATTAACTGGTGCACCTCCTCCCTCAGATTATCACATGTCTTCTCTCAGGTTCCAGTGATATTCCTGAGGAGGAAATTTTAATATCAAAATGTGGTGAGAAACAACATAAAGTCACATTAAATAAACTATACCATTCATTAAGTTCTATTTGACAATGTTAAAATTTTACATCTTTGTCAAGATAAACACTGAAAGAGAGAAACACTGTGAGTGCCATCTTGCGGCTGTTGATAAAGTTATTGCTTTGTTAGTCACTCAGTGGTGTTTAACTCTTCATGACCCCATGGACTATAGCCTGCTAGGCTCCTCTGCCCGTGAAATTCTCCAGGCAATAGTACTGGAGTGGGTAGCCATTCCCTTCTCCAGGGGATCTTCCGGACCTGGGGACTGAACCCAAGTCTCCTGCATTGCAGGAGGATTCTTTACTGTCACCAGAGAATCCATCTTGTGGAAGGACCAATAATTCACCTCAAAGGCTGGCCCTCCATGAATCATTTTAGTCATGTTGCCAAAATTCAGCCTCTGTTCACCAGTGCTAAATAGAAATGTGGAGACAGTTTGGGATGAAGTACAGAAGAGTAGCTTTTATTGCTTTGCCAGGCAAAGGGGGCTGATGCCCTCAAGTCTATGTGACCCATGCTGGAGCCACTAGTGAGGAATAGGGCACGATCTACTCATGGACATTCTTCTGACTGAGTGGAGTTAGTCAGGAGTCAGCATCATCAACCTTCTGGTTCCTACCAACCTGGAGTCTAAGTGCTTCTGGGCAGCAGACAGTTAACTTCTTCCACCTGGTGGGGGCTTTCAGTTTCTGCAAAATAGCTCAAAGGACATGGCTCAGAATATTAAAACTATGGTCCTTGAGAAAGAACTAAAAGTCCTTGACTTCGTTTAATGGCTCAAGTATTATTATTTTGTCTGGCTTGATTGTTTTCCTTTCTTTCTGCCTTCCCTCAATTGCCTGATTAAATGCATCCTTTGACTAAAGTTCTACAGAAAAAAGGCAGTCAGAGGACATGGGCAGAGGTCTATTCTCGGAAGGCTTCATAGGGTCCTGCTTGGTTACAGTCACACTGCAGCTTTGACCTTCTCATGGCAGCCATTGGCCACAGGAGGTTCCAAACACAAAGGCCAGAGGCAAAAAAGACACAGAGTGATGAGATGAGAGGAACAGTCAGAACTGGTGCCTCACAGAGAGCAAAGCTGCTCCCATGGCATGAGTAATGGAGAACAATATTTTGCACAAAGAAATAAAAACTCCTAGGTAAGGCAGTGATAAAAACTCAAATTCAAATGAACGCTGAACAAACACACAGGCAAAGACTAGAAATGGTATGCAAATTGTACTCACAGCATCCCATCCTGAGGCAGACTTAAATGGACTAAACCACTGCAGAAGGACAGAATGGGTCACAGGAGATGGTCAGTGGAACCTGGAAAAAGAAACATGAAAATTACATGTGAATAAACCATGCCTTTGTCCACACTCTCTGACCATTTTCACCAGTTCCATTATGAGAGAAGACAATGTAAGTGCCTAATAGCACCCACTGTTGAGAATCCCTAAGTAGAGAATAAAATTAAATCAGTTTATAGTCCAGTACTATATGTAGCTTTTGTTGCATAGAACAGAAGATATTCTTTTAGTTGCAATTTTATAAAATACTGACTTTAACCACCTGTCCAGGTATTCATCAACATTCTTATCCTTATAGGAGACAAAACAGATGAGCAAATAAATTTGGTTTCTAGCAAGGCATATTCTCTGGATAGGTAATAAGTCATTTGAAAACATAAAACTTCTATTAAAAATGGATCTGTTTAGATGAATATGCCAATAACATTGACTTTTCTAGCCAACCCAGCAAAACAAAGATAAGATCTCAGATATATTGAGATGTAAATACCGGAAAGGAAGAGACAATGCTGTTATTTGTAGAAAATGCTGCTGGAAAAACTGACTAATGAACACTTCAGGGATACAACCCCATCATATGGGGAAAAAACTTATCTTTGATGCAATCATTCTAGCTCAAGAAATTTATTTAAAGTAGATAAACAGGGAAGTGAGCAGATTTGTGTGAAAGATGTTTATCATAACTATATTTCTCTGGTTAAGAAAAAAATAGAAACATTCTTTATGGTCAAACTGCTGAATTAGTCAAATGATACTTATAAAATGAGGTAGGAGATAGCATAATATACCATCAGTTTTGTGGGCTTAATTCATCTGAATACAAATCAGCTGGGAAGAGTAGTTGGCTATGGGTGTTGCTGCTGCTGCTAAGTCGCTTCAGTCCTGTCTGACTCTGTGCGACCCCAGAGACGGCAGCCCACCAGGCTCCCCCGTCCCTGGGATTCTCCAGGCAAGAACACCGGAGTGGGTTGCCATTTCCTTCTCCAATGCATGGAAGTGAAAAGTGAAAGTGAAGTCGCTCAGTAGTGTCCAACTCAGCGACCCCATGGACTGCAGCCCACCAGGCTCCTCCATCCATGGGATTTTCCAGGCAAGAGTACCGGAGTGGGGTGCCATTGCCTTCTCCGATGGGTGTTGAGCACCCTTCATATATCTTTGCTTGGTGCTCTCAGTTACAAATCTAACCTCCTCTGCTTTGATACTATTTGGGAAGCTTGACATGTGGGCAATAAAGCGGGTAAATGCTACCACAGCACGAAACCATGAGACTGAGGGGCTTGTTTATTGCCTGCTACAAAAGGTGCTGAGCCCTTCACCCAAGGATCCTGGGATAAGGTTCCTATGACTGTGTGAAGAGTTACCATCCACTGAGTCCCTCCCTGAGATTAGCGTCAGGAAAGCTGGCATTATCATGCTAATTCTCCTGCTGTTGGATGTGCCATGAGTAATGAATTGTCTGGTTGAGACAAATTGAGAATCATACTCTATTTTCAGCACCTCTCTTACAAGGGTTGAGATTTTTCTTTAACCAGCTCCTTGCTTCTTCATCTGTCACTTCTATGTCACTTCCTTTCTTTGTGTTCTGCTTTATGCTCCTTAAACTTGAGAAACGCTGACTGGAAGAAGCGCAAGCTGCAATCAAGATTGCCAGGAGAAATATCAATAACCTCAGATATGCAGATGACACCACCCTTATGGCAGAAAGTGAAGAGGAACTCAAAAGCCTCTTGATGAAAGTGAAAGTGGAGAGTGGAAAAGTTGGCTTAAAGCTCAACATTCAGAAAACGAAGATCATGGCATCCGGTCCCATCACTTCATGAGAAATAGATGGGGAAACAGTGGAAACAGGGTCAGACTTTATTTTTTGGGACTCCAAAATCACTGCAGATGGTGACTGCAGTCATGAAATTAAAAGACGCTTACTCCTTGGAAGGAAAGTTATGACCAACCTAGATAGCATATTCAAAAGCAGAGACATTACTTTGCCAACAAAGGTCCATCTAGTCAAGGCTATGGTTTTTCCAGTAGTCATGTATGGATGTGAGAGTTGGACTGTGAAGAAAGCTGAGCGCCGAAGAATTGATGCTTTTGAACTGTGGTGTTGGAGAAGACTCTTGAGATTCCCTTGGACTGCAAAGAGATCCAACCAGTCCATTCTGAAGGAGATCAGCCCTGGGATTTCTTTGGAAGGAATGATGCTAAAGCTGAAACTCCAGGACTTTGGCCACCTCATGGGAAGAGTTGATTCATTGGAAAAGACTCTGATGCTGGGAGGGATTGGCGGCAGGAGGAGAAGGGGACGACAGAGGATGAGATGGCTGGATAGCATCACTGACTCGATGGACATGAGTCTGAGTAAACTATGGGAGTTGGTGATGGACAGGGAGGCCTGGTGTGCTGCGATTCATGGGGTTGCAAAGAGTCGGACACGACTGAGCGACTGAACTGAACTGAACTGAACTGAATGCATATCTTCTAGGTATATCTGAAGGTTAAGAGACATAATATGTTAGGCACTTAGAACAGTGTCTGACACATAAAAATACCCAAAATGTATTTAGCAATCATTATCATTACTATCAGCATCACCTCCATTGTTATCTTTGTGTTTGGGTTAGTTGCTCAGTCGTGTCCTACTCTTTTCAACCCCATGGTCCATAGCCTGCCAGGCTCCTCAGGCAATCCTCCAGGCAATAATACTGGAGTTGGTTGCCATTTCCTTCTCCAAGGGATCTTCCCAACCCAAGGATCGAATCCAGGTGCCCTGCATTGCAGGCAGACTATTGTCTGAGCCACCAAGAAAGCATCACCATCTTTACAATGATGCAATATAATTATACTTAGTAAATATCAGAAGGTATGCTATACTTGCTAAATAAACCAGCAAGTTATAAAACTTTGAGCACAAATGGGGAAAATATAAACAACTGTTGAATGTTAGTAAAGAGTATGCTGAAGCTGTTTGCACTAATCTAGCAAATTGTATGTAAGTTTAAAATTGAATCAACAGTTACCTAAAATCCAGTGAGTACAATAAATATCAATATGAATTTATCTATATGTAATGCATGTGTATATATGTGTGTGTACAAACACAGACATTCTATGCACATTTATAAACACATGTGGAAAAATAAATATAAGGTTTCATTGCCTCCCTGATGTGATTTGGTATAACTTTCTTTATTTGCATTATCTCAGTATTTTCCAGATTTCTAAATAGACATAAATCATGCTTAAAAAAGGAAAAAGTATTACCAAAAAAAAAAAAAGAACTCTAAAACTCTTTTTCAGGGAAGTTTTGCATTAATAATGCCTTCAAAGTACATAACTCAGATGCTTTATGTCTTTTTGTTTAAATGAAGAAATGTAAACGAGGTATTCAAACAATGATCATGATTTGAATAAGTCAAGAAATTAGGCATTCAGAAACTCAGAAAGTTAATGACTGATCAAACACTTTACTATACATGAAGTTTGGGTTTCAACTCAATTTGGATTCCAGAAAGTTTGCAACACCCCCAGCCTTAAATAAACAAGGAAGTGAAGGAGATGGTGCCTTGTTAATCAGCTTCCAGATTTTTATTTGATCAGATGAAGGTATGGTCAAGTTACTGGGGATAATTCTAATTATGAATTAGCACACTGATCAGAAGAAAAGATCTGGCGCTGACTGGGAAGATGAGAATACGTGAAACTTCAGTACTGCCTGCTCCAAACAAGGGAGAATAAGAGAATCATCAGGAGTGAAGAAAAAAGAATAAAGCCTGAGTTGGCAGAATCTCAACAAGCAAATTCAGGTTCCAAAGGAGTCTTTGTTGCCTGGTTCAGTTTCCTGATCTACAACACAGATCTCAAAGGGCTCCCTACAGAGAGGAGAATAATCTCTTTCATGAAAACTTTGCTGAAAGTTTGTTTTCTTCAAATGAGAAGGATAATAAAGATGACTGTCATTCTCCCAAGTAATGCAGACAGTACCAATACTCACAGGTTTCTGCAGAAAAATTCATTTTCTTCAATAAACAATAAAAGCTCTAGCCTATGAATATATTTGACATTTTAAACCATTGGACTTTTTTCCATACTCATCTATCTTACTCTTGGATATAACAACTGGATAAATGTTTAACAAAACTTCAGAAAGTGAACTTGCTCCTAGATAAGAAATGTATTAATTATAAAAGTGATTCTGATAAACAAGAAAAAGCATCCCTCCTAGAGAGACAGACAGAAAAAGTTAACATTGACTTTAATTCAGAATGTCCCAAAGAGAATGCAGAATTGGGTCATAGCAAGAAAGATATATATCTACAGATGCTTTTGGTACAAATAATGAAGTATCAAGAGAAAAAAGGCCGTACCAAGAAGTAAAATTCCTGATCTCTCATAATTATAAATGGCTGAGTAGCTAGTTCCAACGTTGGCTACTAGAGTAACTCAGTGTAGAGAGGACTCCACATAGACTTCTGCTTTACTCGTGGACTCACATTAATTGCCACTATTCCAAGCATCATAGTGTCTGTCAGTGTCCAGAGGCTGAGAGAATCAACTCATTGTATTGGGTTCCTTTACTAGAGGTCCCCAATATGCATTCCATTACCTCTCAGTGACCAAGGATTCAAACCATTTTCACACCCCATCCAGTCACTGAAAAGGGGAAGAAATTACTGTGATGGGCTTAGATATTCAACCCCTCAGGTAGCCAATAGTGAGAAAAATGGAGATTTTGATGGCAAAGAAGGATAGCTGTGGGAGAAACACAGCAGACTTCCAGACAGCATTTAAGACAAAGGCCAAATTTACTGTAATATATGATGCCAGCCCAGCTTTTAAGCCCTTCAATTCCATTCCTCTGCTAACCATATACTCTTTCTCTGCAGTTTTATCAGCTGTTTCCTGGACAAACACACTCATCTCATATTTGAAAATTTGCTCCCATCCCTATAAGGAACATCTCCTCACTTTCTTCCAATTATAATTACTTTTCTCTTCCAGAGCTTAGTTCAAAAGCAACCTCATCTTATCTCCCATAGCAGAATGCATGCCGCATTTCTCCAGCCATTTGCAGTTTGGAATCTACTTGGTACCTAACCTTTCTACTTTATGTCAGTCTTATGTCTCTGACCCCACTAGAATAAAAACTTCTTCAAAACAGAAATGGTATCGTCTTCATCTTTTACTTGTGACTCTGGTGCTTTCAATATAAAACTGATTTAATAAACACCTGTAGAATTCATCCAAAATTGTCATCCTATTTAGAAACACTCAATTAAATTCCAAACAAGGATCCTAACCATCATTCTCAATTTCTGTTAAGAATCAAAGACATGGGTCACCTTGAAACTAATTTCAGAATAAATTCAAACTAGATTATTAAGATTTAATTGTGTCATTTGGTTGTCTATTTTAAGAGACATACATTTACATTTTTAAAACACCTAGTGGATTTACAATATTAATATACTTCACGTGCATCTTTGGGATATTTCTGCTAAGAAGCATTGCAAGTGATCTTAAACAACTCATCAGATCCTGCTGTGACTCTGCCCTTTTCCACTTATCAATTCTTATTAAGTTTTCATCTTCTTTGTGTTTATTCTAACAATCTCTACCCTCATTTAATAATACAATTTTCAGGATTCCCCTGGTGGTCCAGTGGTTAAAACTTTGCTTTCCAATGCAGTGAGTGTGGGTTTGATCCCTGGTCGGAGAGCTAAGATTTCACACCTCAGGGCCAAAAAACCAAAACGTAAGAACAGAAGCAAGGTTGTAACAAATTCAATAAAGACTTTAAAAATGGTCTGCATCAAAAGTCTTTTTAAAAAACACAACTTTCAAAATAAGGATCGATTAAATCAAACATTGCAAACTCAAAGTGGTAATATAGAACACATATTTACATTTCTCCAATCAAATGAGACTTTATTTCTTGGGCTCCAAAATCACTGCAGATGGTGACTGCAGCCATGAAATTAAAAGACATTTGCTTCTTGGAAGAAGAGTTGTGACAAACCTGGACAGCATATTAAAAAGCAGTGATATTACTTTGCCAACAAAGATCTTTATAGTCAAAGCTATGGCTTTTCCACTAGTCATGTATGGATGTAAGAGTTGGACCATAAAGAAAGCTGAGTGCCAAAGAATTGATGCTTTTGAACTGTGGTGCTGGAGAAGACTCTTGAGAGTCCCTTGGACTGCAAGGAGATCAAATAAGTCAATCCTAAAGGAAATCTGTCCTGAATATTCATTGGAAGGACTGATGCTGAAGCTGAAACCCCAGTACTTTGGCCACCTGATGCAAAGAACTGACTCATTTTAAAAGACCCTGATACTGGGAAAGATTGAAAGCAGGAGAAGGGGATGACAGAGGATGAGATGGTTGGATGGCATCACCGACTTGATGAACATGAATTTGAGCAAGCTCCAGGAGTTGATGATGAAGAGGGAAGCCTGGCATGCTGCAGTCCATGGGTTCATAAAGTGTCAGACATGACTGAATGACTGAACTGAACTGAACTGAACTGAATCAAATGAGAAACTTATCTTAAAAGATCTCTGGAAAGGAGACACCATAATCACTTAGGTATGATATGTTTGACATTTCCTAATCAGGTAACTTTTCTTTTGGTCTGTCTAAATCCTTTTGTGTTACATCTGGAACCTTCTTTCAAACTTCTGTTTGCGATAGAGATAATACTAGACTCTGCATCTAAATTAGAGCTTCCCCTGTGGCTTAGTGGTAAAGAATTCACCTGCAGTGCAGAAGATGTAGGAGGCCCTGGATTCAATCACTGGGTCAGGAAGATCCCCTGAAGGAGGGCGTGGCAACCCACTCCAGTATTCTTGCCTGGAGAATCCCATGGACAAGGAGCCTGGCAGGCTACAGTCCATAGGTTCTCAGAGAGTCGGTCACGACTGAAGAGACTGAGCATGCATACACACATCTATACTAACTGTGCCTTAGATTGGTTTGGTTTTTGTCTTAGTTTGGTCACCCACCATCTGAATATTCTAACTTGCTTGTGGAATTCTCAAACTTAGGAATCTTAACAGGAAGATGAGTGTATCTATCTTTCCCCATAGAAGCAAAAAAAAAAAAAAAAGTCAGATCCCCTTAACAATAAATTACTTCCAGATAGGGTATAGGCTTGTGACATAGGCTGGAACTATGATTCAGCCATTAGTGATAGGAGAGTTTCCATTGCTGAATAGCAAGTAATGGGACCATGGGTGTAACCATTGTCCACGGGAGGCCAGGTTAGGTCTGGAGTCCAGTGATAAATAACAGCAGTGGGGACCTATGTCATAAGACTAGCTCTGGTGGAAAGGTCTGTTTATTCCTGCATGTTTCCCAAGCCTGTTTCTCCAGTGTTCTCAGAAATTCTGTAAACTTTCCAGTTCAGTTCAGTTCACTCACTCAGTCATGTCCGACTCTTTGTGACCCCATGAACTACAGCATGCCAGGCTTCCCTAACATCATCAACTCCCAGAGTTTGCTCAAACTCATGTCCATCACATAGGCGATGCCATCCAACCATCTCATCCTCTGTCATCCCCTTCTTCTCCTGCCTTCAATCTTTCCCAGTATCAGGATCTTTTCCAATGAATCAGTTCTTTGCACGAGGTGGCCAAAGTATTGGAGTTTCAGCTTCAGCATCAGTCCTTCTGATTAATATTTGGTACTGATTTCCTTTAGGATTGACTGGTTTGATCTCCTTGCAGTCCAAGGGACTCTCAAGAGTCTTCTCCAACACCACAGTTTAAAAGTATCAATACGTTGGCACTCAACTTTCTTCATGGTCCAACTGTTAGGGGAAGCACACTGACTGAAACTGCCCACTCTGGTCAGACCCTTTAGTAACCATTTGCATGAGTTGTTTTATGACAGGAGATCCTGGTAAGGAAAATGAAACTAATAAGCCACCACCAACCGGAAGAGTTGGGGAACGGTCAAAAGGAGACACCGCGTGTCTGTCCACTTCCCAGAATCCCTCTCACCAGCATCCATCTTGGCTGAGCAATGAGTGCACCACCAGGAAAGACTCTAAATTAGGATGATTGGCCAAAGACAACCCAGAAACTAATCCCATCACCATAAAACCCGAGACTGCGAGCCATGTGGCAGAGCAGTTCTCCTGGGTTCCCTTACCCTCCTGCTCTCCACCCGGGTGCCCTTTCCCAATAAAATCTCTTGCTTTGTCAGCACATGTGTCTCCTCAGACAATTCATTTCTGAGTGTTAGACAAGAGCCCAGTTTCGGACCCTGGAAGGGGTCCCCCTTCCTGCAACACAACTTTCACATCCATACATGACTACCAGAAAAATCATAGCTTTGACTAGACAGACCTTTGTTGGCAAAGTAATGTCTCTGCTTTTTAATATGCTGCCTAGGTTGGTCAGAGCTTTTCTTCCAAGGAGCAAGAGCCTTTTAATTTCATGGCTGCAGTCACCATCTGCAGTGATTTTTGGGGCCCCCCAAAAATAAAGTCTGTCACTGTTTCCACTGTTTCCCCATGTATTTGCTGTGAAGTGATGGGACTGGATGCCATGATCTTAGTTTTTTTAATGTTGAGTTTTAAGTCAGCTTTTTTACTCTCCTCTTTCACTTTCATCAAGAGGCTCTTTAGCTCCTCTTGGCTTTCTGCCATAAGGGTGATGTCATCTGCGTATCTGAGGTTATTGATATTTCTCCCAGAAATCTTGATTCCAGCTTGTGCTTCATCCAGCCTGGAATTTTGCATAATATACTCTGCATATAAGTTAAATAAGCAGGGTGACAATATACAGCCTTGATATACTCCTTTCCCGATTTAGAACCAGTCCGTCCAGCTCTAACTGTTGCTTCCTGACCTGCATACACGTTTCTCAAGAGGCAGGTCAGGTGGTCTGGTATTTCCATCTCTTTCAGAATTTTCCACAGTTTATTGTGATCCACACAAAGGCTTTGGCATATTCAATACAGCAGAAATAGATGTTTTTATGGAACTCTGTTACTTTTTCGATGATCCAGGGGATGTTGGCAATTTGATCTCTGGTTCCTTTGCCTTTTCTAAATCCATCTGGAAGTTCCCAATTCATGTACTGTTGAAGCCTGGCTTGGAGAATTTTGAGCATTACTTTGCTAGCATGTGAGATAAGTGCAATTGTGTGGTAGTTTGAGCTTCTTTGGCATTGCCTTTCTTTGGGATTGGAATGAAAGCTGACCTTTTCTAGTTTGTGGCCACTGCTGAGTTTTCCAAATTTTCTGGCATATTGTGTGCAGCACTTTCACATCATCATCTTTTATGATTTGAAGTAGCTCAGCTAAAATTCCATCACCTCCACTAGCTTTGTTAACAGTGATGCTTCCTAAGGCCCACTTGACTTCACAGTCCAGGATGTCTGGCTCTAGGTGAGTGATCACACCCTCATGGTTATCTGGGTCATTAAGATCTTTTCTGTATAAACTTCCAAACCTCCTTCAAATTTCTCTTATGGGTCAATCTCTGTTACTGAGGATAAATAACATAGCCAGTATTTTACATAACACTGCAAATGTCATTGCTCATATGTGTATGGTCCCTACTCTCAAATTATTTTTCAATCATTATTTTATTTGTACATGGAAATTCAAATAGTTGATGTTTTTGTTTTTCATTTTGTTCTTTTCTTTTTATTTCTGAATTATGAGTATAGAGAGAAAAGTTTTGAGGATGAACTTTTGTAACTCTTTTTCTGTATCCATTTAAAGCTTGAAAATCAGAAGTGGGTATAGAAGTCATGTGAAATTCGTGAATGATAGTTATGTGGTATAATTATCCTGACCTTCAAACATTCCATAGAAACCAAGCAGGTAAAGATATTTTGCATGTGTGATGTGAAAGGCCAACTGATTTTCTCCAGAACAGGTTTTCAACAAGGACGGCATTGTATTTCCTGAACAATAAAAAATCTCACTAATGGGAATGACACATTATTTTTTCCCTAATATTCTACTTATATCTTTGTATGCAGAAGTTTATGCTTTTGTACCACATGAGCAATGTGAAATCTTTACTTTTTGACCTTTTGCCTGAAGCAACCTCAAAGAACAACAAATACCCCAGAAGATTAATCTGTTTTGAATTCAGAGGAACCCTGAAATTTCAAAAGCCCAGCTTTTGCTCTCAGAATAAGAACCTTTCTGAAAAGGTTAAAACTAAGAATTTTGATGGATCAATATTGTACACAAATACACAATACATTTCACTGGCCCTATGAAAATTATATCAGAAAACAAACTCATAAATTCTAATTATAAAAGAGAAAGAATTGTTCACTTGTGCTACTGAAACAGGAGGGAAGGGGAGAGAGCACAACCTTTAAAAAATGACATAGCCTGAAGACACAACATAAACTAATTAGAACAAAATAGGTCCAAGATGGCAGATGAATCGACTTCCACTAGACCTTGAGCCCAGTATACACTCATTGTAACTCAATCAGCAAGTTAAAAGACACACGCACCAGTACCAAGACAGTTCCAAGGCTGACCATGAAAGTCAAAAAGTGGGTAGTGGCCCAATTCCTGGAAATCCCCATGCATTCCCCAAAATAGCTGGAATACTCCTCCCATGCATTAGCCTATGAAATTATGCACACTTATAAATACTGGCAACCCCATACTTTGGTGCTGTTCTCACCTTTTGAGACAGCCCATACTCTGTCTGTGGAGTGTGTTTCTCTCTAAATAAATCCACTTCTTACCTCTCACTTTCTGTCACTGAATTCTTTCTTTGATGAGACATCAAGAACCTGAGCTTCATAGGGCCTGAGATCAAGTGTGATCTCAGTTAAAAGACTGTGGGATCAGTCCCAAGCTGAGATGCATGATTTTATTCCCTCTCATGTCCAGGTGGCCGTCTCTTAGCAGTTACGCTGTTGCCACTCCTCGTTTCCCCAGCATACCCTACCCACCCCAACTCATCCAGCTCCCCTTCTGTTGAGACCAGCTCGACAAGCAGGGTTTCCGAAAGCGCGATACGGTGAGAGAATGAGAAACAAGACACAAGAATTTAGAGAAAAGCCAGGATCAGGGGACTAACACCGCTCCAAGGTGAAGGTCCCGAAACTGAATCCAAGCCAGCTTTATTATACTTTCAGCCGTGAATGAAAGAATATGCGGGGAGTTAAACTATAACTCATGTGGCCTTCAGGGCCAAAGAACACAATGATCATTAACCACTGAGTAGTTAGGAAACAGTCATCAATAACAAATCAGTAATTAAGACTAATATTCTTATCTATAGATTTTCCACCAGATACGTAAAACATGTGACTCTGAGACGCCAGTGGAGAAAGTCTGGGGTCGGTTTTCTGACTCCAGGATCATATCTTGTTTTCAAGATTATGAACTGTTCCCTCTGGACTTGTTCCAAGAGTCTCATGCCTTATAGCATCCAGTTTATCAATAATTATAAATTTCTTTTGCAGCCCTTGCCGGGGCCTGCTTTTCTTTTATTCTTCCTGTCTCCTACACCCTTCATTGTCTGCTCTATGGCTTGAGAGACTAGTTTCTTCTGAACTCTCTTGCTGACCAGCTTTATGCAGGTTAATAGAACTGGTGAGCAAATCAGAGCACCAGAGGGGAGCGAGCTGTGGCACTCTGCCGTATTTCTCTGCTCTATAAGCGAACCTCTTAAAATGTCCACTTTTCTCCATGACCATAGTTCCCACTGGGTCTCCTCTCCTCCATTGCTCTAGCTCTCACTGGACTCCAATCAATCCACTTCCTTCCCATGTCTCATTGGCACCAAGAGTGAGGCAGGCTTTCCCTTTTGCTCTTGTGGAAACCTCACCATCCCACATGCATTCTCTTAACTGTGACCTACAGCTGGGCAAATAATCTGTTAATTAACTCTCTCCACTTGAACTACCAGGGTTTATTCTGTTTTCTGGCAAAACCCTAGCAGCTTACAGGATGGAGCAACATGATGCATTTAACATAAACCAAGGTCTTTTTTTTTTAATCATCCTTTCAGCCCAGAAAGCTGTCTGGTTAGCATCCTGGATCTATACTTTAGAGAAGGACTCATGGATGCAAAATTCAGGAAGGCATGACAAATTCAGAATAGCAATTTTTTCCAATACAATAGTAAATATTGTCAAGAGGATTGGGAGCCTGTGTGCCATCTTGCCCTTTTACTGTAAGATTTGCATGAGAAACCAACTTATAGTCAAAATATTCAAAAGTGTGCTTGGTAAGTCTAGATTCAGACCAAGAGGAGTTAATTATATTATTCAAATATTTTATGATCTTGGACTAACACAGCCTAGAGCCTCTTCCACTGCCTTTAGGACTTCTCCTGAGACATAGTAGGTGAGGGGAGGGTGTGCTCTGACCAGTGCTTTGGGCTGTACTGCTAGAATGTATCACCCTGATTCTTTTATTGAGTTTTCAAGCTGACGAATGTGTTCCCCACTTCACGCAAACTCCTTCTCTATCCATAGTTATGATCAGAGCATTTCTTCGTTAGAATTTTTTTTTCATTTATATAGTTAAATCATATAGGATCGAGGACCCTTATGTCTTCATAAAATGACTTTCATTCATTCATGCTTGCCACACCTCAAATCTTTGTTGTGTCTGGCAGATGCTAGGATTGGGGAATATACCTTGAGTAATAAATTTACTCTATCACTCATTATATAGTGGTTTCCTATTTTAATTCTCAGAAAATCCACCCCCCAATCCTTCATTCTAATTTCTTTGGGGACACCACAAACTACCAAAAATACAATTTCCTACATAAAGATCAAAGAAGAATCCAATTAGATATAAGGCAATACCCAAGG
Organism: Bos indicus x Bos taurus; assembly: GCF_003369695.1. Lineage (NCBI taxonomy): Eukaryota > Metazoa > Chordata > Mammalia > Artiodactyla > Bovidae > Bos > Bos indicus x Bos taurus. Next base: position 16,176,606 of record NC_040084.1, on the reverse strand, counting down.
GAAAGGAGGAAATTTGGTAGAATCATTTTGAACATTCCAGATATTCTGAATTTAATGAAAAATAGTAAGAAACTATATTTTCTAATGATGTAAGCAAATTTATATTTTTTAACTTATTTTAATTCTATTGAAATATAGTTGATTAACAATGTTGTGGTAATTTCTACTGTATGGCAAAGAGATAGATTTCCCTGGTGGTCCAACTGTTAAGACTCTGTGCTCCTAGAGCAGGGGGGTGGCTTCAATCTCCAGTCAGGGAACTAAATCCCGCATGCCACAGCTGAAACCTTGGACAACCTTAAGTTTGGGATTCAGGTGGCTGAATGGTAAAGAATCTGCCTGCCAATGCAGGAGCAGCAGGAGATGCAGGTTTGATCCCTGGGTGGGTAAGATCCCCTGAGGAAGAAATGGCACCCCACTCCAGTATTCTTACCTGGAGAACTCTATGGACAGAGGAGCCTGGTGGGCTACAGTTCATGGGGTTGCAAATGGTCAGACACCACTGATCATGCACGTGTTCAGCAAAGTTATTCAGTAATCCACATGTATATTTTTCATGTTCTTTTCCATTATGGTTTATTACAGGATACTGATTATAGTTCCTGGACAGTAGGACCTTGTTGTCTATTCATTCTATATATAGTAGTTTCCATCTGCTAATCCCAAACTCCCAATCCATCCCTCCCCAACCCCCTTCCCCTTGACAATCACAAGTCTGTTCTCTATGTCTGTGAGTCTATTTCTGTTTCATAAGTAAATTCATTTGTGTAAGATTATGCTTTTAAATTGTGGTCTCCTATTTATCAAATATGTATGTACTGGTTGTATGTATATGTATGTACTGATTAGAAATCAGAGTTAGTCCATACCAAATGGACTAGTCATTCTGTCTTCCTCCTCTCCATCTTCATCAAACTGAAATTGTTCACTTCAAATTGGAACTTGACCCCATGTGCAGGGACTCGAACCTGAACAAAACCTGCTTGGAACTCAAACCCACAATCTTTTCATTAAAATCACTCACCTGATGTCTTGACTTACTGAAACTCAGGTTCATTGTGTCTCAGTGCAGAAGGAATTCAGTGAGAGGCAAAGTGATGAGCAAGAAACAGATTTACTAACATAGGATGTGTGCAGGAGATGCAAAAAGGCAGGGGAGGGAGCTTTTCCCCGAGGGTTGAGTGCACTACAATTTTATAGTCAAAGGAAGCAGAGAAGGGGGAAGACCACTTTCTTTGAATAGGCATGAGGCTTTTATCATTAACTCTTCCTTCATATCAGAGGAGAGAGTGTCTGACCCTATGAGGTCCAACTAGGATTATTTTATCAGTAACAGGTTGGTGATATTTTTCTTCCACCTAATGGGCTAGGGCATATCTCATGCTTTTATTCAAGGCCTTACGGTTAAGCAATGTTCCATGACATTCCAACAGCTTTCTTGCGTGCGTGTACAGTCTCTCAGTCATGTTTGACTCTGCAACACCATGGACTGTAGCCTGCCAGGTTTCTCTGTCCATGGGATTTTTCAGACAAGAAGACTAGAGTGGGTTGCCATTTCCTTCTCCAGGGGATCTTCCCAACCCAGAGATCGAACCTGTGTCTTCTGCATTGGCAGGCAGATTCTAACACAAGAGAGCAACCAAAAGTGTCTTGTGTCTTCAAGAAAGACACAGGCAGAGCTATGAGAGGTGGCATCTATAGAGTCTGAATGGTTGGGGTGAGGAACCAAAAAAAAAAAAGCAGTCAGCCTGAGTCATAATCAAGGACCAGATGACAAGAAGAGTGCTTCAACAGAGGTCAGCATGGAGAGATGGACCCCATCTCTCACACCCCAGCCCCCCCCCCAAATCCCTCAGCACAATATTAGAAACAGTCCCAGGATAATAAGTTATACTATTGACAGGGTCTCAAACATTCAGTGCAGCTGTAGAAATATATTCTCTACATTCTTAATGCCTTCCTGTTGCTCTTAAACTACACACTTCTTTCACTTACGAGGACTGCATCTCCAGGTAGCTAACTCCTTCTCTAAACTTGTCTCACACCATTTTTTCTCCTGTCAGAACATTTCAATCATACTAGCCACCTTTCCCTTTAGGGAACAAGGCAAGTCCTTTCCCAGATTAAAGCATTTGCAGTTGATTGTTCCCAGCACTCTTAAAATGTGTAGATCAGTCTAACCTTCTGGTATCATTTGAAAATGTTTTCTCAGAGAAGCCTTTTCTGACTTAAAGTGAACTTCCCAGGGTATTCTCCTTATCATCACCTTAATTTCTTCCATAATACTAAACACAAACAAAATTATGTTATTTGCTTACCTACTGTTGTAGACTTAAAATATATTCACAACTTAAAAGGTGAGAGTTATGCTTTATTTTGTGGGAAATTTTTAGGATTTCAAGCCCAGAAGACAGCATCAAGTGGCCTTGAGAGAACTGCTCTGGAAAGTCGGGGAGAACAGCCAGGTTATACAGAAGTTTTGCAACAAAGGACATGCAGTCTGAATATCAAAAGGTTATTACTAATTAAAGAAAACAAGATATTCCAAGGGCTTCCCAGGTGATGCTAGTGGTAAAGAACCTGCCTGCCAATGCAGGAAACACAGGTCCAATCCCTGGGTCAGGAAGATCTCCTGGAGAAGAGAAAGGCAACCCACTCCAGTATTCTTGCCTGGGAAATCCCATGGACAGAGGAGCCTGGCAGGCTACAGTTCTTGGGCTTGCAAAGAGTTGGACACAACTTGGCAACTAAACAACAACAATATTGTTTAAAGATATCCAAAGTCAAGGAATGAAGCACTTTCTAGGCATAGAAAGTTGCAAGAGTTTGGGCTCACTTAAATCATTCCTTTGATATGCACCTCAGCTATCTGAGACCAGGGTCTTGTTTTCACATCCTGAGTTCTTAGGGCTCACCACAGGGAGTGACTGCAGTTTGATGGCTGCTAGATGGCCGGTGTCCTTTCCTTCCTGAGTTCCCTCAGGGCTCACCAGCTCACCTTTTGTGGTGTCTGCCGTTGCTGATGACTGTGACATACTTTGTTTACTGATATGGCAGGATATGTTTCATTCCTTGCTGTTTTTATTTTTTTCTTTTTCTGATCTTGATGAGAACTGGAAACTTTTCCATTTTGCTTTTTGCAGTGTCCCCAGCATCTTGCATATCTATCCTAGCCTAGAATAGTTGTTCAATAAATCTTTTTTTTTTTTAATTTTATTTTATTTTTAAACTTTACATAATTGTATTAGTTTTGCCAAATATCAAAATGAATCCGCCACAGGCATACATGTGTTCCCCATCCTGAACCCTCCTCCCTCCTCCCTCCCCACACCATCCCTCTTTGTTAAATGAGTAAGTGAATGTTTTCCTTCACCCAATCAGTGGGAAATTTCACACTGCTGTAAGAATGACTTAATATTTTATCCTTCCCATTTAAAATTTGTTTTTAAAAGAAACCTTGAGGCATATTTTCTATGCTAAATATAAAATTGCACATATGTCCATGGATCTACAAGACCATCTTCAGGTTCAGTGATTCACTAGAAATAATCACAGAACTCAGCAAAGCCATTATACTCATGGTTAGTTTATTACTGCAAAAACCCCTGCAGATTAAAAATCAACAATGAGAAAAGATACTTAGGATAGCATCCAGGAAAGATCAAGTACAAGCTTCTAGCAGTCCTCTCCCAAGGGAGTCCTGTGAACAGTGCTTAATTCTCCCAGTAATACTCTGTGACAATACACAGGGAGTACTACCAACCAGGGAAGTTCACATGAGCATGCAGGGTTTTCACTGAGGGTTTTTCATCTAGGTGTGGCTAACCGCCAAAGTCAAGCTATTACCATGTGGGTCAAGGACCTCATCATGTGTCTCAAGCTGATAGCATTGAGTATCAGCTATGGTCCAAGGCTCACAGATAACCAAGACATTCTGTTTAGACATAATATTCCAAGAGTTTACAGGTTAAACTTCCAAGAGCCTGGCAAGCACCAAATCTTTATTTGGAACGTGCAGAATTTGGACATCCCATATTTGTTGAGTTAATCCATTACCATAAATAATATATCTTTAGTCATTAAGGCGGAGAAGGCAATGGCACCCCACTCCAGTACTCTTGCCTGGAAAATCCCATGGATGGAGGAGCCTGGTAGGCTGCAGTCCATGGGGTCGCTAAGAGTCAGACACGACTGAACGAATTCACTTTCACTTTTCACTTTCATGCATTGGAGGAGGAAATGGCAACCCACTCCAGTGTTCTTGCCTGGAGAATCCCAGGGACGGGGGAGCCTGGTGGGCTGCCATCTATGGGGTCGCACAGAGTCGGACACTACTGAAGCGACTTAGCAGCAGCAGCAGCAGCAGCAGTCATTAAGGCAACTAGGGATGCTGAGAGCTAGCTAGCACAGATTGATCTCAGAGGGAGAGAAATCAAGAGTACTAGCCACTAAACTACCAGGGGCTGGGGGCTAGAAACAAAGTGGCCCTGGGCTTGAAAGCAAGAATGTTTCAAGGAGGCCAAAACTGTAAAAACAGGTACAAAGTTTGTTATTAGAGACACAGCACAATGTATCTCTTTGTATTTCAATGTATCTCTTTTCAGTGAGCACACAGGAAAACAATTACAATTTGTTTATCCAACTCAGAAGTTAGGTAGAGAGACACACCCAGAGAATGGTGTGGGTGTCCTGGATGAGGAAGAACGAACATGCAGGTGATGTAAATCACTTACATAGGAGAGTCCTTCCAGGTCTTTGTTTATCCTTGGCCAATTATCTTGTTTCTTTCTTCACATCTGACTGGTCCATAGATCCTCCCCAAGATGCGTGGGCAACTTTTTTTGCTAAGATTGATCCCACTATAGAGGCTTATGGGTGCATGTCCACATTTTTTATGGGGTGGGCCTCCCTCATTTTGTGACTTCTAAGAAGCCTTTCTGTGCATGTGCGGACAAGAAAGATTTTCTTGATCCCAGGAGTGGGCACCTTATCACTTTGCTTTAGCAGAGTTCATCTTTTACCACTAGCTTTGTCTTTGGGGTGTCTGGGTGAGAACAAAGTGTGAATTTTACTCTACTTAATAAATACCACGAGTCCAGCCCAGATGCCCACTGTCTCCTACCTCAAGATGAGAGAGCCTTTTCTAAAACTCCTAAAATCAAATATAGTAAGAGAATAGTGTGGGACTCCCCTGGTGGTCCAGTGGCTAATTTGTGGCTCAGCTGGTAAAGAATCCACCTGCAATGCAGGAGACCTGGGTTCGATCCCTGGATTGGGAAGATCCCCTGGAGAAGGGAATAGCTACCCATAGTAATCTGGCCTGGAGAATTCCATGGACTGCATAGTCCATGGGGTCACAAAGAGTCAGACATGACTGAGCAACTTTCACTTTCAAGAGAATAGTAAGAAATTATTGGCTTTGTGTGTGAACGTGTGTTAGCACAGGGTTGACGTACGTGATCAGCTCTCACAGAGATAAACGTATCGTTGAATGAATTGTTAGAAGACCCTGAAGGAGAACATATGAACCTCCCTCTGAGTAATAGAATATCTCGGAATGGAATATATTGGGAACTTGTTCCCACCAGGAAGGGAACTTCCTCAATATAGAGCAAGAAGAACTTTGATATAGTAGTCACCTATTTGAGAGTTTCACTTGAGAAGTAGATTATCCAGAGGATTCTAGAAGCTGATTGGTTAACACTAGTTCACATCTATTATTTCAATGCAGCAATATGTCTACTGAGAGTGACAGAGCCTCCAGAGAAAATGAGCAAAGCTGGGAGGGCAAGATCAGGAAAATCAGTCATCTCACGTAAACTTGATAGCTAGTGGCACCGCACGTGCCCACATTCTATCAAAAAAGGAAGGTAGAAACAAGGAACAACTTAGTTCAACTTCTTAGAATTGTGGTGATTCTCCATTTTTCTCTTCCAAATTCCTCAGAACTTAGCAGTGAAACCTGTAAGGCAGAAATGGCTTATATATTTAGTTTTTATGAGCTGAAAGAGAGTTCCTGAAGAAATTATGTCCCACTCGGCAGCAATTCTTAAACAGGAAGTAAACCCAGGAGATACTATAGGTGGTGGTAATTGCAATTAAGGGAGAAAAAGAAAAATAAATTGAATCTCCGAAGGTTTAAGATTCATGGGCCCATAACTTGCAACCAAAAAGTAGTACATGCTGCTGAGAAAAAGGAATTCCGTGTGATTACTTCCTACTACACAACTATATACACGGCCTTGCACAGGGAACATGTGAATGCAATCCAAAATTAGTTTTAATGAAGATTTTTAATAAGATTAAGAGTCGAGACATATTCAAGCTCTCTGATTAGGGCAAAGATCTTCCAGTGATTCTACATTTGTTGACCAAGGTATTGACTGCTCTTTAGCTATTTTCTGGAGGATGCACCAAGCAGCATGGTTTGGTACATCCAATTTGGTGCAACAGTCCAAAATGAATCTTTGTTGCTACAGAATTACAGTAATTTATATTCACTTGCAGACCAAAAGAATTTGACACAAGTTTTTTGGTTTTTTTTTAATAATATGACCAGTACAGAAGATTCTAGATAAAATATCTGCATAAGAAAATGATACAACACAGAAGACTTGTTTGGAGATACGTTTGACAGATTTCAAGAACCTAGATGAACATTCACTACCACCAGTGTGAATGAATTCTGGAACTCAAGGTGATAGTGAAACTGAGTAGGAACCTTTGGGGTTCCTGGGCACAAAAGCCTTTCTGTGTCCACCACTTTTTGATTGTACGAAATAGGCTTCATTCAGCTTCCATGACTTTCCTTGAGTTCCAACAGGCAGGTTCAAACAGATGCTAATTAGAGAAGGGAGGGGAGGCAGAAACAAGGGAGAAACAGTCAAAAGAAACAGTAGTGCAGCCCTGGGGCAAGACCCTGGTCCCCACTCAAGGGACATATTTGTATATAATAATATCTTTGAGCTATTTTGCAGACAATGAAGCCTGGAACAGGTGGAAGTTAACTGTGTGCTACCCACAAGCATGTAGATGCCAAACTGATTGGAACAGAAGGTTAATGATGCTGACTCCCACTTAGTCACCATCAGTCAGAAGAACACCGGAGAGCTGTTCACACTCTCTTTGAATCATTACTATAAAACTCCTCACTACCCGTTCTATGTCAGGACACAGTTCTGAGAGCATCAGCCCACTTTGGCCCCCTTTGCCTGGAAAAGCAATAAAGTTATTCTTTTCAACTCCACCCAAAACTGTGTCTCTGAGATTTAACTCTGTGTTGGAGTACAGAGGTCCAACTTGGCTTCAGTATCTGGATGCTCCTCTCCCTGGATTACACAGATTGGTGGACTCATCACAAAAACAAAAATCATAATATGCCAACCACACTATCCAAAAAGATAATGTTTTATGTTGTTTATTATCAAGAGAGTACATTACTTTTTATTGTTTATACTACCAGCATATTATACTGTTTCAAAGACAAGTTAGCAAAAATTATCCAACTTATTTGGCATTTTCCTAGTAATGCTCTAGATGGTCAGGTCTGAGAAGTTTACTCAGGGATTATTCTGAGAAGCTGTGAAACCATGCTGCTTGGTGCATCCTTCAGAAGGCAGCTAGAGAAGAGCAACACTTTGTTCAATAAATGTAGAATCACTGGAAGATCTTTGCCCTAATCAGAGAGCTTGAATATGTCTTGACTCTTAATCTTATTAAAAATCTTCATTAAAAAGCAGACAGAAATTCATTATATTTGCATATGCACCCTTGTATAGTGTCATGAGTAAAGAATCAACATCAGAAGCAAAATAAATTAGAAAATCATTTTAAAGCACTTACGGGTCATGAAATATAATTAAAGTCTCGGTAGGTTATTATTTTCATCACAGCTCTCTGAACAGTTTAACCACATCACAAGCAGACAAATGATGAGGAGATGAGTCGTCACGTCAAAGATAGAAGTATTCCATAGTCTTTACTTCTAAAGATCTCCTTAAGAGCCTGTTTTCTTAAAGGGACAAAGGGCAAAAAGTCTAAAGACTCTTAAAGTCATAGGTGATATAAGAAAAAAATAGCTTCTTCTGTTGTACTGATGTGACTGATCAAAAAACAAGCTCAGGCTGCCCTGTGATGCCTCTGCAGCAGACAATGGCAGAGGAACTGAGGCTAGATCTACATTAATTTAAGGGCCAAAAGTTGTGACCTGAGATTCTGCTCCCAACCACACTTATACTGATGCTCAAAGGCAAAGAAAGATATTCTGATATTCAAGCCTTCAGACAATCTTCATATGCATTTCCTAAAATAAAAATGATTCCAAAATATTTCCAAGTAGGGGGTAGTTAGTCAAGTAAAGGAACTCAAGTGAAAAGTTGTAGCCACTTTTTTAAATTCCAAAAAGAGAAATAAGGAAAAAGAAATAAAAAGTTAAAAGCAAAGTTCCCAATGTTTACATATGAGAAGAGTGTCCTTCAAGAAAGACCTGGATGATCAATGAAAAAATTATTTGAATAGAGAGCTCACTAAAAGAGCCTGTTTAAAAAGCATACGTAGATATTTCCACACTTTTATAGCTGAAATAACGCATTTTAAAAATCACAGAAATAAATTACTATTCCCAAAACAAGAAAGTATTTCAGATACCTGGGAATCGCAGGACAAATTTATGTGGCATTTATGTAAGAAACTATTAAAGATATCAAGGAATGTAAAGGCTAACTTGAAATGGAGCACTAACACTGTTTCTAAATGGAAAGGCTGAAGGAAATGTAGATGAGGATGAAACGGGAGTGAGAATAAAAAGCTTTTTTAAGTGTAATGCTATAAGGCAAAAATTATAAAGGAAAGCACTGGATTGCACAACAGGGCTAGGAAAGCTTAATATTCGTACACCCAGAAGCAAAATAAAAAGTACCCATCTATCTGGGAACAATACTTGCAATCTATATGACAAAAAATGGATAATACTCATATAAAGAGCACAAACAACAGACCATCCGCCACAAGTGAAAATAAGTGGCAAATATAAAAAAGTTTTCACTCATGTTGAGTTTTAGAGGGAAATTTTTGAGTTAGAGCTCTTTTCATTTTTATGATTTTCCTCATTCCTCTTTCAACAAGGATGATGTAAATTCTAAAACTCGTATTGCATTTCCAAGGCAGAGAAGTATAGTTGCAATAGTACCATGACCACAGGAACTGACCTTTCAAAAGGTTAAAATGCCCACCACATATAGAAAGTGTGCTTTTTCTACTTTTCTTTTTTTTTTTTTGATTGATAAGAATGCCAGACATCTATATGATAAAGAGAAGCAGCTCTCTCTGTTCCTCTGTATCTCTCCCTTTCTCTCCTGGTGTGTGTGTGTGTGTCCCAATTTGGACACACTTTATTTTCTGACTAAAATACAAATGGTTTGAGGTCCACTTCTCCAACAGGGTATAAAAACCTATGTTCTTTTAGATACATATTTATTGAATAGACAGATAATGTGACATTTTGTTAAGGAAGAGGAATGCTTAGATAGCAAGATGCATAAAAAATATATGTAGATAGAATGGCTAATAGATTAAATAGTTGACATCCCAGTGCACCAGCCCCAAGCATCCAGTACCGTGCATCGAACCTGGACTGGCGACTCGTTTCATACATGATATTATACATGTTTCAATGCTATTCTCCCAAATCTCCCCACTGGTGCACTGGGACGACCCAGAGGGAGGGGAGGGGAGGGAGGAGGGAGGAGGGTTCAGGATGGGGAACGCAGGTATACCTGTGGTGGATTCATTTCGATATTTGGCAAAACTAATACAATATTGTAAAGTTTAAAAATAAAATAAAATTTAAAAAAAATAAATAGTTGACATCCAAAAGTCTCAAAAGGGCTACATCAAATACCATGTTTCTGCTTGATGCTGGTATTCCCCCATGATCCTTGTTATATTTCACATGGGAATCCTCTTCTACATCCCACAGTTGCTCCCATCTCACAATTATTTCATTAAAATGACTATTTCTTTGTATGCAGAGCACTGTGTTAGTTGCACCTGCTTTTCTTAAATTGCCTTCAATATATCTAGGAAAGTCTGTAACTTCACAATAATAGCTACTGTTTATCAAACTTTTACTATACTTGCAATAATTAAAACACTTGTTTTAAATAATGAACTCATTTATTTACTACAGCTACTCACTGAGATAGGTACTATTATTATTATCCTCACTTTTTATGCAAATGAATGAACTGAGGCTCAGGGACATTACATAACTCTCGGTTAGAAGAATGGAAATAGAATGTGAGTCAAGGCGTTTCTGTTTCCACAGTGTATGCAGGGTTTAACGTCGACACTGCCTCTGTGCACGCATGCTCAGTCGCTTCAGTCATGTCCGACTCTTTGTGGCCCCGTGGACTGTAGTCCGCCAAGCTACTCTGTCCATGGGGATTCTCCAGGCAAGAATACTCAGGTGGGTTGCCATGCTCTCCCCCAGGGGATCTTCCCCGCCCAGGGATCAAACTGGTGTCTTTTATGTCTCCTGCACTGACAGGCAGTTTCTTTACCACTAGCGCCACCTGGGAAACCCCTACACTGACCTCAGTCTAACCCAAATCTCTCACATCCTCAGCTTGGGGTACAAAATAAGCTCATCAACTTTTAACAATAAAATGAATAAGACTTCAAGCCCCATTTGGCCACTCTGACCTTCTTGAACTCCTGAGGCATGATTTCCCAGGAAGTGTCTTTATGTCTTTAGATGATAACCGAGCTCTTGTCTTTAACACAGGCCACTGAATGGGTTTCCTGAGGCTATGGATCCTCAGTCCGTGAACAGCAGGTTTCTAACAAACTCTAAAAGCACAGCTGCCACTGCCATCAAAACAATGGAGAGCTAATGGTCAAAGGGTCAGTACTGAGGGCACCATCAGAGCCAACGAGCTATCCAAGGGGAAAGTGGAATTCTTCTTTCCCTCACTGGATGCTACTTCTCTTTCTACATCAACTTAGCTATTGTTCAGTGGAGGAGAATGGAGACCACTATCTCTATGTGAAATTCTGCAATGAGCACCTCCCTCTGGGGGGCTTAGATCCCAACATTCACTGTTAGATACTGATAACCAACCATTAATCCCAATGAAGGTCAAGGAACAACTCCTGAGTAAGAGAATAGAGGAATTTAGGAATGCCTGGGGTTAAAGAAAAGCATCTGTTTTTAATTTTAATGGGTGAAATTTCATCTTTCTTTTCAAAACATCTAGGGCTTCCCTCGGAGAAGGCAATGGCAAGCCACTCCAGTACTCTTGCCTAGAAAATTCCATGGATGGAGGAGCCTGGTAGGCTGCAGTCCATGGGGTCGCTATGAGTCAGATGCAACTGAGCGACTTCACTTTCACACAATGGAGAAGGCAATGGCCACCCACTCCAGTGTTCTTGCCTGGAGAATCCCAGGGATGGGGGAGCCTGGTGGGCTGCCAGTCTATGGGATCACACAGAGTTGGACACGACTGAAGTGACTTTAAAAAAAAAAAAAAAAAAAAGGTCTTCCCTGGTGGCTCAGACTGTAAAGAATCTGCCTGCAGTGTGGGAGATCTGGGTTTGATTCCTGGGTTGGGAAGATCCCCTGAAGAAGGGAACGGCTACTCACTTCAGTATTCTGGCCTGGAGAATTCCATGGACAGAGAAGCCTGGCAAGGTATAGTCTATGGGTCGCAAAGAGTTGGACACAATTGAGCAACTTTCACTTCACTTCACTTCCAGTAGACTTAAAATACTGCACAAAACTCTAAGGGTTTTGGCAATTGTTGTCCAGTTTTTTCAGAATAAGTAATTCTCTGTAATTCTACCTGGATAAATTTGTGCTCAAAAATTGTAAAAAAAAAAAAATATATCCTTTAGATAAAGGGGACCATAAATATTCACAAAGCCTCTGTGTGAGTAATTAGGATAATTATATTTAGACTGGTTGTTCTTACATGTAAGGGAATATCATCTATCTCTCAAATTATAATGTACTTCAGGTACCTATTATAAGTTTTAACTATTCTGATTATAAAAATAGCACATGGTCAACATAAAAGTATAAAAAATAAAGAAAAGCATAAAACATTAAAATTATTCATGATCTTACTACTTAAAGATTACAACTCTTAAGATGTTTATATATTTTTTCCTATCTGTAGGTGAATGCTAAGTCACTTCAGCCCTGTCAGACCCTTTGTGACCCTGTGAACTGTAGCCCACCAGGCCCCTCTGTTCATGGGATCTCCAGGCAAGAATGCTGGAGCTATCCCCTCCTGCTGGGAATCTTTCTGACCCAGGGACCAAACCCTTGACTTTCGTGGCTCCTGCACTGCAGGCAGATTCTATACCACTGAGCCACATAGGAAGCCCCCATCTGTAAGGTTACCCACCACTAATACTCAGACATTTTCAGTCCTCTCTCATAAACTGTTAGGAGAGTAGGGTAGCGTAGTCAGATCTTATTCCCAAGAACATTTGAAAAGCTTCCTGGAATATTGTACCTGAAGGAAGGAGAGAATCACAACCAATTGGAACTACCACCAGAGTAAGCAGTTGGCAGAGAGGGACACCAGGTCTGGACCAGAGGCTGGCACTCAGGTGTGTACCAGATCCAGTCCCAAGGAAGCCTCAGGGAGCAGACTGCTACAGATGAATTACTGATGACTGCATTCTCCAAGATCTCAGGAAGGTACTGAGGATTAAGGCTGTTCTCTGATCGCTTTCTAACTGACTGCAATACAATAAGGATGGGGGACATTCTCCTCACTTCAGCAAAAGCAAGTCTTGCTTTAGCACAGAACTTTGACAGTTAGGATTCCAGATCACTGAATAGCATTTATACTTTGATATATCAACAGCAAAGGAGACTCTAGACAATAAAAGGGGGAGTTTGAAGTAGCAACAGGGCTCTGTTTGAGAAAAGAGAAGAGAACCAGGGAAATATAAATCAGTACTTTCAATGGGAGTTCATTTGCACGCACGTGCTTGTGAAAACTGTCCAAAACACTTGATGTCTATTCATATATAGGAAGAAAAAAAGATTTTTTTTCTCCTTTTAGAAAGAAAACCAACAAACTATTTTGCTAATAGAAAGACAGCCCCAGGGCACGCTCCTGAGGATAGAGAAATGAAGCAAAAGAAAGCTAAATTGTTTTGCATTACAAAAATCTGGGGACTAATAAACAAATTTGTAGAAAAAGAACAAAGGTATTCAGAAAAGGTATTATTTGGAAGAAAAGCTATGACCAAGCTAGATAGCATGTTAAAAAGCAGAGACATTACTTTGCCAAAAAGGTCCATCTGGTCAAAGCTATGGTTTTTCCAGTGGTCATGTATGGATGTGAGAGTTGGACTGTGAAGAAAGCTGAACACAGAAGAATTGATGCTTTTGAACTGTGGTGTTGGAGAAGACTCTTGAGAGTCCCTTGGACTGCAGGGAGATCCAACCAGTCCATCCTAAAGGAGATCAGTCCTGGGTGTTCATTGGAAGGACTGATGTTGAAGCTGAAACCCCAATATTTTGGCCACCTGATGCGAAGAACTGACTCATTGGAAAAGACCCTGATGCTGGGAAGGATTGAAGGCCGGGGGAGAAGGTGACGACAGAGGATGGGATGGTTGGATGGCATCACTAACTCAATAAACATGAGTTTAAATAAGTTCCATGAGTTAGTGATGGACAGGGAAGCCAGGCAAGCTGCAGTCCATGGGGTCGCAAAGAGTTGGATACGACTGAGCAATTGAACTGATTCAGAAAAGGGTAAAGATAAAAGAGAACTAAGAGACTGGCAGGAAGCAATTGCCCAAAGTGAAGGAACAATCTATGAAAAATGCCTGGTGGAAGATATGGCTAAGGGACTTTGAGAAGGGGGATGCTAGGCTGTGCTTTTAGGTTGAAAGCTTGATGTGCTAAAGCCCTTCTCCACTGCCCTCTAACATTCAGTCTGGGTCCTCTGCTGCACACAGCTGCCCTGTGTGTGAGATGCTCAGGGGAAGTCAAAGAAAAATATGTCCACATTTTATTGGAGGGAAAGGAAGTAAACAGGAGGCAAGATATTAGATGTCTGTAGAAATAGGATTTGGAAAGGAACTCACTATGTGAAGATAAACTTTGGGGAAATAAAAGAAAACTATAAATTACCATATGATACTATTATAAATATGTATTTATATGGAAATACATAACATTGGAGAAATGCTGTCCTTTTTTACTTAAAGTATATCTATGTTTTTACTCTTATTTCTACCTTCTACTTTTAATGCTACTAAGAATTTCATAATAATATATGAATGTGAATTTAATTATTGTTGCTTTTTGTTTGCTTGTTTGTTTTTAACCATTTTAAACTATCTCCTGTTTGTGACTTGTGGGTTATTTCCTATCACAAGGATAAGAGAAAGTTTGCTTTTTGTCTGGGTGAATCCAACTAGCAAACACAAATGGCCTTCTATTCGCCTCCCTCCAGCTCATCAAAACTCTCCAGTGCTTTGCTTCCACAGAGTTGAACTCAGACAGATTTGTAGCCTTTTTTCCCTATAGCCTTGAATAAAATCTTCCTTGCCTGTTTACTTTTGTCCAGTGAAATTTTTGCTTTAATCCTCCATAAAACAGTCAGAAAAGCAGGATATTTGTGTGTGGTATAATTAATAAATTGCTGTGGAATTAGATGGCTTCTTAAAATTCTATTTTATTTCTTTCATCTAACATAAATTTACAAAGTATTCCCAATATTAGAGCTTTTTTAATTGTTTTAACTTGGTAAATATTGAATTATTATAGGCCCTACCACAAATGATATGATTTCTCTAATCTCTGCTTTCACATTTGTAAAATTAGACTTGTTATATGGCTACTAAGATCTTCAAAGATCTAATATAGTTAACTTCATTCTTCACAAAATTCCAAATTGTTAAACAATCTGTTCTACTACTGTACTAGAGTATTTTGTACTCAAAATACTCCAAAACTGGAGTATTTTGCTGAAACCGTGCACCTCTGATTGAGCCAAAACCCGGATGTGTTACAGTGAACATATACTGAGGCTCCAGGTCTAGTGGAAGTTGACTCATCTGTCATCTTGGGCCCATTTGGTTCTAATCAGCTTTTGCCGTGTCCTATGGGCTTCCCAGATGGCACAGTGGCAAAGAATCCACCTGCCAACGCAGGAGACGAGAGTCTCAAGTCCGATTCTCGGTCAGGAAGATCCCCTGGAGGAGGAAACGGCAACCCACTCCAGTATTCCTGACTGGAAAATTCCATGTACAGAGGAGCCTGGTGGGCTACAGTCCATGGGGTCTCAAAGAGTCGGACCCGACTAAGTGAATGAGCACACACACACGTGGCTATGTCATTCTTTCAAAGGTTGTGCCTTGCCTCCTTCCCTCCTGTTTCATTTCTACAACATGAATTAGCTCATGAAGAACTGGGAGAGAAATGTCAGTATAATGTGGAGATAATCGGGTTCATATGAAATTTTGCCAGTTGAGGGGAGCCAAAAAAGCAGGAATAGAAATAAAACCTTCAACAATGAAGGAGAAAGCCCTCAGTCCATGTCTGCTCAAGCAGCAGAAACTCTTTCAGCCCCATTTTCAAAAAAAATTGAAATAAGTCCTCCCAGAGAGGAACATCCCAGAGACCTATAGTTTATCCTCTTGACAGTCTTCACACTCCAAACTCATCTTCAAAGGACCCCCACTGCTCAAGATCTCTGCTTCTATCTACCTGCTAGTCTGTTGCTAATTAAGGAGTTGCCAGACTTTCCACTAGATTTTTTTCTGTACATTTTAGGATCCTCTGGGACAGCCTCTAGCTATACTGAACTGCCTGCCTGAGTAGTCTGTTATCTCCCAAGGCATCAATGCTAACTTGGTTAGTGCTCTAGTCACAAAGTTGTACAAGTGTGAGTGGTCACCTCTCACCCTCACTCCATTTTCTCCATTAAGTCTTGCTAATTTCAGCACACAGTTTTGCAAAACATCAGACTCTTGGTCTTTGGCTTTTTTTACCCCCAAACACAGAATCTCTATACTGATAAACATAACTCCTCTCAACCTACCAAAAACTGAAAAAAAAAAATTGTGATAAGGCCCTCTACATTTCTCATCTATTTGTCCAAAAGTTCATTTAAGTACCTGCAATGTGCCAGGCACTGTGCACATCTCTTCAACTGCTCTGTTTAAAACCATCTGAAGGTTTTTCACTTCCATTGACGATAGAAATATGTTTTGGTACTTAAGATTATCCCCTCAAATATCCTTTACATGCTTCAAAACTCATTCCTAAACATAGAGAATATTCTTTTAAAAAATCAGTCCACTCTGTGACTTAGAGAGCTGTAACTCAGACAGCCTCTCGCTGGTGTTTCATCCTTTCCCCTACCTCACTTTCCTCAGGCTCTCGGGAAGGGCATCAGCCCCAACAAGACAATCTCTATTAGTCCCTACCTGGTAGCTCACTTCACAGTTGCTGGCCTGCTTACCTCCACATCCTTGGGCTTTCTTTCACAGCTGTAGCTTTCACTCAATAAACTAGACCACACTTGGCTTTTCATCTTCCTGAAGCTAATTTATAACAGAGCCCCTAAAAGAAAGTAAATCTGAACAAAGCACACACACACACACACACACACACACCTCACACTAATTTTATTATAAAACCAACATTTCTCTATCAATGTGGTGGGGTAGGGGAGGGGGGAAGCAGGACTTCAAAAACTGATATTTCAAACACCAAAGAAAATATTTTGGGGCCTCCATCCATTTACTAAGCCTCACATGATTAATATATGTTACAGACAGAGAGGATTTTTAGCTTGCAAATATATGGCTTGCTTTTATAAGCAATGGTTAAGACACAAATAAAATTGAAAGGCAATCCAAAGCTTTACCCTAATTCATAGTGAAATGACAAAGGTAAATATATGTTTAGAGCACGCATGTATGAAAGCACGTGGCATGTATGCTCAGTTTCCCAGTCGTGTCCGAGTCTTTGTGACCCTATTAACTATAGCCCACCAGGGTCCACTGTCCATGGAATCCTCCAGGCAAGAATGCTGGAATGGGTTGCAATTTCCTCTTTGTGGGATCTTCCCAACCCAGGGATAGAACTCACATCTTTGGCATCTTCTGCACTGGCAGGTGGATTCTATACCACTGAGCCACCTGGGAAGCCCCAAAGCACATGGAGATGTGCATAAATATGTACGACTATAGAAACTGGAATCATAAAACCAACTTTTCTCCTCATCTCAACTCAGACACACAGAATGGGAAGATGTATGAATCTTTGCTAAGGAACAATTTTAATCAATGATTTACACATATTATTGCAAGTATTGTTTTAAATTTTCTCTCAAGGTACTTGTGTAGCTAAGACAATGGCTTGTAGGAGGCATAAGACTTAGCTAAACCCCAGGGGCACAATTACCAAGCAGGGGACTCAATTACTACATAATAATGTGAGCACTGATTGCATTGTAGAGAGCTTGCCTTTCACTTTACATTATAGTTAAGAAAATATGTTCTCCCTCCTTAAAGTTTTAAAATGTACTGTCTCGGGAAATTAAATGTCCTTCAGAAGTGTCTCATTTGTATGTATCTCTAAATCATCTGGATGAAATAATTAAGGGGTATATACCCAACCTACCTGGAGTAGGGCTCATAGCAGTGACCGTATCTAAGGCTACTGGACCAGAGGTGAAGCACCAGTCATTCCCAACCCCTGACCCACTGAACAGGACTTTATATATCGATTGTTACCACAGGCTGTATTTCCAGAACTTCACAGGATGTGATTCTAGACCACTGGTTCTCCACCCTGGCTGCACAATAAGATCACTTGAATATTTTAAAATAAAATCGCCTGGGCATAATTTTAAAATGCATGCATGTATGCATGCTAAGTCGCTTCAGTTGTGTCTGAATCTTTGTGATTCTAGGGACTATAGCCCGCCAGGCTCTTCTGTCCATGGGATTCTCCAGGCAAGAATACTGGAGTGGGTTGCCATGCCCTCCTCCAGGGGAATCTTCCCAACCCAGGGATTGAACCTGTGTCTCCTATGTCTGCTGCATCGGCAAGTGGGTTCTTTACCACTAGTGCCACCACTTTGTGTCTCGATAGTAAAGAATCAGCCTCAAATGCAGGAGACCTGGGTTCAGTCCCTAGATAAGGAAGATCCCCTGGAAAGGGAATGGCTACCCACTCCAGTATTCTTGCCTGGAGAATTCCATGGATAGAGGAGACTGGAGAGCTACAGTCTATGGGGTCACAAAGAGTTGGACACGACTGAGTGACTAACACTTTTCAAGCTAGGGAGCAGCCACCTTGAGAACTGTCTTAAAATTGCTAGAAGTTTAGAAGAGTTATTAACCTTTCTCTCCCTCTGTTTGCTCAACTATAACATTGGAAAATAATAACACCTATCTATAGCGTTGTTTTGAAAATTAAACAAGTTAATGATATAAATCTCTTAAAACAGACTGACACATAGTAATTCACTATAAGCACATGAGTTGTTATTTTACCCCAACCATTCAGGAAAGTCTAATATCCCCATTCAGTTATGCATGGTAGTGCAGATGGGACCATAAAGGGACAGGGGCCAGCCCATATTCACTCCTCCTTTAGCACCCACTCAGAGAAGGTAACATTCTGATGAGGACATTCTGACCTGAAAGTGACCTGTTTCCTTGCACTAAAATCACCAGTAGTCCAAGGTGATGCTAGAAACAGAAGAGCACCAATAAATTTAAATGGCCCACAAGTTTATCTCTAAGCACAAAGATTGTCCAGGGCAAATGCCAGTACTACCTTTCCATGCTACCAGTGTGGCCATTCACTTCACAGACAATGCTATTTCATCTGTGAGTTACCCAAAAACATACTACTGCATTCAGCTGTAAATACCCCGACACAATGAAAAATTTGTGTTATAGCAGAGTCCCAAGGAGTTCTGTGACTCTAGCTTGACAACACAGCTTATATAAAGAGAAGGCAGAATACCTGTTTCTGGGTCCTGGCTCACTCTATAGCTTTTGTGTAAGCTAGTTGCTTAAAATGAAGTATTTAATCAATACTTGCAAACCAAAAACAAAGAATGCAATTGGTCATCCAGCAAATCAATGCTGAACAGTCAATACAAACAAAGCATGATAGAAAGTCAAGACAGCGAGACTATGGCATTTTATATTCTCTGCATTTTTAAATGTCTAAGTCACTTCTAAAAGAGTGTTCAGTGAGAAATGAGGCAAATTCTGTAGAATGCTTTTACAAAAAAACAAACAAAAAACCATTTCATTCAACCACAATTCCCCAATGTTAATGGGCCTTTAACATTTGGGAGACTTAACCCCCACTGGGTTTAAGTAATAGTTCAAGGCTTTCCTATTTCCGTTAGCCTCCAGCTAATGACACTCGATTCTTCTGTCTGGGAGTGCTTCTGCTTGAGGCCTGTCATTGCCTCCCTTGAGCAAGAGTATATTAAGGGAAAAGCAAAGAGTAACCCTACCTGGTATATTTGACATATGGGTGCTGGACAATTAAGGACATCAGGATTTAATCTTATAGGATTCCAGGAATCTTAAAAACTTCAGAAATTCAAATAATTTTCATAGAAGAAGCCCAGAAGGGCAAATAGCAGAAACATTTTGCTCTCACCACTTTTATTATTCTGTATCTATACATTTAACAAATTTGTACTGAGCACTCATAATGTGCTAACTATTCTGGCCTTGAGATACAACATGATACAAAAGACAGCTTCCTTGATCTTTATTTTATTAGAGAAGTAGAGAGTTGAAGGATGCAGGTAGTGAAAAATTGAAAAATGAAGATGATTTTACCTAGTATTTTTTTTAATGTGCGAGAGATGAGAGATGAGAGTGACACAGGGTCACTGTGACACGGACATCAAAGCAGGAGGTCTGTAGAAAGAGCATTTCCAGTGGATGAAACTCACTGTGCATTGGCCTAGAGATAGAAATAGTTTCATTGGTTCAAGAGACCTAAAGTAAGTGCCAGTAAGACTAGAGGGAGGGAGCAATGAGGAAAGGTTTGGAGAAATGGGGTCAGAGCCTGAACACAGACAACATTGGGCAGTTTGAAGCAGGAGAGTGATACAACTGGATTTGTCTTTCATTTATGAAAGTTTTACTGGTAACTGCCCAAGAGGGTAGTTGGTGTGGGACAAGGATGGAAGCAAGAGAAGATGAACATGGCATTAACATGTGAATCACATGATAATTTACCTATAGAATCCTGCTGACCTTTCCTCCCTGACTCAGATTGAGGTTGGAACACTACCTGCTTCCTCTGAAATGGAGATAAAAAATCCTCAGCTCCACTGTCTGATCAGTATCTCTTTTATTTTATTTTATTTTTTTATTGTATTTTAGCTTTTTAATTTAATTTTATTTTTTATTTTATTTCTTTTTATTTTATTTTATTTTATTTTGAGATCCAACTCAAATCTCAGGTAATAGTCAAATAATTGCCTAATTAGTTTTTTTATTAGTAAAAAATAAACTACTTTTTTATTACAATGAGTTTGAGAGACTTGAGTCATTGTCATGACCTATATGTAGTAATACTATGGGTAGCAAGAGAACATATTCTCTACTTGTTCCTAATAACAGCCTATTTTTTTGTTGCCATTGTCATTCTTATTTTTAACTTCAAAATGTGATAAACATTGCATAAATGTAACCTGAATTGTCACCACTAAACACACTCATGAAACCCCTGCTCAGATTGCAAATCCCCAGAGGCTTCCACTCAGTCACTACAGGAGTTGTTACCTCCACACTCGCTTCCCAACCCCCAGGAAGGCAGTAACCACTGTCCTGACTTCTAACAGCATAAGCTAATTATGCCTATTTTTATACTTTATGTAAATGGGACTCAGATGTAGAGAATAGACTTTTGGACTTAGTGGGAGAAGGCAAGGGACGTTGGGAGAGAATAGCATTGAAACATATATGTTGCCATATGTAAAATAGATGACCAGTGCAAGTGTGAATCACTAAGCAGGGCTCCCAAAGCTGATGCTCTGGATCAGCCCGGAGGGATGGGATGGGGAGGGAGGTGGGAGAGGGGTTCGGGATGAGAGGACATGTGTGTACCTATGGCTGATTCATGTTAATGTATGGCGAAAACCATCAAAATATTGTAAAGTAATTATCCTCCAACTAAAATAAATAATTTTTTTTAAATAGGGTCTATACAATGTGTTTTCTTCTATGTCTTACTTCTTTCATTTGATAATATGTTTCAGATATATCCATATTATTGTGCAGTTGTAGCCTAATCATTCTTCCTGTTCTCCACTGGGTATTCATTGAACTAATTGTTAATGGGTATCTGGATAGTCTGCATTTTGAGCTATGCTAAGAGGTGTCATTAGATGAAAAGAAAGGAAAAGAAATAGATTTCTACATATGCATACACATGCACACACACTCATACACCTCGGCTGAGTGTGTATCTAGAAGTAAAACTGCCAGGCAATTGAGTATGTGTATTTTAAACTTCAATAAATATTACTAAGGAGTCTTCCAAAGAGATTATACCAGTATACATCAGCAGTGTGAATTTCTGTTGTTCCATACCCTGGAAAGATCTAGTTTTGTTTTTTATGAGGTCCTACTTTAGAGGTAATAAAATAGATTATGAAGTACTTTCAGTGCAGTTCAGTTCAGTCGCTCAGTCGTGTCCGACTCTTTGCGACCCCATGAATCCCAGCACGCCAAGCCTCCCTGTCCATCACCAACTCCCGGAGTTCACTCAGACTCACGTCTATCGAGTCAATGATGCCATCCAGCCATCTCAACCTCCGTCATCCCTTTCTCCTCCTGCCTCCAATCCCTCCCAGCATTAGAGTCTTTTCCAATGAGTCAACTCTTCACATGAGGTGGCCAAAGTGCTGGAGTTTCAGCTTTAGCATCATTCCTTCCAAAGAAATCCCAGGGCTCATCTCCTTCAGAATGGACTGGTTGGATCTCCTTGCAATCCAAGGGACTCTCAAGAGTCTTCTCCAACACCACAGTTCAAAAGCATCAATTCTTCGGCGCTCAGCCTTCTTCACAGTCCAACTCTCACATCCATACATGACCACAGGAAAAACCATAGCCTTGACTAGATGGACCTTTGTTGGCAAAGTAATGTCTCTGCTAGGAACATGTAATCAATCAAAATTCGGGTTTCACCTCTCTCGTACAAGGTGTATTTCTTTAAGGAAATTATCTGTGTCTTCAGCCACACATATGACAGAGATGAGAAAGGCATGAGATGACTGTTTGGAGCTGATATCACCCCACCACCGTTACTAGTGTCTGGGACGCCTACCATGAGGGAGTCACTCTGCTCTACATACCATAGCTCATGCTTTAAGGAGAATAGACTGGCAGTCAGACACCTTAGCACCTAAGGATTTGATTCTCTAGCCAATAACAAAACCTTTTCCAGACTATTGTTTTCATGCACACTTCTTAATTAAGGTGTATGTGAATTTGGTCAACTATTACATTGCACTCAAGCTACGTTGATGTTGTTTAAAAACCAACTCCTGACAGTTCAGAGTAGGCATGTTTTAATCAATAAAGAAACACAGTGATTATAGAATTACAGTTTGGGGGACATTTTGTCTGAAGTCATCAGACCTATTAGAAAGTTCATCCTTCTGTAGTTTTAGAAGCAAGTGCAACCTTAACAACATTTCATGAAAAATTGTATTTGATGAGTACAAGGCGTAGTTTGCTGAGAAAAGTGCACACTCAAACTAAGTTAGTATCTATGTTGAATCATTGTGCCAGGTTTATTAGAACAGTCAGCCACAAAGTGGAGTGTGGCACCAGCTCTTCCAAAATGCCTGTGAGTGACACTGAAAGTCACGACCTGTGAGTGGCAGCTGCTTTTCTTGCCTTGGTCAACAGGCTCAGTGATTAATATGAGACATTATCCATGTATTTTAAAGGTAGAATATTCAACAGGAGAAAGTCGATTAATGTCATGTTTAATCATTTCCAAGTAAGGGAATATAAATATCCACCTTTCTCCACTTATCCAACCATGCATTATCTTCTCAAGTTCTAGGTAGGTACATACTTTTCAAAAGAGTGCAGTTATTAAGAAAAGAGATTGGGATATTATAGCCCTTTATTCAGGAGAGAACGCAAATAAATTTTCAGTGAGCTTAGGAATGGTGATAAAAATAAGATTCTTTCTGGGGAACAGGAAGCAGCAGCATGTGTTATTTTAATGTGTGTCATATACATATTCTGTATTATGTATCACAGAGTACCAGAAGTTTACAAGACTCCTGTATGTCGTTAAGACACTTTCTCCAATGCAAGGGTCTCAAGTCACTCATTATCTTGTTCTACTTCCCAGGATTTGTTATTGTGGTGGTGGCAGTTCTGGTTAGCTTAATTCATGTAAAATATTCTGAGCATCAAATATAATCAGTTATAAGGGAGGAAAAGTTTGGTTTACATGGTATCTGGGGAATACTGGAATTTCCATTGGTATCTGATCTGATTCAGTATTTACCCCTCTGGTGCTCCTGTGACAAGTCAGGCAAAACAGTGCCCATTTGCACTGGCCCATGGACTTGGTTTTCACAATTGCCAGCCCTGAATATTCCTACCACATACGTAAAGATCTGCTCTATACTTCCTCCATTCATTAAGATTCTCTTTCAAATACTAAGTCACAATAGAATAAGCATTTTAAGACTCCAATATTGTAGTATTTAAAGGAAATTTAAGAGGACTTTGGCTCAGTTGTCTGCTGAGAATTCTCTTCCCTGATCGGACAAAGGATCAGGCAATTTAACACTGTGGCTAAAAGCCCAGGTGTCAAGGGCAGAACCTGGGTTTGAGGCCAAGCTTTCTAACTTGTAAGCCTCCAGATCTTAGGCAAGCTCAAGAAGTTTGCAGAGTTAGACTCCTCACCTCTAAAACTTCGGTAACAGTATTTATCTGCAGGATGTTTTATAAGAGAGGAACATGAGGAAACACACATTTAGCCCTTAGCTGTTATCTAACCTCTCACCACAGGATAGCTATTATCTTGTTTGTTCATCTTTAGGAAAAGGGGCACCTCAGGGAGGAAAATCTTTATCAAAATGATCTGAAAAAAAAAAAAAAAAAGAACAAACCCTCCTCAAAAAGCAGCTGCCAGGAAACAAAACCAGTAGAACTATATACTTCACTCAGGAAATGGAGTCTGGTAATTTTGGTGTCCTGAGCCAGCCCTCAGAAATGGGTGATAAAATGGAAAATGGACTTAAAAGGGATTAAATTTCTGATTTCTAGTCTGAACAGGCCATCCGAGTGGGAAGGGTACCGAAATCAAAGAGCCTGGCGACCCAGATGTTTCCACAGACGGCTCCATCTCTGAGAAATTCTGCACCTCGGCCATTCAGTCACCTGCTGGGCCACCACAGCCCACTGTGGCAAAAGGAAAGCCAGCTACATCAAAGGTCTGCAACCTTCTGTAAGTGAGGAGATCACTTCCTGGGTCGTTGACTTCCTGATAGCGACCGTAGGCAGAGCTGGTCTCAGCCAGGGCTGTGCCCTCCTGCGTGTGTCCTCTGCCCTCACGTGGCTCCCAGGAGGCTCCTCCAGGACAGTCTGAAACCACCAGACTGGACAGTTATGTTACTCCTGGCTGATGTGTTCAGTTCTGATATCGCCATTCTTAGCGGTGTAGCTTGGCTCTTGGGATGGGATTTTTCTGAACTAAAATGGGAAGCAAACAGTGTTTTGGAATTAGACCTGAGTTTGAATCCCTCCACTTTTCAGCTTGGTGACTTTGGGCAAGTAACTTAACATCTTCCTAGGTTCTTATCTGTAAAATGGGTCTGAGAGGAATTAGATCAGCCCAAGACAGTCCAGGCACAGTGTGCTGAGCACTGGCTTCTCTTCCCTATGCCAAGCGTGCTACTTCACTTTTCCCCTCTTCAGTCCTCTGGAAAGGATTTATAAACTTCCTCACAGAATATGTTCTGAAAATATTCATTAATTGGTATTTCTTCCCAAAAGAATCTCTTCATCAAATAAATTTGGGGATCTCACCAGATTAAGTAAGGATTGCTGTTGTTGTTCAGTCACTAAGTTGTCTCTGACTCTGCAACTCCATGGACTGCAAATTGCCAGGCTCCTCTGTCCTTCACTAACTCCCAGAGTTTGCTCAATTTCATGTCCATAGAGTCAGTGGTGCTATCTAACCATTCCATCCTCTGCCACCCCTTTCTCTTTTATCCTCAGTCTTTCCCAGCATCAGGGTCTTTTCCAATAAATCAGCTCTTCTCATCAGGTGGTTGAAGTAGTCGAGCTTCAGCTTTAGCATCAAGCCTTACAATGAATTTTCTGGGTTGATTTCCTTTAGAATTGACTGATCTGATCTCTTTGCTGGGCAAGGGACCCTCAAGAGTCTTCTCCAGCACCACAGTTCAAAGGCATAATTCTTCAGTGCTCAGCCTTTTTTATTGTCTAGCTCTCACATCCACACATGACTACTGGAAAAAACATAGCTTTGATTAGACGGACCTTTGCTGGCAAAGTGATGTCTCTGCTTTTTAATATGCTGTCTAGGTTTGTCATAGCTATTCTTCCAAGGAGCAATCATCTTTTAACTTCATAGCTGCAGTCACCACCCACAGTGATTAATCTGGTAGTCCTGAGTTATTTTATTTTGCATTTTGAGATCTGATATCTGGAAACACAATAAGAACCCTACAGTCGAGTCAGCATAGATGACTGTCAGATCAGGGAAGTGGAGCCCTGTCTCAGGCATAGGTTGCTACTTGTCCCTCACGGTGACTTCTTTACCACTGGCCCTTTCCTCTGATGTGGCAGCTTTCAAACTGAGGTCAGTGCTTTGATGGCAGCAGGAGATTCACCAGGGCAGCTGAACACTCACCTCCCCCCACCACCCAGACAAAGCAGCTTAGCTTATTGTATACTGTATTATACATTTGACTTCCTCAAAAGACGGCATTCAAAGGGGGATTCTGTGTGCCTGAAATGCAAAGTCATTGACTGAACTGCCAGTCGGCTTTCAGGCCTCCTCTGTCTCTGGCCTGCTGCACTTTCATCCGAGAAGTGTCAGTGTAGTCCAAAGATAGAAGCAAACAACGGAGACATTTTTACAAGGACTGCTGTTACCCTGTACTGGAAGTTTCCTAAACTGTCAGCAGGTTGAGGTTATCCTAATGCCTTCCTTCTGATATAATTGCTGTATTTGTACAGCATTGCGGAAAGACCGTCATCAGCATTTTTCTAATTTTCTCATCAACAAACTATGGCAAAAATAAGGAAGATATTATAATTTCTGCTAAAGCCAGGGCTAAGAGAAATTAAATATTTTGCTAGAAATAGTAGGCTAATAAGTGGAAGACGAGAAATATAAATCTAGAAGTTCTGATTCTTTCCACTGCACCTTGACCCTTCTAGATAATTTTTTTTTTTTTAACATGGCTCCTGGAGAAGGGAATGGCTACCCACTCCAGTGTTCTTACCTGGAGAATTTCATAGATAGAGGAGCCTGGCAGGCTACAATCCATGGGATCACAAAGAGTTGGACATGACTGAGCGACTTTAAAAATAAACCAAAAGACAATCTGAACTTTAATTACATAAGTATAAGATCAAAAGTCCATCACATCAAAACCTCTCAGAGAATTAATAATACTAACTGTAGCACTTCATGCCATAAACCTTTCAAGATCTTCCCTTGGCAAACATAAATTGCTGAATAAGAACTTCATGGATAGACAGAACCAGCCTTGGTGCTCTGAGAGGTAGCAGCTCACTCTGAGAGGGTTCCCAGCCTGCACACCTTTCTCTGATGGGTAATCCTGACGTCACTTCCTCTGAGGGTGATAGGAGCTCCCAGCATCCCTTTCTTTCATCATGTTACCAGCATTCCTCTCTCTGATGGAGGCTTCCAGAATCCTTCCCTTTCATCATGTTCCCAGCATCCCTCTCTCTGAAGGCAAGTTCCCAGCATCCCTCCCTTATATTGCCTTCCCAACATCCCTCTCTCTTGTGGGGATTCCCAGCCTTCCTCTCTTACATGGTGATTCCAGGATCCCTCTCTTTGTTAGATAACTTTATTTTGATGAAGGACAAAGGTCATGACCAGAGCAGGAGATAAAAATAATTCTCTTGAATTACTGTTCCTTATATTTTTCTTACTAATAAACTTGACTATTACAGTTCACAGTACATATACATATACAATAGAAATCTATAGATGTGTAGACAAATATTATCAAAGAACTGAAATTCACTTTTGCATTCAATGTTTTACAAGTGATCATTGTACTCCAACTTTCAGAAACCATCTGCACTTAATTATGAATTTTTTTAAATTAGGCTGCATCACTCATGATTCCTTCAGACCAGATATTCAGAAACAACTCAGAAAATATTGCTATGAGTACAGACACAGGAATCACCTTTTTAAGTGAAAAGTGTTGAAGGAAACTGAAAGTGACCAGGAATGAACTGGGCCCTTTGACAGGATTGCTTATTATGATATTTCATGTTTGGGATGAGCCTTGTTCTGAGGAGGCATCAATTTCTGTCGGATCTAAAGCCCATCAGCATTTTGAAGGTGCCTTGAAGAAGTCAGGGCATGAGTACTTTGGGGGATCTCACAACCTCACACATTTAGAAATAGGATGTGCCTTCAGGAGTCAGATATCTATTTAGCAGACTCCCGGGTTCTGCCATGTGAAGTGGAGAACTTTCCCCTGAGAGTGACTACTGTCTCTGGGCTCTGTAAATTGAAACAATGACTCTGCTTTTAAGATGACAAATCAAGTTAACTTGCAGAAACAGATGGATTCACATATGCATTTTACAATTCTCTTCTTTTCAAGATGATCTGAAAGCAAACATTTTATGTACTCTGTAACCCAATTTTAATCTACTTAACGTTTATCTAAGCTAGAAATTAGAATAACTAATAACTTTAAAATGAAGAATAAAATAAAATAGACCAAGTTCTAGGTTCTATAAACTTTTCTCTGCAGTGATTTGTCACAATGTGTAGCAGATTATGTAAAATAGCAATATCTTACCATTTCAGTATTTTCCATACTTGGAACTTCTTATCTTAAAACTATACCTCTGGGGAGCACAGTACCAAAACCCAACTGTAAGTATCCTAAAAGGGTAATAATTTGTTTCATTTATTGACATATTCATTCTTTCAATCATCAAAAATAATAATGTGTTATGCTATAGGCCATGCGCTCTGCCAAGCATTGGACATGAAATGATTAACAAAAAGGTTCTCTATTGTCATAGAGTTTATGGTCAAGTGTATAGGCTTTCCCTCTTGACCTACTGATTTTTATTTGACATACAGTTCTAACAGCTCAATATATTTAAGAGTCATGTCTAGATCCCAATAGAAATATCAAGTTACAAAGGGAAAGAGCTACCAGAAAAGGTGAGGAGAGCAAGGAGAGAGGAAAAACTAACCAGAAAAGAGAGAAAACTTAACAGGATTCATTCATTCAGACAAATATTTATTAAAGTGAAGTCCCTCAGTCATGTCCCACTCTGCGACCCCATGATATGAAGCCTGCCAGGCTCCTCCATCCATGGGATTTCCAGGCAAGAATACTGCAGTGGGTTGCCATTTCCTTCTCCAGGGGATCTTCTCAACCCAGGGATTGAATCTGGGTCTCTTGCATTGCAGGCAGATTCTTTAGCATTTGAGCTACCAGGGACTCCCTATAAGAATGAGGTAAGATCTGGGGGCTCTTTTGTTCAGTGATTGCCTCCAGTGTTTATTGAGTATCCAGTAAATGTCAGTACTGCTCTAGGAACAATCATTGAACAAAAAGCCCCCAAATTTACCTTATTCTTATAGGACTCACCTTCTACCGCTGAGCAGACAAACATCTAAAGGCATGTGAAGTTGAGGAGATATCAGGTAAAGATGTGTAAATGATAATATAATAATGATGTCAGTGAACCGTTTTCTGATACCACATGCTAGACACTATTCCAAATCTTTTACCTATAAAAATTCACTGAATCCAACACTTTTCTGAGATGTGAACTATCATATATTTCCATTTAACAGAAGAGGAGATTGAGGCATTTCTCCAGAAATGAACTTTTACAGAAGCATACCTACAACAAAGGACTTCCCTTGTGGCTCAGACAGTAGAGTCTGCTTACAATGCAGGAGACCTGGGTTCAATCCCTGGGCCAGGGAGATCCCCTGGAGAAGGAAATGGCAATCCACTCCAATATTCTTGCCTGGAAAATCCCATGGATGGAGAAGCCTGGCAGACTACAGTCCATGGGGTAGCAAAGAGTTGGACACAACTGAGTGACTAACACATACACACATTCAACAAATGTGTGATTGTCCTGGTTGAAGCAGCCATGAGTAGCCTCCTCACACTCAGCCTCCACCTCACACTCCTAGTTGCCCTTGGAGATTCTTCAAGAAATGAGATTTTTTGGCTTTTCATTAAAAAAATTGAAAATCACTGACTTCTGATAGCTCATTTCTTGTGAGGCTGAATGGCTGATAGAGAATCTGCTCATTCTATTCTAAAAAGTTAGTGGATATTTTAGACATACCCTTTCATTCTTTACCCTTATCTTCGTATGAAGTGAGGAGTTGAAAAAAAGGTATCCCTGTTTCACAAATGAACTTAACAAGACATAAAGAAGTACTGGCTAACACTGTTTTCTACCAGCTACTATGAGATTAATCAGATCATAAAACTGAAAATGTTCTTTTATTCTTTCCTCCAAGTACCAACAGCACCTAAGTCCTCCATTTAGATGAAAACAGATACTCTAGAAAAGGTCATTTCACAAACTTTGCAGTAATGTTTTTCACTTGGGATTGTTAACCTTTACTAATATTTATTGAACATGTATTTCATGAACCTTTCACCAAATTAGAAATTGAGATCATACAAAGGCTTATGGTCTGTAATATTGAGGTCAAAAATATAGCTAAAGAGAAAGAATATAAATGTTATTTTTGATGTATTTTAAAAGGTCAGTTTTCATTCCAATCCCAAAGAAAGGTAATTCCAAATAATTTTCAAATTACCACACAATTGCACTCATTTCACATGCCGGCAAGATTATGCTCAAAATCCTTCAAGCTATGCTTCAGCAACATGTGAGCCAAGAACTTCCAGATGTACACGCTGGATTTTAAAAAGGCAGAGGAACCAGAGATCAAACTGCCAACAAATGCTGGATCATAGAAAAAGCAAGAGAATTCCAAAAAAAATCATCTACTTCTGCTTCACTGACTACGTGAAAGCCTTTGACTATGTGGGTCACAACTGTGGCATATATTTAATGAGATAGAAATACCAGATCATGTTACCCGTTCCTGAGAAACCTGTGTGCAGGGCAAGAAGCAAGTTAGAACTGGACATGAAACAATAGACTGGCTCAAAACTGGGAAAGGAGTATGTCAAGGCTGTATATTGTCATCCTGCTTATTTAACTTATACGCAGAGTACATAATGAGAAATGCTGGGCTGGATAAAGCACAAGATGGAATCAAGATTGCAGGGAGAAATATTAATAACCTCAGATATGCAGATGATACCACTTTAATGGTGGTAAGTGAAGAGGAACTAAACAGCCTCTGGATGAAGGTGAAAGAGGACTGTGAAAAACTTGACTTTCAAAAAATGAAGATCATGGCATCCTGTTCTAGGACTTCATAGCAAATAGATGGGGAAAATGTGGAAACAGTGTCAGATTTCATTTTCTTAGGCTCCAAAATCACTGCAGACAGTGACTACAGCCATGAAATTAAAGGACACTTGCTTCTTAGAAGAATAGCTATAACAAACCTAGACAGTGTACTAAAAAGCAGAGACATAACTTTGCCAACAAAGGTCCATCTAGTCAAAGCTATGGTTTTTCCAGGGGTTACGTACGGATGTGAGAGTTGGACCATAAAGAAATCTGATCACCAAAGAATTGATGCTTTTGAACTGTGGTGTTGGAGAAGACTTTGAAAGTCCCTTAGACTGCAAGGAGATCAAGCCAGTTAATTCTAAAGGAAATCAACCCTGAATATTCATTGGCAGGACTGTGCTGCAGCTGAAGCTCCAATACTTTGGCTACTTGATGCAAAGAGCTTACTCACTGGAAAAGACCTGATGCTGGGAAAGATTGAGGGCAGGAGGAAACAGGGTTACAGAGGATGAGATGATTGGATGACATCACTGACTCAATGGACATGAGTTTGAGCAAACTCTGGGAGATAGTGAAGGGCCTGGAAGTCTGGCATGCAGCAGTTCATGGGGTCACAGAGAGTCGGACACGACTTAGCGACTGAACAACAACAATATCCAAAGAAGAGTGTCTGTGTGTATGGGTAAATTGATGATTTAGTGGATGAATGGGTGAAAAGCAGATGAAAGGATATAGATGGATGCATGGAAAGGTGTATGTATGTATGGATGGGTGGATGGATAGATGGATTGGTTGAGAATGAATGGGTGGATGGGCCACAGGTTGATTAATAGAGTGAAGGTGAAAGGATACATGTAGATAGACAAAACGACTACTAAATAAATAGTAAAGATATGAGTGCTGTTTATACAGAAATCAGTAACCATTATTACTGAGGCTGATTAAATGATGTTTACTATTATGCATTTAAGAATGCAAGAAAACAGGTTATGAACAATTTAGAAATTTTTATATTTGTCTAAAGCTAAAAGAATGAATTCTTATATGTCTCTAGAATAATTATCAAATAAATCATTATTCATAGCTATAGTAAATAATTATTTAAGAAAGTGTCTTGAAATTGAGTCTTTAAAAATAGATATCTTGAAAAAGTGGAAAGGAAGACACTCCGAGCAGGAAGATGAAATGCCAGAGGAAGGAATAGAGAGGGTTTATACACGAGAAATAAATCCATGTGTTTGACATAGAAGTTCCATGTTGGGAAAGGGTGAACGATGAGGCTGACCATGAAGCAGGTGCCAGATTGTGGAGCACCTCATGCCCTTGGATGAGGTGTTTAGAGTTTCCCCTCCACATACTAAGGAGATCTTGCATAGCTGTGGTTTTGTTTGTTTGGGTTTTTTAGTTTGGGGGATTGGTTTGCTTGACTGGTTTTTTAAAGTGATGTATGCGAACTACCTCGCCACAGGCCACGGGCTTGCAGAGTCGAGCACACCAGGTGGCTGGACAACAACCATAGCAGGCCAACTGCCCTCTTGGGAAAATCACTCTATGTGATAAAGAAATGATGTGTGAAGGGAGAGGAAGTCTATATTTGCTAACAAAGACGACACCAGCTCTTCTACCCAAATAGCCCCTTAGAAAGATCTTCAGTGACCAAACAACCTGAGATAGGCTTACCTGATCCGTACCCCAACGAACTCACCATTCTTTTACCTTGCTTTATTTATCTTTACAGCCTTTGTGTTTACCCTGATATAAACATATATACTTAATTTTTATTTGTTTATTTTATTTATTTTCTTTTTCCCACTAGAATATATTCTTCAAAGGGTAGGGAATTGAGTTTGCTCACTGATTTATTTCTAGTTTACAGAACAGTACCTGGCCCAGGGTGGCATTCAGTAAATATTTGTTTTACAAAGAATGAGTCTAAACAATAAGGAGTCATTTATAGAAAGTCCACAAACCTGTAAATTCAGTCATAGTGCGTGTGTGTGTTAGTCACTCAGTCGAGTCTGACTCTTCACGACCCCGTGGACTGTAGCCCACCAGGTTCCTCTGTCCATGGAATTCTCCAGGCAAGAATATTGGAGCGGGTTGCCATTTCCTCCTCCAGGGGATCTTCCCAATCCAAGGATTGAACCTGGATTTCTAGCATTGCAGGCAGATTCTTTACTGTCTGAGCTACCAGAGAAGCCCAATAAAACTTTTAAAATAAGCCAAAATCATTTTAACTGAGGAAAAAATCCAAAGCAAATTAAATAAGGTAGTAACAAAGTGACAAAACATACAAAGCTAAGCTAATTATAGAATATGAAATTCAGCAATTAATAATTTTAAACACCTTTGCTATAAAAAGCATTAAGAAATAACAGGGGATTATGTAAACAAGAAATAACCTTTAAATCCACAAAATTCAGATCTCAAACCTGGGAAGGAGGAGAAGGATCAGAGAATCTGGTCTGTAAATCTGCAGAAAGCTAAAGGAACAGAGCCAGACCATGGCTTCTTTCTCAGAGCTAACAAGACTTGGACAGACTTCATACTAAATGGAACCTGCCTCCAAGTCTACCTCGTCTAGGCTTCCTACATAGAAAAACAAATCTGTTGGCAGAGACAGAGGTAATAAATCAAACAGCCCATCCAACTCATTTAAGCTTCGTTTTCTGGTTGTGGTACATTGTGAAAATATTCATCCCCAAGGACTTGCAGAGAAAGAGTACTGCTTGTCCTCACCCCACTGCCCTCCTTCCTCCAGAAGCCAGGTGGCAGGTTGGGTCCAGGTTTACAAATGAGTTGCATAGCTTCCAACATCATTCCCACACAAACAAAACATTAAGGGAAAGAGCTATACATTGAAAAATTAACCATTTTGCATTTGGAATCAAAGATTATATTTGACTTCCTTGACACTAATAACTCTAGAAATTCCGGACCAAGAGATAGGGTATGAAAAAGTTGGATGGCCTCATCAACTCAATGGACATGAATTTGAGCAAACTCCAGGATTTAGTGAAGGACAGGGAAGCTTGGCATGCTGCAGTCCATGGGGTTGCAAAGAGTTGGAATCAACTTAGTGACTAAACAACGAACAATCTTGCTGAGATACTATGAACATTCAGCTGGTGCTGCAACAAAACCTCTTTTCAAAGATCATTTAAGACAAACACACATACGGAAACCAAAAAGCATTTCTGCTAAAGACGAAAAGGTGTGCAATTTAAGAACATTCTAGCACATTGTTCATATTTGGGAATGATTCATCTGTATCTGCAGCTCTCCTACTCTCTGTGTGCTCTCAACTCAGCTTCTCCAGGCTTCATATTGCAGCAGGGGAAGTACACTAATTCATAACCAAGTCCATTGTCCTACCACCGAAGGGAACATTGTAATTCTTCTTCCCAGCCACTTAAAGTACAGTCAGCCCAGATGAAAACACTGTTTCAGCTGTGACTCCATCATTATACCTAGAAATTACCCTCAAAAGTAAACATGTCAAAAATTTAAATAGTATGGCCATATATTCAATTTTTATTGTAGAGAAAGATCACATCAAATTTTGACCAAATAAAATAGGAGGAACCAGTGCTCCAAGGGGAATGGGTTTTTTTTTTTTTTTAACTTTATAATATTGTATTAGTTTTGCCAAATATCAAAATGAATCCGCCACAGGTATACATGTGTTCCCCATCCTGAACCCTCCTCCCTCCTCCCTCCCCATACCATCCCTCTGGGTCGTCCCAGTGCACTAGCCCCAGGCATCCAGTATCATGCATCGAACCTGGACTGGCATCTCGTTTCATACATGAAATTTTACATGTTTCAATGCCATTCCCCCAAATCTTCCCACCCTCTCCCTCTCCCACAGAGTCCATAAGACTGTTCTATACATCAGTGTCTCTTTTGCTGTCTCGTACACAGGGTTATTGTTAAGTTTCATTAGCTCAGTCATGTCCAACTCTTTGTGACCCCATGGACTGCAGAACAGTCCCTGTCCATCTCCAACACCTAGAACTTGCTCAAACTTGCTCAAACTCAAGTCCATCAAGTCGGTGATGCCATCCAATCATCTCATCCTCTGTCATAACCTTCCCTTCCTACCTTCACTCTTTCCCAGCATTAGGGTCTTTTCTAAGGAGTCAGTTCTTCCCATCAGGTAACCAAAGTATTGGAGCTTCAGCTCCAGCATCACTCTTTCCAATGAATATTCCTTTCTTTTTCTTGGGGATGGTTTTGATCACTGCCTTCTGTACAATGTTATGAATCTCCACCCGTAGTTCTTCAGGCACTTTGTCTATCAGATCTAATCCCTTGAATCTATTTGTCCCTTCCACTGTATAATTGTGAAGGATTTTATTTAGATCATACCTGAATGATCTAGTGGTTTCCCTACTTTCTTTAAGTCTTAATTTTGCAATAACATGACCCCACAGAGACTGAGTCAGACCTGCTTTGAGTGGCCTGCCATGGGGACAGGGGTTCTGGCTGCAGCAGACCTGGGAGGCATGGTGCACATCATAAGTCATCTTGCCAGGAGGTTGCCTTTAGCCCCACCATAGAGCCACTGAGCAGATGACCCACAAACTGGAGA
The DNA here is from genome assembly GCF_003369695.1 of Bos indicus x Bos taurus. Taxonomy (NCBI): domain Eukaryota; kingdom Metazoa; phylum Chordata; class Mammalia; order Artiodactyla; family Bovidae; genus Bos; species Bos indicus x Bos taurus. The sequence continues at coordinate 16,141,289 of NC_040084.1, read as the reverse complement.
ACAATTATACCAAAGAAGTTCTCAAACTGTTACAAAAGTCCTAGGACCCACAATAGATTTCCCAGCCTTGGGAAATTTGGCAAAGGGACTGAGAATGCATGAGAATTTGACTTGGAAGACCAGTGGGATTTTATTACAGAACTTCCACAGAAATGGGGAAACAGACTATTGAAGGGCACAAACAAAACCTTGTGTGCACCAGGATCCAGGAAGAAGGAGCAGTGACCCCACAAGAGACTGAGCCAGACTTGCCTGTGAGTGTCCAGGATTTCTGGCAGAGACGTGGGTCAACAGTGGCCTGCTGCAGGGTCTAGGACACTGAATACAACAGTCCAGGGAGCTGTGGCAGCTGGCATAAGTCGTTTTGAAGGAGGTCACCATTATAGCCATTACCCCTACATAGTTTGGCCTCAGGTCAGCCCTGCCCAGCAAAAGAAAACTTACTAAAGAATTACTGAGCATGGCCCTGCCCATCAGAGCAAGAGTCAGATTCCCCCACAACCAGTCCCTCCCATCAGGAAGCTTCCACAAACCTCTTATCCTTATCCTCCAAAGGGCAGGTAGAATGGAAATTGAAATCACAGAAAACTAACCAAACTGATCACATGGGTCACAGCTTTGTCTAACTCAATGAAACTATGAGTCATGTCATGTAGGGCCATCTAAGACAGACGGGTCATGGTGGAGAGTTCTGGCAAAACGTGGTCCACTGGAGAAGGGAATGGCAAAAACGTCAGGATTCTTGCTTTGAGAACCCCATGAACAGTATGAAAAGGAAAATAGATATGACACTGAGAGATGAACTCCCCAGTTCGATAGGTGCCCAATGTGCTAAAGGAGAAGAGTGGAGAAATAGCCCCAGAAGGAATGAAGAGGCTGAGCCAAAGCGAAAACAATGTCCAGTTGTGGATATGACTGGTGATCGAAGTAAAGTCCAATGCTGTAAAGAACAATATTGCCTAGGAACCTGGAATGTTAGGTCCATGAATCAAGGTAAATTGGAAGTGGTCTAACAGGAGATGGCAAGAGTGAACATCGACATTTTAGGAATCAGTGAACTAAAATGGACTGGAATGGGTGAATTTAATTCAGATGACCATTATATCTACTACTATGGGCAGGAATCCCTCAGAAGAAATGGAGTAGCCCTCATAGTCAATAAAAGAGTCTTAAATGCAGTACTTGGGTGCAATCTCAAAAACAACAGAATGATCTCTGTTTGTTTCCAAGGCAAACCATTCAATATCACAGTAATCCAAGTCTATGCCCCAACCACTAATGCCAAAGAAGTTGAAGTTGAACAGTTCTGTGATGACCTACAAGACCTTCTAGAACTAACAACAAAAAATGGTGTCCTTGTCATCACAGGGGACTGGAATGTAAAAGTAAGAGTGAAGAGATACCTGGAGTAACAGGCAAGATTGGCCTTGGAGTACAAAATGAAGCAGGGCCAAGGCTAGCAGAGTTTTGCCAAGAGACTGCATTGGTCATAGCAAGCACCCTCTTCCAACAACACGAGACATGACTCTCCACATGGACATCACCAGATGGTCAATACCGAAATCAGATTGGTTATATTTTTTGTAGCAAAAGATGGAGAAGCTCTATACAGTCAGAAAAAACAAGACCAGGAAATGACTGTGGCTCAGATCATGGACTCCTTATTGCAAAATTCAGCCTTAAATTGAAGAAAGTAGGGAAAACCACTAGACCATTCAGATATTAGGTTTACTCACTGGTATCAGTTTCATGACAAGTTTCCTGGGTGCCACTGAATTGATTAGTAAACATCAATTTTCAGACCATCTAAACTCACATTGAAATTAATGACATCCTATGTGCATTATTTTTATTGTTCTTTGAGCATACAATTATATATATACATATATACGTGTGTAAAGAGAGAGAGTCCATAAAATATAGCAAAAAATAAGCCCATTTGCAGCTCTTCAAAAATCTGAAAAACAGTTTGGTTTACCAAGGCACTTGCTCTGACTTCCAATAGCAAATCCAATTTAGCTCAGTCTCTGGTAGCAAGTAGTCATGTAATTGAGCATAATTTGTCACAATTGGCCATTCTGACTAGAGAACCATTTAGGATTGAGTTAGTACAAACATTGGAAAGCCCTTGCAACATTCCAGCTAAAAAACAGAAAAGATATAACATGGCAATCTGCCCTCCCTCAAAAACAATCTATTAAACTGTAATATTTTTTGTTTCCTTATTTACTTTGAATATTCCTATTGCTGAAATATTACTATTTGCATAAAGTTCTGATCCCTATCCATAGAAGTAACATTCACATTTAATTCTTCAGTGTCACGTGGCCTAAAAGTCAGCACTTATATAGTACCTTTCACTTGAAGATTTTTTTCCAAAGTGTTTGAAATAAAATTTTGACAAGTTGATTTTCCTCACATCAATGCTGCTTGACTGCATAAATCTCTTAACTCTGACATTTCCAAATGTACTAAACCGAATACAATTGTTCCTCAGTAACTGCAGAAGGGCTAGTTCTAGATTCCCTCAGATATCAAAACTCAAGCAAGCTCTTGTATTAATATTTATATATAAATGAACATTGTATTTACATATAACCTATGCACTTCCTCCTCTATATTTTAAATCATCTCTAGATTACTTATAATACCTAATACAAGCAAATGCCATGCAAAAGACACATCATATATAGAAATGAAAGATGGAAGTACTCATGGATTTCTTGATCAGAGGAAAAAAACAGACCATGACATTCACTGTAAAGTCATTATACAGTGAATGGCTTTTACTAAAGTAAAAACAAACCTCTAGAAAAGGATGGTAGCCCCACAACATTGAGGACATTGTTAGAAGTCGTTAAATGTTAAGAAAAAGGCATAATTAGACTTCAGACATAGTTTTTCACAGTTATCATGGCTGAGGACTTTGTAGCAGTGTGGCTTTCTGCACCAGAACAGCCTCTTGGAATACATGATAATGTATGATAATGCACGCCACATTGTGCTGTCCTTGTCCTCAATCTTTCAGTCGTGTCTGATTCTCTGTGATCCCATAGACTGTAGTCTGCCAGGCTCCTCTGCCCATTGGATTTTCCAGGCAAGAATACTGGAATGGGTTGCCATTTCCTACTCCAGGAAATATTCCAGACCCAGGGATAGAATCTGTGTGTCTTGTGTTTCCTGCATTGGAGGCGGATTCTTTACCACTGGGCCACCTGGGAAGCCTACATGCAACACTAATCATAATAATAGTGGTAATAATAAAAATAATAACAGGGTGTTAGCATTCTTGAGTTCTGCCCATGTGCCAGGCCCTGTGGAAGAACTTTGCAAACTTTCAATTTACAAGCAAAACCCTAACCCTAATCCCACAAGGCTGGTGCTATTATATTTTGGTTTGATTGATGAGACTGGGGTTTAGGCAGAGAATTTGCAAGAATGCAAATTTAGATCTCTCTGATTCTAAACCTTAAGCTTCTAGATATTATATATTCTATCCTATAACGCTAAGGAATAATTATTTAGGAAATCTTTGCATGCAAGTTAATATAATTTAAAATTAAGTTAGAAAGTATTTTAAATTAAATTTTGCAAGTTTTTGCATATACCCGTAACTAAAATGCTCATATAATTTTTTTCAAAATGTATGTAGGATACCTTTTTCATTTCTTTTCAACTTCACCTTCTATATATCATGTTTATTTCACTAAGCAATAGTACTCCTTTTGAGTTAGCAAAAAATTTGCTTTGCTGATTCAGGAGAAGTTTTTCTTAAAAGAGGTCAAGGTTTGAGATTTTTTTATGACATTAATTTAATCCTTAAGGTTACCACCTACAGCACAATACATATAAATGCATGTAATAAATATAATTCTGTAAACCTCAGCATTCTGAGGACACATCCTCAAGCCCCTACAGACAATTAAAAACATACAATGTGGAAAACAGCGAACAAAGACTAATCTTAAGAAATTATTTCTAACTTTTTTTCTCTGGTAATGTTTCTCAGCTTTAAATCCTCAATGTTTATCCCTTTGGTGGTCAGTAGCTTGGACATCAAGTGCAGAGCAAGAACACATAAGACACATTTGATAACCATTATCTTTTATGAAGCTCTGATGCTCATCTCTGTTGGAATAGCAACAATTTTTCCTCAGTGTAACAGAATGAGAACATTTGAACATAGCTATCAATACATCTCAAAATACATCTATTCCCTCCCTCTTATAAGCAACAGGAAAATGAAAATTAAAATCTCTATTAAGCTAGGATTGGCCAACTGTTTCACCACAGAGCTGTTAATAATTAAAGGGAAATGCTACAGAATTATACACAGTTAAACATGTAATACCAAGGAGTTAATGTACATTAAAAGCTATGCTTATATAAGGCAGCGTTCTCAGGGCAGATTATTTGCAATAATGTATTTTTTTAACCCCAATTTTAAGAAGCATGTGAGAGGAGGGGACTTTAGATGAAGGCAGTCAAAAAGTGTAAACTCAATTTAAGATATATAAATACTAGAGAATATAAAGTAAAACGTGATAAATATTAACATAGCTATTTGTTATAAGAAAGGTGTTAAAAGAGTAAATCCTAAGAATTCTCATCACAAGAAAAAATTTTTTTCTAATTCTTTAACATTGTACTTATTGAAGTGATGGATTTTCACTGAACGCACTTTGGTCATCATTTCATAATGGATGGAAGTCAGGTCATTATACTCTACACCTTAAACTTACACAGTGCTGCATGTCAGTTCAGTTCAGTTCAGTCGCTCAGTCGTGTCTGACTCTTTGCGACCCCATGAATCGCAGCACGCCGGGCCTCCCTGTCCGTCACCAACTCCCGGAGTTCACCTGAACTCATGTGCATCGAGTCAGTAATGCCATCCAGCCATCTCATCCTCTGTTGTCCCCTTCTCCTCCTGCCCCCAATCCCTCCCAGCATCAGGATCTTTTCCAATGAGTCAACTCTTCACATGAGGTGGCCAAAGAATTGGAGTTTCAGCCTCAACATCAGTCCTTCCAATGAACACCCAGGACTGATCTCCTTTAGGATGGACTGATTGGATTTCCTTGCAGTCCAAGGGACTCACAAGAGTCTTCTCCAACACCACAGTTCAAAAGCATCAATTCTTCGGTGCTCAGCTTTCTTCACAGTCCAACTCTCATATCCATACGTGACCACAGGAAAAACCATAGCCTTGACTAGACAGATCTTTGTTGACAAAGTAATATCTCTGCTTTTCAATATGCTGGTCATAACTTTCCTTCCAAGGAGTAAGTGTCTTTTAATTTCATGGCTTCAATCACCATCTGCAATGATTTTGGAGCCCCCCTCAAAAAAAATCTGACATTGTTTCCACTGTTTCCCCATCTATTTCCCATGAAGTGATGGGACCAGATGCCATGATCTTCGTTTTCTGAATGTTGAGCCTTAAGCCAACTTTTTCACTCTCCTCTTTCACTTTCATCAAGAAGCTCTTTAGTTCCTCTTCACTTTCTGCCATAAGGATGGTGTCATCTGCATATCTGAGGTTATTGAGATTTCTCCCGGCAATCTTGGTTCCAGCTTGTGCTTCTTCCAGCCCAGCGTTTCTCATGATGTACTCTGCATATAAGTTAAATAAACAGGGTGACAATATACAGCCTTGACATACTCCTTTTCCTATTTGGACCAGTCTGTTGTTCCATGTCCAGTTCTAACTGTTGCTTCCTGACCTGCATATAGTGTTTCTCAAGAGGCAGGTCAGGTGGTCTGGTATTCCCATCTCTTTCAGAATTTTCCACAGTTTATCGTGATCCACACAGTCAATTACATCTCAATATAACCGGAAGGAGAAAAAAAGTAAAGGATGCTAGAAATGTGGTTCTTATATAAGATACAGAGTTAAAGGCGATGTAACTACAAGACAATAGAGTGGGCAAGGAAAGAGGGAAGCTGCTTTGGGCCTCACTGTACGAAACAGTTTATAGCTACTTGCCTTCTGTATTATCTGTCAACTCCTCTAGAGTACGCTACTATCATACGAGAGCAACAGGAAAGGAACTATATGTGCTGTTTTCCTTTTAGAGCTGTTCTGGTTTATGTTAATTGTGGTAAAAAAAATTTATAAATGCTTTCCTTGGGACTTCCTTGATGGTCCAGCAGTTAAGAGTCCACTCTTCCAATGCAGGGGGCACAGGTTCGATCACTGGTTGGGGAAGTTCTGCATGCCGTGGGGTGTGGAAAAAAAATTTAGGAATCCTCTATTTTATTTGGAAGATAAATTATATAGGGAATTATCAGTTATAAATTAAAATCTTTCCTGAACAATAATACAGAGGGTTGAAAACAATCATCATGACAGAATGAGCTGATGTTGACAGGATAAATCAAAAACAATGAAAATACAAAAAAAAAAAAAAACACCTAGGCACTAGAAGCAAAGAGAGAGCTCTGTAACAGATGTGAGCTGAGGAGAATAAATTTCGTGCAAGAATATCAGAGCCATGGTACCCAGACAGCCTCCATGGCTGCTGGGCATGACCTGTAGGAAAGCTATTGCTAAGGGTGAACTCTGTGTCTAAAATATGAACAAAACAGGGCTAAGGAAGCAGAATAAAAATTTGAAAGACTTAAGTTAATTATGTTTAAACGTTCACAGAGGTGAAGGACTTGATTTATAAGCCAAGAACAGAAATGAATGAAAAAGTGAATGACTATGAATATGAATGAAATGAATGAATAATGAATGACATCTATAAAGGACTATCACAAAATCACTATGAGGAAGGTCTAATGTAAATGATTTTAGAGAACATTCCATGTGCTGTACAAATATCTGGTACATAATGAAGGTTTTCAGGTCACTCTACCTGAGATTAATTTTTATTGCCATATCTCTTCCAAAATAGACCTTATCCCAAATCATAAATTCTTGACAAACCCAGAGCAATAAGTATACCATTTAGGAGATCTTATATTAATACCTGTACTAAAACCTTGAAATTGGGCCAAAGCAGAGAAAGAAAGGCAGAAGAGTCTTAGTGGAATTTGAGTAGCAAGTTCATAAGGTTTGACAGAGAATTTTGTTCCCGAAAATAAATGAGAAAAAGGTGATCATTAGTAGAATCATCATCAAATATCTACTTGCCCTTAAAACTGATCATTTATTGCCAATTTTCCCTTTGGTCAAAATAGAACAGCTGTTTATTCTAATATTTGGAATGTGTTTTTATGCTGCTACAACAGCAATAAATGTAGTCATCCTTTCTTGAAAAGTGATAGAAACTTGCAGTCAGTCACTCAGTCTGGTCTGACTCTTTGAGACCCCATGGACTGCAGCATGCCAAGCCTCTCTGTCCATCACCAACTCCCGGAGTTCACCCAAACTCAAGTCCATTGAGTCAGTGGTGCCACCCAACCATCTCATCCTCTGTTGTCCCCTTCTCCTCCTGTCTTGAATCTTTCCCAGCATCAGGGTCTTTTCAAATGAGTCAGCTCTTCCCATCAGGTGGCCAAAGTTTTGGAGTTTCAGCTTCAACATCAGTTCTACCAATGAACACCCAGAACTGATCTCAAGGGACTCTCAAGAGTCTTTTACAACACCGCAGTTCAAAAGCATCAATTCTTTGGCGCTCAGCTTTCTTAATAGACCAACTCTAACATCCATACATAACCACTGAAAAAACCATAGCCTTGACTAGACGGACCTTTGTTGGCAAAGTAATGTCTCTGCTTTTGAATAGGCTATCTAGGTTGGTTATAACTTTCCTTCCAAGGAGTAAGCGTCTTTTAATTTCATGGTTGCAATTACCATCTGCAGTGATTTTGGAGCTCAAAAAGATAAAGTCTGACACTATTTCCACAATTTCCCCATCTATTTGCCATGAAGTGATGGGACCAGATGCCATGATCTTAGTTTTCTGAATGTTGAGCTTTAAGCCAACATTTTCACTGTCCTCTTTCACTTTCATCAAGAGGCTCTTTAGTTCTTCTTCACTTTCTGCCATAAGGGTGATGTCATCTGCATATCTGAGGTTATTGATATTTCTCCCACAATCTTGAGTCCAGCTTGTGCTTCATCCATCCCAGAGTTTCTCATGATGTACTCTGCATATAAGTTAAATAAGCAGGGTGACAATATACAGCCTTGACATACTCCTTTTCCTATTTGGAACCAGTCTGTTGTTCCATGTCCAGCTCTAACTGTTGCTTCCTGACCTGCATACAGGTTTCTCAAGAGGCAGGTCAGGTATCTGGTATTCCCATCTCTTGAAGAATTTTCCACAGTTTATTGTGATCCACACAGTCAAAGGCTTTGGCATACTCAATAATGCAGAAATAGATGTTTTTCTGGAACTCTCTTGTTTTTTCAATGATCCAGTGGATGTTGGCAGTTTGATCTCTGGTTCCTCTGCCTTTTCTAAAACCAGCTTGAACATCTGGAATTTTATGGTTCACATATTGTTGAAGCCTACCTTGGAGAATTTTGAACATTACTTTACTAGCATGTGAGATGAGTGCAATTGTGAGGTAGTTTGAGCATTCTTTGGCATTGCCTTTCATTGGGACTGGAATGAAAACTGAACTTTTCCAGTCCTGTAGCCACTGCTGAGTTTTCCAAATTTGTTAGCATATTGAGTGAAGCACTTTCACAGAATCATCTTTCAGGATTTGAAATAGCTCAACTGGAATTCTATCACCTCCACCAGCTTTGTTCATAGTGATACTTCCTAAGGCCCACTTGACTTCACAATCGAGGATGTCTGGCTCTAGGTGAGTGATCACACCATCGTGATTATCCGGGTCATGAAGATCTTTTTGTACAGTTCTTCTGTATATTCTTGCCACCTTTTCTTAATATCCTCTGCTTCTGTTAGGTCCATATCATTTCTGTTGTTTATTGAGCCCATCTTTGCATGCAATGAAACTTTATATTTGTATTATTCTGATGAAATGTTGAATGTACTATTATTCTCTTTTCAAATCCCATTCAAGTGCTATGTAAGCTTAGGGAAATTCTCCTGATTTAGGATTCCTTTTTATAATTTCAGTGGACCTTCTGAAGTGGATTCTTCTCCTTAAGGACTTGTTCACTTCTTTCCTTGTTTACACCTGGTAGTGGAAAGAGAACAGTGGTGAGAATGCAAAGGCTTGGAGTTTTAGTCCCAACTGTGTGGCTAACAAGCTAAACCTTGGGGAAGTCACTCTACTTCCTAGAAATTGTCTTCACATTTATAGGAAGAGAAGGTTGAACTAAAGTTTGTTTTTTTTTTTTTTTTTTTTTGCTTCTTTCAGAATTTTATGTTTTCAAGAATATTTACCTAATTATTATTCATTATACTCTATTTTTGTGTGATGCTACTTAGGTTTTTTGATTATGTGATCAGTATACAAACCTACACTATTCTTGGACTGTTCTATTTTAAATGTGTATGAGTAGCTTTTATCCACTGACTTCATTCTTTCTGTGGCTTTGCTTCATTTATACAGAGACAAGGGTTTGGTCAGTGTGGCAAAGAATGTTATTATGATTTTTGCTGATTTAAATAAATTATGATTCAGATTTCTGAACTTTCAGTTAATATCCATGTCCATGTCATATAACAGAAACTTCAAAAAAAATGTCTTATAGACATTTATTCCTGTGTCACATAAAAACAAGTTACAGTTTTACCAGCCAGAGACAGCAATTCCAAGTAGCACAAAGAATCCAGGCCAGCCTTCTATCCAGGCTCTAATTGTGAAGATCGGAGGAAAATGTTTTCTGTCTGAGACCTTCTACCTTTTCATTTAAAAAAAAATAATGGCTTCCTATAAACTTGTACCTAGGTCTAGAGACTTGGTTGGATTCAACAAAATATTTTTGGCAAGGAAATGTCAAAGGTCATGTTGTGTATTTCATATTAAATCACACCAGGAGCCACATAATATCAGGTTGCTTCTTATTAGTGATGCTACGTGAGGCCATTTAGTTAAATTGGTGACAGCCAGATATCTCTGTTTTCATGGTATTAATACCTTGTTCCTTTGCAATTGAAGTGATCTGAATAGTGTTCATTTGGTACCATGCTGATATATCCTATTCCTGTACAACTTTTTACCTAATGGCTACAGCATCTTTGGATGGTCATTGGCTGAATGGTTATTACACTGAGGGGCAGCACACGGTAATTGTCTTAATTCTACTATGTGTGTGTGTATGCCCACTCAGTCATGTTCAGCTCGTTTCAGCCCCACACAGGCTCCTTTGTTAATGGAATTTTCCAGGCAAGAAAACTGGAGTGGTTGCCATTTCTTACTCCAGAGGATCTCCCCAAGCCAGGGATCAAACTCCTGTGTGTCCTGCATCAGCAGGCAAATTCTTTACCTCTAGCACCACCTGAGAAGCCCCTTCTTGATTCTATTATTCCTTCTTTATTAACTAGCATTCCTCTGCAAAGATGAGGTCTTCTAGCACAGCAATATGTTCCAGACTGTCAAAGAAAAAATTCACTGGTTAAGGTAAACAGACAAAGAAGACTTTATTCAAGACTGTTCCAATAGAGGAGATGACACTCAATTCTGCTGAAACAAAAGGTGGGTTTTTAAGCATGGGGTGGATGAGGCAGTGGAAAGTACTAGAGGACATGAAGTGGGTGGTTAGTTAATGGGATCGGGCCATCTGCACTTGCTAATTCTAGCTTAGTTAGTTTTTACCCTCCTACAGAGACTGGAAGATAGAGTAGCTATCTTTCTTGATTATTACATTTCAAAGGGATAGATCCTAAATCCTTGAGAGTTACATTCCTAGGTTGTAAAACTGATAGGAAGCTGGAAGAAGATTTATATTTTAAAGAGGCAGAAAAGAATTCAGAATTGAAAGTTTTTTAAAGTAAATGCTCTAAGAGGAAGATAAGAGGCCTAAGAAATCTACCTAAAGTTTACTCACCTTGTATTTTCTCATGATATAACACACATGGACCCCATTTCCAAGGTCATTCCTAGGCCCCATTTCCAAGGTTGCGCTTAGGCCCAAAATGGCTGGTGAAGTTCCATGAAGGTCCAACCATCATGACCACTTGCCAGGCAACAGGAAATAGAAAATTTCAAGAGGAAAATAAAACGTGCCATCTATTTGGTTTGCTTTTTATTATTAAATAATCTTAGAATCACCCAATAACTTCTACTAGCATGTAATTGACCACCTCTAGCTATGAGGACATGAACTTGGGCAAACTCTGGGAGATAGTAAGGGATGGGAGGCCTGGTGTGCTGCAGTCCATGGAGTTTCAAAGAGTCAGACATGATTGGATGACTGAACAACAAGAGCTATGAGGAAGATGAGAAACATGGTATTTTAGGTGAGCACATTGTTCCCTGGAAAAGCCAGGAATCTGTTACTATTTTAAAAGATGAAAATGGCTGTGGAGTAGGCAACCAGAAGTATCGAATATATTGATGAATATAGATGTCACAGAAAATAGAAGCAATGGTAACACTGACTAAATAGTGTTCATTAGTTCTTCCTCAGATCTGTTATCCAGAATATTTTGTTTCATTAAGAGTATATCACAAGCCTGATGCTTCATATCTTTTTTCAGCAAATCTTCTTAAACTATAATAATAATATTCTTTTAGTTTTTATTATATTTGTCAATATTAGTGGACAACTATTAACCCACACAGTATATTCAAAGTGCCATATATTTGATGTAAATTTTGTAATCTATCTTTCCCAAAATACAAAGAACCTATATAAGGACGTTAAATAAAGTGATATGAAATATTTAAGATGCTGTAGTTTCTAGACTATAATCTGACCCACAATTTTAATCCAGTTTAATAAATCTGTTCTTTAGAAGTGAAGACATAAACTTAAAAATCTTTAGGAAAACCTCTTAATGAATGACCTTTGGATTGCATTTATTAGAACTGAATCAAATCAGAACTTAAAGTTTCAGATCAATACTACCTGTATAATATTCCATTTGTATAAATTTGTTTCAACAAGCAAACAGTGGAAATTTTAATAAAAATCCTAGCTCTTCCTATTCACTTCAGCATGTGTGTGTATGTGTGTGTGTGTGTGTGTGCACGCACACATGCACACTCAGTCATGTCTGATTCTGCAACCCCATGGACTGTGCCCCGCCTGGTTCCTCTGTCCATGGAATTTTCCAGACAAGAATACTGGAATACGTTACCATTTCCTTCTCCAGGAGATCTTCCCCACCCAAGGACTGAACCCATGTCTCCTGCATTGGTAAGTGAATTCTTTACCACTGAGCCACCCAGGAAGCCCTTATTACAGCACAAACTGGAAGAAAAGTTTCAAACCTCAGAAAAATTCTCCTAATTAGGCAGGGCCAGCTTCCAATTGAAATTAGTATTCAGAGTTTTCACTTAGTACAGTTGCTTCTGGTTTAAAAATAGACCACAGATAATTTTTCACATTTTCTATTCAATCTCCAAATATCCAATGAAAAGAAAAATAAGGAACTGGGATTTATGATCATGATGTACATACATTTGTTTTCAGTACTGTGTTTTTCTCACTGCATTTTTTATTCTTATCTGATGGCATTATTAGAATGCCATACCGGTGGTCCCTATTTACCATGCTTTATTTATTTCATTCTTAAAATGCTAAGCCAAGAATTTATTAATATATTTAAAGTTATCTAAATAAAACTTCTTATATTATTTTTTTAAATTTTCAACCAATATTTCAGCTTAATTCAACAGTAAGTCATAGACTAGAAAGATTATATTGCCTAATTATGAAAAATATTATTAACTAATATATGTGATGCCCTTTAACAGCACATAATATTTATTCAAACTTAATATTAGATACCTAATGTTCAGTTAAGGCTGAGAATACACAGCTATATATAGTATACAATCTCTTCAGTCTACGGAGGAACATAGATGTGTATCAAGAACTAAATACCATTTGATAGCTAAATTTGATAGAGTCGTTAACCTGATATAAACATCCTTACCACATAAGAACTTCACCCATGAAACAAGGGCTTCCTTGGTAGCTCAGTTGGTAAAGAATCTGCCTGCAGTGCAGGAGACCTGGGTTCAATCCCTGGGTTGGGATGATCCCTGGAGAAAAAAATGTCAACCCACTCCAGTATTCTTTCACCAACATGAAACAAAAAGTGACCCAGAGTTTACATCCAGTGTAATTTGTCTTAAAAGGCTTTGTTGTTAAAATGGAACTGAAAGGCACTGGGACGACCCAGAGGGATGGTATGGGGAGGAAGGGGGGAGGAGGGTTCAGGATGGGGAACACATGTGTACCTGTGGTGGATTCATTTTGATATTTGGCAAAACTAATACAATTATGTAAAGTTTAAAAATAAAATAAAATTAAAAAAAAAAGACCTGACCCCATTAAAAAAAAAGAAAGAAAGAAAGAAAGGTATAAAGAAGTTGTATACTTTGGCAAAAATGCAGCAAATTTGTCATGCTATTGTATCTTTCCAAATTAATCAATTTGAAAAGCTTCTATATGTCAGTGGTCTCAAGAGAATAAACAAAACTTCTATCTCCTTTACATTGTTGTTGTTCAGTAGCTAAGCCATGTCCAACTCTATGTAACCGCTTGGACTGAAGCACGCCAGCCTTCCCTGTCCTTCACTATCTCCTGGAGTTTGCTCAAATTCATGTCCATTAGGTCAGTGATACTGTCCAACCATCATATCCTCTGTCACCCACTTCTCCTGCCTTTGATCTTTCCCAGTATCAAGGTTTTTTCCAATGAATCAGCTGTTGGCATCAAAGGGTGAAAGTATTGGAGCTTCAATTTCAGCATCAGTCCTTCCAAGAATATTCAGGATTGATTTCCTTTAGGATTGACAGGTTTTTTTTCCTCTCTCTCTCTTTTGCATTGCATTTTATCAAAATAGAAATTTATCTTCTGCTCTTCTAAATTGTGCTTTTAATTTGAAAAGGAAAGTATTCCATTCCTTTAAAATGAACATGCTAAAAAGTGTGTTTTACTAAGTCTTTTTTAAAACATTTTCACCAATACTGATGTAGAAGGCCAATTCACTACACCACTGTTACACCAGTAACACTCTGTTTATGAATGCAATTTTCCATGATAAGGAACAATTAAAATTATCAACTACAGTTCAGGATGGGGAGCACATGTATACCTGTGATGGATTCATTTTGATATTTGGCAAAACTAATACAATTATGTAAAGTTTAAAAATAAAATAAAATTTAAAAATAAATAAAATTATCAACCACAGAAGACAAAAGAAAAGGACAACCATGACTCTCTAGGCCACAAGTGAAACATAGAACTTTCAAGTATTTTTTCCCTTGAAAATTAAAGGATTACGTTTAAACACTGAGATCAATAATGAGATTTCAATTGCCAGAGCTTCCTGGATCAACCATATCTAATGAGAAATAGATTAGAGTTCCTGCTAGAGTAGGTGAATTCTCATCATACTGTGGCAAATTCTATGAATTGGGCTATTGCAATTCCTCTCATCTGAAGTTTGAACATAATTGGGCATCAAATGATAATTCTCACTTTGTTTTTCTGGTTGACTAAAGGAAAGATTACTGATAAAGATGCTGTTAAAGTGCTGCACTCAATATGCCAGCAAAGTTGGAAAACTCAGCAGTGACCACAAAACTGGAAAAGGTCAGTTTTCCTTCCAATCCCAAAGAAGGGCAATGACAAAGAATGTCCAAAGTATTGTACAGTTGCCCTCATTTCACATGCTTTCAAGGTAATGGTCAGAATCCTTCAAGCTAGGCTTCAACCAAGAAATTCCAGATATAAAAGCTGGATTTAGAAAAGGCAGAGGGACCAGAGATCAAAATGTCAACATCCGTTGGATCGTGGGAAAAGCAAAGGAATTCCAAAAAAACAGCTACTTCTGCTTCATTGACTATGCCAAAGCCTTTGACTGTGTGGATTACAACAAACTGTGGAAAATTCTTCAAGAGATGGGAATACCATACCACCTTACCCGCCTCCTGAGAAACCTGTATGATGGTCAAGAAGCAACAGTTAGAACCAGACATGGAACAATGGACTGGTTCAAATTGAGAAAGGAGTTAAGTCAAGGCTATATATTGTCACCCTGCTTGTTTAACTTATATGCAGAGAACATCATGTGAAATGTCATGTTGGATAAACCACAAGCTGGAATCAAGATGGCCAGGAGAAATAGCAACAACATCAGATATGCAGAAGATACCACTCTAATGGCAGAAAGCAAAAAGGAACTAAACAGCCTCTTGATGAGGATGAAAGGACAGTGAAAAAGCTGACTTAAAACTCAACATTTAAAAAACGATGAGCATGGCATCCAGTCTAATCACTTTATGAAAAATAGATGGGGGAAAATGCAAACAGTGTCAGATTTTATTTACTTGGGCTCCATCACTTCATACAGTGACTGCAGCCATTTAAATTTAAAAAGATGATTGCTCCTTTGAAGAAAAGCTATGACAAACCTAGACTGCATATTAAAAAGCAGAGACATCACTTTGCTGAAAAAGGTCCGTTTAATCAAAGCTATGGTTTTACCAGTAGTCATGTATAGATATGAGAATTGGACCATAAAGAAGGTTGAGTGCAGAAGAATTGATGCTTTTGAAGTGTGGTGCTGGAGAAGTCTCTTGAGAGTCCCTTGAACTGCAAGGAAATCAAACCAGTCCGTCTTAAAGGAAATCATTCCTGAATATTCATTGGAAGGACCGATACTGAAGCTGAAGCTCCAATACTTTGGCCACCTGATATGAAAAGCAGACTCATTGGAGGAGACCCTGATGCCTGGAAAGACTGAGGGCAGGGGAAGGCGGGGTGACAGAGGATGAGATGGTGGGATGACATCACCAACTCAATGGACATGAGTTCGAGCAAACTCCAGGAGATAGTGAAGGACAGGGAAGCCTTGCGTGCTGCCGTCCGTAAGGTCACAAAGATTTGGATGCTAGTTAGTGACTAAACAACAAAGGAAAGATTGACTCTAGCATATGTTATCCTGGATGGACTTTATCAATGACTGCTAACAGTGATACTCAATGGACCACAGACAGGGAGCTTTCATACCTTGCTGGGGATTGGGGAGCATGGTACCTTCTAGAAGCCAGTAAACCAGAGAAGGTGCCACTTAAGACTCATTCCCCTTTTTCCACTCATGATGCTGTTCCCTTACACATATATAACTCGCTCATCTTCACCCTTGACCTAACACTAATGACTTTCTTAGGAATTCACAGGAAAAAAACATCTACCATTTGTTGTAGCATCATCTTTTTTTGGTAAGCAATGTGCATTAGGGCTTCATATAAAATATATACAATATTTCTTTGAGACTGAACAACAGTACATTGAAAAGATGGGGAAATTGGGCCTCACTGTGACAAACCAACAATTCCAATTCTATTCTAAGGCCAGAGCCTCTTTCCATCCGCTAATACCATATGTATTGTTGCTACTGTTGCTTAGTTGCTCAGTCATGTCTGATTCTTTGCAACCCATGGACTGCAGCATGCCAGGCTTCCCTGTCCTTCACCATCTCCCAGAGCTTGCTCAAACTCGGGTCCATTGAGTCAGTGATGCCATCCAATCATCTCATCTTCTGTCATCCCTTTATCCTCCTGCCTTCAATCTTTCCCAGCATCAGGGTCCTTTCCAATGATTTGACACTTCATATCAGGTGGCCAAAGTATTGGAGCTTCAGCTTCAGCATCAGTCCTTCCAATGAATATTCAGGGTTAATTTCCTTTAGGACTGACTGGTTGTATCTCTTGCTGTTCAAGGGACTATCAAGAGCTTTCTCCATAGTTCAAAAGCATCAATTCTTTGGTGCTCAGCTTTCTTTATGGTTAAACTCTTACATCCATAGATGATTACCAGAAAAACCATAGCTTTAACTAGACAGACCTTTGTTGGCAAAGTAATGTCTCTGCTTTCTAATATGCTGTCTAGGTTGGTCATATCTTTTCTTCCAATGAGCAAGCATCTTTTAATTTCATGGCTACAGTCCCCATCCACAGTGATTTTGGAGCCCAAGAAAATAAAATATTTCCCTGTTTCCATTGTTTCCCCATCTATGTGCCATGAAGTGATAGGACCAGATACCATGGTCTTAACTTTTTTTTTTTTTTAATTGAAGGATAATTGCTTTACAGAACTTTGTTGTTTTCTGTCAAACCTCAACATGAATCAGCCATTGGTATACATATATCCCCTCCCTTGTGAACCTCTCTCCCATCTCCCTCCCCATCCCACCCCTCTAGGTTGATACAGAGCCCCTGTTTGAGTTTCCTGAGGCATACATCAAATTGCTACTGGCTATCTATTTTACATATAGTAATGTAAGTTTTCATGTTACTCTCTCCATATGTCACCCTCTCCTTCCCTCTCCCCATGTCTATAAGTCTATTCTCTGTTTCTCCAGTGCTGTCCTATAAATAAATTATTCAGTGCCATTTTTCTAGATTCCATATATATGCATTAGAATATGATATTTATCTTTCTGCCTTCCTTCACTCTGTATAATGGGTTCTAGGTTCATCCAAACTCATTAGAACTGACTCAGATATATTCCTTTTATGGCTGAGTAATATTCCATTGTGTATATGCACCATAACTTCTTTATCCATTCATCTGTTGATGGGCATCTAGGTTGTTTCCATGTTCTAGCTATTGTAAATAGTGTTGCAATGAAGAATGGGATACATGGGTCTTTTTCAATTTTGGTTTCCTCGGGGTATATGCCTAGGAGTCGGATTACTGGGTCATTTTTAAGATCTTAGCTTTTTAAATATTGAATTTTAAGCCAACTTTTTCATTCTCCTCTTTCACCTTCATCAAAAGGCTCTTTAGTTCCTCCTCACTTTCTGCCATAAGAATGGTGTCATCCACATTGCTGAGGTTATTGATATTTCTCCTGGCAATCTTGATTCCAGTTTGTGCTTCATCCAGCCTGGCATTTCACATAATGTACTCTGCATATAAGTTAAATAAACAATGTGACAATATACAGCCTTGACACATTCCTTTTCCAATTTTGAACCAATCTGTTTTTCCATGTTTTATTCTAACTGTTGCTTCTTGACCTGCATAGAGGTTTCTCAGGAGGCAGGTAAAATGGTCTGGTGTTCCCATTTCTTGAAGAATTTTCCACAGTTTCTTGTGATCCACACAGTCAAAGGTATTAATATAATCAATGAAGCAGAAGTAGATGTTTTTCCAGAATTCTCTTGTTTTTCCTGTGATCCAACAGATGTTGGTTATTCGATCTCTGGTTCCTGTGCCTTTTCTAAATCCAGCTTAAACATCTGGAAGTTCTCAGTTCACGTACTATTGAAGCCTAGCTTAGAGGATTTTGAGCATGACCTTATCAGCATGTGAAATGAGTTCAATTGTGTGGTAGTTTGAATATTCTTTGGCATTGCCCTTCTTTGGGATTGGGATGAAAACTCCTTTTCCACTCCTGTGGTCACCGCTGAGTTTTCCAAACTTGCTAGCATATTGAGTGCAGCACTTTAACAGCATCATCTTTTAGGATTTGATTTGCTCAGTTGGAATTCTATCACCTCCACTAGCTTTGCTCATAGTGATGCTTCCTAAGGCATATTTGATTTCACACTCCAGGATGTCTAGCTCTAGGTAAGTAATTACACCATCGTGGTTACCTAGGATGTATAAGGGTACCTAATACCATTGTCAATCTGTGTAAGAGCAGTATACACAGCAAAGTGTGCTTTCCTTTTACAATCACAATGGAATTATGTTATTGTTATATTAACTATTTTAGTTGAACTTGCCAGATTGTAAATTTAATGTGATGCAAACATACCCAGTCTCTCCCATACTTGGCTTAGAAGCAGGAACTTGTGATGACCCTTCATTGCTGCAGAAATACCAGAAGCATTTATGAAGTGTTTGGATTTTAAGCATTTTTTCAAAAGAGACACAAACTATGTGAAGTCTATATAAACCCTTTCCAGATTAATATACAAAGGAGTAACATGTTTTCAACATACAAACATAAGGGTTTTCCTGGAATTATCTTTGCAATAATTCTGCATTTTTTTCTTCTTGTAAGAAGGCCTTTGAAAGTCAACAATGGTAGTGACTAAATAATTTTGAAATGTGACTAATGAAGGAAAATTTTCAAGAAATATATGAGTTTGAATCTGTCAGAGGAATTAATCCAACAAGCTGTAATACTATGTGATAACAACAAATATTCAGGTTTTATTTGTACAAGGTGAGTTAAAGTTTATCCAGGAATAACCTCAAGGTTATACTGGCTGTATAGACTTTATTTTTGAACTTACTTGGTTCATGTGACTTTCAAGTCATAAAAACCATTGAAAATCATGTACTCAAAGGAAAAAAACAAAGAACAAATGTCAACTCCTTATAGCAAATAACATTCCAGTGAATAATGACCCCTTCAGTGTATGTGGTCTCACTCAACCAGTTCACAGTCCTTTACACAAGATAAATTACAGGTTAAAAGAGAAGAAAAAAACAAAGGTTAAAGCAGAGCTTAGCACTTACGAAAGCTTACAAGCATATGAAATAGTTGTGATTTAAAACCAAACTCTGTAATTGATAGAAATATCACTAAATAATAATGAACACGTTTATACTACATGCTTTATTATATAATGCTCTCTGTATAATATAAAGTTTTCTGTTTTATAAAGTGCTCCAGTCTGTGTGACAGCATCATGATTATGCCACCACCACCTCCTCACAGTGAGAAAAATAAAGTTCAGCAAGGTTATTTTCTCAACTAGATTTGCAGAGCTAGAGCTAGTACTGACTCCAGAATTCACCTGATACAAAACCGGTGCTGTTTATTTGTGCCATGAAGGCAAATATATACCCCAAATCTGGCAGCTATTGCCCTCTGCCTCCTAAGGTTCCCCAATAAGGAATCATGGGTTACCTTCTTAACCCTTGCTTTCTAAATAAAGCATACCAGGGGCTGCCTTCTAGATACAATTGCTGAGACGGTGAGTCCTGGTGTGATCTCTGCCAAGTGATAGAAAGGTTTCAGTCAGTTCTGTTGAACAAAGGACTGTTCTCAGCACCAGGCTGTTACAACATAACATTTAAGTAAGGGAATCTGATTCATTTCTCTCTCCAGATTATATGAACTACTCAAATTTTGTTTTTGAAAACTGAAGCAGCTAACAGTATTCTTTCAGAAACCAAATGGATTAATTACTATAAACCAAAATAGAATAAAAGTGTAATAGAAATCAACCCAAGTTTCTAAAGATTCTTTACAGAGTCCCAGCATGACTGACTATTTCTGCAACATGGCCCAGATCAAAACAAACAGCAAAAACAACAAAAAAGAGTCTGTTCTCTTATTGATTATGTGGCAGTCTGGCCAGTATTACTAAAGGGAAAACTTCAGAAGATATTTTTTTATAAAAGCCCAAATTTTACTGCTCCTCTAATAGTCCCATGACTCAAAGCACCCCAGCAGCAACCACTGTGGAAAGCAGTGAGCAAGCTGTAAAGTCTTCCAGCAGCAGGAGGCTCAGAAAAGAATCCAAGACTGAGTGGCTTCATGACTTGGGACACCAAAAACGAAGATCAGAAACCCACAGGGAAGGATGTAGGCAATTGCCCGGGGTACCTGTTCCCAACAGACAAGCAAGCAGGCATCTGGCTAAGGAAAGGCTTTGGGTAGAGGGGAAGGCAGGAGGGGAGGCAAGATGACATGGCAAAAAGAAAAGAAATAAACAGGTTTCAAGATGGATCAACAACGGACCACTTCATAGGTAACAGCAGATTTCAGCCTTTCCGGCTGGGAGATAGACATTTTCCTGCCTTCTGGAGCAAACTTACCTCCCAGAAGGGCAAGTGTGTCTGAGTGCACAGAGAAAGGTCCCATTTGCTCATCAGTTCAGGTCATCTGGACAAAGGCTGCCCTGATTGTAGCACCCCGGGAAGCAGGCTGAGCTGGCCATGCGGATGCCAATAGGACAGAGAAAAGGGAAACATTTGAGGGGACGACAGCATATTACATAAAGAAAGTTTGTGAAGACACATCTGTGATCAAATCTGGCTTTGTGGAGTTCATGTAGCACTTTCTACTAGCAAAAAGTCTGCTGTAGAATGAAGAGTTTATGAGTGTGTCAGGGAAACTGACACAGGCAAAATCTCCAGAGCTGAAAGCCAGCAGGTGCTTGTCAGTTATACTCAAATTACCAATCAACAACAGTGAAACAAACACACAACAATGACAACAAAAAACACCAATGCAACAGCCAACCCTTCTTTGGATGAGTAACTCTCTGGTCCAGTGTATCAGGGGCCTTATGTTTCAAACCACAATTGAAATGCAAATTCTATCATGCTCTTGAGTGGGAATTATGGGGAAGTTGTTGCAAAAACTATGCTGTCACAAACCATCTGCAAAAGCAGTTTGGGACCTGGACAATTTGCTATGAGTATTACCACCATCATTACTGTCCTAGGAATTTGGTGATAAAATAAAATATTCTGACTTTTGGCAAAGAGGTCAGAAAAGGAAAATCAGTTTCCAACATCACAGGATAACTGTGGCCTTTGAGAAACAGAAATAAAAGATGAAACTTTTATCATCTGAGCTTAGCCAAAAGAGCTGATTTCTTTTTTCAGCCAAGGGGCTTTTGATCAAAGTGAACATTCAAGTCAATTTCACAAATGAGTAGGACCTAAACAGTGGCCTCAAGTGAAAATCAGACTCATTATCTACGTGATGATCTGCATCCCCTACCAAACCCAGGGCTCAGTGCTACAGCCCAAACCCAGCCCAGCTGCCAAACAAGGCTGTTTGTCAGTCTAAAGCTGAAGAACAAATCAGATCCATAAACACTGGTTTTGAAAAACTATTATGTCCATCTACCCTTTTTTATTTCAAGGGATAAGTTCTGTAGAATGCTTTCTTTTCAAATGCATCCAAGACCCCATACGTAAATTCCTTGAGCTTCCAAATAGAGAAAAAATATTTCCTGGAACAATTTGTGGGCAAGCTGTCTCTTGGAATTCAACCTGTGATTCATATTTCCAGCTCCATGCTTCCCTGAATGACAGCTGGAAATACTGTATATATGCGAGTGTGTGTTCATAAATGATGTATTGGGGAAGAAGTGTGTGATGCTAGAAAAGGCAGAGACTGCTGCAAAATCTTCAAAATCCATTTATAAATGCCCAAGATCTATTGACGATCTTGGTTTCCTTTTCTTTAGCTGATGTTTTCTATAAGACAATAAAAATCCTGAGCTACATTGAAGAACATGCAGAGAGGCATTTTCAGGGAAGGGGATATAAATTAGACATTTTACATTTGAAGAGCAACATGAACTGTTCAAGATAACAGAACAGAGACAGCACATAGAAAGGAAATCCTTGTTAATTATCAGTTGTGCTTGAGTTGGTGGTTTTGTCTCTCATGATAATGGTGCAACTATTTACCACAGAGTCGGACACGACTGAAGCGACTTAGCAGCAGCAGCAGAAGATAGACAAGGGCTTCTTCCCTGGTCGCTCAGCAGTAAAGAATCCACCGACTAGTTCAGGAGACATAAGAGACGCAAGTTCCATCCCTGGGTTGGGAAGATCCCCTGGTGGAGGGCATGACACCCCACTCTAGTCATAGCATCGCAAAGAGTCAGACAAAATTTAGCACTAAACAACTGCAACAGAAAATAAGAAAGCAGTGTTTCTGGGAGCTTTTCTTACCAAAAAAACCAAAAAGTTAACTGCTACAACATGTTTAGCAATTAGTATATACTACACTATTCTAGGCACTCAGCACATATACTCTTTTATTAAACATATATATATTTATTTATTTCTTCTTTGGGCCATACCACATGGCTGATGAGATCCTAGTTCCCTGACCAGAGATCAAACCGTATCCACAATGAAAGCATGGAGTCTTAACCACTGAAACACCAGGGAATTCCAGCATATATATTCTTTTTTTTTTTTAACTTTACAATATTGTATTGGTTTTGCTATATATCAAAATGAATCCGCCACAGGTATACATGTGTTCCCCATCCTGAACCCTCCTCCCTCCTACCTCCCCATACCATCCCTCTGAGTCGTCCCATTGCACCAGCCCCAAGCATCCAGTATCGTGCATCGAACCTGGACTGGTGACTTGTTTCATATATGATATTATACATGTTTCAATGCCATTCTCCCAAATCATCCCACCCTCTCCCTCTCCCACAGAGTCCATAAGACTGTTATATACATCAGTGTCTCTTTTGCTGTCTCATATACACAGTTACTGTTACCATCTTTCTAAATTCCATATATATGCGTTAGTATACTGTATTGGTGTTTTTCTTTCTGGCTTACTTCACTCTGTATAATAGGCTCCAGTTTCATCCACCTCATTAGAACTGATTCCAATGTATTCTTTTTAATGGCTGAGTAATACTCCATTGTGTATATGTACCACAGCTGTCTTATCCATTCATCTGCTGATGGACATCTAGGTTGCTTCCATGTCTTGGCTATTATAAACAGTGCTGCGATGAACATTGGGGTACACGTGTCTCTTTCCCTTCTGGTTTCCTCAGTGTGTATGCCCAGCAGTGGGATTGCTGGATCATAAGGCAGTTCTATTTCCAGTTTTTTTTAAGAATCTCCACACTGCTCTCCATAATAGATGGAGAAGTATATATTCTTAATTAATAGTTCATTCTCAAAGTTACTCCATGAGATAGGCATTCATATTCCCATTTTACTCATGATGGATTGAGAGACAAGGATAAGTGACTTGTCAAAGATCTTGTGTGAGAGAGAGGCAAGATTCAAAGCAGAAGCTTTTCTCACTCCCCAAACTATAGTCATGCCATTACACTCCATTGCCTAAAAATAAATATTTCAAGAGTTAACATCAGATGAACCTCAGTGAATACAGAAGTAAGCCCAGTTTGCTGCACTGATATTTGCTAAGCAATACTGTTTTTGAAATCACTGTTGTTGTTGTTGTTTTAATTTTTGAAATGTTTAGTACTTTTTTTAAATAAAAAAATTAATTTTTAAAAATTTTTTAACTTTACAATATTGTATTGGTTTTGCCATATATCAACATGAATCCGCCACAGGTATACACGTGTTCCGCATCCTGAACCCTCCTCCCTCCTCCCTCCCCATACCATCCCTCTGGGTCATCCCAGTGCACCAGCCCCAAGCATCCAG
The DNA here is from genome assembly GCF_003369695.1 of Bos indicus x Bos taurus. Taxonomy (NCBI): domain Eukaryota; kingdom Metazoa; phylum Chordata; class Mammalia; order Artiodactyla; family Bovidae; genus Bos; species Bos indicus x Bos taurus. The sequence goes on along the minus strand of NC_040084.1, from coordinate 16,117,093 downwards.
TATCGTGCATCAAACCTGGACTGGCGACTTGTTTCATATATGATATTATACATGTTTCAATGCCATTCTCCCAAATCATCCCACCCTCTCCCTCTCCCACAGAGTCCAAAAGACTGTTTAGTGCTTTTGAAAGTGAGCTTTCACTATACCCACTCCCAAATCTAGGAGCGTTAAATTACTGTGTTCAAGTCACTGTTAAAAGGTGTCATTAGTCTATACTTTTGTGCCTAAATAATCCTCATAATGGGTTTCCCAAGGGTCTCAGACACATTCCTGCTAACTGACTCACCTGTCCAATAGCACTATAACACCAAGAAACCATATGGCAGGTAGGGGTGGAAAATTGGTTAATTCCAGGCTTAAAAAAGGATTACCTTCCTTGAAGCTCACCTATGAGGAGATCTGCTGTATTTATAGATGACATTCGTCAAAATGGACAACGGCTTCTATGAGTTACTGACTCAACTGCTGAATGAAAAGATACCCACATACACACCATCTACATGATCGCTGTGAATATTTCACATATTCAGGTACAAGAAATGTCATACCTCTCTTCCACAGTCCCTGACTGCACCTTTGAAAGCTAGCAAGGGAAGGCAAGAGACAATACTTCTCTCATACCCAATGAGAGGGAATATGCAGGAACTTTTGATTATAGAAGAAAAAAATGTTCCTTTTAGAAAATATATGAGTTCAATAAAATATAAAATAACTCACCCTAGGACCTATTTTCGTCCATTTCTTCACTATTATTTGGGGACTTACCCATTTCCTTTAAAATCTTTATTCTTTGAATATGCATCCTTCAACTGAACCATTTTGAATGTATCTATTGTGATTTCACTTTTGAGTTAATAGTCCATTATGGGGATTTTCACACTTCATTAAACATTAAATATCTATGATATTACACCATGCATGTTAACGTAACTCACTTGCTCATTCCCCTGTTAGGCATTATTTCTGATTTTTCACTACTGCAGGTATAATTATAAGCATTTTCATATCATTTTTGTACATCCCTGAGTATTTGCTTAGAATAGGTTCTGCAGGTCAGAGAAGTGATGGGTAGAATATTTAAATAAGTTCTGATGAATTGCTCTCCTGCAAAGTTGTACCCACTTATATTTATGAATTGTCATTTCATATTACTCTTATCAAATTTGGAGCCTAATTTTAAAGTGATGCTTTTCCAAGAGGTAAGGCCTTCCCGGAACAAATCAATTTCTACATACAGCGTTCATTAGCTTCCTGAATAAAACAGTCACAAATATTTGTGCCATCACCCAACTCAAAGACAGATTCTATTTAAAGTATTTTCCAACAGATGTTGTTAAGTGCTCAATAAATATTTGTTAAGTGCAATGAATAAATGATCATCTAATTCTGTCAAATTTGAACTTGGATGTGGCAACCAGTATGTGTTTTACAAAGGGCTTTAACCAATATGTATCTCATTAGATTATCACAAGGACCTAATGGGAAGATACTATGACTCCAGCTTTAGAGATGAGAAAAATGAGAGTCATTAAAGTTCCAGGATTTTCTCACAGTCGTAAATAGTAACTGTTAATTCTGAACCCTGTCTCCTAGAGCATGCTTGGTTTCTGCTAGCTTCCTCTATGCTACAGCCAAAGGTGACAAGGCCAGAGGGATTCATGAATATTCTGACTGTTCAGTACTCCACACCAATTAAATGAAATTTAAACAATTGCCCAATATATTGAGTTTTCTAGAAAGCACTCTTTGAATAATAAGATATTTGCCTCACCAAGTGTGATGCTTTCTTTCAAAGAAATATGATGCATTTAACAAATTTAGATTTATGTTTGTAAGAAGTGCAAATGAATATTAAACATAGGTATAATCCTTGGTTAATTATAGGAATAATAATGGTTATTTTAATATTATTGAGATAGTAAAAAGAATAGTAATAGTAAATTTTAAAATATTTACTATTTATATGTATTAAAATAGTAATTTTCATAGGAAAAAGAATGAGGACTAAGTAATAAAAACTATGTCGTTAGAGCCTGCCAACCACTATATACGTGTTACTCTCATTCTTACACTGAAAGGTAAGTTATCAAGTCCATATCATACATCAGTGGTTCTCACACTCTAGAATGCACCAGCAGGACCTGAAGGGCTTGTTAGAAAATAGATTGCTGGATTCTTCCCTGAGTGTTTTGTATTTAGGAAGTCTGGGCTGGGGCCCCAGAATATGTATGATTCAGGTATACTGGTGAGGCTGCAGGTCCCTGGATGCCATTGCGAGACTCACTGGCTTCCCCGCAGTGAGAGCTAGGAAGAGCTAGGATTTGAACTTAGCCTGACTTCAAAAGTCATACATGTTACTTGCACTGTCCTAACTAGATTATAATGTAAAGACTTTGAATTAGAATGTTCTTCATCTTAATTTGATCTTTGAGACTTGTACATAAATTAATAAAAGAAGGGATGAGAAATTTATATTGGAATTCTAAGAAGTAGATTTAAACTGAATTAATCAACTCTCAATGAGAATTAAATTAGCCACAACCTGCTCACTTTACCTCTCCTATGTCATGAAATAATATTTTAAAGCTAAAAGTAACCTTAGATCTCATTTGGTTGAGTTCTTTCATTTTATAGATGACTTAAATTCTTAAGATGCTTCAGTGATCCCTCTCCCCTATCAGTCAACTCCCACACCTCAAGGAAGTTTAACCTCTTCTCTCCTCCACCACACTGTAGAGTTTACCACTTCCTTCTCTGCTACGATTGCTTCTTATTTTTTATTGTAGTATAGTTAATTTATAATATAATGTAAGTCTCAGGTATACAGCACACTGATTCAGTTTTATATATATATATATATATACACACACATATATATATATATATATATTCTTTTTCAGATTCTTCTCCTTGTAGGTTATAACATAATATTGAGTATAGTTCCCTGTGCTATACAGCATATCCTTAATGGCTGTCTATTTTATATATAGTAGTGTATATATCAGAGAAGGCAATGGCAATCCACTCCAGTACTCTTGCCTGGAAAATCCGATGGATGGAGGAGCCTGGTAGGCTGCAGTCCATGGGGTCACTAAGAGTCGGACACGACTGAGCGACTTCACTTTCACTTTTCACTTGCATGCATTGGAGAAGGAAATGGCAACCCACTCCAGTGTTCTTGCCTGGAGAATCCCAGGGACTGGGGAGCCTGGTGGGCTGCTGTCTATGGGGTCGCGCAGAGTCAGATACAATTAAAGTGACTTAGCAGCAGCAGTGTATATATGTCAATCCCAGTAGCTTCTTATCTTGTAAATGCAACAGTAGAAGTCTCTCTATGACTGACTTTGCCACTAATATTTTAACTTACTGTTTTATATTTTTGCTTCCTCTTCTGAACTAGAAACATCTGAAAACCAAGTATTACATTTACATGTTCTCTGTAGCCACTTAGAAAATGCTTGTTGAATTAAATAAAATTGAATGGGATGGCATTTCATTTAGCTTTTCTCTTTACTGCTGTAACCATTTTTCTCACTGTGCTTAGCTTGCTTCTGAAAAGCAGTCACTAGTAAATAGTTCTTTCCTTCTTTAGTTTTACCTAAAAGTTCATTAAGTAATTTAATAATTAAGTATTAATCAGTTCAGTTCAGTTCAGTCGCTCAGTCGTGTCCGACTTTTTGCGACCCCATGAATCGCAGCACCACCAGGTCTCCCTATCACCAATTCCCGGAGTTCATTCAGACTCACTCAAGTCAGTGATGCCATCCAGCCATCTCATCCTCTGTCATCCCCTTCTCCTCCTGCCCGCAATCCCTCCCAGCATCACAGTCTTTTCCAATGAGTCAACTCTTCGTATGAGGTGGCCAAAGTACTGGAGTTTCAGCTTCAGCATCATTCCCTCCACAGAAATCCCAGGGCTGATCTCCTTCAGAATGGACTGGTTGGATCTCCTTGCAGTCCAAGGGACTCTCAAGAGTCTTCTCCAACACCACAGTTCAAAAGCATCAATTCTTCGGCACTCAGCTTTCTTCACAGTCCAACACTCACATCCATATATGACCACTGGAAAAACTATAGCCTTGACTAGAAGGACCTTTGCTGGTAATGTCTCTGCTTTTGAATATGCTATCTAGGTTGGTCATAACTTTTTTCCAAGGAATAAGCGTCTTTTAATTTCATGGCTGCAGTCAACATCTGCAGTGATTTTGGAGCCCCCCAAAATAAAGTCTGACACTGTTTCCACTGTTTCCCCATCTATTTCTCATGAAGTGATGGGACCAGATGCCATGATCTTCATCTTCTGAATCTTGAGCTTTAAGCTAACTTTTTCACTCTCCTCTTTCACTTTCATCAAGAGGCTTTTTAATTCCTCTTCACTTTCTGCCATAAGGGTGGTGTCATCTGCATACTGGGGTTATTGATATTTCTCCTAGCAATATTGATTCCAGCTTGTGCTTCTTCCAGCCCAGGGTTTCTCATGATGTAACCTGCATATAAGTTAAATAAGCAGGGTGACAATATACTGCCTTGATGTACTCCTTTTCCTATTTGGAACCAGTCTGTTGTTCCATGTCCAGTTCTAACTGTTGCTTCCTGACCTGCATATAGGTTTCTCAAGAGGCAGGTCAGGTGCTCTGGTATTCCCATCTCTTTCAGAATTTTCCACAGTTTGTTGTGATCCACACAGTCAAAGGCTTTGGCATAGTCAATAAATAATAGCAATTAATAAAATAAGTGAATGTAATTAATCTGACTAATCAATAATAAAAATTAATGAATATTGATTACATAATTTAACTAATATATGCCATTAAATAATTTAAAAGTATTATTTTTAGGATGATTGCTTTCTATGATATTTAGGGTATTAAAAAGCATTTTACATACATATAATGTGTGTGTATATATAGAAATATATTTACATATCATTCAAATCTTCTTTGCCTCTTCTCTTTCAAATATGTGCATCTCCCACTTTCTTATGGAATATGATTATAAATCAGTCCATTTCATTAATGGAAAAAAATAGATTATTTGGAGAAAGGACAATGACAGAGTAGATTACAGGCATAACTGGAGTTCTTAATTATGACCCTTAACTCCTCTAGTTCAATTCAAAAGAAATAATGACTTAGATCACACAGACTAGACAAAGGGCTTCATCCAGGTATTGCAATGAAATCAGCAGAAAAGAAAACCCTGTCAATGCTTCTGTCTGAATTGATGCAAAAGCTAGTATTAAAGCACAGAGTAGGAAAGTGGAGGGATGGCTGAATCACAGGTCTCTGACATTCCTGACATCTATTGTATAATATGGACTCGTACCTACTCCTTCCTTAAAAATGTCTAGACCAGAGGAGTTTTACAACCCATATCCTCAATGTTCTCCTAGCGGTGATATTAAGATATACAACACCAACCCTTAGGGCTTCCCTTGTGGATCAGCTGCTAAAGAATCTGTCTGCAGTGCGGGAGACCTGGGTTCAATCCCTGGGTTGGGAAGATCCCTGGAGAAGGGAAAGGCTACCCACTCTAGTATTCTGGCCTGGAGAATTCCATGGAGTAGTCCATGAGGTCGCAAAGAGTCGGACTCAACTGAGCGACTTTCACTTCACTTCACTTCACCATCCCTTAGAGAAGGGTGCATTTCAATAATAATAGCAATACAACAACAATAATGATAATAACAGCAGCCCTTTAAAGGGTGCTTCTCACATGGCAAGCACTTTGCAAACATTGTCTAAACATTTTCTAAACCCAGCCTTGGAAAAAGTCCTGAAAAGTAGACATGAGCTTATCCATGTTACAAATGCAAAGGGAGGATCAGAGAGTTGAGGTGACACAGTTGTGGTCGCAGAGTTTGGATTCTTTGTTTCCAAACCATACTATTCATTTAAGTTGTTACTTGCTCCATTAGAAGTACAAGCAGATATCTATATTTCAGTGGAAAGGGGTTACATTTTTTCCCAAGAGCTATATTTTTAAAAAATTGATTCTTCTTTCTTTGTCTCTCTGAGACAGATGAAGAGTTGCTATTTTCCATCCAGCAGAAAAGTAAGAGCACTTCTGAACATGTGATGCCTCCTTAAAATTTAAACAAAATTTAAACAAATCAAATGAAGATGTGGGTGAGCTGAGAAGTCCAACCAAGACTAGGATTGAGTGTGTGTGTGTGTGTGTGTGTGTGTGTGTGTGAATATAAAGTTTCCAGAAAAATTAATCTTTTTAAAAATCAAGACAATAAAGTTTTTTGTAGTGCACTCTACATGACCAATTTGCCAGTCTGCGAGAAACAAAAAAATTCTGATGTGGGCTCCCTTACCTTTTATTAGCAGTACGAATACTCCCCACTCTCTCACAAACCCTAATTTTCCAAAACAAAGGGTGTGCAAATAAAATTTGGCACAAAGGAAAAATCTTAATTTCAAATGATGTTTTCACTTTTCTTAATTAGGTATTGACATTTCTTCAAGATATCAGCTCTTCAGTGATCAAACTTTATCTCCCAGATTGTTTCTTTTACCCCAAAACCATGAAATAAAAATCTTTCTCAATTTAGGAACACTAGACTTTCTTCATTGTTGTTTAGTAGCTAAGTTATATCCAACTCTGTTTGTGATTCATTGGAAAAGACCCTGATGCTGGGAAAGATTGAGGGCAGGAGGAGAAGGGGGTGACAGAGGATGAGATGGTTGGATGGCATCACCGACTCAATGAACATGAGTTTGAATAAATTCCAGGAGATAGTGAAGGACAGGGAAGCCTGGCGTGCTGCAGTTGCAACCCCGTGCATGAGGTTGCAAAGAGTCGGACATGACTGAGTGACTGAACAACAACACACCAACAGACTTCCTTCTTCAAGACCAGAATAATTGACAAACTGAAAAAAAGATACCTTTTAATCTCCTTTCAGAGGTAGCTGAAAACAACTGAGTTGATTTTTTATAACTGAGTGTGGAAACAGACCTGTGCAGGGGAAAAACTCCAGGGACCATGGTTCTGTTCTTCCCTCCAGCTACTAATACAATGTGGAATAAAAGATTTACAACATTGGTGCTAATTAGTGTCAAATGAGGAGAAGAACAAGCACGATAAATACTTAGATCTGGGAGGAACCATGGAGGGCAATGATTTATCCAAAGCCCTCTCTTTCGTGGCTCTTAGGAAAGAAAACAAAATGGAAAGAATCAGTCTGACTGGGGCACCAGAGGGAAAGGGCTTAAGTTCTGTCTTTATTGTTTAAAGCTGCTTGAGCTTGAAACACTTAACTAACCTGAGCCTCAGTTGCCCTTTTAATAAGACAGGAACAATAATTCCAACATCTTCAGAGCTATTTTAAGGATAAGAGCTGTGTTCTTTAAAATGATGCATTGGAGACTTCCCTGGTGGTCCAGTGGTTCAAACTTCCCCTTCCAATTCAGAGGTGCAGGTTCAATCCTCGGCCAGAGAGCTGAGATCCCACGTGCCTACGGGCCAAGAAATGGAAACATAATACAGAAGCAATATTGTCATCAATTTAATGAAGACTTTAAAAAATATTCCACATCAAAAACACTCTTTAAAAAATAAGTAAAATGACAGGTTGACAATAAATGTTCACAAGGTGAAGAAATTTTGATGCCAAGAGTTTGTGGCCTTTCTACAATTAAATAGCTGTGATTTGCAGCAGAACAGAAAATAGGAGTCAGGACTGCCACCCAAATACTCTTAACACCACTTCATGTGAAAATTTCAGAAGTAAGCTCTGTCTGCCCTCGTTAGTGATGTTTAGGATTATTTCATCTCATTTAATGTCTGTTTCTGGGAGCTCTTTGCTGATTTTTACTTGCTGTTGTTTTATCATTTCTAGGTTAAAAGACAAAATGAGATGTGAAAGAGATCCAGTCTCCCTTCAAGTTACTTTCAAGGCTTGCCTGGAAAGATGAGAGCCCTTGGCTACCCCAGAGATAGAAAGACACAAGGTCAGAACTGGCAGGTGGGAAGTTCCAGGATACAATCAATCCCCACATGTCTGGAGGATGGGTGGATCCCATAGCAACACATGTGGATGTAGATTCTACACAAAGCACTTCTTCCTCCAGGACGACACAGAAATGACGGTGTAGAGTCAAGCTCTTGCTAATGAGTGCCGAAGGGCATCGCATAATTGAAATGAAATTAAGAACTCTCAGAGACACATCAGCTAGGAGCCTGAAGTCCCATTCCTTGCCATGATCTGAGGTCATTCAGAATATAACCCCAGGCAACATGAGCCAAGGCACTGGTGAATTACACCTGCAGACGTCCATCCTAAATGACAGTCAAGATTCGTTCAGGCATTTCAAAACTGTGCTTCTGCTTTAGTTTTGTTCTCATGATTTTATCAAATATTGACTAGATAGAAAAGAATATAAAAGGCATGGGAATTATGATGAACAGTGATGCAAATATTTGTGTGCCCAAAACTAAGTTTAACTGAAAGGGTGGTAACCTTACATGGGAGGGTTCTTTCAAGTCCCTCCCCAACCCCATTCTGATTCTCTCTGCTTAGAGGTAAGCATAGTCTTCTGAGTGTATAACTCCTTTGCTCTTTAAAGTTTTACCACATATATTTTATATCCCTGAGAGATTATTGTTTAGTATACATGGTGTTGAACATTGTATAAATAGTCATGTTATATATATTTTTCTACAACTTGATTTATCCCTATCATTTCATCCACACACTTTACCATTTAATAGAATACTGAAAATAGTCCAACATTCTAATACTATGTTCATAATTAGAATAGCCATTGTATTTAGGAAAGGCATATAATGCTCTAAGGAAAAAAAAAAATACCTTGAGGTGCAAGAAAGCTTTATTATGACAGTAATCCTTATGCCTTAACTTTCTTTAGTTTCTCCCTTCCAATAAATGAATGTTAAATAATGAATTATAGTTGTCTTTACAAAAATTCACTACAGTTGTGTGATTATTCAGCAACATAACTTCAAGATGATGAGAGCAACAAAACTGGCATCTTCTGAAATTTCTCCAGAGATATTTTTAGCGCTTCCCTTGAGTTGGTTGCTACTGAGAGTCGTTTGTTATACTGTTTAATACTTATCCTTCATTATTGTCCATGATTCTCTATTATTCCAGTGTGTGAATGCACCCCTATCATTTATTCATTTTACTAGTGTTGGATCTCTGTGCTGTGTGCTGTGCTTAGTTGCTCGGTGGTATCTGACTCTGTGTGGCCCCATGGACTGTAGCCCGCCAGGCTCCTCTGCCCATGGGGATTGTCCAGGCAACAATATTGGAGTGGGTTGCCATGCCCTCCTCCAGGGATCTTCTCAACCCAGGGATTGAACCCAGATCTCTCACAGTGCAGGCAGATTCTTTACCATCTGAGCCACCAGGAAAGTCCATTGGATTTCTGAGCTGCCTCTAGTTTTCCTCCTTTTACATTTTTGGCCTTGTCTCCTGAAATAAGTGCAAGAGTCACCCAAATCTCTCCCAAACTTTCTCACATAACGAGTGCTTCAGAACCCACATCACTCCACATCCTTGCCTTAAAATTGCAAGCCCATGAAAAATGATACCTCATTGTGACTTAACTTGCAAGATTACTAATGAATCTAAGCATGTGTTCATGTGTTTATGTGCCATTCATGTTTTTTCTTTTCTTTTGTGAAATGTTTATTCATGTCTCTGACCCATATTTCTGTTGAGTTGTCATATTGGTATTGAATCTGTTGAGTCAAATTATAATCCCCTGATGGTTTTGTATGCTCCAAATGTATTTTCCCTTTTGTAGATTATATTTCTCTTTGTTTTAAAGCATCAACTGATGAACAGAAGTTCTTAATCCTAACTTAGTGAAATTTATAACTTTGTTTATGATTTGTGCTTGTTGTGCCCTATTTATGAGATTTTTCACTACTGTGGGGGTTATAAATATACACTCTCACGTGGTCTTGTAAAAATGTTTTTAGTTTTTCCTTTCCAATATGTCCTTAATTTTTTATATATTTTCCAATTGCTTCAACACCATTTTTAAAAGTCTTTTCTTTCTCAACTATTGTGCTAGCTTTTAACAAAATTAAGTTTCCATATATATGTGGGAATTCCATATGTATGAGATTATAATCTATTAAGGAGATCAAACCAATCAAACCTAAAGGAAATCAACCCTGAATATTCATTGGAAGGACTGATGCTGAAGCTGAAACTCCAGTACTTTGGCCACCCGATGCGAAGAACTGACTCATTGGAAAAGACCCTGATGCTGGGAAAGATTGAAGGCAGGAGGAGAAGGGGATGACAAAGGATGAGACAATGGATCATGGACTCAATGGGTGTGAGTCTGAGCAAACTCCAGGAGATAGAGAAGGACAGATAAGCCTGGCATGCTGCAGTCCATGTGCAAGGAGCCAGACACCACTGAGCAACTGTACAATATATTGCATTGGTCTTTTCACCTGTCACTGCACCAGTACCACATTATCCAATTTGGTATGAGTTTTATTTCATCTGGTAAGATAAGTATTTCCAAGCTGTACTTCTTTAAGAGTGTTTTGATCCTTTGGGGGCTTCTTCAATTCTATATATGGATCAGCTCATCAAATTCCACCTGAGCACCTGTTGAGATTTTTGGAGTTGCATTCTCTGTAGATTAGTGTATTCATCACTATAGACTAGTCTATAAATCAATTGGCTTTGTTCAAAATTTGTATTTTGTATCTATTTATTTATATTTGAGGTAGTAGTAATAGTTTTATGACTTTCTCCATGAAACTCTTGCTTATATTTTGTCAGGTTTATTCCAAAGTGTTTTACATTCTGATGCTATTTTAAATAGTATCTTTAAAAATTACTTTTTAATAAAATTTTCTGCCAGTAGTGTATAAAAATACAATTGATGTTTTTATATCTAGGCACTTTGTTAAACTTTCTTATCATCCAAATAACTTACATACAGATTGTTTTGTTTTTACTTACACAATCATATCACCTGTGAATAATGATATCTTTATTTAGATTTCATTTATAATTGAATGATATTTCATTGTATATAATGCTAATTGAAAATTATGTATAAAGAATTGTAGATATAGGGAGTGACCTTATTATCCATTCATCCATTGATATACATTTAATTTGTTTTCCATATCTTGGCTATTGTAAATAATGCTGCAATGAACATAGGAGTGTATACATCTTTTTTGAGTTAGCATTTTAGTTTTCTTTGGACTAATACTCAGAAATGGAATTGCAGCCTCTAAAAATGGTAGCCCTATTTTTATTTTCTGACAGCCTCTATACTGTTTTCCATCATGGCTGCACCAATTTGCATTCCCACCAGCAGTGTACAAGAGTTCCCTTTCTCCATATACTCATCAATACTTGTTATCGCATGTCTTTTTAATAATAGTCACTCTAACAGGTGCAAGATAATATCTCACTGTTATGATTTTCATTTCCTAGGTGATTAATGATGTCAAGAATTTTATCACATGCCTGTTAGTCATTTGTAGGCCTTCTTTGGAAAAATGTCTATTCAGATCCTCTATTTTTTAATTGGACTATATTTTTTGGCTGATTAAAAAATTAATATTTTAAGGATATTAACTTTTCCAGTTCATAAACATTGATATCTTTCCATTTATTTATGTCTTCTCTAATTTCTTCCATCAGTGTCTTATAGTTTTCAGTATACAAGTCTTTCACCTCTTTGGTTAAACTTATTTATAGATATGTAATGATAATTTTATTTATCCCTTTTCCAATGTTAATTCATTCATTTGTGGTTTTGGTATTTTTATTTCTTGGGCTGTTTGTTTGTTGTGGGTTTTTTTTTATTTTCCTTTGGTTGTTGTTGGGTGGTTTGTTGGTTGCTTGCTTGCTTTACTAAACTAATTTGAACTTCCAGCACAATATTGAATGGGAGTGGGGATGGTTGACAACTCATTAACCTGATCTCAAAAGGAATGCTGTTAATATTTTACTAGTAAGTACAATATTCCCCATAGCTTTTCTGTAGTCATCTGCTATTACACTGAATATATTGACTCTATTGCTAATGTCTTAAGAAGTTTTCCCATAAATGTATACTGAATTTTGATCAATTATTTTCTTGCCTATATTGAGATAATCAGATTCTTTTCCTTTAATGTGCTAATGTTGTGAATTAAATTCTTTATAATGTCAAACCAACTGTGTATTATTAGAATAACCCCCAATTAGTAATAATGTGTCAATTTTTTATGCAATAATCAGTTTCTTAATATTTTTAGGATTTTTGCATTCATGTTCATAAATGATATTGGCCTGTAATTTCCTTTGTATTGTCCTAGATTGGGTTTCACAACAAGATAATTCTAGACTCATAAATAATGAGTTGAGTACATTCTTTCATTGTCAGTATTCTGCATAGTTTTGCAATATTGTAATAATTTGTTTGTTGCATGTTGATGGAACTCATATGTAAGAAATCTCTGGTCCTGATAACTCCAATGAGGTAAACTTTTTATTTGTTCTTTTCATTTCTTTTGTGGATATATAACTGTTAAGTCTTTCTGGTTTTCTCTGAGTCATTTTTGTTAATTTTTTTTTTTTAATTTGTTCTTCTCTCATCAAAACTTTCAAATTTATTGGCATAAAGTTACTTACATTATTTTGTTTTTCAAATCTCTGTAGTTGTCTCCTTTTGATTCCTAAAATTACTTACTTGTGCATTCACACTTTTTTTCTGGTTAATTTTGACAGAAATTGTCAACTGCAGTCTTTCCAAGTGAACCTTTCAGTTTTGTAGATATATGCTATTAAATGTTTGTTTTCTATTACATGTATTACCCTGTTATCTGTATCATTTCTTTCCTTCACTAGTCTTTGTGTTTACTATTCTTTTGCATATTAAGTTAGCTACCTAGCTCATTAATTTTGAAACTTCCTTCTTTTATAATACAAATATTATTTGTATAATAAAATAATATTTTATTGACAATAAAATATAAATTTATTTGATTGATAATAAAATATCACTTTATCTGCTGCTGCTGCTAAGTCACTTCAGTCATGTCTGACTCTGTGCGAACCCATAGACGGCAGCCCACCAGGCTCCCCCCATCCCTGGGATTCTCCAGGCAAGAACACTGGAGTGGGTTGCCGTTTCCTTCTTCAATGCATGAAAGGAAAAGTGAAAGTGAAGTCATTCAGTCTAGATCCCCCAAATTTTAATATGCAGCAAATTATTATAATTCAGTTCAAAATATTTTCTATTTTATACTTATGATTCTTTAACTATTATATTAAGAATGTATTTCTAAATTTGCAAACATATGGAATTCTTCTGTCTCTTGTACACATATATATGTACTTACTGTGTTAATTTCATTGGAGTCGGAGAATGAAATGGATATGAAATCCATCTTTTTTTTTTAGTTTTATTTATCTATTTGTCTGTGTCAGGTCTTAGTTGTAGCACACAGAATCTTCGTTGCATCATGTGAGACCTTCTGTTGCAGTACACAGATTCTCTAGTTTTGATGCACAGATGCAGTAGTTTTGGTGCACTGGTGTACGGGCTTCAGAGGGGTTGGAGGCTGCTTCAGTAGTTGTGGCTTAGTTGCTCGGCAGCATATGGGATCTTAGTTCTTTGACAAGGAATCAAACCTGCATTCCCTGCATTGCAAGGAGGACTCAACCACTGGATCACCAGGGAAGTCCCTGAAATCCATCTTTCAAAATGTGTTCTATGGCCCATTATGCATTAAATTCAGAAATATTCCTTGTGTATTAAAACAAGAGTATGTACTTTGCAGTCCCTGTTGCAAACTTATCAATTAGGTTATTCAAATAAATATTCTATATCATCATTAATACATTTGCACACTTATTATTCCAATCATTAAATTGTGTGTGCTAAAGATCTCTCACCATGATATTGATTTGTTAATTTTCTTTGTACTTGGTCAGTTCTGACTTTATATAGTTTGCAGGCTGGTATTAGGTATATAAAAGTCTAGATTATTATATCTTCTAGGTCATTTGAGTTTTTATCAATGTGAAATTGACTTTTTATTCCTAGTAATACTTCTTACTTTAAATTCTGTTTTGACTGAAGATTAAATAGAGCAATCTCAGCTTTATTAGTATTAGCATTTATTAGTATTGTTCCAGGAAAAAATTTGATATTCTTTGATTTTCAAACTGTCTCCAAATGATACAGATGGGTTACTTGTAAATTATATGTATTAATAGCAGAATTTTGGTTTATTGATCTAGTAATCTTTAACTCTTAGCTATAGAATCTAATCTACTTATTTTTATTATAGTTGCTAATATGTTCTCTAACCCAGTTTATTTCTTATTTTTTATGAATCCTTTTCTATATTTTTATTGTGCTTTCTGCTTTTCTTTTTTTCTTCAACTGGTTTGAAAGTAATGTACTCTATTTCTATTTTGTGTGTATATGCTTATCTAGAGCACTAGCTAAATGTGTTAACATGTCTACTTAACTTATCAAACATAAATATTATTAATTTATTTACCTTTGAAGGTAAAGATATTCAAAATATAATTTTTAAAATTCTTAGGATTTTAGAAACTAAATATCTGGACTTCTAATAAACAGAATTACTTTCCTATGCTTTCCTCAAGGAAAAAAGAGGAACAAAGGAAAAGAATAAAATAAGAGAAATTTCATTTGACCTGAAGGAGACCTTCAACTCAGTTTATTATTCAACCTATAGCCACGGGATTTTACAATACAGATTTCATTTTCAAAGAGAGCATTTGAGGGTCTAGAGGTACCACCATTTCTAAGACTGCATTCTATCCAGCTTCCAAAGCATGAGGTTTGGTGAAAAGACTGCAGGCTATGTAGATGAGCTGTGGAGCCCATAGCAGACCCTGTCATTGTCATCGCACCAGTATTTACATTAAGCCCATAAATCTATGGCTTTGCCAGTAGTCATGTATGGATGTGAGAGTTGGACCATAACGAAGACTGAGCACCAAAGAATTGATGCTTTTGAACTGTGATGATGGAAAAGACTCTTGAGAGTCCCTTGAACTGCAAGGAGATCAAACCAGTCCATCCTAAAAAAAATCAGTCCTTAATATTCATCAGAGGGACTGATACCGAAGCTGAAGCACCAATACTTGGCCACTTGATTGGAAGAGCCAACTCATAGGAAAAGACTCTGATGCTGGGAAAGATTGAAGGTAGGAAGAGAAGGTGACGACAGAAGATAAGATGATTGGATGACAACATTGATTTCAATGAACATGAGCTTGAGCAAACTCCAGGAGATAGTGAAGGACAGGGAAGCCCGGCATGCTGCTGTCCATGGGGTCTCAAAGAGTCAGACATGACTGAGCAACTGAACAACAACAACAAAATAAGGAAACTGAGGCATAGCATGCTTAAATTATAGGTTATATTCATTATAAATTACAGGCAGAGCTGGGGCCTCAACACAGATTCCTCAACTAAAAGTTGGCCTTTTCTTCACTGCTTTACATATATCTCTCTAAAGTATATACAGGGCAAAAATAAACCTGAATTACTGCTAATCTACTCTGACCTATTATTCAGGGCTAATAAAGGAGAATCATATTTTTTTAAAAAATTTTTATGAGGATACAAAAAATATTGCAATTCTCTTCTACTTTGAGAATCCTTAAAGTTGAAAGGCTAGAAGTTCATTATTTCACACTTAAAACTCAGTTGAAGAATTCCCCACTCAGTTAATCATCAGCTAGAGTTATTTCATTTTTAATGCCTTGTACCCATGAATACTTTGAATACCATTATGCATGAATAGAACAATGGCTTCCTACCTCATCCTGAATCCAGTAAAGTTCATTATTTTCTTGTCATTTGGGGGGAGCATGTATGCATTAAATTTGGAAGATCTTAGAAAAGAAAATAGCACAGAGGTAATATTGAAGAAACAGTTGATTTACTGGAAGTGCCTGGAGATTCTTATTCAGATTTCTGACTTCATTTTTTATGATGGATGAGACTTGACAATTCTGTCTAGGTGTTTTCTTGCATTACTGATCAAAATGAGAAAGTAGAGAAGAGGGAAAACAGTTTATTAAAGCAATAAAATCCTATTTGAAATATTTACTTCAAAGACACTTATCATGTTAGCATCTAGTGCCCATAGTAATGTCAAAATTAAAAAGGAGATGAACTTTCCTTGGGAGTCAGATCAGGTTTAAGAGATTATTTTAAAAGAGCAAGAAATGCCTATATCTTGGAAAATAGCACTCAGTCTTTTTATAAGTTGATAAAAGCACAGTATGAGGAAATATTCTAAGCTTAGATCTGTCTACTATGTTGAGTCATCTCATTCTGATCAGAAAAATCTAAAGTACCTATTAAGCATCAGGTGGTAATTATATAAATGCTTTCATATATAATGAGATTTAACTCTCACCATAATATTCTTGTGTGGTAGGTATTATAATGAGCATCTTGACAGATTTAAAAATATAAGGCACAAAGAAGTGAAGTAAATCAATCAAGGTCATAACTAACAAGTGGAAGAACCCAAGGTGTTCCAATAAGGCCCATGTCTACCTACCAATGAGCCACAATGCTGGAGGGTTTTTCTTTTCATTGTGTTTGTATCTTTCAACCTTGACTTGCAAAATAAGATGCAATAGGACAAAGAGGGAAAAGGTTGTGTTGTTTCAGAACGACCTACATTTTACAAGCTGGCTTCAATAATTCTGTGGCAAAACAATAACTTAACTACTCTCAGTCATCGTTTCTTCAACTAATTTTAAAAAGATAGTAACTCTCATCAGGTTATGGTGAGGATTAAGCCTACAGTTATGGTAAAATTAAAAGATCTAAATTTAAAAAGCTATTTTCTACAGTTTGGAGCCTCTATTAAGATTTCAGAAAAAATCAAAAGTGAGACTTCTAATTTCCCTGACCAGCGTTAAAAAGTATGTCACCCCACTTTCTTGAAAGAACATTAGGGGTAGATTAATATTGGCTTTCATGAAGATTTGAGGTGCATGAGAGCCAAAGGAGGAAAAATAAAGCTTTCACAAAAGCAAGCCATTAGTGGTATTAAAGAAAGTCAAAGCCATCTGGAAGTTATCATAAAATAACAGTGAAAGCAGATTTTTTTCATGAACTATTGCAGTAGGGGAGAAGATACCTCAGTATATAACTTGACTCAAATCTGAATACAGCCTGGACAAGTAGGGATTTATAAACAAGGAGCTTGGTGGGGGTCAGAGGATAAAAAAATTACTGAGGTGATATCAAAGGTCAGGGGAATTCTTGCCAGACTGACTTAGCAGGATTCTTGCTGAAGGTAGAACAGGTGACCAGACCCAAGGGTGAAGGAAGGATGAGGCTTCAACCTAAACTGACTGAGCAAGATTTCTGCTAAAAACCAGGCGACACAAAGAACAAGTCTGTCCAGAGACTGAGGTCCAGTTGACAAAAGGGGCCTGAAGAAAGTTTGGTCAAGGAGGACGTATGGTCAGTGACCTAGGGTTTCCTTTTAAAGGCAGCTTTTGAGTACAAATTTGATTAATAAATATAGAAGTATGAAGCTTTTCTATTTCTTCTTATAATTAGTTTTTGTAAACTGATTTTTCTAGATTTGGAGAAGGAAATGGCAACCCACTCCAGTATTCTTGCCTGGAGAATCTCATGGAAAGAGGAGCCTGGTGGGCTACAGTCAAGTCCATGGGGTCGCAGAGTTGGACACGACTGAGCGACTGATACTTCTCTAGGTTATCCATTTCACCAAAATATGTTGTCACTAAGTTATTTGAAATATCCTCTTATCATTTTACTGTGGGCAGAATCTGTAGCAATGTGTTCCTTGGCATTCTAAAGGTTAGTTTTTCATTCTTTAATTTTTTTCATCAAGTCTTATAGTTTCTTAACTATAAATTGTTAAGAAACTTAACTATAGCTTCTAAACTATAAGTTTCATCAACTATAACTATAGTTGATGCTCTCTATTGTTTATATGTTTTCTATAGCCACATTTAGAAGCCATTTCTGCTTCTAAATCTGACTTTCTTCTTTCTATTCTTTGTATTCTTGACACAGACACAATGCTTACTTATTTTTTTCCAGTTTTTTTTTTAAAGTTTCCAATATGTGCAGTTAAGGCTATAAATTTTCTTTTAATTCCAGTTTTACTGCTATACCAGAAAATTTTATATAAAGTAGTTTCATTATCATTTGAGTCAAAGTATTTCTAATTCCCACTGTTTTTCTTTGATGCATGGATTATTTATACATGCATCTTTTATTTCAAAGCATATTGTGATATTATATTAATAGTTACTTTTTTGCTATGAATTTCTAACATAAATACATTATGGTAAGATGCCATGTTTCTGCATGTCTTCAATCCTTTCAAATGTATTGAGTGTTACTTTGTGGCCCAACATGTGATCAATTTTTGTAACTCTTCCACATGTACTTGTAAAGAATGCATATTCTGCAGTTTGAGAGAAGCACTGTTGTAAGTATGTTTATAGGTCAAGATTGTTAATGGTGTTCAAGTCTTCTCAATCTAGTCACTGTGCCCTAGCCCATGACACTCCTGAAAGTCTCCACCACCCAGTCGAGTTGACAGTTGTACCCCCATCCAGGAGACAGTGGTTGAGGGGGCAAACTTCAGCAGAGCGCCTGCTCACCTCATCTTGACCCCATAATTCTTCACTGTCTTATTAGCACTCTGATACCTTCTAGTAGATTTTTTGTGTGCCCAGACGCTTTAGCTAAATTCAGTGGGACATTTTAATTGAAATACTAGTCTGCCTTCATCAAGAACCCTGTCTATTTGTTCTCTCTCCTCCCCCGGAGTGTGAGGTCTAGACCAATGATCATCTCACTATTGTGTCTCTAGTGCTTAGAAGAATGCATAGAGTAGATGCATAATAAGTATTTGTCGAATGATTAAGTACATACTTCCACTCCAGCATTGCAAATGATTCTTCTTGGCTCAGCAACTTTCCACTCTTTTCCAGAAAGAAAACTTTTCAGAGGCCCAACTTTTTCGCTGGGTACTGCAGATCTTTAAGCCCTATATCTAGGATAATTGGATAGTTAGCCTTTCTAATCATGTCTGCAAAAGCCCCCAGAGTGTTTAATGCATTGACCACTATAAAATGTTTTATCATCTTCAAATTTAAGGCTAGAAAGCATCAAGTGATATGCTTAAGTAAAAGAGTTTTAATTCCACAAAGGCTTAAGATCACAGTGACTGCACACAAAGTAAAAGCAATAGGGACTCTCCACGTGAGAGAAAAACATTAACTATTGTGTTTGAGTTGACATATCTTTCATCTGATAAATTCTGAGAGCGTGAAGATATTTGAAACGTCTATTTCCAGCTATTTCCTGAGAGAGTTTAAAAAGAGTTTTCTAAGCAAGATAACTTTTGCCTGTATTTAAAACATAGTTCATGTGTTAATATACAATTTATCCATGAGGAAAAAAAACAGAGACAACATAAACTTATCCAAAGTCATAAAAGTAAGTCATTAAGTTTTTAACCCATGGCCCTATCTCTCGACTAAATTCTGGGCCATTATCTAAATGGTCGATTTTTAAATTGTTAGAAGGACATTTGAAAGACCTAAAAAAAAAAGTATAGAAAATTCTACCTTCTAAAAATAAGCGAAATAAAGATTGGTGAGTAAGTGGGTATGAACCTCCTGGGGAATATCCTAGAAATGAATCCTTGAAGAATTTTTCACACTTGTTCAAACCTTCTTCTATTGCTTTCCTTCTATCCCTTTCTGGGAGTTACAAGGACAGGGTAAGGAGTGAGAGGCATTCACCCTACCCTCCACTCACAGCTCCATTGCTAACTGACCAATTCCAAGAAAAGAAACCCATTTGCTTGGCCACTGATTAGTGATGAGAAATACTTGGGCATCTATAGTTGGATATTCAAAGGTGATAAGGCATTTTACATGTCCAGTGAATTACAACTTCACTGACTTTAATTAGGTTAGAAAGGGATAACTGTCCAGCAATCCTAGATGAAGAGCTAAAAAAGCTAAAGTAGCCAGTTGAAAAATGTAGCCTTCAAGGATCTAGATCTCCAAAGCTGGGTATCATGCAGGCTGCCCAGCCGAACTAACTTAAGAAGGTAGATATATTTTATTCACTGTGAACCTCCTGGACCTAGACTGATCCTGACACATAATAGGAGTATCACAGTGGCAAGTGACAAGAAGTAGAAAGCTTGGCTCCTATCAGTTCAGTTCAGTTCTGTCACTCAGTTGTGTCTGACTCTTTGCAACCCCATGGACTGCAGCAAGCCGGGCTTCCCTGTCCGTCGCCAACTCTCAGAGCTTCCTCAAACCCATGTCCATTGAGTGATGCTATCCAACCAACTCACCCTCTGTCATCCCCTTCTCCTCCTGCCTTCAATCTTTCCCTATAACCCAAATAATTAAAAGTATACTGGTGCCCAGTAGCAATCAGTGGACTTTGATATTAGTGTTATCATTATGAATTCAAGAATCTTGTATATTTGATACTTTTCAATCCATTGCAGTCAGTAATGCTTTTTCTAATTCAAAATGCCATCTTGATGGACCTAGAGCTCATACTAAGCAGAGTAAGTCAGAGAGAGAAAAACCAAACCTCGTATGATATCACTTATATGTAGAATCTGAAATATGATACAAATGAACTTATCTATGAGACAGAAACAGACTCACAGACATACAGAATGGACTTGTGTTGCTGGGTGGGAGTGCAGAGGGATATTGGAAGTTTTGGACTAACAGATGCAAGCTATTATATATAAGGTTGATAAACAACAGGTACTGTTGTATATATAGCACAGGGTTCAATACCCTGTAATAAATCATAATGGAAAAGGCTATGAAAATAATATATGCTGCTGCTAAGTTGCTTCAGTCATGTCCAACTCTGTGCAACCCCATAGACAGCAGCCCACCAGGCTCCCCTGTCCCTGGGACTCTCCAGGCAAGAACACTGGAGTGGGTTGCCATTTCCTTCTCCAATGCATGAAAGTGAAAAGTGAAAGTGAAGTCGCTTAGTCATGTCCGACTCTTAGCGACCCCATGGACTGCAGCCCACCAGGCTCCTCCGTCCGTGGGATTTTCCAGGCAAGAGTACTGGAGTGGGGTGCCATTGCCTTCTCCGATGAAAAGTTATATAACTGAAGCAGTTTGTTGGTTCAACATTGTAAATCCTGGCTACTCCACACTTGCCAACGTGTGACAGGTGAAACTTTGACCATATTCTTGATCTTAATTTTAGCTATTCTGTGAGGTGTTGAGTGGGAATTTATTGGAGTTTTAATTTGCATTTTCCTGCTGACTAATAAAGTTGGGCACACTTTCCTATGTTCATTTTCCATTTAGATATTATCTTCTCTTACATTTGCTGGTCAAGTGAATTCACTGAAGGAAGAGCCTTTAGGTCAGCATTCATACAGGGTAGAATGGTCTCCCATCCCAAACCCACTTTGAGAGGTCTATCTAACTCTTTCCCATACCTCTTTATTTCTCTCCTTCAATTGTGGGTCTTTTAAGTTCCTGACCATTCAGCCAACCTAATTGCAGCATCCTGTGAACTGGGATAGATCCATGATTCTAAGGGTCTCTCTTTCTAGAAAATGCGGACAAAGTATAAGTCTCTATCTGCTAGGAATAGTTCCCTCCTCCACTGTTCTGCAGACCACAGCTGACAATGTCTCATCAGTGCACCTTGGACTGACTCAGCCCAGGCAACCTGATGTGGGCAAAGCTGTGGGTTAAAGGAACAGGCACACTCTATGAGTCAGCTCTACATGTATCTTATTTGTGCTTCAAGGTCTGCTCCTTCAAGATCTAACCCCACATTACCACTCAGTCTGATAAAGGAGTCCTACTGGACATGCTCCAACTTTACAACTTGATATATACCAATTTTTCAAAGTTTTTTTTCTAATTTTTGTGTTATGTTAGAGTATAGCTGATTAACAACGATGTGTTAGTTTCAGCTGTACAAAAAGTGATTCAGTTATATGTACACATGTATGTATTCTTTTTCTAGTTCTTCTCCATTAAAGTTATTACAGAGTATTCAGCAAAATCCCCTGTGCTATACAGTAGGTCCACACTGTATATCTATTTTAAATAAATGTCAGTCCCAAACTCCTAGTCTATCCTTTCTCCTAACCCTTTCCCCCTTGTAGCCATAATTTCATTTTCTAAGTCTGTGAGTCTGTTTCTGCTTTGTAAATCAGTTCATTTGTATCATTTTTTTAGGTTCCACATAAAAGTGATGCCAAATGATATTTGTCTTTCTCTATCTCACTTACTTAACTTAGTAAAATAATCTCCAAGTCCGTCTGTGTTGCTGCAAATGATATTATTTCATTCTTTTGATGGCTAAGTGATATTTCATGGCATATATGTACACATCTTCTTTATCCATTCCTCTGTTGATGGACATTTAGGTGGCTTCCATGTCTTGGTTATTATAACCAGCACTGCAACAATCATTTGGGTGCATAGATCCTTTCAAACCATGAGATTCCCTCAGTTGAATATATGGTCAGGAGTGGTATTGCTGGATAATATGATAGTTCCATTTTTAGTTTCTTAAGGAACCTCCATACCGTTCTCCACAGTGGCTGCACCAGTTGACATTCCCAACATCAGTGTGGGAGGGTTCCCTTTTCTCTTTGCCCTCTCCAGCACTTATTGCCTAAGCCTTTTTGATGATGGCCATTCTGACCGTTCAAAGAAAACTCAAGTAGTAATATCAATATCCAACAAAATAGACTTTAAAATCAAGACTGTTACAAGAGACAAGGAAGGACACTACATAATGATCAAGGGATCAATCCAAGAAGAAGATTTAACAATTATAAACATATATGCACCAAACTTAGAAGCACCTCAATATATAAAGCAAATACTAATAACCATAAGAGGAGAATTGGCCAGGAACAATAATAATGGGGGACTTTAACTCCTCACTTTCTTCAATGCACAGATAATCTAGACAGAAAATCAGTAAGGAAACACAAGCCTTAAAAGACACATTACATCAGTTCAGTTCAGTTCAGTCAATCAGTCATGTCCAACTCTTTGCGACCCCATGAATCACAGCATGCCAGGCCTCCCAGTCCATCACCAGCTCCTGGAGTTCACCCAAACTCATGTGCATCGAGTCAGTGATGCCATCAGCCATCTCATCCTCTGTTGTCCACTTCTCCTCCTGCCCCAATCCCTCCCAACATCAGGGTCTTTTCCAATGAGTCAACTCTTCACATGAGGTGGCCAAAGTACTGGAGTTTCAGCTTTAGCATCAGTCCTTCAAAAGAAATCCCAGGGCTGATCTCCTTTAGAATGGACTGGTTGGATCTCCTTTCAGTCCAAGGGACTCTCAAGAGTCTTCTCCAACACCACACTTCAAAAGCATCAATTCTTCAGCGTTCAGCTTTCTTCACAGTCCAACTGTCACATCCATATATGACCACTGGAAAAACCATAGCCTTGACTAGACGAACTTTTGTTGGCAAAGTAATGTCTCTGCTTTTGAATATGCTATCTAGGTTGGTCAAAACTTTTCTTCCAAGGAGTAAGCCTCTTTTAATTTCATGGCTACAGTCAACATCTGCAGTGATTTTGGAGCCCCAAAAAATAAAGTCTGACACTGCTTCCCCATCTATTTCCCATGAAGTGATGGAACCGGATGCCATGATCTTAGTTTTCTGAATGTTGAGCTTTAAGCCAACATTTTCACTCTCCTCTTTCACTTTCATCAAGAGGCTTTTTAGTTCCTCTTCACTTTCTGCCATAATGGTGGTGTCATCTGCATATCTGAGGTTATTGATATTTCTCCCGGCAATCTTGATTCCAGCTTGTGCTTCTTCCAGCCCAGTGTTTCTCATGACGTACTCTGCATATAAATTAAATAAGCAGAGTGACAATATACAGCCTTGATGTATTCCTTTTCCTATTTGGAACCAGTCTGTTGTTCCATGTCCAGTTCTAACTGTTGCTTCCTGACCTGCATACAGGTTTCTCAAAAGGCAGGTCAGGTGGTCTCGTATTCCCATCTCTTTCAGAATTTTCCACAGTTTATTGTGATCCACACAGTCAAAGGCTTTGGCATAGTCAATAAAGCAGAAATAGATGTTTTTATGGAACTGTCTTGCTTTTTCGATGATCCAGTGGATGTTGGCAATTTGATCTCTGGTTCCTCTGCCTTTTCTAAAACCAGCTTGAACATCTGGAAGTTCACATATTGCTGAAGCCTGGCTTGGAGAATTTTGAGCGTTACTTTACTAGCATGTGAGATGAGTGCAATTGTGTGGTAGTTTGAGCATTCTTTGGCATTGCCTTTCTTTGGGATTGGAATGAAAACTGACCTTTTCCAGTCCTGTGGCCACTGCTGAGTTTTCCAAACCCAAAAAAGATGTCCTTTTCATTATAGGGGACTGGAATGCAAAAGTAGGAAGTCAAGAAACACCTGGAGTAACAGGCAAATTTGGCCTTGGAAATGAAGCAGGGCAAAGGCTAATAGAGTTTTGCCAAGAGAACGCACTGGTCATAGCAAACACTGTCTTCCAACAACACAAGAGAAGACTACACATGGACATCACCAGATGGTCAACACCGAAATCAGATTGATTATATTCTTTGCAGCCAAAGATGGAGAAGCTCTATACAGTCAGCAAAAACAAGACCGGGAGCTGACTGTGGCTCAGATCATGAACTCCTTATTGCCAAATTCAGACTGAAATGAAGAAAGTAGGGAAAACCACTAGACTATTCAGGTATGACCTCAATCAAATCCCTTATGATTATACAGTGGAATTGAGAAATAGATTTAAGGGCCTAGATCTGATAGAGTGCCTGATGAACTATGGACGGAGGTTAGTGACATTGTACAGGAGACAGGGATCAAGAAAAGAAATGCAAAAAAGCAAAATGGCTGTCTGGGGAGGCCTTACAAATAGCTGTGAAAAGAAGAGAAGTGAAAAGCAAAGGAGAAAAGGAACGATATAAGCATCTGAATGCAGAGTTCCAAAGAATAGCAAGAAGAGATAAGAAAGTCTTCCTCAGTGGTCAATGCAAAGAAACAGAGGAAAACAACAAAATAGGAAAGACTAGAGATCTCTTCAAGAAAATTAGAGATACCAAGGGAACATTTCATGCAAAGATGGGCTCGATAAAGGACAGAAATGGTATGGACCTAACAGAAGCAGAAGATATTAAGAAGAGGTGGCAAGAACACACAGAAGAACTGTACCAAAAAGATCTTCACGACCCAGATAATCACGATGGTGTGATCATTCACCTAGAGCCAGATATCCTGGAATGTGAAGTCAAGTGGGCCTTAGAAAGCATCACTACGAACAAAGCTAGTGGAGGTGATGGAATTCCAGTTGAGCTATTTCAAATCCTGAAAGACATTAGATATAAACTACACTAAAAAACTGTAAAAAACACAAGACACATGTAGAGGCTAAACAATACCTACTAAAAAACCAGTGGACCACTGAAGAAATCAAAGAGGATTAAAAAAGTAAGTAGAAACAAATGAAAATGGAAGTACTTACAATCCAAAACCTATGAGATGAGAAGTTTACAGCAATAGAATATTACCTTAAGAAATGAGAAAAATCTCAAATAACCTAATCTTATACCTGAAGCAATAGAGAAAGAAGAACATACAAAATGCAAGGTTAATAGAAGGAAGGAAATCATAAAGATTGGAACAGAAATAAATGAAATAGAGACAAACCAAATAATATATAAAGATTAATTAAACTAAAAACTGGTTCCTTGAAAAGACATATATATATATAAATTATACATATATATGTATATGTCACACACACATATATATTTATAATATATATATACATATATATATATAAATTAATGGGCAACTTTTGTGTGATCACCCAGTGAACTATGATAAGACTTTTGGTCTCTCTCAGAGCCTCACAACAAAGCTAGAGCTCTTTCTCAAAAGGGAAGGAATTGTTTGATGAAGATCTGATTTTTCTCGAAAGCCCTAGAAACCACTGCAACTATTTTTCTAATTAGAATTTAGCACAGCTACATAAAATTCTGATTCTCCCAGACACTTTAGACATCACTGGGTCTTAAGGACTGACTGGTTAGCTAAAGATCCACATAAATGATCCAATGAAAAGACTACATGAATAAGTCTTGACAATGAATTCATCTTATACTTCTGACGAAACTGACAGAGAACATTACTTTTAAAACTATAGTCACTATTGTCTAGGTAATAGATTTGAGTGGAGCTTGTGGTAAATAACCTGCCTGCCATTGCAGGAGTCATAAGAGATGCAGATTTGACCCCTGGGTTGGGACGATCCCTTGGAGGAGGGCATGGCAGTCCACTGCAGTATTCTTGCTGGGAGAATCTCAAGGACAGAGGAGCCTGGTGGGCTACACTCCATGGGATCGCAAAGAATCAGACACGACTGAGCAAGCACATAGCACATTGCCTCTGACACCCACAACCAGAATGGATTCTCCACAGTCCCTGCTTCATCACATCACTAGCTTTTAAGCTAAAGTTCTGCACCAGGGGTATTGATCAGCAGAGCCTAGATCTTATGTCCAAGCCATAGCTGAGAGTGAAGCTAAGAAAGCAAATATTTAGCTTTTTCCCAGACATTTCTGAATATAAGAAGGGGATTTAAATTCTGAGCTGTCAAAATACATATAAAAGTCCACTTCATTAGGCATTCAATCGATGTTTATTGATCTGAATTAAACTGACCCCACTTCTGTCCTTTCACATTATGCTAAAATATGAGAAAGTGTGAAGTAAGGTTTAGCAGCCTGTCCCACAGCTGAGAGATGCCTGAGAATTTGACCCTGAATTTACTCCTTGCACCATTGATCTCCAGAACATCGTGAGTTAAGATACTATATAATTTAACTGTGTGCCATTCTCTAACAAAAAGATTGTATCTTATGAAGAAAATAAACCATGGGGTCCCTAAAAAACTTAAAATAGAATTACCATATGATTCTGCAATCCCACTCCTGGGCATACATCTGAAGAAAACTCTAATTTGAAAAGATATATGCACCCCAGTGTTCACTGAAGGACTATTGGCAATAACCAAGACATGCAATCACCCTGAATGGTCAAGAAGAGATGAAAGAATAAAGAAGATGTGGTATATATTCATAGACAATGTATGTATATATGTGTATGTATGTCTATATTAGTACGTATATATAAAATTTTATTCGGCTATAAAAAAGAATGAAATAATGCCACTTTTAGCAACATAGGTGGACATAGAGATTATCATACTAAGTGAAATAAGTCAGAGAAAGATAGATATCATTTGATATCACTAATATGTATAATCTAAAAAATTGATACAAATTAACTTATTCACAAATCATAAATAGATTCACAGATATAGAAAATAAACTTACGGTTACCAAAAGAGAAAGAGGAAA